>NC_139534.1:48286892-49011405 GCF_965153285.1 Podarcis tiliguerta | reverse complement strand
TCTCTCCCTTCTGCGTATCCCTCTCTGTTGGTGATAGACTGTAAGTTCCTCGGGGCAGAGTCTTGTTTGTGAAACTTTACATGCAGCTCTGAACAGTTCCATATGAACTGACTGTGCAGCAGCAGCAGCAATAATACATTAAATGATGATTATGTTTTAATTATTACAGACATTCATAATTCAATTCTTAATGGCAGTAATGTTATTAAACTGGTTTCAACTGAATCATTCCCATACTGGTAATATGATCTCCAGGTTAGAATCTGCTTCAGTGCCTCTTTTGGAAATCTACAGTTAGTACTTTTTTGCTCTCAAAAGCTCACTCAGGACTGACAAAACTCCATAGCAGAAACTGGTGTGCTTCTGTCTCCCTAACCGCCCACCTAAATCTCCCTGGACTAACTTTCTTCTATAACTTTTCACCAAAGTGTAAGGAATTTGAGAAACAGGAAATACACCCCGCTCTGCTCTCCCCTTCATTTTCCCAACGTTCAGTTGCCTCACGCCTGTTTTGCTACAGTTAGTGAAAACAAAAATGCATTGTGGCTAAATATAGTCTGACAGTTTGGGGCTTGGCTCTCATGTTACATAGACAGTTCCATTTCTGTATATTGAGTGAGGCAGTAATGTCCCAGGAAAGAGAAAGAAGGGAGTGGGGGAAGGATATTAAACAGCTTAAAACTTCTTTACTTTATTTTATGAAATACGATTAATTCCTACTTGAAACAACACTTTCTTGGTAAGTGAACAGTAACGATTCAGAAGTTTAAATCTGGATTTTATCTTCTCCAAGGACTGTTATGTTTGGATTCCTGCCTCGACTTCTCCACATTCTCTCTCTCTGCCGATTTCCCACATCCACACTCACAAATGCAGGAAGGAAGGGAGTAAAGTTTCAAGGACACACTTTAGAAAGGCAATCTCTTTGGATTCTGTAGATACAGATGTATCCAACTATATATAATAAAAACTTTGCAATAAACTTAAGCTAGGAGTTGTACAGTTTGCCATTATAGTATGGGGGGGGGGAGAGAGAGAAATATCGAGTACTCACGCGGAGCAGATGTTGTACTGTTTTGAGAAGCCATCCTTTACGCATTCAAAACTGCCCCCCTCTCTCTCCGCCTATCTTTTTTTAAACTATTTTTTTTCCTACTGACAGTCAGTCGGGCTTCCCTATCCGCAGTCCAAAGGCAGATGAAGCTGCAACAGCTGGCCGGACTGGGAGAAACCAGGAGAGAAAGCAGCTCTTGTTCCGGAGCTTCTTGTCTGGTTCTTGACCATTTACCACTGGAAAAGGAAACAGCACATGTGTCATTCAGTTTGGCCTCTCCAGCTCACATGAGGAGGAGGAGGGGAGGGGCACCCGTTTGCAGATAAGCACTAACTTTTTTTTCTTCCTTTAGCCCTCCTATCCCTCAGCTAACTAGGACCTTTCCACCTCCAGCAAGCAACAAGTTGAGACAAAGGCATCTTACTTTCAAATCGAGAGCCCAATGCATCTCATGCCAGCAATGTATAACGTAATATAAGGTAAAAACAACAGTGAATGTTCAAGGGAGGAGGGTGGGAAATGGTTACGCTGCCAAAATTGCACAGGGGAGAATTTAACAATAGGACTTTCATTTTCTCTCTTTGCTGTGGCAGCTTTTCTGACTCTCTGCACAGAGAGCTCCCTGCCCCCACCCCTGGTCCCCTATGTTCAGCTTTGAGATATATGGTTGTGTCTGTTTCTGAGAGCTGAAGGCAAAGGGAGCATAGCGTCAGCGAGCAAAAAGCAGCGCAAATGAAGCTGTGTGCTTGGTCCACTTTGGCCTCTGGCTAAACAGGTTTTGCAGGTTTGGGGGAAGTGTTTCCCAAACTGATGAAACTAATTTGTCCAAGGGATAAAAGTGGGAGGAAAGAAATTGGTGGCATACACCGGTGTGATAAGAAACAGGTCCCCAGTCCTAACCTCTCCTCTGCCATGAGATCATGATGTAACTTTGGGTCTGCTCAAGCACATCTTCTCAGACTTAGCTCCCTCCTTGCCCTCTGTGTTATGTTAATGATAGTACTTGCCTATCTTGCAGGGCCGATGTAAGTCAGGGGCTGTCAACATGGTGCCTGCAGGCTCAGTCGGTAGAGCATGATGAACTCAGGTTTGTGGGTTGGAGCCCCACATTGGGCATTGCAGGGGGGTTGGACTAGATGACCCTCAAGGTCCCTTCCAACTCTACAATTCTACGATACTTTGATTCTATATTTGTTTTGTTTTATTTAAAAGCATTTATAAATTGCCTAATATTTTAAATATCTCTACGTGTTATGCAATATAAAAACAAACAATAACATTAAACAAAAATGCCTCATAAAACCAACAAAGCAGTAGTATAAAAGCATATAAAAACCAGAATTCAGAGAATTCAAATACATAAAACAGGGTCTGGTATTATGGGTCAGGGAAAGTATGGCAGAAAGATAAGCCTTTATAAAGACATCTGAAGCAACTGGTGGTTGCTGTTTCACGTATGACAAAGTTAAAAGGCATTCCATAGTAAATGAGCTATAGCAGAAAAATGCCCATTTTGGAATTACTAAGCTATCGTATTCTGTAGGGTGTTGTACCACAAGTGGAATTTCCCCAGATAATCTAAGTGATCTCGCATATCTATACAAGGAAAGGCCATTTTTCAGGTGACCTGGGCTTCAGTGGTTCAGGGCTTTAGGGTTCAAGACCTTGAACATGGCCTAGCAGCTGATCAGTGGCTTCACTCCCCATCTAGCTTATCCTCATAACAATGTGGTATATGCTAGTTTCAGCTAGCTCAGTCACCCAGAAACGTTCATGGCTAAATGAAGATTTGAACCCAAGTCTTTCTGGTCCTAATCTGACACTTTAACTGCTACAACACACTGGTTTTCTTAATCTTAATATTCAGTCAGGTATTACAGCATCACAGTGTGCTGCAAATCCAGGACCCTGCTGACAAGTGACACCTGATATCGATGCTTCCGTACATTTACAGTATCACATAGCCCAGGGGAATGTTTCTCGAATGGCACTGTTTTCTTGATCTTCTGTCTGGTTACAAAGTGCTTTCACAACTACCCGGGAAACAAGCCAGACAGTGCAGCAACACGGTGATTGTGTCATGATCACCCTGGCAGGGGAGCTAATGCAGAGCCCAACACAATTCTCATTCAGAAGGCATAGTTTCTGCTTGCATTTTGATGAGAATCATTTTGGTGCCAGGTATTTCCATAGCACTCTGTGACTTCTCTGCAAGAAAAGAGGATAAGCTGACGTGCATTCTGTTAAATTGGAGATTAATATACAGTGGTACCTTGGTTCTCAAATGTAATCTATTCCAGAACTCCGTTCGACTTCTGAAATGTTTGAAAACCAAGGCCCAGCTTCTGATTGGTGTAGGCACCCTGGAAACAATAGCTGAAAGCTGCATCAGATGTTCAGCTTCCAAAAAACGTTCAAAAACCAGAACACTTTTCGGCATTCAGGAGCCAAAATGTTCGAGGATCAAGATGTTCAAGAACCAAGGTTCCACTGTATTAGCACCCTGATTCCCTAAGGCAGTAGTTTTCAACCAGTGTGCCATGGCACCCTGGGGTGCCTTGAATGAGGGTCAGGGGTGTTGCGGGCAACACTGACCACTGTCCCTCTTTCCTTCCCTACCTCCTCTGATGCGCTCTCATGTCTCTGCCTCCCAAAGGCTTGAATGACTGTTTGTTGCAACAGTCCTGTCTACAAGCTCCACAGGTGAATGGTGCCTCTGTGGCTGGCCAGGGGTTGCTGGTTGCTAGGAACTGAGGTGGCCTCAGAGTAAGCAAGCAAGTGGGTGAGGGAGCCCAGCCGGCCAGTCCACCAGCCCTTGCTGTTGGGAATGGACACACCTCTCTTTGGGGCAGCGGCGGTGGGGGGGGGGATGCAGCTCAGAGACCAGGGGCGGCAGCAGCAGCTTCCCAGAGGACTCCCAAGGAGAGGGGAGAGGAGAGGAGGCTGAGGGAACACTCCATAAGGGAGAGTGTTTGAAAAAGGGTGAGGCAAGGGGTGACATGACTGGGCTCCTGAGCCCCACAGGGGTGCCGCAGATAGAATGCAGTTGGTCAAGGGAGCTGTGGACTAAAGAAGGTTGAAAACCTCTGTTCTAAGGGGTTCAGAAAATCATTCTAGCCTCACAACTGCCTTCCTGTTTAGAATAAATTGATAAGCAGAAACTGCACATGGCCGCACAATGAATGTCATTGTCAAGCAAGGATTTCAGCCTGTATCCCACATCCAACATCATCATCATCATCAACAACAACAACAATATCTGTATCTTGTCCATCTTACTGGTTTGCCCCAGTCACTCTGGGCGGCTTCTCACATATATAAAAACATAATAAAACATTAAACATTAAAAAGCACACAGAGATGGCGGAGCTGTTGCCCTTCATCTCATCAGCCCCAGTCAGCATGGCCAATAGTGAGGGATGATGGGAGTTGTAGTCCTGCAGCCCTCCAGGCTGTTATCCCTGTTTTGGCCTCTCACCCACAGCAGAAGCAGCTTTAGAGTAGTATGACTGGAGTGGCTAAACTGAGTGCCATGCTGTTGGGGACACAGGCACAATGTTGTAGAATGGAGTGTGAGAGGCAAGGGAGCGCTGAATTTTAGTGCCGCACAGGGAACCACTGAAATTTGAGAGCCCAAAGTCCACCCCTGACCACATTACCTTACTGTTTGTATAGCAAATAGGCTGCAGAACAGGAGTGGTTCAACATTTTTTTTGGGAGGGGGGAACCCCCCCAATGATCTGTCTGGATAGACTTGCCTGAATAAAAAGTTTCAGCATGCATTGGAAGCAGAACAACAAAGTAGTCTGCCTAATATGAATATGAATAATATGTGTAAAAGAGTCAAACCCCATGTGGTACTATATTTCAGCAGCATAATTTTTTTATATATTAATACATCATTATTTTTACAGTTATACACAAACTGGGAGTGCGTATGTGTATAATAGGCAAACAATAATGTGCATATTAATGCATATAATATGTGGAATTGACAATATTTTTTAGCAGAACCGGCTAAAATATAATAATATCCTTGCCTCTGAGATCAAGGAGCGAGGTGGGAATTAGAAAAATAATAATCCATGTGGATTAGTTTGACGTGTAGAGTTTCAGAAAAATCCCATCCCTAGCATTGTGCCATTACTGCTGTGATTGCCCTGTTTTTACTACTATTATTATCATATTATTTTATGTTGGAAACTTCTTTGGGACCACATGGGCGATCAATGGTTGGTAAATGCTACAAATACAAATGATGTTACAAACAATGTCAGAAGCACTGCAAGGGAGCATGTGGGGTGTTAGGGTAGGGGTAGTTCCTCTCGTGAGGGACACATCATGTTACTTCTGGGATAGTGGACATTGTGCATTCATCTCTCACCTATGGCTTCTAGAAGCTGTCAGCATGCAAGAGAGGCCCCACCCTGGGAATGGCTTCGAATGTTCCAGTGAGTTCCAGCTGAAAAAAAGAAGAAAAAGCCCTGACTAAAACTGGCATTTTGTTGAGTACAATCTATCAGCCCCCAGGATACATCAGATATGGGAACTGTTTAGTTTATCTTTGCAGGCTTTTAACGTATGTCACAGGATGATGTAGGACAAAAAGCCATGGACATGAATGGTGCGTGACACCAAAGAGAAAAGTGGATTAACAGAAGACTGACTATGGAGAATGCAGGCTGGGAATTTCAAAGTGTGATTTCTGGCCCTGCAGCTTACCAAACATCTGCATGTTCAGAACTTGATATTCAGCTGGATTTATAACCTTCTTGGAGGCTTAGAGCCTCCTATCGCTGGCCCCATATTACCGTGGGTTCATCAAGGGCTGTCCTTGTTCCCCAAGGGAAATATCCATATTAGACCATTCCCAGTCCCACTCGAACTGGGCTAAATGTAGAGCATGGGATACACACTGAGAACAAACAACAGCCTAATTCTCTTTCTTTCCTTCTGACCTCAAATGCAACTTCCCTCAGGGAAGCTGAGAAATAAGACAATGAGGAAACAAGAACGGGACTGCTGTGCCATTAAATTATTAAATTCCTCCTTGTCTGAACTTTCCTCTTACGCTTATATGCTGCAGGCAGTAAAAGCTGTGAAAATGAGGCAGCTAAAAAGGAGTGTAAAAGCAGCTTTTTGTTGAAAGGGAGTCGGATGGGCAGGATGAGGAAATTTCCCATGAAGCAGACTGGACTTGAGAGCAGTACATGTGAAAAGGATCTAGGAGTCTTGGTTGACCACAAACTTGACATGAGCCAACAGTGTGACGCAGCAGCTAAAAAAGCCAATGCAATTCTGGGCTGCATCAATAGGAGTATAGCATCTAGATCAAGGGAAGTAATAGTGCCACTGTATTCTGCTCTGGTCAGACCTCACTTGGAGTACTGTGTCCAGTTCTGGGCACCACAGTTCAAGAAGGACACTGACAAACTGGAACGTGTCCAGAGGAGGGCAACCAAAATGATCAAAGGCCTGGAAATGATGCCTTATGAGGAACGGCTAAGGGAGCTGGGCATGTTTAGCCTGGAGAAGAGGAGGTTAAGCGGTGATATGATAGCCATGTTCAAATATATAAAAGGATGTCACATAGAGGAGGGAGAAAGGTGGTTTTCTGCTGCTCCAGAGAAGCGGACACGGAACAATGGATCCAAACTACAAGAAAGAAGATTCCACCTAAACATTAGGAAGAACTTCCTGACAGTAAGAGCTGTTCGACAGTGGAATTTGCTGCCAAGGAGTGTGGTGGAGTCTCCTTCTTTGGAGGTCTTTAAGCAGAGGCTTGACAACCATATGTCAGGAGTGCTCTGATGGTGTTTCCTGCTTGGCAGGGGGTTGGACTCGATGGCCCTTGTGGTCTCTTCCAACTCTAAGATTCTATGATTCTACGACGAGGTCAGCACGCCCAACACCACACACTTCCGACATCCACGTGCAAGTGACTTCAGCACGCCCCGCACACACTGCCGAGCATGCTGATGCCAGACGTGTGTAGCACAATGTTTGGGCTGGGTGTGAAGGGGGTCAGGGTAGAGAGGGGACAGAATGTCCTCCAAGAGGAAAAGCCTGATTTAGAAACAGGCTTGTGTGTTTAAAAAGCCTGCTAATTATGTGCCAGGAGAATCTGAAGGCGAAGACTGTTTTAGGAGTAGTAACAATGGAACTGGATTCCTCATCCACAGTGTGAGCCCAGCTTTCCAACTAGAGATGGACAAATGTGTCAGTTTTGGTTTCTTTCAGTTTCTCATTTTGCCCCTCAATCTTCAAGTCAGTTCTCCACATTTGTGCGCGCACACACACACACACACACACACACACATCTCTCCTGCTGAAAATTTGTCAACTGTTTAGTGAGAATTTCTCCCAATGAACACATTTCACTGCAATTTTGACTAATGGAAATGGACACATTATTGTCAACATTTTTCCATAATATAGTGCATTTCACATGTTATTTACACACACATACACACACACACACACACACACACACACACTGCAAGCTTTACTCTAGCACATGCATTGGTTAGAGAATTGCATTGCAAAATTCAGAGAAGTGTGAATTTCAAAGGATGGTTGTGCTTTCATTTACTTACTGGTTCAAGAAGTGCAAATTAGGTAGTCTCTCATTAAAATGCAAACAAAACTGATTTCCTTCCACATTTCCAGCACCAGTAACATGTGTACAACACCCCCCCCCCCCCCCGCCATGAGATTATTTGATTTTCCTTTTCTTTGAAATTTTGGTTGCGGGTTTTAGTCAGATTGGCCAAAGAGTATTTAATCCTCTGATATGGCCAGGTTACAACTCTAGGGTTCCACCTCAAAAGTTTAACAAGTTGTTTGTTTTTTAGTGCCTTCTATCTGCCTGCTGCACTGTGAGTAAAGATTTCGCAGGGCCAGTTCTAATAATAAATTGCATACTGATCATTTTTTTCTACCAGAGCAGGGGCACATTCATGTTATATCTGATTGGCTTTCGTTCAAGATTTTCCAAGTTGCAGAAGGCAAAGAAGAAAAACACGGCAGCAAGCTTGTATGGCATGTTTATAATCAGTGCCTAAAACAAATCAGCCTCCCGGAGGCACCAAGAAAATATTTACTGATTACAGCACTCTCAACACCAAGGTTTTCTTTACATGACTATTTTGGAGGACATTCATCCTGAGAGCTTCCTGTTTTCATCCTCTGTGTGATGAACAGTTGCCAACACCAAACGATGCTCAGAGTCATGAATGAACTCCTCTCCTAATCAAAACATTTGAAGGAAAGGGTTTTTTCCCTCATGTGTCTTTCTTTTTGCTTTTGATTTGTTGCTTTACTGCAACAAGAGAAGGGTACTGTATAGCACTAGGATCCACATGTTGATCGGTCTCTTTCACCAGTGTGTATGGACATAGAAATTATCTCAAATTTAGGAATTTAGAAAGTTGCCTTATGTGAGTCAAACCATTGGTCCATCTAAAGGTAAAGGCAAAGTTAAGTCCAGTCAAAGGTGACTATGGGGTTGCAGCGCTCATCTCACTTTCAGGCTGAGGGAGCCAGCATTTGTCCACAGACAACTTTCTGGGTCATGTGGCCAGCATGACTAAACTGCCTCTGGGGCAATGGGACACAATGATGGAAACCAGAGTGCATGGAAATGCTATTTACCTTCCCACCACAGCAGTACCTATTTATCTACTTGCACTGGGGTGCTTTTGAATTGCTAGGTTGGCAGGAGCTGGGACTGAGCAACGGGAGCTCACTCTGTTGCAGGGATTCGAACCGCCGATCTTCCGATCGACAAGCCCAAGAGGCTCAGTGGTTTAGACCACAGCGCCACCTGCATCCCTTTGTGCTCACTGGCAGCTGCTATCTAAGATCTCACAGTGGCCTCTTTTCCAGCCGTGTCAGGAGATACCAGGGGTTGAACATGATACTTTCAGCATGGCCCTACCAAAGTTTCGTGGCTAGTGGGGCTATTTCAATGTGTGGAGTAAGATTCTCAGTAAGTTTCAGGACCCATACTCTCCATATGTTGTTGGACTACAACTCCCATCATCCCTGACTGTAAGCCATGCTGTCTGTGTATGACAGGAGTCCAACAACATCTGGAGAGCCATATCCTTCCCTTGTAATAATTACAGCAATAGCTAGTATCAACACCAGTCACCAGTGGCAGAGCTTCATGCTCTGGCACCAGGGGACGGAGAGCAGGTGGGGGTGTGACTGGTGCACGTCCCGGGGCATGGCACACATCCTGGGGGTGTGGCGCACTGCCCAGAGGGGCATGGCATGCATCCTGGGGGCATGATGCGCCGCCTGCAGGGGCATGGCGCCCAGCGTGGGTGGGGGTCAGCCACTATGGCACCCCACCAGGATCACGCTGCCAGGGGCGGTGTGCTCTCCCCGCACCCCTATTCCTTTGCCAGTGCCAGTCACCACCACCCATCCTTCCTTTTTAAAAAAATGTAAATTGAACCATATTTACTCTGTGTCCTGTGAGAGCTGCTTCCTTCTGCAGGCCTATATCAAACTGGTCTGGGAGGATGGGGTTCTGACTGACTCCAGCTACAAAACCTGCTGCTGCTCATGGGGCCAGAGACAACCTTACATGGGAGTCTTGCAAGACCCGCTGATTAGAATGCCTACAGTCTCTAAGGATGAGGAAATTGTTTACGAGGTTTTGTGGAGGTCAAGATTTAATTTTGGAGATGCTTAATTTTTGTTGAAATAAAAAAAATTAAAAATTGTTCAGTAACACCTTAGAGACCAACTAAGTTTCTTCTGGGTATAAGCTTTCGTGTGCATGCACACTTCTTCAGATACTTCAGATAATTTTTGTTATTGGTATTATGTTTTTGTACAGTGATTGTTGACCTTATGAATTCTATAGGGATTGTTTGACCTCATTGCATACTTAGTGAGACATTTTCATGTATTCTTTTAAACTACTTACATTTCATTATACATTTGGAAACATGTAAATATTTGATGTTTAAGCTGCCTTGAGCATGGCTTAACTATAGAAAGACAGTGTACAGATAAGTTATGGTGAGGCATTCAGAGCTAGGCCTAGGCATTCAGAGCTAGGCCTTAGATCCTCTTAACTGTTAAGAGCTATAGTCATTCAGTGTGCAGAACAGGGGTGTGCAATGCATACTGTCCAACTCCCAAATGAGTCACATGACCTGCACCTCGCTCTCATCCCCCCAAAAGCATTTTTTTTTGGGGGGGGGGAATTTTCATGCAGTACCCAAAATGACCACCGTGGTCTCGCACAAAATAAACCTGGGATGCCCCTTTTTTCTGGGGCACTTGGCAAGTATTGCAATGCATTATCAGATGGTGTTGTGGGGCAGAACTACGAAAAGATCCTTTCAGACACTGGCATTCCTACAACTTATTTTGATGGGTTTGGGGTAGGGTAGGGGCAAGGATGGGGCTGTATGGATGCACTGGTAGAAGCACCAGATTGGTTTTGCCAGTGTAGCCATGTAGCTGTGACCTCACTGCTCCACGTAAACAGTAGTGATGCTAGTGTCAAAAAGATGGCTTCACAGCCACCTGTGTCAGGAGATTGTTCTAAGGATGGGTGATATATGAACGATTCATTTTTGTTCACTGGAAGTACTAATTAAATGCATATTTCATCATACTTGGATTAGGCTCCTGTGTTTGCTCTTTCTAAACAGTAGGTTTTTCTGCTTATATGGCTTTCAGTGTTTAGAGGGGGGAAATCAGTCTCTTGCTTTCAACAGATCTGTCATTTATACACATTGTCAAGATTGAAGTGATGATGTTGACTGTTTTTCTCCACGTTACATTCTTTAGCACGATTTTGAAACAGGAGGTTGACTCCTCCAGGAGAACAGAGAGAAGATCTTTCTCTTGGCCCTCCTGAAACTTCCCTGGAAATCATGACACACTGATCCTGTAATGCAATCTTTTCTTTGGCATTGTTCAGAAAAGAACCTCCCCGTCCTTCCTTCCCCCACACCCAGCATGACTGAAATGGAAAAAATAATCTGCAAACAAGGGAAAACTTGGATCATGCATTCCTATTCACCTTCTCACAGAGAAAGGAGGAAAAATATAGGCATGAAGAAGTAAACAAGCACCAGACATCATCATCATTTTGCATCCCAAAAACTGAATAAAAACAATTAAACCCAAAACACACAAAAATCTGATTATTATTTTTTAAAAGCAATACCCAAGGCAGAAACCTATTTATCCAGCTGGGAAAGCTTAGGTGGGCAGAAATGTCAGTTGTTTCTGGAAAGTGCAGATAGTGGACGTCTCTTGCTTCTCCGCAGAAATGCTGCCAGGTTAGTCATAGAACCAGGAGTCCTGTAGGGGTCTTGTAATCCAGCCTCTCTTGTCCAACCACTGCATGAGGGCCTCCAGAGAGGATCAGACCACTGCCCCTCAATGTAATTTCCACAGCTATATTGCTCTTACCATCAAGACTTCCCCCCCCCCCTCACATTACAGTCGTACCTTGGATCCTGAACGCCTTGGTACTCAGACGTTTTGGCTCCCAAACCCCGCAAACCTGGAAGTGATTGTTCTTGTTTGCAAACATTCTTTGGAAACCGAACGTCCAACTGGGCTTCCTCAGCTTCCGATTGGCTGCTGGAGCTTCCAGAATGGATTCCGTTCGACTTCCAAGGTACAACTGTATTATTACTACTACTATTACTAATTTATTTTATATCCCACCTTTTCCCCTGCTGGGTTCAAGGCGCCTTACAGCTAAAAACAAGAACCATTAAAAAATAAATCATTATAATACAGTTAAATGCAGATAGAATTTAAAAAACACACACATTTACATATAAAATATGTTTAAAATATAACAATAATTACAATAAAAACACCACGGCACCAGCCCTTTAATTAAAAGCAGCCAATTCCCCAAAGCCTGTTGGAACAAGAAAGTCTGCACCTGCCAGGAGAAGGGCAACATGGAGGGAGCCAGTCTAGGCTCTCTAGGGAGGGAGTTTGAAAGTCTGGGAGCAGCCACCAAGAAGGCCCTCTCCCGCATCCCCACCAAGTGTGCCTGTGAGGGTGGCAGGACTGAGAGATGATCCTCCCCCGAAGATCTCAAAACCTGGTCGGGTTCATATGAGATAATATGGTTTCTCAGATATGCTTGGACCTAAGCTGTGTTCATCCAAAATCTATTCTCCTGTAACTTCAGCCTGTTAGATCTAGTCTTGCCTCCATGGACAACAGAGGAGCCTCTTCTTTCTTTCATCTATGTTGCACCCCATCAGATATTTGAAGAGTGCTGTCATGTCCCCCATTTCTTAAGTCTTCTTAGCTCCTTCAGATACAGTTCCTTCAACTTTCTCATATCTCTTGCTTTCTGTACTGTTGATACATCTTCATTGTTTCAAGTGGGAGGACTTAATTCCAAGTAAGTGCATCACAATGCCAGTTCCCATCTAATCTTTTAGAACACAGTCCATTGGATTATAAAAGTAACAGCAACATGAACAAAACTCCTGTTAGTGGTCCTGGTCCTCCTTGGCTTAGATCCACCAGAAGCCATGCATTCAGCATTGTGGGTCTGATCCTGCGGAACTCCCTTCCCGTTGAACTTCATGCACTTGCCAAAGTCCCTCCTATATCAGCAGGCTGGAGATTTTCTGTTTTTATTATTTATTTTTGACTGATTTTTACCTCCTGTATCTGTTTTGTAAGCTGCATGCACACCAGTTAGAAACTTCATTGATTAAGTGGCAAGGAAATAGCTGAAATAAAATAAATGAATAAACAAACTCTGAAAGAACAAATAAAACGAATGAATAAACAAACTCTTGCTCTGTCTCTGTCTCCTCACACTCTCTCTATATGGGGCAGGATTCAACTAATGAGCCGCACCAGCAGAAGCCTGCACAAAGACTTCCATTCACACAATGGGATCTTTCTCTTGTGCACCCAAAATTTGCTTATGAGTGTCAGGAGAGCTCACAGAACAATGCACAGGGGGAGCAGAGGGGATCATTCCATGTGACAAGCTGAAATGTCTACATTGACTGGAAGATGTGGGGGACATTCATAATCCTCTCCAGAGAACCTAGGGATTGCACCTGGGACCTTCTGCCTGCAAAGTAGATGGTCCACTTTTGAGGTATGGCCCTCCCAAAGAAGGAGAAGAAACATTGGTTTGATGCTTTCATGCCCTGCTTTTAGGCACATTGGAAATATCTGGCTAATAGCTATTAGAGCGAGGGTGTTTGGGTAAATGGTTTCTCATGTGATCCACTAGGGCTCTCCTTATGTCATCATGTTCTATCAATTTACATTCCAGATGAGTTGTGCCCCTATGTAATTTCTGGTGCCTCAGAGAAAAGGGGAAAATGCTTCATAAGTTCAACAGCTCCATCTTAAAATTAATGAGATTCCTTGCTCCTACAATTTCACGTGTATTATTCTTTTCTTTATAGCTTTGTTGCTTTTGCAAAGTGACTGGCCTGTGTTAAAAATCTTAATTTTCACATCCTCCAGTCCATGCATGCAGAAGTGTGTATCTCATTAACAGGGCTGGACAAGCACAGCAATTAAATTAAATTACCATAATAGCTTAGATATTAGTGACAACGAGGTGAAATTATAGTACTAAGAATGACTTCTCCCTGGGCTGCTTTGTAGGACTCATTGGAAGGGGAAAAAAGATGTTAAATTCCAGTATTGCTTCCTGTAGTATCTGCTTTTACTGACAATACCTGTGGTGGATTAATTGCCATGCCCTTTTTATGTCTAGCTCTTGCATTATATATAATAATAAATTCAAATTCCTGGAAAGTGCTTAGGCCACAGTTGGCAATTCAGCTCTGTTGATGGTACCTGTTCCTCATACCTCAGCGAAGCAATGAGGAAACCTACTTGACACTGGCCAACGACAATGGGCAGATCCACACCATAGTCTTGAAACGCATCCAACACACATTTAATTTTCCCCAGAGAATTGTGGGAAGAGTTGTTTGCTGAAGCTGCTGAGAATTGTAGCTCTGTGAGGGGAAACTATAGTTCCCAGGATTATTTGGGAACAAGTTGTGTGTTTTAAATGTATGGTGTGATTCTGCCCATTGCATCTGCTGGTCTCATGGACTTGCTAATGGTCCAAAACATCTCTGCATAACTCACTACCACTTAAGGATAGCCATGTCAGGTTAAGCCAGATGCCTTTTTGTTGTTGTTAAATTCTCCATCTTTCCTTTTAGTACTGAGTACTGAGTTCCTGAATAAAGTACACTGGTGCATGTAAATACAGAGTGATATAACTACATTGGATTTGCTTTATTTTTTCATAAATTCTAATGACTTGTCAAGCATGCTTGGTAATGAGGGATGGGGAGAGGATTTTGGATAGGCTGCTAGCTTCAAACCTTCTCACTCTTACAATCTATAGTGGTATAATTGCCCCCTTCCCTGATTTTTTGGCATGCTGCCACACAATGGCATTATTATCCAGCTAATATTTCTTAATCATACACTAATACAGGAAAGCTTTTTCTTTACCCACAAGAAACTGACTTTGTATTTTAATCAGTGTGGCATGCGTACAAGCAGCATCCTACTTTCTGAGTGGAGGGGGTGAGGATTGATGGACGTGCTTTGGGAGATGTCTCTTTCATGTCACTTCCTTCAGAATGGGGCAACCTGTCAGTCTGCAAGCTCAGTTCGGAGGAGCAATATGGCAGATAGAGTCGATGGTACAGAGTCAAAGTACTGTCCATGGCAGGGAACATTAGCTGCAGACAAAATTTAATAACAACAAGCAGGTTCACCATAGCTCAGGCAGACACATAGTTCCTCTTCTAATCTCCTAGAGTCCTATGGGATTAGAATTCCAGAATACTAGGCATTAGAGAAACAGAAAAGCCACAAAAGGACTATTCCTGTGAGAGGCATACCTAGGGTTCCTTGCGCCCTGGGCAAGGAGCTGAATCGGCACCCACTCCAAGAAAAAAAAGACCTGCAGTTTACTGCAATTGCCACTTTACTACGTTTTATGTGATCCAAGTACTCAAAGCATCTGGAATGAGGGTAAGGTGAGGAGGTAAAAAAATCATAAGCCTTTGTGCCACAGTGTGAGAAGACTGGGAAGCTTCTCCTGTATTTGATCTTAACACGACAGTGGTGGCCTGTCACTACATTCATATACGCCATGCCCTCCATAGCCTCCAGCAGTCTGCCTTCATACAGCCTTGCCATTTCTCCTGCGGCTCAGCTCCCAGCTCTTGTCTAAACTCACAACCTTACACAGATAACTGGAGACATTTTTCTGGGGTGATTTTTGTGCCCCACAACCCCAGGCCTGTATCCCTGCCTGGCAGAGGCTGGTTTTAGTAACTCAACCTCTGATCCCTTTGGGGACGCTTGTAACTCTGATATTTGCTGGCTGGGGGAACACAAAGGTATGTTAGGGGGCGTGACTACAACCCCAGAATTTTTCTCAAGTCAGGCACAATCCCCCATTAGAATGGATAAGAAACTCCCCAAAATTCACTAGTAATGGCACCCATTGATCACAGGTGTAGAAAATCAGCCACAAGTTCACCGTCAAAACCATTGATTCAAATAGCAAGTGCACTACTATAAATAATAAGTGTAGAAAGGCTCTTTGTCTTTTCTGTAAGAAAAAAAAACAAACCCTGTCCCCTCTGAAGATAGCTTAGACAAAGAAAAAGTGGTTAGCAGAGAATGTTCATCTGACACTGTTAGCTAGGGTTGCCATATGTCCGGGAATTCCCCTCTTTTGGGGTCCTACATGCCCATCGGGTGGGGGGATTTTTACATTTTAAAGCAATTGTCCTGGGGGTTGGGGTAATTTTGTTTGTTTGTGAGCACTGGCAGCTCTGGTTCAGGCTCTGGGCATAGGCGGCTCAGGCTTGGCGGTGGTGGAGGTGCTAAAATGCCCTAAAAAAGCTCGACAACTTTTTGTGTCCAGATTTTTGCCTCTTGAAATATGGTAACCCTGTTGTTAGCATATGAAGACTAACTGTGAGTTGCAGCTGGATCACACTTTGTAGGACTTCAATATGGGGGAACGGCTTCACTTGGGATTAGGGTTGAGAAATTGGCTTCAAAGTCCTGTTCCTATTTAGCAGCAAACACTCTGAAATTCATTATGCTCCCTTCTTTCTTGGATATTTTTTCCAGGGTTCCCTCTGAAGGTTAAGACAAGTTTTCGTCTGCCCTGGTATGATTTAAATGAGAGTGTGGATGGAGATGGAAGGCAGCTATGCTTGGCAGGGCACTGTTCATCAAAGTACCACGATTCCTAGGAAAGACAAACTTCCTTTCCAGATTCTGTCCATATTTGGCAACTGAAGCAGAACCCATAAGTCAAACTCGCACTGAGTGAGGCTGGGGTACATAGCCTCAGCTGAATGAACAACTCAAGTATAGGATGAAGAGGAACACAGGGCCCCAGAGGAACATAGGCTAAAAAATTGTGATGGGATTCTTGGAAGTATTCTTATTTTTAATAATGGACTCAAATAATATTTAATATATTTTTGAATGAATCATCTCTCTGATGATTTTGGCTCTTGCTTCCAGTCTTTGGAACACATGAAACTGCTCTGTACTGATTCAGACCTTTTGCCCATCCAACTGAATATTGTCCACCCCAACAACAGGTACTCTGGCAGATACTCCCTATCACCTACTGGCCTAATGGGAGGAATTCAACACTGTGCTGAGGTGATTGTTCTTTCAAGGCAAGTATTTTGGCTTGCCGGGTGAAATGGTCCCCCTCTCACCCTACCATGTGCTGTTCCATGGTTTTCCCCAACCCATCCAGAGCCAATTTCTGAGGGGAGGTGCATGGAACAGAGGAAAGCCCCACTGCACAAGCAGAAACCTTTGTGTAGTGTTCATGCTGATGGGACTCATGAGTTGAATCCCATTCAGAAGTCCCAGTAGGTTAAGGCCTCACACACAAGATGGCCAAACAATGTTATGCTAAGACAAGCATGCAAAGTGAAAAACAAACCAGGGTCATGATCCCAGGGCAACATCAGAAAGCAACAGTCCAGGGACCAGCAGCAGAGGAGCTCCAAACTAGTCAAGAATCTAAAAATCTGTCTTGTCCCAGCATCTAGAAAATCTAATCCCGACCAAGCCTAATCCCAGTTTGCGGCATTTGGGGAGAGGAGAGGATAAGGAAATTACTTTGCAGAGCTAAAAGTCATGCTAGTATGACTCTGTAATCAAACACTGCCCTGTCTCCAGCCAGGAAAAAAGTGGACTTCCTTGCAGCAGGCCCTCAGGTGACATGGTTCAGTTTGGTCCTCCTTTGTTATGTATTGGTCCTGCTTTGTTAGGTAGGTGACCTTTTGTAGTTGGTAGCCCATGACAGCATCAGGTGCTGAAATTTAGGTCTGAGTCTCAAAGCCTGAGGTCCACACTTACTCACCCAGCATCTTACACATCCTCCTGCTCTACATCCCAAGCACTTCAGCTGAAGTAAACAACAGAGCTGAAATCAATTGGAGAGAGAATGCAGCTGTTATTGCCAGGGAGAGCACAGAGTCTGCAAGCAAAACACAGTGGGGAGATCTCTTGAAAAACCGGAGGAGTTTAGCTCCGACTCTGTTTGCTGCCAAACAATGTTAGTACAAATGGAGCTTAATATTGTCTGGTTGCCTTGTTCTTTTGCTCTCTCACACACACCTTTTATGCATCAGCTGCATGTTGTGATATCAAAACCCGTAGAAAAGAGGAAACATCACAGGGGGAAGAGAATCAATGTCCCCACCACAGATGTTACTCATAACTTTGAATCCTCCACGCCTGTGAACCGTTTGCTGCTCCCTGAAGGCAGAGCTGTACTTGGCATACAATTTGCAGCAATCACACAGATGCAGCCGGAGAGGAACAAGCGTTGGATTTGATGGCCTTTTCTTCCTGCCATTTCTGACATGAGGCATTGTGCACGTTCCTGATGAAGTGAAGACCAGTTGTGACCTCATTCTGCCCCACCGGAATAATTTGAGGGGAGGGGAGGAAACCACATTTGCAGGAGAGCTGCAAATGAAGTCCCAGCTCTCCCCTGATTTACATTGCTGTTCAGATTGTGGGCAAATACATGAAAATCCATATGGTTAATGATGCATGCTTCCCATTATTTGACAGCAGAAAATAGGTACACTTGTTTTATGTTACACTAACAAGGGATATACGTCACAGTAATGGGCAAGTCCAAGGGTGTTACCATGGGACCTGGTTCTGTGGCCTGCTTAAGTTGCTTTGAAATCCTGGCTTCAGAAATCTGTTTCCCTGCAGCTAAAGATGGAAGCATGTTTTGTATTTAAAGATAATAAATTAGCACATTTATATTGCTGAGGCACGTTGCACATTCATAATATTATCAGAGTTTTAAATAAGCTCAAAGAGTTGTTGGATGCAGTTCCCAGGTGAAGCCAACAGCATTTGTAGATGTGACTTAGAGTCAGTTCAGGCATTCGAAATCTTCCCCACATATTGAATTCCCAGTTGTCCCTAGGCCTGTATTTAAATGGAGAACAGAACTGATGTCCCTGATTACCTGCCTGGACACAATTTGTGCTGTGATTGTGGGCATATATATATATATATATATATATGCACAGAGCCTTGGGGGCACTGCCAGGGACACTGGAAATATGGTTTAGAATTGAGTGCAAGAGGTAGAGAGGCACTGATTTTTGGAATTGCTGAAATTTGAGACCCCAAGATCTGCCACTGCTGGGAAAGCAGAAAAACTACATAACGCTTCAGCACACAGATCAAGGTTTGTTTGTGTGTGTATGTTTCTGTCAAGCTGAAGAAGATATAAGGAAGCTAAAGATAGGTACCCCTAACAATATTTGTGCAGATAAATGCCATTTCAGGCAGGACTTTAAGTACTGCTGCACTCTGGCATTATCCTGTCACTTGGAGACCATTCTTCTCTAAATGCTCTGGTAATCTTTAATGTGACTAGTTGCATCAGACAGCAGAGGAGCAAATGGATATGTGAGGCCATTTACCTGGAACACTGAGCATCTCCAATTATTCATTTTCCACAAGTAACGAAGGAGCAAGTTAACAGCCTGTTGGGTCTGAAACATCTCTATTATTTAAAGAGGTAGGTTCAGAGGGCATAGCAATTTTGTTTTTCCAAGATGTTTCAAAGCACGGGCCCAAGAGCACAGAAGGCAAATTCCTATAGGTACTACTAGAGAATGGCCTGGGATAATGGGAATTGTAGTATAGTATCTGTCAGGGACCATGCTGAGGAGGGCTGACTGAGGAGGCATGGTGGGAGCCCCCTGATCCTGAATCTTCCCAGGAACAGGAGGACAACATAGATTTGGAGCAGTGGTTTGCAGAGGGGCATAGTTCAGAAGGCAGAAGCTGGGAAATACTGTATGGGTAACAGCTAGAAGAAGAAGAAACACTGGGAGAGAGAGAGTTAACAGATTCATAATCGTTGGACAGCATTCCTCCACCACCCTCCCCAAGGTCGAGAAGAGTTCAGAAAGTCTCAGAACAGAAAGCACAGAGGGTACAAACTCAGATTACAAGACGTTGGAGTGGCATAGATTAACAGCAATGGAGCGGGGAGTGAGCCTTAATTGAGAGCACCACCATTCTAGGGAGACACTTCCTTTTGTCTCTCGCTGTGTTTATTAAAGAAACTAACTGGTAAGACTTTCTTTTTGTTTGACCTGCTTATTTACTGCCACTGGGGAGGACGCTGATTCCCTGACACTATCAGTGGCAACTCATGATGATGATATGACCTCCTGCATCAGACATGGTGTGCCTCTGAATACTAGTTGCTGAGGATTACAGAGCATGGTTGCATTCATGACCAACTTGTTGTCTTCCCACTGGTTGACCACTATCAGAACAGGATACTGGACCTGATAAGTCTCTGATCTGACCCAGTGGGGTTTTTCTTCTGTTCTTATGCTACAGCATACCCCTAATGGTCTTGTCTCTACACCTCAAAGGTTACACCTTTACCCTGTTCTTCATTATTCTATAGCAGTTTGGTGCAAGTGAAGAGGAAGGTGGCTAGCCGCTACTCCAACCATTTGGCAAATTGTTTTCAAACCATTTCAATCCAAGAGACCACTGTCAACCATCGAAATTTATTCTGTACTTCCATCTGTCCTTAGCAGCGAAATCCTGGCTGCAAGGGAATCAAAGTGTTGGCAGGCACTGGCTGGGCTGTCTGCTTATTCCCTGATGGGTGGATACCTGCCAACAGGGAATAAATGAATAGATCAGTGGGTGGGCAACCTGTTCAGCACCGAGAGGCAATTTAGAAATATCCAGAGCCAAAGGGCTGCAGTTAATTTGCATAAATTAGATGCATGTAATTCACAAAAGTGGCAGTCATTTCCATGTGCTGGCAAGAATGTATTAACAGCATTACAGCATTCTTGATTTTTTGTGGGGAAATGGAGACACCCAGCTTGAAAGCATCAAATGTGAACTAAGAAATCCAGAGATCTAGAACACATGTTGTTGTTTAGTCGTTTAGTCGTGTCCGACTCTTCGTGACCCCATGGACCAGAGCACGCCAGGCACTCCTGTCTTCCACTGCCACCCGCAGTTTGGTCAGACTCATGTTTGTAGCTTCGAGAACACTGTCTAACCATCTCGTCCTCTGTCGTCCCCTTCTCCTTGTGCCCTCTAGAACACATCGTCATGCCTTTATTTCTTGCTACCTTTCACTATTTTTGCCATCGTATTTCAAAAACATTTCTCAATGTCACTGAGGATCAGAACCACGCTCCTTTGAAAAGGAAACCTGGGATTTTGCACAATGCTGACAAGAGGCCACAGAGGCCAAAAACAACCTTATGGGTCTTAGTGTTGTCTTTTCCCTGAAATGGGATGGGGAAACCACCAGTAAACCACAGCAGCCTATGGCTTTGGCTATTGAAATAAAGGGCACATGATCTCATGAAAGCAATGGCAGAGGTGATAGGTGTACAGCGCATATCTGAGCTATAAATGACTTGGCATGGCATTGGGGAGTATGAATGGGTTATAGATTAAAACCTGTAGAAGAATCTCCTCAAAGATCTAATAAAAACCATATTACTTTGCATCTTCAAAAGACTCCACCACACTGTTTGCAACATGTACCATGAAACAAAACTTGCTTGCTACTTACTGGGCATCCGTACAAAGACTGAGATGAAAGCAGGTTTACTTTTCACAGACATTTTGGGAACATCAAAAGTGCCATATTTTGGCAATTCTGTGAGTGCTGCATAAAAAGGGATAAGAAATGCCCACCTTTCCAGAAAGGATTGCTGTCACTTGCCAATACTGATGTCAGGAATTAGCCTGCAGCCAATATATTACTGCAATTAAATGTGTTATTATTCATTTATTTGAAATATTTATAACCCACACAACAATGCAGGTACCAGAGCAGGGAACAGAACATAAAATAAAACCAACCAACCAACGAAAACATCAAAAGCATGAACAATACAGATTAAAATATGCCATCAAATAAATAAATTAGGTGTGTGAAGCCTTCAGAACTTATGAAGAATTGAGCTGAATATAGCCTACTCAGTTCAGTTTTGATTTGTTCTGAAACAGAGATCATGAGTAAGGAATGAACACAATTGAGTATATTTTTCATATGCATAACAGGGCCAAGAGCTTGCCTTTGTCCTGTGACAGTAGCAGAGATGATATTGAAAACAACACTAAGAGTGGAGTCACCATTTTATATTCCTGTAATTATCTTCTGGGTGTTGTATCATTTTAGGACATTCTAGAGGGGGAGATGGAAGCTTCCATTTTCTCTCCAGAACAAATGTTATGATGATGATAATGGTGATGATATCACCATCATTTGTATATCTCCCTACATCTGCAGATCTCAGGGTGGTTCACAACATAATTATTTCCTTCCAAATTGTGATGGCATCCTGTACAGTATGTGAGCCCTGGTTGGCTGGTCCACATATGACTAACCAAGCAAGACAACCACAAAGTAATGAGAAGGGAAAAGTACAGAAGTAGTTAGAAACATAGGAAGCTGCTTTCTCCAGAGTCAGACCATTGGACATTGCTCCATAAATTGCTCCAGCTGTGGCTCTGAATTGCTCACACTGACTGGTTTCAAAGAACCATAGAATTGTAGAACTGTAGAGTTGGAAGGGACGAGGGTCATCTAATCCAACTTCGTGCAATGCAGGAATCTTTTGCCCAATGTGGGGATCTAACCTACAACCCTGTGATTAATTCATTCAGTGGTTTTTCCCAGCCCTTCTCTAGAGATGCCAGGGATTAAACCTGGGACCTTCTACATGCAAGGCACATGCTCTACCACTGAGATACAGTATTCTCTCTGCAGGTAAACACTGGAAGTGCTTCGGACCCAAAATAAAAATGAAAGAACATTGGCAAAGCAGGTTGTTGCAGGCTGAAGGATGATGCTTGGTGGAGTCATCTTGTAAAACTGTGCTCAGCAAACAGGGGGGACATGTTTTATTGCAGGTGGGGGAAATGAAGGCATTCGGTTTTGCTGCTACAGGTGCACCATGGTGTTTCTTCTCTCTGTGCTCCTTCCAGTGCTGAATACACGGCCTGACTGTCTGCCTCCACACTATATACCATCAGTTTTCCAGAAGCAGCTTTTAGATTGTGTGAAAGCTCAAATTTAATGTGGGAATTAACAGGTAGAAAATGTCAGGGAAATGGAATAAATTGCCGTGCGAATGCAGTCCTAGTGTGCAGTTACACATGTCTACATAGAAACCTGACTGTAACCGCCGAGACCATATAACACTGGTCTTGAAAGACCTACACTGGCTCCCAGTACGTTTCCGAGCACAATTCAAAGTGTTGGTGCTGACCTTTAAAGCCCTAAATGGCCTCGAACCAGTATACCTGAAGGAGCGTCTCCACCTCCATCGTTCTGCCCGGACACTGAGGTCCAGCGCCAAGGGCCTTCTGGTGGTTCCCTCACTGTGAGAAGCCAAGTTACAGGGAACCAGGCAGAGGGCCTTCTCGGTAGTGGTGCCCGCCATGTGGAATGCCCTACCCCCAGATGTCAAAGAGAAAACTACCAACCTTTCAGAAGACATCTAAAGGCAGCCCTGTTTAGGGAAGCTTTTAATGTTTAATAGGTTATTGTATTTTAGTGTTTTGTTGGAAGCTGCCCAGAGTGGCTGGGGGGACCAAGCCAGATAGGCGGGGTATAAATAATAAATTATTGTTGTTATTATTATTATTAAACATGGCACACCTTGTCTCTACTTTGTCCTCACATTATGACTAGCCACAGACAGTTGACCACATCATTGCCTCCTGCTTAGACAGTCCACTATGCTCTAAATTTGATTCAAACTGCAGGTTCATGAACTCTGAAAGGTGCTATAAATCACTGACTTTCCCATCACACATTTGCAACATGTTAATCAAATTCTTCTCAGACGTTGAGGGGAGGGACAAAATATTTCCATTCCCACTGTCTGCAAATATCAAAGGCATCAGAACAGCCGGAACAGAAAAGTTTTTATAGATTTTATGCTTGGCTCACACACACTGCTGTAACAGACAATTATCCTAAGACTGAGAAAGGCAAAATTGCATAAGTTTTGTATAGGAAAAAGCTTCACAGAGATTTCAAATTGTATTTGAATTTTTAATCCTCAAACAGGCATAAAATGGCAGGGATTATAGGTTTTTCTTGCAAAAGGGGTGATGGTTTGCAAAGAGGTATCACGAATAGCACACACCGACTTGGGTATCTCATTTCTTCACCTCTAAATGTATGTCTCCAACTCCACCCATACAATGGGGATTATTCTTAAAGTGACATTAGATTTTCAAAATATCCTTGTTTAAAATATGAGTAAAGTGGCAAACTAAAAGTCGGTATGCCTCAGATCTTACAAAAAATAATGGCCATAGCATCTGTCTTAATTCCACAGCACCAGATGACTCCGGTGTTATGATGGGACAAAAAAGAGCATTGTGCTCAATCTTGATATTTTATCGGTCTAATCCCAGCAAATCGTTTTCCTGCATAACTATCTTATTGGGAAAGTTGGCTGCAATCCATCAAACACTTCTCTGCCATTAAATATAATTATATACTTTGCTGAAATAACCAGATGTTTAGTGCTGCTTTGAGCAGATGCCTGTGCTTCATACTGGAAGGTTATAAACCTATTTACACTAGCAATAAACTACACAAGTATTTAAATAATAACATGAATGAGACATCTTAAAATCCCCTCAACAAAAAAAAAAATCCCTAGTCATTTGCTCGAATGAATAACATTTAACACGCACGATGCAAACACTACATTTAACAGCGACTACCTAGTTTGAATTTCTGTAGCTTTTTGAGTCATAAATCGTTCCACATCCGTGTACCTCTTGCTCTTTACCTCATCCTCACTTCTGTACTTTTTCTCTCCCCCCTCATTTTGTCTCTTTGTCTTAGCTGGGCTAAGGGGGCAGCACTGAGGCTTTGTTTTGTAGTGCTGTGTAAAATATATAAAACTTTAAGTAAATAATAAATCACTGGTTCTGCTTTGAACCACAGTAAGCTATCGGTAGCTTTGCAAATGGGTATATCAGATGCTGAAGTTTCAATGAGCTGGTTGACATTTTTCTTCTCCCTTTAATGACAAACAGGTGCCTTGAGTTATTTTATCTTGGAAAGCAGCATGTAAAGGTTACTGTGAATGGGCCTGTCACATTTGTTTCTCTGAAGCAATAACCATTTCTGCTTTCTAAAGACCTTCCTCTGGGCATATAAAAGTTGTATAAGTTGTCATAGAACAAGGGTTCAGGATTATGGGGAAAGTGGGAGTGGTAGGAAAAGAGGGAGGGAAAAGTGATTCTGCGGAGCGTAATGGGGTGTATGCCCCACCCCCACCTCTTAGTGGTTGCAGTTGGAGTGATCCCAGTCCTGCTGCCACACTCTTCTGGGTTCAAGTAGAAGGGGCAGGCTGGTGAAACCAACTTCACAGCATCAACCAGATCTCCATGATAACATCCAAAGTCTGAGACCCTTGCTTTAAAGCAGGGTTTCCCAAACTTGGATTGCCAGCTGTTTTTGGACTACAGCTCTCATCACCTGAAGCTAGTAGGACCAGTGGTCTAGGATGATGGGAATAGTAGCCAAAAACAGCTGGAGACCCAAGTTTGGCAAACCCTGCTTTAAAGGGACCTCTCCTAGCTCCTCCAAGGAAGGGACTGTTGAGTGAGCTGTCAAGGCCTTGAAACAGAGATAAGAGTTATTTATTTCTGTTGTTTACTCCTTTGCCTCAAGCCAATATAGCAGCTGGCCCACATGCAGCTGGTCCACAGCCTCCTTAGTCTGACACAAACCTTAGCTATTGCAGCTGCACATGTGACATCATTTGTTATGCCATTACGGGCCAGTCACTTACAGCCCTAGAATGTAATGCTAGCATCATGGAGGTGAGGATAGGAGCAGGAGATGACGAGTGGCATGGATGGAGAGAGCTTGGAATGGGCAGCTATCATTTGAGCAATCATTGCCTAGAATTCTTTAAGACCTTTGGAGTGTCTAAATCAGGCACGGGCAAACTTGGCCCTCCAGATGTTTTGGGACTACAACTCCCTAGCTAACAGGACCAGTAGTCAGGGGCGATGGGAATTGTAGTCCCAAACATCTGGAGGGCCAAGTTTGCCCATGTCTGGTCTAAATGCTGAAGCCTCCTTATGTGCAAATAGTCTCTTTTCAGATATTTACCTCAGCATGCGTCCAGCTATCTATGATCGATTGGTCAATTGACCACACTGCTTTACACTCCCCTGAGAATAACTGAGGGCCGGCATGAATCCATAATCTTCATGATGGATATATGCTGTGTGCTGTTTGCCAAGCAGCAACTGAAGTGAGCTGGATTCATTTGGCACACTCATACACACTACTAATAATGTTCCAGGAAGTTTTTCTTTGGGTAGAATGAAAGGGATCAAAAATCTGGAACTGAACCAGAACTTAGAGACAAAGGGCTGGATTCAACTATTCTGTTCTGCTAGTAGAAACCAGTGCAATGACTCTTGCTAGTGGAATAGTGTTCCCCCTTTTGGGAGAGCCCTATTGGGGGTTTGGGAGAGCCTCCAGAACAGCACATGGAATGGGTGGGAGATGGCTATGTCAGGCAAGCAGAAACACTCACACTGATTGAATGATCTCCTTAGCACTTTGCTGAATTCCACACAAAGGAGCAAAGATTGCTTTGTCAGGTGGAAATGCAAAGCCTTAGTAGTAGTAGTAGTAATAGTAGTAGTAGTAGTAGCAGCAGTAGTATACTGCCCATCTCACTGGGTTGCCCCAGCCACTCTGGGCAGCTTCCAGCATATATAAAAACATAGTAAACCTTAAACCTTAAAAACCTGCCTTCAGATGGGCTGCCTTCAGATGTCTCCTAAAGGTTATATAATTACTCATCTCCTCAATATCTGATGGGAGGGCATTCCACAGGGTGGAATGAGAAGAGGGTTCTCATGGAGGTGGTAAATGTTTGTCTGGTTTACTGACCATATCATATGCCAGGAAGGGGGGGGGGGAATTGTGTTGACTGAATGCTCACACTGAAAGAAAAAAAAAAGGGGGGGGGGAGAAATCCCTGTGACATTGGGTATGCTCTAGGCCATGCTTTCTGTCCCCACACACCCAAGTGGATGCCAAGGTCCAGCAGGACTAATCATGGCCTGTTGTGAACTGAGTGTGCACCCTCAAAACAGTCTCTGTGACAGATAGGGATGGGAGAGAAATCCAACTTAGTTCACTTTTAAAGGCAAATGTACCTAATTCACATTTTCTGAAACAATATGAGAACCAAAACATTTTTCCCACAATGTAATTGAATTTTTTCACAGAAGTGCATTAGAAGAGTTCACTGAGTATTGCAGCACAAATGTACAAAAATAAACATAACCCAAAGGAGCAAGTATAAAAGGAACAACATGTCTGTTGAACAGAATAAACTGTCAATAAACATAAGAAGATTGCATCCTATTTACCTATAGTTCTAGACCTCTGGCATCTGCCTGAAGAACAACTAACACGAAGCTCCAGAGCATATACTTTTAACAGAAGATGGCTGCCTATGAAAGGAATCCACATTTGCTTCTAGCTTTGCATCTGCAAACCATCTGGGCATTTATTGAAACAAAGAGGTAATGTACGTGGATGGAAGCTTGTTCATCCAAATGGATGCCCTGCAATCTTTCTTAAATTAATATAACTAAGAATGTCTGCCCTCCTGTTTCCTTGGGATTAACAATGGCTGCTGATATACATTTTTCATGAGGCAATCAGACCCGACACCACTTTATGTTTGTATCACACAAGTATGCAAACAGTGTATTGCGCAAAGGGAATTTGCATAAGGAACGGTTGCATGTCTACTCTTCACTGCTGGTCACATCACCCAAACTCCTTTGCACACCTCCCTCTCAAGCTGGTTAATATCAGGCAAGCATAAGGAATCAAATGACCTGCCTGCACACCTTTAATGAGGCTGACTAGAGCTTTGCCATAGTCTTCTATGGCAACCAAGCACCCCTCATTTCCAGTTGCCCCTTCACTTGCACCACACGTTTTTGCCAGGTGGTGTACTGTAGTGGGGTTTGTGCATTTATTTTCCACAGGCGTGCTGACTGACTGCCCTCCTGCCAAGGAGGAGGACAGCATAATTCTCATACCTGCTAATTAGCCTTGTGGCTCTTAATGAGGCTGCTGCGCTATGTTTAATGATCTTTGAACAAGGATTTGCTAAGCTATTGAGCCTAAAATACTTTTAAAGGTTAGGGATGTCTTGCTCATTTGTGTGAAGAATGCAACTCCTGCCTAAAAAAGGCCAACCTGCAACTGTAACAGGGGTCTTGGGGCATCATCTACTATATGCGCATCTCACAGTATCTCAAGGGAAAGTAAGCATTCTCTCCCTGCAGTAGAACCTCCTTTGTCTGATCTCCCTTTGACCAGCAGGGACAAATCAACCCACACATCTGGGCTTCTATGACTGGGGCACTAAAATAGCAGTCCTGGTCTCTGCAATAAAAATAGTCAACATTTTTTTAGAACAACAACCCCAAACCAATTGCTATATTCCTGGTGGTGCTCCCAAATGTACCCCTTACTTTAAATTATTTTTATTCACTCATTTTGAAGCAACGTTGCAATGGGAACATAAGCTGCCCATTGCCCATGATGCAGGATAGCCTGGCCTCCACCAAGGGGGACACTGTGGGAGGTACAATGTCTATTTCTCTGGTACACATTGCTCCTTTCTATGAGAGCCTACAGTATACAACACTCCATGCAATTATGAGAGTTCTGCTAGTGAAAAATAAAGGCAGCAATCCACAGAGACATTCCATGTGCATGCTCAGTGGATCTTCTCATTCTGAACATAAGCCTGGATTAGACATGGTGTGCTGCAAATTCCAAAGCAACTACTCTATTCTGAACTTAAAAATGGAAAGCGTAAAGCTGGTGGTCAGCAATTGAGGTTTAAAGATTTTATCAAGGCAAATCTAAAAAAAAAAAAAAAAGTAGTATAAACACCAACAATTGGGAAACACTGGCCTGCAAGCGCTCCAATTGGAGAACAGCCTTTACCAAAGGGATAATGGGCTTTGAAGATGCTCAAACTCAGGACGAAAGAAAGAAATGTGTTAAGAGGAAGGCACGCTTGGCAAACCCTCACCATGATTAACTCCCACCCAGAAACCTATGTCCCCACTGTGGAAGGATGTGTGGATACAGAATTAGCCTCCACAGTCACTTATGGACTCACTGTTAAAACTGTGTTTGTGGAAGGAAATCTTACTAGGCTACGAGTGATCGCCTAAGAAGAAGGTGTGCTGCAAATTGCTACTGAAAGAGCCTCTAGTCTCAAAAGCTTTCTCTTAAGGAAATTGTCCTTATTTAAATCGTCAGTTGCCACAGTGAAGCAAAGATGGAAAGGTGGAAATATGTGCTTGCATTTGAATTACAAGTTTCCCTCCCAGGCAACACACAAAAAATGCAATCCAAGCCCCCTTTGTGCTGGGCTGGGGGTGGAGGATTCCTTGGAGGTGTTCCTCTGCCAAGCCCTGCTGACCTCCTCCTGAAGAAGAACATCAAAAGAACACCCAAACAGGTGGGTGGACAGAATTGTCACTGTCACAATCCTTGGTCATGGCCTGGATCTTCTGTTGCCAAAGCTGTCTCACTAGTGTCTGGGCCTGCCCCCAAATTCTGCCCCTGTCTGTGTGAACAGCAGGACTGCGGATGTGGTGGTGTCCTCTGCCAAAGCACTCTCTTAGGCCCCACCACTCCCCAGCCAGGTTTGTATTGCAGCCTGTGTAATTATGCCTGATGTCAAGAGCTGCACGTAGTAGGAATGTTGGTTATTAGACCAGTACCAGATCTTGTAATCCAGAACAGCCATCCATAACAGAGTAGAGATTAAAACATGATAGGATTTGCCTAGAGTATTTCATAAAGAGGAGAGATAAAATTGGTTCTCTTAAGAGGTCAATCTTTTTCTGCTGTGAAGGATAGGTAGAATAAATCTCTTTGCATCACTAAAAAAAGAATAATAACCCACCCACATATACTTTAGGCAACATCTAAAAAAGTAAAATAAACTTTAGTTTGCCAGTTGATAGTATCTGTTATGTAGAATGGAATATTAATTAAAAGCTATAGACAGCAGCTGCCTGATCAAATGAGAAATTCTAAGAGAAATTAAAGTTTGCATCTTTTTTTTTATCTATATAATTGGGATATTTGTGATATTAAAAAAACACACCTTGTTTGCATCTGTTTGTGAGAAAGTTGCTACAGGGAAAAATGTTTTACTTTTTATCTTTATTCCTTCCTTCAATGAGAAGCATGCTTCATATTTAGTAAATAGAGTATTTGAAAGATAAATTACTCCCATTTGGGGGAAAAGAAAGTTAGCAGGAATCAAAAAGTCCCCTTTCTTGCTTTTACTGACATGCTATTCCTGCAGCTGTGATTCTAGCCAATTGGAAATGACATTATAAACATGAAGATGCCATGCCTGCCATCAATCAGATTTGGCTATATGGTAATTCCACAAAGCCAATTTGGAGTTTCCTGCCCATACTCTGAATGGACTTTGCAACGAAGTCACGTTACCATTCAGATTTGGCTATAAGACAGTGTAATGAAGCCAACGGATATGATACCCTGAACTAGACCTACAGGGCTGTACCTCAGGTTATAAACACTTTGGGTTACAGACTCCACTAACCCGGAAGTAATATCTCGGGTTAAGAACTTTGCTTCAGGATGAGAACAGAAATCATGCTCCAGCGGCGCAGCAGCAGCAGGAGGCCCCATTAGCTAAAGTGGTACCTCAGGTTAAGAATGGTTTGAGGTTAAGAACAGACCTCCGGAATGAATTAAGTTTGTAACCAGAGGTACCGCTGTATTTGAGACTAATGTGAAAGAGTAAGAGGTTTCTTTTCACCTTCCTTTTGCAGCATGGAAGATGGGGCAATGCAGCTCCTTTCTTCCTCATGAAGTTAGCATTAAAAGCCCCAGAGCAACTGGGAGTAGATCCCCTCCTCCCAAAAACTGGAACAGTGCAGGCATAGGGAAATATAATGAGGATTCTTCCCACATGGCCCAGGGCCTTTCAGGTTACATTCACAACTGCTCCCACATGACAAAGACACTGTGAGAAGGGAACCTTTAAATATTAACCAGCCGTGTTGCAAGAGATTGTCATTGCTCAGACCGATTCTAGCTACTTGCCTGCTTCATCTTTGCTCTGCTGCTTTTACCTTGGTGTATATGGACTGACATAGAAGTGAAAATTGTGCAGTTTGAAGTGAGCTGATAATTTAGCAAGCAAACGAAGTTTCTGATTGTTGATCAGTCAAATGCACAGGTAATTAATAACTGCCTTCAGCATCTTAAGAAACAAGAGAGAAAAGCCCAGGAGCTTTAAATAAGTAAAATCAGTGCCATCTGCTGGACGAAGCCTAAACAGATTAGGCATAAACGAGACGGTTCTCATTCAGTTCATTTTGATTTGTTTAAAAGATTTCTAGTCTACCTTGTAAAATTAGAACAAAAAGCACCAATGTAAAAATAGAATCATGCACATACAACCAACCAACCAACCAACAGGACAGAGTCATAGTATTGTAAACAGGCACCATAAAACTGCAGCTAAGAGGATAAGCATTCCATACAGTAAATGCATTATTATGATCATCATCCTATATTGGATATCTTAACAGCATCTATCGGACTCCTCCCTCCTTTTGCATTTATCACCATCATCTATGGGATTGTTCATCATCATAATGTACATGAGGAGTGAGGGGTAAGGAGTGAGTCATGGTGTGGGTGGGACGGCAGGAGCATTGAATTGGCTCCATTGCCATGCCTGTGCACCATGCTTTGCTCCTTGTGCCTTGCACCTCCCAGGAACTGGCAGTGATGTTCAGAAGGCAGGTGAGCAATGTTTTCTCACCTGCGCCTCACCTGCCTAAATACTCACCTTCAAACCATTTACGTCTGACCTACAGCCTGCTGCACTGATGCTACGGATGGGGAGAAATTAGATTTTGGTTGCATGTGAATGAGAACCTACCTAATCTGCACTGCTTGAACCAATGTGCAAATTGGAACATAGCAATCTTCTAAAATTTGCACTTCTCAGAATTTTGCAATGTTGATCTGCAACTAAACACTATGTATAAGAATGTATATATATTGGGGAAAATATGCATGAAATAAATATATTAGTGAAAATAACATTTAAATACATTTAATGGTGGGAGTGCTTGCAAACTGCTTATATTAGCCAAAATTCCATACAAAAATGTTTATACTAGGAGAAATTCACATGAAAATGCTGATGAATCTTCATGGGGGGGGGGGACTTGCTGCAAAACAAAACTACAAATTGAACTGAATTTAAAATTGGAAAAATGAGAAACTTGGAAAACAGAGTTTCTTCCATCTTTAACTGAGGCTAGTGATATATAGGACTTGCCCAACACAAATTCGTGAGGGCATCTTCTCCCCTTGGTATAACACTAGGGCCCAGCCCCATCCTCTGCTATGGTACAACTGTCACCGCATTTCTGCACTAGTGCACCTTCCAAGCTAAGATGCACTGCATCCCATGGAATACCACCCCAGGAATGAATTATCCAATATCTACAAACAAGTATCTTCAGTCTCTAAATTCAATCTTACGTTGGAATGTGTATCAGTTGGACTTTGGGTAGGATTCTCCAGCCGCCTATGTAACCGATACTCCTTTGTGCTGTGACATGCTCTGGGCTGGGTTTCATCAGTACCACTATCAGGGGATCTGTACCCCATTTCAACTATTTGGCAAACACCTATTCTGCCTAGTGCCCAGTACCCCTTTTCCTCCTCTCCACTGCTTTACGACACTCCCTACTGGGAACTTGGGTGCAATGCACTTTGATCATCTTAAAATACATTTTTTTAAAAAAAAAATCTGCATTTTATTTTAGTTCATTTAGTTCATTTATTTGTAGTTAACTCTAATCTTAATCTTAATCCTGTTGGGTCGTATCCAATTTAATCATACCCAATGAAACCAATTGACTTAAATTACACATGTCTGTTGATATCAGTGGATCTACTCTGAGTTGGATACAGCCCATTCCTTGGGTGTGAAATCTGCAGCCATTTATTTAATTTTGAAAGAATTGTCAATTAAAGAATGCCGTTAAAATAATATCCTGGGAGAAACTGAAGAACAACTACAGAAAACTATTTCTTTCTCAGCCTTCTATATCAGGATTACCTGAGGTGAACCATTCCACCCCCTTTTCAAAAGTCTAACACCATCTTTGTTTTCAGCCCTGGTCTTAAACCGAACCCTTCATCACAGTTCCATCTCCGTTACCCTTGGAGCAGCTGCCTCTTCCTTGCCTTTCAAGAAGGAAGACAGGAGAATAATAGCCCATCTTCCCATTAGCTGGTGCTTTCAGCAAAGAGCAGCGCAGGCTGAAGCCGAATCCTAAATTAGAATTAAAGGCACTTTATAATTAAGAAGATGTTGTAAATCAAATCAACCAGGGGGTAGCTCAATTTTTTAATTACACAAAAATATTGCATGGAGGCATGCCTCTCAGTTATTTATCACTCCAGCCTCCTGGAATGGTGTCAATTTATTTTTTAATAAATCCTGCCCTAGACTTCCTATAATTTTTTTATCAGCATAAGGGAGGGCTGCTGCTAAATTGATGCCACAATCTCCTCTTTGGCCATGAAGCTGAAAGTCTCATCTATATTTATAGCTGCTTCTTGAGCATCGTGTTCCTAGCCATGGGTGAATTTCGCCTGTAGCTGCTATTTCCATTTGTTATATATAATATTCTCCCTCCAATCCATGCACATATTAGATACACACACACATAAATGGGATTCCTAATGGATACTTCACATTGCTCTCAGGCAATAAAGCAAATTTTATTATGGGGAAAGTACCATGGAATGTTTTATGGTCCAGTTTCATAAAGGTCTTCTTATGTAATTCCTTGCACCAGAGTCTTAGCCCACAACCTCAGCTGCTGCTCCCACAGGGAAGAAAAATCATGAATAGGTTTTTAATAAATGACAGGTGAGAAGAGGGAAGATCTTCCCCAGGTCCCTCTTCTCTCTCTGCCCTCTTTCATCTCATCATAGCTGCATCTTCACTCTCACAACAGAAAGACCACAAATGCAGCACAATCAGAGATTTCTGGTGCTGTTTCTTGGGGACAGTACACAGGAGGGTGGGCTCGTCCGATCACAATCGCTTCAGGCCCTTAGCATTTCTGTCAAATAATGTCACCAACTAGATAAAAGGACTGAACTGAGGCACACTGAGAACACTTGAAATATAATCACTATTGTCACGGGCTTAATCTCCCATTGTGAAAAATAAAATAAAAATTAACATTAGCTTGTCATTTAACTAACATCAGGAGAAGCCACAATTCCTGTCAACATTTCCCTAAATGATCCTAAACATTCATTCAAGTTAATTTCCATTAAGAGATTGAAGTAAATAGCCTTTGAATCTATTTAAAAATATTTATGAAGGTGTCTTTTTTCAAAAGCATTGTTCAGCTTTTGACTACATTTGTGTGTGTGTGTGTTTTTCTTCCTTCCGAATTTCCCTAGGTGAAAAGTTAGCAAAGGGAAAATGTAAACAAATGCTGTATTTTTTGCTCTATAAGACGCACCAGACCATAAGACTTTTGGAGGAAAAAACAAGAAAAAGAAATTCTGAATCTCAGAAGCCAGAACAACAAGAGGGATCGTTGCGCAGCGAACCCTCTTGCTGTTCTGGCTTCTGGAATAGCTGTGCAGCCTGCATTCGCTCCATAAGACGCACACACATTTCCCCTTACTTTTTAGGAGGGAAAAAATTAGTCTTACAGAGCAAAAAATACGGTTTGTAAGGTAACTAAAAGTCTGCCTTCACTTACACTCACAATCATGAGGAAACCACTTCCTGTGCTGCTGCAGTAAATAAGTGAATACTGAAACCATGTGGGCTGATCTTATAGGGTTGTATTCAAAGTAGCGCTAAGGAAATGATACATTAGCACAAGCATTTCTGCTTCCCCGATGGAACAATCTCCCCTCTCCTCCTCCACATGCTGTTTTGAGGGTTCACCCAGCCCTCCAGGTTAGATTAGGGAGAATGTAGGAGGCATGAAGGGAGAAAAGAAAAAAGTTAATTTGTGCAAGGAGGAATCATTAAGTTGCTACTGCTACCGCAACAAGCTGGTTGAATGCAGTCCATAGGTCTTTCCTACCTGGGCATTGCCTTCTCTTCTGACTGAGCAGTAATAATATTTGTTAACATTGTATATCACCCTGCTAGTTGCCACTGCAACACAAAATATGCAGTAATGTAGTGTGGCAAACTTGGCAGCATACACAATAAAGCTTGCTGTAATCAGCTATCATTGCGAGAAGAAGGCAGTTTCTTTCCTGCCAGTGCTTCTGGATTGAAGGGTGGTGATTCATTGGTGTCTTTGGCAATGGAGAATACACAGGGCATGCTTCGTTACTTTAGAGAAATGGGCACCTATTTGCCCCAAACAAATTCTCCACCCACAGACTGCTTGCAAGCCATCTACCATCCACCATGATCCTTATGCATTTGGTGTGAGAACAGGAGTTGTTAAGTACACTGATGTTGGGCACTGTAGATCTCATGTCACCATCTATTTATGAAAAAAATATTTATATCCCACCCTCAGGATATTACATCTCACCCTCAGGGGGGTGTTAGCCAGGGAGGCTAACAAATACACAATTATAAGGCTTGAAATAGACAGAAGAGAAAATACCTAAAACACAAAATAATAAAGCAACTCAGACCCATGGCAAACTAAAATAAAAAGAAGAAGAAAAAGAACTGTTTCCAGCACTTCACTCAGAATTCCCCTCGTGCAATGGGACTTCCCTTTTCGCTGCTCTTTCTGTACACCCTCAAAATCTGTTGTGGATGCTCCCCCAATCCTCTGCAACAGATTTTGAGGGTGTGTGAGGGGATCACAGGGGATAGAAAAGGAGGAGAAAGTTCTGTTATGCAAGCCAAAATCTTCCATGTTAGTGGAAGGGACAGTGATGGAAATAACCTTTAAGGAGGCCTTTAACCCTTTGCATACATACTGTGCTATTTGTAAAACAAAAACCCCATTTCATGACTAACGTGATGTATAGTTTGGCATTCAGGGGTGCTCAGGAAACAGAAATGATCCAAGTACTCCATGTCTGAGATTCTCATGTGTCAAACGAAAATAGATGTTCTTCTTCCACACACTGCACTAGCTGCTGTGTGCAAAGAGAATTGCCTCCAAGATTGCAGGGCACACAGACATTATGATAATGGAGAGACAGCTTAAGTACCGCAGGAAGCTAATCGACACTTTCACTTATTTTCTATTATGGCAAAGCCCTCCTGTTCTGAATGGCAATAAGAGAGGAGATTTATGGCAGATTAACTTCGATTAAGGACAGATTAGCTTAGGTAAATTGTCTAAATACTTAAATCTTCACTGGTCGTCTCTTAGTAAATTTTTATATGTCCTTATTTGCAAACGTCTTCCCTTCCCTTCTTCTCTCCTCTGTCTTCCCATTGGATTTATTTCTTTGCTAAGATTTCAAAGAGAAATCACCCCGAGGTATTGCTATAACAATTTTTTAAAATTTATTTCAAAATTGCTTGACTAAATTGTATAACATTTATTTATGGCCCTTATTTTCAAATACTCCTGTATAGCCATAAATGAGTACAAATGAAGCATGACAAGCAATTTGCTGCCTGGTAGCTGATATTAATGATGTGACATATTGCACCTGGGTGTATGTGTGTGTTCATGTTTTTCTACGTGAGGGAAAGTGGCTCCTATCAATTATGCGGCTTTTAATCAGTTTGTTTCTTAAAAGTGACTTAAAGCCTGTAAGGATACATGAGACACCAGCAGTTAGGCCTGTGTGTTCAGTTTAACAACAAAAAGACATATGAAGAGCCTGCTGGATCAGGCCAGTGGCCCTTCTAATTCAGCATCCTGCTCTCATAGTGGCCAACCTGATGCCTGTGGAAAACTCACAAGCAGGGATGAAACACAAGAGCTCTCTTCCCTCCTGTTGTTTTAAGCAGCTGGTATTCAGAAGCATTTCTACCTCCAACTGTGGTGTCAGAGCATAGTCATCATGGCTACTAGTCATCAATAACCTTCTCATCTATGAATTTGTATAATCCTCTTTTAAAGCCATCAAGTGTCAGAATTTCTCTCAGAAGTCCTGCTTTTCCGTAGAGAAAAGAGAGAAGTTCTCTCAGAACTTCTCTCTCAGAAGTGAGAGCTAGACCATAAAGAAGGCTGATCGCTGAAGAATTGATGCTTTTGAATTATGGTGTTGGAGGAGACTCTTGAGAGTCCCATGGACTGCAAGAAGATCAAACCTATCCATTCTTCAGGAAATCAGTCCTGAGTGCTCACTGGAAGGACAGATCGTGAAGCTAAGGCTCCAATACTTTGGCCACCTCATGAGAAGAGAAGACTCCCTGCAAAAGACCCTGATGTTGGGAAAGATGGAGGGCACAAGGAGAAGGGGACGACAGAAGGTGAGATGGTTGGACAGTGTACTCGAAGCTACCAGCATGAGTTTGGCCAGGCTGCGGGAGGCAGTGCCTGGCGTGCTCTAGTCCATGGGGTCACGAAGAGTCGGACACGACTAAACAACTAAACAACAACAAAAGTGTCAGGAGCAGGGCAGCAATAAATCACATGGCATCAACAAAGTTAACTCTTTATTCAAGTTTGGCTCAGGAGGCCAGGCCTCGTGAGCACAGCAACTCGTCCCAGTAGATCTTGCCCCATGAGGCAGTTGTGGGGACTGATGGTTCCCACTTTCCCACAGTTGCCTAAGCCTCCTCCCCCAGGTTCTTCCCAAGCAACCTGAGTCTCCATTGCCATGCCTGTCTTTGCTCCTCCCTCTTCATACATTTTCTGGTTCTGGGAAACTAGGGAGAAGGGAAGCTGGTCACAGCTGGTGAGGGAGACACCTTGGCTTCTGCATCAGCCTGACTCAGCTCTGCCTCTTGCCTCCCCTCCCCCAACTACTCTCCAGAATTGGCCTCCACAGTCACTTATGGACTCATTGTTAAAACCATGTTTATGGAGGACAATCTTACTCGGCTATGAGTGATCGCCAAAGAGGAAGAAGAAGAAGAAGACACAGTCAAGAGAGAGGACAAAGGAAGACACAATCATGATGTGGTCAGTGCCATGTGTTCATCAGTAAGGTTCCCCTGGCCAGAAGAATATATCTATTTATTTATTTATTTATTTTTATTTGTTTATTTATTTATTTATTTATTTATTTTGCACCACCTGAACATTTTGGACAGTATCTGAAAACCCCCATATATAATTAATTCCATGCTTTTGATGTTAGGAAGACAAATTTTGCTAGATCTAATTCAAAAAGAGTTGCAGCCTTCTCACCAGGAAATGGTGAGAAAACTGCCTTGTCAACCACTTCCTGAAGATCCCGGCTCAGTAACAGAAATCAGAACAGACTAGAAGAGAAGCTATTTAGATATTCTCCCAGTCACATGGGATTTGGTAACACAGATAAGCAGCTGCCAGTGAGAGAACCTTCAAAAGGACACCTGGCATTTGTTACCATACAGAGAAAAGGGAACATCTATGCCGTGCATTAGACTTCTGCATACATATCTATCTGCTAATGTAACACCTGTGACTTTTCTGCAAAATGTAACAGTAGAGCTAATGCCATTGCCAGATAACCAGCCACTGTGAATGTTCTTGAAGGGGAACATATATATTTAAGCAGCAATTCTCCCTAAGAAGTTACGTTTCCAGGTACGCTCTCAGAAATCAGAGGTCAATCCAATAGCCCGTGTATCACTAAGCACATTTTAATCTCCAGCTAAAGACAAGTGCTATCTCACTGAGAAATGGCATGTTAAAGGGTAGAATAAATAACTAAGTGCCTTAAAAATGCACACCATCTATTTGGGTTAAGAAACTATATCCTAGCAGAACAAGTGATGCAAACCCAGAAAGAATATGCTGATGGAGTTGCCAGGTGATTATTTTTTAGATTGGCCTGCTGGTGTTTTGAAATTTGAAGCTAGTTGCCAGACAATGGGAAAGGGAAAATAGGGTCTTTCCATAGTTTGCTCCCCCCCAATATATTCTTTTTTCCTATTCCCATTTGTAAAAAGTTATTGTGCAAGTACAATGTGATCAAAAGAGAAACATTTCAGCTACTGCTCAGATGCAACTCTGAACAATTCAAAACTGCCTATTTTTATTACTTGCTGGTCAATCCACTTCCTTGCTGCTTGGGAATTCCATTCTTCCTCCCAGCCTAGCCTGGCTGATTGAGCTTAGCATTTTCACCCCACCTGCAGTTAGTGCTCATCTCCCATCTGCAGTTAACCCTGTCATCTCTCATCTCGTCAAGACAAGGCTTCTTTTGTTACCTTCTTTCCTTCCCTTATAGCATCTTGTCTGCATTCCCACCAACTCTTTTGGACCTAATCTTGGCAGCTCCATAGCACTCTGTTCCTGCAGCTAATTGACAGTTGTCTGGAGTAGTGAAATGAACACTATTCCATGTCTTTGCCCTTCAGTTTAGGCTATGGTTACCAGACGTCCCCATTTCCCAGATTTACAAATCTGTCCCCAGACAAAATCCGTCCCCGGATTTCATTTAATGTCCCCGGATTTATATTTTAAATTTTGTAGATTTATTAGTAGGGAATGAATGTTGTGTGATTGGTTCAACGGCACAAGACGCATCATATGGGGAGTTCTGGCAATGCAAAATGCCAGGTGCCATGGCAGCGAGCAGCTCCTGAAGCCAGCCAGAGCCAACTGTGCTACCAGACTGGCCCCAGGCTGCTGAGACTGCTGCTGCCACTGCTGAGGGGGAACCAGGGACGCCCAGCGCATCAACTGGTGGAACTGCTGACCCTCTCCTGTAACCCATATCGAGCCGGGAGGAAGAGTGCCTGGCCACCCAGCCAACTGCCCAGCGGTGCTCCAGGGTAAAAACCCTGGAGATGACACAGTGAGAAGGAGGAGAGGAGAAGGAGAAGGAAGAGAGAGAAAGAGGAATGAGAAAAAAGAGGGGAGCCCTGACCTTGCTGCGCTGCTGCCGCCGTTGCCACTAAGGAGGAGATGTAGGAGAGCACCAGGAGGGCAAGGACACGTGGCCAAGCCCAGGACCTGCCCAAGCCTACTCCATGGCAGCTAGCCCTCCAAGAGAGCAGGCTGGGGCCCAGAGGAAGGCCGTGTGACAGAGGAGACCACAAAAGAGATGATATTACTTCTTTATTTATTTATTTTAATATTTTTTTTAAAAAAAATAATTTCTGGGGAGGGGGGCTGGCGGATTCTTTGAATAAAATCTGCTAACCTTAGTTTAGGGTCTTGTGCTGATTCTCTCGCATGTCAGGTGTGCACACATCCTACCCATCCACCCCAACTAAAACAATACACACTGCAACTTATCGAAACAGAGACTTGTTCACACAAGTGCCCAAGTTGCAAAAAAGATGGTCTGGCTGGCAAAGTTTCTGAACTGGTGTTTTGGCTCTGTAACTCTGCAACACTCTTGCTTATGACTGTCTGACTACATCCACCTGATGGTTCAACACTAAACCTCACTTCTTGCATCAATCCGTACCAATAACAGCCAAACTCTGAAGCAGGGATTCACGTCCCTCACAAAGCATTTGAAAGTAGAAGACAGAACTAGATGGAGCTTCAGTCTGATGCAGCAGAAGTTATGTTCTAAGGCTGACTCTTCCAGTATACAAATTTGTTTATTTGTTTATCATTCATGCATTCATTTATGTACTGTTTTTCAAAAATAAAATCCTTCCCAAGGTGCCATGCTCATTTCATAAATTTCTATAATGAATATTGCAATTATCACGGAGACACCTAATTTGCAGCATAAGTAAAAAAACATGCACACCGTCTCTCTTTGTTGTTATTGTTTATGTTGTTTTTTATGGAACAAAATATAAACAGTGAACATATTGTTGTGTAAATAAACATTTATTTATTAAAGACATTTATTAAATAAGCATACCATCTTGGGAAGAATTTTATTCTTGAAAGGCAGTGTAAGAAATTTTAAGCACTGACTTAATAGCTACTGCACATGTCTTTCTCCCACTTCATTCTTTCCTAGATTACCAAAAGGGACAGGTGAGTCCTATTGATTTACCTAGCTTAGTCCAGACTACAGATATAACAGAATTCCACTGGAAACAGAAATGGGAGCGGAAATTCCTTTTCCAGGATGAAAATCAATCCAGCGAATACTAATGGTAATTGATGTTGCACTTCCTTTTGGTTTACAAACAATATGAAATTGAATGGGGTGGAATTATGTAATGTCAATGTAATTTGCGTATCATAATTACTTAATAGTGTAAATAAATTATGTGAGTTATGTTAAGTTCACCACATCAGACATTGAGGTGAATCGTGTAGTTTCGGGCAGAAGATGAACTGCAGTGGAATGGAAACAATGCAGCTTACAAAAAAATGCAGGGCGGAATAGAAAACTCTTGTATCCCATGTCTCACCAGAATCCTCTGTCTGAACTGCCCATATTTCAGTCACCTCACATCTTTCACAGCTAAGTGTAGCTGCACTTCCAGTTTTTTGCCACCGACATAAAAGCATCATGTAGCTAAGTATAATTGTGCATTTGGGATTCATTTAATGAGCCCCATAAAATTCATCCTTTTGTAGAAAATAAACAAGGCGCAAATAATTATAGTATCTACAGGAGGCATTTCTCCTTATATTGAATTACATGGAAGATGGTGATGAGTAGATAGTTATAAGGCAGTAAACATAACTTGCTGTTAAAAAATAACAATAGTCTAACGTGTGCAGTAGGCTGAGCCAAAGGCGATTAGACATTGACATTTTACTCATCTCCCCAAATGTCTTCGCTCTTCTCTTTAACAGTTTTAAAGGGCAGTTTGGAGCAGTTTCCTTTCTGGTCATAAAGACAATTAGGTGTTTCCTTTATGCACTTACTTTCAAAGAAATCTTTATATCTCCTGACCTCTGACATTCATTTGGAAGATTATGATTATTATTGAAATGAAAATCTTAGGGGGATATGCTAGTGGAATCTCCTGAAGCAGTAATTTTCACAAATAGTTTTCCGCTTGCTGGCATTAATGAAAAAACAGGAGGGGAAATAATGCTTGTTGAAAAGTAAAAACAGATACCAGATCTAATGGGGGACTTTATTTGCATCTCATCCTAGGATGTTACCTAAATTAGATTTGGCAGAAACAGCAAAAAATGCTGCTGTTTTGTTGGATAATAGCTTGAGAAGAGACCAGATCCAGGAGCAGTCTCAGTGTTTAGTCATCCAGCAACTGTTAGCATACATGTTGACTGTAGATTTGGAGTAGAGATTCCATGTTGCTGCACCCACGAGAGGCAGAGCAACCCCAAACTCTGATTCACCATCCTGGAGGGCATTGGGTGGCCATAGTAGTGTCCCTCTTCCCAGTTCTGCCCAACATGGCTTGCCTCTGCTGACGGAGGAGCTCTACCATCTGGCGAAAAGTCCAACTGGCAAGAATATTACCAATGGACCCAACCAAATGGATAGTGGGGAGAAATAACCAATGGGGCATTTTGAAGGTGGAGAGCTGGGGAGGCTGGTCCAACTCTTGAGGAAACAATAGTTGGCAAAAATAGACATAGGGCATCGCTGGGAAGGGGCACTGCTTGTGCTTCAATACAATTTCATTCAAGAAGAATTAATGAATGAGTGCTCTCCATCCAGTGGATCTTAGGGATTCATCTGTTGAAGGCTGGTGTATGAATGGTTTTGATGGGCAAAACTGCTTGGTTATTATGGTTAGTCCTGCCATTAAGTAGAGTGAGGTAGGCACATGAGTCAGTTGATATGGGGTGTCATGGAAAGGCAGCAAACTGTTTATAATTTAATAAGTTGAAAACATTGCCATTGAAGTTAGAACTCTTGGAGCATGCTGTCCATCAGATTATAGGAGACTGGTGTCTAGCAAAGTTGGGGAGGAAACTGTTTTGCATGCTCCAAACCAGCAGTGTGGCTAGTGAAAAGACACATGGAAACTTGGGGTGGTATTCAATTAAGTTTTACTCACGATAGAGCCATTGAACTTAGTGGACATGACTGAGTTAGTGCAATTAATTTCAATAGGTCTACTTTGAGCAAAACCCTAGTTCTATTCTGAAAATGCTTCTGCCCTAGCTGGTACCCAGGGTTCTGGGGCAGGCAGATATTTGCTGGGGTGGCATTTGGTGAAATCCCTCCATTTGCATTGCAATAAGAAGCTGAACTTGACAGCCTTTTGATCTTTTCCATCTTTATGATTCTGCCATATATATCCTCAGATCATTTTCCATATCCTATTAATGGTCTGGATATGCAATCAATGTCTGATGAAAGACTAAGTCAGTTATCCTCCACTTTCTTGCTCCCATGTTACATTACATATTAAAGATCAATATGGTCTATTGACTGAGAAATAAGGAGTCAGTGACATTTCATATCTTTTTGAATCTAATATTCATGCTGCTGCTTCAAATCATGACAGGCATATACTTTCATTTGGTTGTACTGGAAACATTTTACATTCAAAGTCTTTTTTTTTTTTGTCATGTCCAGTCAATGTTTTTTCACTTGATTCTTTCAATTATCTGACTTCTTTGTGGAAAGGTGCCAGACAAAACAATTTGCCTGGATCTAAATTGCATTCCTCAGACTGCCCTCACTTGAGATTGATTGCTAGTATTTGTATTCCGCTTTTCATCCCAAAGCGGCTGACAAACAATAAATAGCAATAACAAAACAGAGCATAATAGAATATCACAAGTGCAGCATAAGTCATATAAATCACCAGTAAGGCAAATATTATCTATACAACACCACTGGGCAAAAGCGACAACAATTTGACATGGATGACAATGACTTTAGAGCCTGGTTATACAATTGGCAGCATCACGCCTTTCACCGGGCTGTACCACTTCAGGATAGGGAAGTCAGAAGGGAGGAGGGAGAACCTGACTGATAAGGTTGGTAAAAGGTAAAGGACCCCTGACACTTAAGTCCAGTCGCAAACGACTCTGGGCTTGCAGCGCTCATCTCGCTTTACTGGCCGAGGGAGCCAATGTTTGTCCGCAGACAGTTTTTCTGGGTCATATGGCAAGCATGACTAAGCCGCTTCTGGCGTAACCAGAGCAGTGCATGGAAGCACCATTTACCTTCCCACCGGAGCAGTACCTATTTATCTACTTGCACTTTGACATGTTTTTGAACTGCTAGGTTGGCAGGAGCAGGGACCGAGCAACGGGAGCTCACCCCGTCGCGGGGATTCAAACCGCCGACCTTCTGATCAGCAAGTCCTAGGCTCAGTGGTCTAGACCACAGCGCCACCCGCATCCTAGTACCTCATGTTGGTACCAGGTTGGTACCTTGTGTGAAATGATTTGGGAGACTTTGACTGTGCTAGAGAAGAAACAAGAAGGGAGGGCAAAAGGTTTAAGAGGCTACCTTATGCGGTGGCAATGTAAAATTATCAAAAATGCCTAGGAAAAGACATACAGTGGTACCTCGGGTTACATACACTTCAGGTTACATACGCTTCAGGTTACAGACTCTGCTAATGCAGAAATAGTACCTCGGATTAAGAACTTTGCTTCAGGATGAGAACAGAAATCATGCTCCAGCGGCGCGGCGGCAGCAGGAAACCCCATTAGCTAAAGTGGTGCTTCAGGTTAAGAACAGTTTCAGCTAAAGAATGGACCTCCGGAACGAATTAAGTATTTAACCCGAGGTACCACTATATAAATAGGGACGCGGGTGGCGCTGTGGGTTAAACCTCAGTGCCTAGGACTTGCCGATCGCATGGTCGGCGGTTCGAATCCCCGCGGCGGGGTGCGCTCCCGTCGTTCGGTCCCAGCGCCTGCCAACCTAGCAGTACGAAAGCATCCCCGGGTGCAAGTAGATAAATAGGGACCGCTTACCAGCGGGAAGGTAAACGGCGTTCCGTGTGCTGCGCTGGCTCGCCAGATGCAGCTTGTCACGCTGGCTACGTGACCCGGAAGTGTCTGCGGACGGCGCTGGCTCCTAGCCTATAGAGTGAGATGAGCGCACAACCCTAGAGTCTGGCAAGACTGGCCTGTACGGGCAGGGGTACCTTTACCTTTTACTTTACCACTATATAAAGATTTGAAGAAAATGTGGGAAATGATTGTTGTTAAAAAACATCAAAGTTATGATACTGAGATGTACAGTACTTGATGGATTTTCTGAGCGAAAGACTTTGTTCTGATATGTGAGACTGGATGCCAGGCCAAGACCAGCCAACCCCTATGGAAGGAAGAAGCCCTGGCCAAAGAAGAAAAAGAAGAAGATTGGCAAAATAAATTACTGAACTGTGCAGGAGAAATTATTACAAAAAAGGGCAACTGTTTAATGCATATTTTTTAAGCTTTGTGTATAGATTTTTACATTAGTATAACTTTTAAAAGTCACTAGTAATAAGATGGAGAAGGTTTTAAAATTGGATTGTTAAGTATTTTATGGATGTGCATGAACAAGTATATTATAATGGAACCAAGAGGGGGAGTGGGGGGAAGTCGACCAAAATTATGGTTTAATTTGGTTATGATTCCACCCCCACCCCCATTTTTTTTATTTTTGGTAAATCATGTTATATGTATTCAACCTATCCTTTAGGGGAGCTTTTAATGTTTAATAATGTTTAATATTATTTTAATATTCTGTTGGAAGCTGCCCAGGGTGGCTGGGGGAACCCAGCCAGATGGGTGGGGTATAAATAAATTATTATTATTATTATTATTATTATTATTATTATTATTATTATTATTATTATCCCTGATGTACTATTTTTATCTCCCACACTGCAAGGCAGTGCAGCAGTAATCATACATGTATATCTTGCAACAGCAGCCTGCAGTGGTAGAGTCCAGGAAAATATCTACCAGTCATTTGTTTATTCATGATTTGGATATTTCATCTTTATGCCATGGCACCCACTGTAATTTACCATTTTAAAATCTAAAATGAACCAGTTAAACATTGGACAACAGAGTTCTCCCAGACCAACTGATGGTCCCTTCAGAAGCTGATGGAACATGTTCTCTGGCCTTGTCTCCTCGCTCCACGCTGGCATGGGAGTTGCCCTAACAGCAACAGATTGTTGGTGGTCACCACTACAGCTGATGGGATGTGCCCTCTGGGCCGGACTTCTCCTTCTGTGCTTTCACCCAGAGCACACAGGTCTTTCTTTAAGCAGCCCCAGAGAAGGCATAGGAGGGGTATTTGGTTTTTCAAAGTGCATAACTTGTGCTGAATCAAAATGGGCACAAACACATTCACCCTCTTGTAATATGCCCACTTTCATTGTCTGTAATTTCCCACATTCCCTTTGTGAAAGTATGTGAGAGAGTTTACAAAGCCAAGGGAAATTGGTCCTCATTGCCAAGGCCACCAGGCCATGCCTCAGCCTGTAAACCACAGAATTGGGATGGGGATGCACAAATGGATTTGCACTTGAACTTGCATCCCTTTCAATATGATGCTCTGGAGATGGACAGGATCCACATCCAGGGGTGGAGCATGGAAAGACAGGAGACACTGACTTTAACACTCAAAGAGGTGAGTCATATCTGCAAACGTGCAGCAAAGATGTTCCAGGGAGCCATGAACAAATTATTTAGTGTGTCTACAGATATTTGTCTTCCCCTCAAGTCCACTACAGGACACGAAGACACCTGATGGGCACATTATGAATCCCACTTTTCTGTACCTTATGAACCACTTGATAAAACTACCCCCCCCCCCCCCAGTGCTATGGCTTGCTAAATTTTTGAAATTTCTAATTGACAGCACAAGTGTGTGTGTTGTTTTTCTTAAAAAAAAAAAAAAAGATTCAGCAGAGGAGGCATCCTATTTTTATTTCCTTTTAATGACTTGTTTTGCATAGAACAAGTCCAGAAGTACAAAAACTATTTTATGCTATTTTGAATCATTCTACTTTTGCATTCTGCTTCTTTTGAGTTTAAAGTTTGGGGGAAATAACTTCTTTCTAAGATGTGTGCTGAATGGAGAAATCAGTGGCTCACTAACAACCATACCTATTTAGACAAACATGCTTGAGTTCTTCTCAATAATCAGATGTTCAGATAAATAAGAATGCCATTTGTATAGAATGGGTATGATGGGAGTCTTTCTCAATCACTTAATGGCAAAAGATTAATAGTTCGAAAATGCCAACATTTCAAAAAGTGGGATTTGATTGTTTACTATATAAGTACACTAAATTGTTCTTGTTGTGTGTGCATGTGAATCTCTCTGTATACACCCACAGATATGTATAAGCACAAACAATATTGGTTAGTCTATAAATATGTGCTTGAAATGACCATTTTGTTGCCAGTGAACTTTAATTCAGAACCTATATTTCCCTCCCTCGTCTCCTTTTCTTATCCACACAATGTAAAACATAGAATAGTAACTACAAGCTTGCAGGCTAGATCTAGCACTTGAGGCCATTTTATCTGGCCCCTGGGGGCTCTGTCAAATTTTCTACTCACAGTAAATTTATTCACAATTTCCATCAAGGTATAGCAAAAGGTCTGCCTAAAGATCTTCTCATAAAAAAGAGGAAAATGTGTTCAGGTTGTGCCTATGTGCAAAGCTACACAGTATTTATGCTTCCTACCCAAGAAGCTCTTGGTGCAAGATGGCTTTGGTTTTTCTGTGGAGCCCATTCTTCTGCAAGAGGGTCAGGTGTGCAGTGAAAGAGACAGAAGGGCCCGTAAGAATAAAGGGCTTGTACCAAAAATGACATGGAACTTTGTGCAGGGCACCAATTTATAGAAAGTTTGCGCCCTTAAATTAAATGTATGGATGCAAATTTAGAAATATATACTACACACCTTACTACAGTGGGGAAAACAAGAGCCATACAGGTCACCTGCCCAGCTGCTCATTGCTGATGAGCAACTTCAAGGCTCCAGTTCTTCTTACCTTTAAATCTTACTTGGACTGAACAACCCTCAAAATAGAGGACCGAATTTGGACTGCCTTCCGGTAAAGGTAAGTAACGGTAAAGGACCCCTGGATGGTCGAATTCAACTATGGGGTGTGGCGCTCATCTCCAGAGCTGCCGTTTTTCCGCAGACAGCTTTTCCAGGTCATGGGATCAGCATGACTAAACCGCTTCTGGATTCTGGAGCACTGTGACGGAAACCAGAGCGCACGGAAATGCCATTTACCTTCCCACCACAGCGGTACCTATTTATCTACTCATGCTGGTCTGCTTTCAAACTGCTAGGTTGTCAGGAGCTGGGACAGAGCAATGGGAGTTCACCCTGTCATGCAGATTCAAACTGCCCACCTTATGATCAGCAAGCCCAAGAGGCTTGGTGGTTTAGAGACCAGAGAACACCCCATGTCACTGTTTTCTGCTAATGATGCCCCTTGGACTGAAATGTATGCAAATGGCTGTTATTTAATTTAGAGGCCTTTCTGTGTGGACCTTGTAAATTTAAAATTTTAATTACAAAATGCAGTATTTATCACTAGGTGAGTCACCCGCCAGATCATCAGCAAAAAGAAAGAGGAAAGGCTTCTGGCCTGGTAGTTGTTCACCTGAATGGCTTCTTGTACTGCAGTGCCCATGCGGTCTTGTAAAAGTGCAAAAAACTGAATTGGTAGGGCTCCTACAGTTGACCTATTTATTGAACATTCATCCTGGTTCGTTTGTGCAAAGCTTACTGGGAGGTTAGATTATATCTGGCCTTTATTGAACATTTGTTCTGAATTGTTTGTGGGGAGGTTATACAAGAACGAGCAACTGTCCTGATTCATTCATCCTGATTTGCTTGTTATACAACTCCTTGCAGAGGCGCCAAGTTGCCCCCAAGTTTGGTGGCCACTGTCACATGTCACACATGACACATGCATGATGGAGGCCAAGCACTCTGGAGGAGCCGGCCATTGGTCCTGAGATGCACATGTGATGTCACGTACACTCGATATGTGCAGGGCCACCTCAAGATTGAGGCAGCCTGGCCCCCTTAAAACAAATATTGAGGGGGGTCAAGCTGCCTTCGCCCCCTAGAGTTGGTGTACCTGTCTCCCTGTTAATCATTTGTTCAACCCACACTTTACAATGCACTTCCCTGTACCATTCCTAACTTCAGAAAGTCAGTTTCTTTTTTAAAAGTATAATTGACTGCAATATAATGGACACTCTGGAGCCACCTTTAAGAATTCCTATCCTAGATCTGCTGGGTGTTATTGAAGTGCTTGTTATAACTAATTTTTAAGTGCTGAGTTCAGGGGTAGCCAAAGTTGTGTCCTTCATATGTTGCTGGATTGCAGCTCCTATTTTCCTTGAACACTGGCCATGCTGGCTGGAGCTGGAGTCTAACAAAAAATTAGTCAGTCCCAGAAAGGCAAAAATAGGAATAAAATACCTCCTTACTAAGGATACAGATTGCCCCTAACAAATAAATGCAATAGAGGCAATTGGAGCTTTTTCTAAGCAACACAATTCAGCAACCAAAATGGCCGCTAGCAAAGCTTTAACAAGCCTTTCATTTCTGCTTCCTGCCTGGGTCGGGCAAAAATGGGAGTTTTATTGAAGATTTTACCAGGCCTCTATACATGGCTGGTGATCTGTGGTGGCCAGGTCACAAATTGTGCAGACCTAGTCCCTCAAAAACAGTTCTCATGTGGCAAAACAAAACTCAAAAGCTGGCACTGAAGTGAATGTGCAGTTTAAATTGTTTAAGAGAGTAAGAAGGGCAGTGACGGCACCTCTCTGTAGATCTGACATTCCCACTCCTTTGCATCGTATACTTTTTCCACTGGGAGGGTTAAGCCCTGCAAAAATAAACTCAAAGAATATACAATGTGAGCATCTCATTTTAATGACTCACATTTATCTTATATCTTTAATCCTCAGATGCCCTTTCAGAAAAGTCACAAATGCGCAATTCTGTGCTCTGGATTGTCCTTCACTTTGGATTAGAAATGTCAGAAATGATCCTGGTCTTAATCAATCTAATTTACTGCAGTGCTTAATTATTCTTTTGCATCCAACCTCATCACTCATTAATGCCCTGGAAATTTTAAGGGAGGAGAAGTCTGCTGATTCTAGCTGCTCTGGGCTTCTTTTTTTCTTTTTTCTCATTAACCGTGTGCAACCCATATAGAATGAAATACTAAAAAAGTTGGCAGCTGTGCCCAGTTGTCAGTGGTACTGCCAAGTCATCAGCAGACACAGTTTGATTCGCATCTTCTCCCAATGGGGAAATTCCATCTGCGACTTCTTGGTCCTTGTCCTAAAAATCTGTTTTAACAATGCCTTTTTTAAAAAGTTGTGTTTTTTTAATGTGCCCTTAGACACATGGGATTTAAGGGAGCAGTTGTTTCCATCCTTTGTTCATCACAATCAGTGCTTTTTCTGTTCTGCTACAGTTCAGCTTCCGCTAAAACCTGCATTGTTTGTCTCACCATGTGCTGGGGCCGAAATGAATGTAATTAATATGAGTTGAAGGGGAATGTCAAAAACATTGCAATTACGGTGGTACCTCAGGTTACATACGCTTCAGATTAAAGACTCCACTAACCCAGAAATAGTACCTCGGATTAAGAACTTTGCTTCAGGATGAGAACAGAAATTGGGCTCCGGTGGTGCGGCAGCAGCAGGAGGCCCCATTAGCTAAAGTGGTGCTTCAGGTTAAGAACAGTTTCAGGTTATGTACGGACCTCCAGAACGAATTAAGTACTTAACCTGAGGTACCACTGTATTGACATATCGTCATGTCGAAATATGCCAGTACTTCCTCCTCCTAGCTTCTACTGGTTTAATCACAAGGATACAGCAATTTCTTTATCTTTCCTTTGTCCTTAACACTTATAGCCACGGCTCCTACATGCACTTTCAGTCCTTCTCTCATAGTTTCTAGCAAATACCACCCTTCACATTCCAAACTTTGCTGGTTCAACCCTTTTAACACCATTTCAACTTTATTTAATTCTTTAATTCCTTTATAACTTTATTCCTGTTCTGCACAGGCACACAGGTCACCTGGTCACAGCGGGTCATATGCAATCAAGTCTTCGCATTAGTGCCAGGACTTCTGTCTGTGCAACAGGACGTCCTCTCCCTCTCTTCTCCCCATGCATCCCATTTTCTGCTTTGGAGGTTTCGGGTAACTCACAGAACATATTCAGGTGGGAGGCATGTGGGGAGAGGAAAGGAAGTCCTACTGCACTAGTGGAAGTCTTGGCACTAATGGAGTGGCTTTGTTAAATGCAACTCAACCTCCCCCACTATGGTGAGATGTCTTTCTATTTGAATTATAGTAATTGTTTCTAAATTGGCACCTCCACTAAAAAAAAAAATTAGCACATGCAAATGTGTGTCCACCTTTTGGAGTGTGTGGATGTGATTTAACTCGCCTTTCTTTTTTTACCTAAATACATTAATCACTATTTCCCTCTCCCTTACTATCAGTGTTCATTAGATGAACAATGTGCTGCAGGAACAGGGCCATCAAGAAAGGGCACGGATGCCACTCTTCCTGCTCTGCTGCCCTCACGTGCTGTGCCTCTGGAATGTTAAGCTAACATCCAGCTAATCCACCATCTTGAAAGCATACTTAAAGAAAGAAAGCATTTCCTAATTTAACATCACTTTAATAACTGTCAATATGTTGCATAGCCTTTGATATGCATTTTGCACATCTTTTCATGTTGTGTACAGAGTGGGTGTTCTTATTGCCCTGCCTACACGGGTGGCGCTGTGGGTTAATCCACAGAGCCTAGGACTTGCCGATCAGAAGGTTGGCAGTTCGAATCCCTGTGACGGGGTGAGCTCCCATTGCTCGGTCCCTGCTCCTGCCAACCTAGCAGTTCGAAAGCACATCAAAGTGCAAGTAGATAAATATGTGGGAAGGTAAATGGCATTTCCATGTGCTACTCTGGTTTTGCCAGAAGTGGCTTAGTCATGCTGGCCACATGACCCGGAAAAACTGTCTGTGGACAAACGTTGGCTCCCTTGGCCAGTAAAGTAAGATGAGCGCCACAACCCCAGAGTCGTTTGCGACTGGACTTAACTGTCAGGGGTCCTTTACCTTTACCTTTTGCTTTCTTTCTTATTGTATTTGACCTATATTTTGTACATTGTTTTGAAATTCCTTTATACTGTACTGGATTTTTCTATATTGTATATATTGTTTTGTGTTTTTGTTTGTTTCATATCTCATCTCTGTTTTGTACATGGTTATGGTAGTCTTTTATATGGTGCTGGACCTCTGCTGTGCACAATGTTCTGGAACTTTGCTGTTTTGTATTTAGATTTTCTGTACTGCACATAAACCTGAGATTCTTTTGAATATAAAACAATTAAGGATTTTTCTAAAGGAATATTTATCTATTTATTTATTGCTTTTCTCCAAGGAACTCAAGCGATGCATATTGTTTTCCTCTTCCCCATTTTATCCTCACAAAAACCCTGTGAGGTAGGTTAAGCTGAGAGGCAGTGACTGACCCAAAGCCACCTAGTGGCAGGTATGCTAGCAGGCAAGAGAGTTTCTCCCTCCCTCCGGTAGCTTCCGATAAGAAGCAATGAGGAAACAAAAGCTTTCCAAAGTCAATATGCAGGCAAATACCTAATTCTACTCATGCTGCCTAATTTTAAATTGCTGTTATGGCCTAATCTGTATTGAAACTGTTCTTTGTTTTCTCTGGTGTTATGTTTCGCTGACTAGCTGTACGAGTTAATCTGGTCTGTGACCGTTTAATAAAATTTGATTTGATTTGAAGCAATGAGCCTTTGGCAGGTTTATAGTCCATTTTATTTACTACTACTACATACTGAGAGCAGCATCAAGCAGCCTTCGCCACGGATGGCAGTTGCTCACTCTGAGTCCCCTCCCCTTCCTCAGCAAGAAGCACGCTACCAGCCACCTGTCCCTCCTCTCCGGTTTCATCGTTCCCGGACCCTTTCAGTCCTCCAAGTCCTAGGGGAGGGGGGGACTTCCCCGTCACTCTCGACTGAAGAATCTCCTAAAGGCTCCCTCCCTCCTGGTTGCCTAGCTACTATGTCAAAACTGTCCATCTCTTCCCCTGACTGAGCAGCATCTATATCTGCTGGTCTCTCTGCTTCTGGAAACGTGTAAGGGGGTGGCGGGGGAAATCCTCCCTCTCCTCCTCTGTCAGAGGCTGCTCTGTCTGTGCCTGCATTCCTTCACCTTCGGAGTCAGACTAGTCTCTGGCATCCAATTCAGACCAGCCCCTGACACCCAGTGAGCTTCATGGCTGTCAGGGACACGCCCAGCAGAGAGGAATCTCAAGAGGAATTGGCTGCACCTGAGTCGCCAAGAAGTAGGAGGTGACGCAAGCGATTAGGGCAGAGGCAGGCCAGCAGGAGGCAGGGGAGGACGTGGCGTATATCTGGCCTTGGGAGGGGTCAGAAGCCAGTCAAGTCAACTGACTCTGATGGTGAAGTATGAGTTGTGGAAGCCTGGACTGCTGTAAGCCTGTTATTGAGAAATAATCCTCAGCTACTTAAACTGCCAGCGTTCCATGTCTTGTGTAGGAGAAGCGCTAAACCTGACAATGGCTGACTGGGAATTTGAACCCTGGTCTCCCAGGTTCTAGTCTCACACTAGACTACACCAAAATGGCTCCACTATGCATGAGATGCGGAAACTGTGAACTAAAAATAAGTACTGCTATGAGGGCTGCATCTTGAACATATGAAACTGCCTTTATATCTAGAGAAAACATTGGTCCATTGACTACTATCAGCTCTCTCCAGAGTCTCAGGCTGAGGTCTTTAACCTCCCCTTCTCCCTGATCCTATTAACCAGAGAAATCAGGGATTGACCTGACATCTTCTTCATGCATAGCATGGACTCTCTTGCTGAGCTATGGCCATTCCTTCTGTCTAAGGTTGAACTATTAATATTCCCTTGTGTCATCACAAATTATTGTGAGGCTGTTCTGCATCATTCCTGGCAAGCAGATGAGCAACTAAGGCTGTGAGAAGGTATTTCACAGAGTGCTTCTTCTGCTGAATCTTTAAATTCAAGTCTCAATTTAGCAATCTGTTTAATAGACCAAACCAGCTCTAGGGCTATGGCAAACAATCACCATGTACATTGTTCACTTTCATCAAACTGATGATGATTTTGCATATGTCTGTTATATCCCCTCCCCGTAGATCAGAGTGTGTGTTTTTCCTAATGGCTAATAAGGTTGGACGCGTCTCTGTTTATCACTTTCTCATGCCTAGTTACTCTTAGTTTTGCTCGTTCCTTCTGCCACGTTTAATTTGTTCCATGCAGGCTCCAGGTGAGACTGATGATGCTGAAAGTCAAGAGGACACTCCTAAAAAAAATGTGACTCTGGCAGCCTGTTGTGTATATGACCTTTCTTTTCCAAATCACCTGTATCAATCTAGTTGAGTCAATGAACCTAGATAGATGGCTGTGTTCCCAGGCCTATGAAATTAGGTGAGCAAATTCCAGTTGAAGAGAAAATTGACATGATCGTTTGGCTGAAACAGGTCATTTCTTGCAATTTGTCTGTGCAGACTTACAGACATAACATACTGATGTATCTGGGTTATCAGACATATCTCCAGATGGGGCTCAAGTACCATAAAGAACTTTCTGTTGCAGACTAACTTATAACCAGTACAATACCTGTCCTTGCTTTCTTCAGTTAACTGTTTGTCTTCCATCTGCTTTACACTAGGCCTCTTCCATCAGCTACATTAAGTTTCAACTGCTAGTCTGGTTGGTCCATTGGTATGCCTCTGACATACCCAGATTTCACCATTCTGTCCTTAATTATAAGTAACAGGTCATTAATTGTCAGGACAGCCAGACAGATAGAACTGATATATTGGAGGATATTGGGAACCCACTAATGAGACTGGGATCTGCGGAGATCAGAGCCTCAGTGCAATGAAATCTGTAAGTGAAATCTTTCCCTTTTTTCTCATAAACTGATTTTTCATGTTCAATTAAATGGGATATTGTAAACAGTTGTAAAGGACAGGATCCAGCTGGACTCTAAATCTACTCTTGGGGTAGCTGGCAGGTTGCAACACAAACAAACACACAGTATTAAAATGTCACCTACTTATTTTGCTCCATTGATTTTGATGGGTTCACCAGATTACGAGTCTGCCACTCTTAACCACTACACCACACTGGCTAAGGGATTCCTTAGCTGTGGTTCCTGCATTTCAGGGGGTTTGACTACAGGACCCTTTGGGGTCTACAATCTCTACAATCCTACGAGAGTCTGATCGTCTGCTATTTAAGCTTTTCCTTAATTGTGCTACACCAAACAAAGAAAGAGCCCACATTTTTGTTTCATAAGCATTTCTCTCTGGAGCAGCCTGCTTTTTGATTCGAGCCTGTGAAGAAGCTTCATACGGTGTTCCACATTTTGTGCTCTTAGCATTTTTTCTTCAAACATAGTTGAAGTTAAGAGCATCACCGAGTGCCTCAAAGTGTGTGCAGTGTGTAGCAGTACAATCTTGTCAGAGGCATTTGGCTGAAAAGAAACAAAAGAGCATGGAAGGGAATTAAGCTTTAATTATGCTAGGTTAAACAAAAGAGCTATGTTGTGGAAAATGGAAGCCTTAGAAATGCTGATGTATTTGAATACATGACTCTCTCTCTCTCTCTCTCTCTCTCTCTCTCTCTCTCTCTCATCCTCTGAGATTTGCTGAGAAAATGTGCTCTCCTTCTGTAAGAAGAAAAAGCAAGTTAGAAATGCTGGTCGTGGCTGTATTGCAGCTACTTCTCTAAGGATGACACTGGAAGTTTTACAGAGAGGAACAATTACTGTGCCAACAAAATATGAAGAAATAAACAGATACACCAATAAAGCAAATTAGAAGGGGGGAGATTCTTTAAAAAGGCATAGAGGGGGGGATGGATTTTATTTAAATTCACTGAATAACAAAAACAAGCAGTTTTTCCATCTCAATGAGGCTATAAATTTGATCTTCTTAAATTCCACCTCGAGAATGAATTATTAGCCATAGAATTGCCATTCTAGTTAGTCTCCATTCAACCCCAAACTTTAATAGAAATAACCTGTCGCATTTGATTGAGTGTGATATCGCAGGAGGAACCTTGAATTTAAACTCTGGGGTGGGGGGAGGTGGAGGTGGGGTTGGTAAGGAAAATGGTGTTGTTTGTGAAGTCGGGTTTTGACTAAAATTGAATTTTCATCGCAGCTCCCATTGCTGCTGTCAAAAAGCAACTCCATAAAGCAATTTGCCTTGAAAGCAGGAGAAAATGCAAAATAAAATGCAGCCACCCAAACAGCTTCTCTTTCCTCCTCCTCCTCCTTCCCCCAGCAGCATTCTGGAAATGCTCTCCTTTTAAACGTTGCTTCTCAAGTGACTTAAAAACGATAAAAAAATGAAGGAAATTTGTTTTGATCAGCCATAAAACTGAAGCAACATTATTAAAGACATTTGTTTTAGTTACATGGTTAATCTTCAAGAGGGAGGAAAACACCAAAACAAAGGAGTTAATCATAAATTAATGATAAGGCTTAGTAAACGAAAATGAATTCCGCTTTGGGACTGCGAGAAAAAAAAACTTACAATGGGAATGAGAAAGCTCTGTTTCATGTATATAGCTATGTAGAATGAGACAGCTCTAGGCGATATTGGAGATACGATCTGAAATAGATAAAAATCTATCCAATATCCCAATTGCTAAGACTGGGATAGTTTAGAAAGTTGCTGATGTGATGCAGCACAAGCATATACTGCTTGACTGGAAGCTGTGGGTTGTAACTGAACAGTCTCACTTGCTCAGGATGAGGCTACTGAGTGAGATGTCATTTTTTTTGATGCATAAAGCTGTCTATGCATGCTAGATTCGGCCCTTTGGTTCCCTGTATTCAGAGGTGCTCCCTGCAGTTTGAAAAGAATTCATGTGGGTTTCAAATAATTCACCTAATAATGCCCCAGATTATTAGATTAGTCAGTGTTTGATACACTTACTCAAGGTGTGGGAAACCTCTGGCCTTCAACTGAACCACAATTCCCATCAGCCCCAACAAGCATGGCCAATGGCGAGTGGAGATGGGAGGTCTAGCTCAGCAACACCACCACACCTGGCATATTCCAGCTGTCCCACGCCAATGGCTCGTAACCGTTGACTGCCTTATCCTCCACAAATTTGTCCAATCCTCTTTTAAAGTCATCCATGGCTGTCAGTGCCAACTGTGAGATTTGCCCTTATATCCACAACCATCCAAGTTCATTTCTGACCAGGCAAAAGCTCAGCCAAATGTGTCTGCCAGAACCAGCTATAAGAGCAAAGTGTTTTGTTATTAGCTCTGTTCCTACAGGAGCTGATGTCCCTACAGGTCAGCTGCCATCAAGCTGACCTGCTCTATAACTGACCCCTACCATGTGCCATATTTTTTCTTTTAAAAAATAAACACTTGGCAAACAGGTGCATAAGACTACTGCCTTAATAGGTCAAATAGTTGGAGGCATCCTTACAAAGCCTTGCATGCAGCGCATGTGGAGAATGCTGAATACCCTACTTATAGTCTGCAGTAATTAGCTTCAACAATAAGTTTATCTTCACAGAGGAGCCATTGTTAATTTAACAAAGGACATTGTTAATAACAGTATTATTGGGCTGTCATCTCTCTAGTGACTTCTTTCCTTTCGCTTGACAGCTGACATCGTTTGCAAGAAACATGACTTCCAGAGAAACAATTTTCCGTCTTCTTCAGAGTGCTTCGCCACAACTGCTGTGTGTGACAAGCAAGTTGCCATCCATCCATCCCAGGGTGTGATGCTTCTCAAATCCCCTTCAGAGAGAGTGCGTCCATTGTGCCCCCCCCCCCAAAAATAATCTACATGGTCTTCAAGCATGGAAACTCAGGAGGAAAAAAATATGGCTCACATCCCAGTACTACAAACGGCAATGAAAAAAGGCATGCTGGACAGTTATTCCATATGAACAGCAGGAGAAGAGTGGGGAAGCAACAGGAGGAAGTATTGCTTTCAAGGTGGGATAGTTGGTTTGCTGAGTTATTTAAGTTTCAGAGAAGTCAAGGAAGTCCCAATTATATTGCAGACAGCTGGACATTTCCTTTGATGAGCCAACAGTCAGAAGGGTAGCAAAGGAGATACTGAAATTTGAAACAGGCTGAGAGTTTTATTGCTGCTGACTCAGGTCATCCTTCTGAAGGGGCTGATTGAGCCAAGAAAGCCTTGGTTCAGTCCCTAGCATCTCCAAGAAATGGTAAGAAAGACCCTGGAAAGTCACTGCCTAAAGCCCTGGAGAGTCACTGCTGAGCTAGATCGACCAATGATCTTTTTCACTATAAGACAGCTTCTCAAGTCTTTGCTAAAATCCTGCTTTTTATGTGAGGGGAATGGTTTGGCAGCTTCCTGTGTTGAGTGTACAGACTTAGATGGGCTTAATAATCATTGCCTTCCCAGGAAATTCCAGGGACTGTGGCTTTGAAAGGAGGCTAAGGATCCCAAGGTCACTAGTTATTCACTCCAGGTCTCAGGCATGTCCTGAAGCAAGGCCGGCACAATGTATTATGCCGCCTGAGGCGAGCAGTTCTGCCACCACATCCTGCTGCCACCTCCAACCCACTCCTTCTCTCCTCAGCCCCTCCTGCTCACTTTAATAAAAACTGCATTGGTGTTGCAGTGGGGGCAGAAGCACATTTTGCTCTCTCTCTTTCACTCTAAGGGATCCTTCCTTGGAGCAAGGCATTTTGGGAGAGCTGCTCTAGAAGAGTGCTTGCACTGTTGTGACTAGAAAGGCTACTTCAAATTAAGTTTTAGGTTCTTTTTAAGTAATAGTCTGAGGCACTTTCTTGGTCACATCACAGTAAGGAAGAATTCCCTTGTTCAGAATAGATGGTGGTGTTCTGGAGAGCAACTGACCAAGTTGCAGTGTTACCAGGGCAACAGGGACAGCAGTGTACAGCAGGGAGGCAAGTGGGTAGGGATGTGAGTTTGGTACCTCAGGCCCCACCCAGTACACCACCGATGCCTCAGGTTGCCTCATGAAAAGGCCCAGTTTGAAGGGGCATAACAGAACAAACTTGGCTGAAACAAAGTAGCTCTGAGTTTAGGCAGTGTCTTTATGGGAGACTGCCTGGGAATCCTATCTATGGCACCTTGAAGGAAGAAATGAGGACACCTGTCTAAACAGAATTTTCAGCAATCTTTCTGGGCTTAAACTCCTAGATGGTTCTCTGTGAAAAGCCATGACAATTAAAATGGTATAAAACCAATATCAGTTCATGATACAGATCAGGGGTCACTAGCTGGCACCGGTGGGTGCTCATGCGCTTACAGAGCCCTCCCTGATGTCATCAGTTGTAACCAAGCTTTGCACTATGTTTTACAAACCATGGTTTTCCAGGAAAGCTAAACAACAAGCCTGGGTTCAGGTGATGTGGTTAGCCTATCTCAGCATGACACCGCAGCAAGAACACTGGGGAGGAGCAAAGCAGCTGCGATATCCTCTCCTGGATTTTGTTTGCTTGCATGTTCATGCTAAGTTGCGATTGGGCCCAGTGTGATGTGCAGACCAGGCTACTGTGAATTCACAAAGTTTGGGGAGAATGTTTGGCTAGTCTCTACAAGCACTTCATTATACTCACACCCTGTGTTTCAGTCACTGAATATTTATATTCCCTTTGCTGCTATGAGACTAGTGAGTTTACAAATCAGCTTTTCATATTACTTTTAAAAAGAGAGTTCGGTTCTTTTTTAAAAAAAAGAAATTGTGTAACTTTTCGTCTGCTAAATTTTCTCTGAGGAGAGATTAGCTTTCCTTATAACTGTATGTGGTCACATTAAAAAGAAAATATGGATGGTTTCCAAATTGTTTTGGCAACATAATGTGAGGGGAGGGATTAAACCGGAATAAATGAGCAGCATTATGTTCTCCAGGCATAATGATAAATTCAGTGAGTTCTGTGAGGCTTATGCCTCCAAGATGTCTCACAAACACACACTGGATTTCTCTGAGCATTTTCAGTTGCAGGGAAGGATCACCAGAAGCAATGGAGGACAGGGAATAAATGGGAATTTCTACAGCTTTCCGCTTTCTTCCCACTGCATTACAAGTTACACCTGTTAGCATTCTCCCCCTTTTTAAACAACAAAGTTATAGGCAGGTCTGGCATCACCACCTGGCATCCTCGGACAGCTGCCAGAACTCACTGATGCCTGATGAGGCATAATTGTGGCCACAATTTCAGTTTCCCCAAAATGCAGTGCCCTAGAAGAAGTTCTGTCTCTCTGGGGCTACTATAGGTTAAAAACCCCCAATGGCCTGATTGCTGGGAGCCATACTTTTTTGGGTGGTGGCCAATTTTGACCCACAATGTCTAGGAATGATAGAACGTCAATACTTTGCATTATGGGAAAAGTAAGATATAGCTTCAACTGTGACCAATAGGAACACCCTGCCGAAAACCTCCCCTCATCCCTGGAGCCAGACCTGTACAAAAGAATTTCAGATGACTTGTTTTCCAGGTTTCATACAGAGGAGTATAGAAGGTTCTGTATCCCAGAAAGCTGAGCCCAAAGGAGAGAATTGCCTTTCTGAAAGGAAAATATAGGCCTAAATATTCCTAACATGTAAGAAGAGCCTTGCTGGATCAGACCACAGCCCTTTCTAGTTCAGCATCCTGTTTCTCACACTGATCAACTAAGGTTACATCCACACAATCCATTTAAAACACTTGTGCCATTTTATCAGTCAAGGCTCTATACACACACCCCACTATTCCTGGAAACTTTAGCTTTCCAAGGGCCCTGGGAATTGTATGAATAAGGGGCAAACTACAGTTCCCAGGATTCTTAGAGGAAAGACATGACTATTACAGTGCCATCCATGTGTTCGTATTGTATGAATTTGACTGAGATGACTCTGGGAAGAGAACATGATGGTAATACAGTGGTACCTTGGGTTACAGATGCTTCAGGTTACAGACGCTTCAGGTTACAGACTCTGCTAACCCAGAAATAGTACCTCGGGTTAAGAACTTTGCTTCAGCATGAGAGCAGAAATCATGCAGTGGCAGCACGGCAGCAGCAAGAGGCCCGTTAGCTAAAGTGCTACCTCAGGTTAAGAACAGTTTCAGGTTAAGAACGGACCTCTGGAACTAATTAAGTTCTTAACCCGAGGTACCACTGTTGTTTGCTTCTGTGGTTACCCAGCCCTGTTTTCCACTGGCATGGGCTCTCAGCTGTCCTGGTAGGCAAAGGAACACAGCATAGCTGAATACGAATCATCATGGTCTGTCACTCTTCCTGCTGTGGGCCTGTGAGGTGGAGAGAGTTCCAGTGGTGCTGTCTGCTAGAGGAGTCCCTGCTGCTGAAAAGGACAGTGACAATTTGATGATGTTCACAGAATGGCCTGGATTATGCCACATCAGAAATGAGATGAAGATTCTGAAGGAGGGGAGGGAAAGGGCATCCGGTTACTCTTTATTGCTTAAAAAAGTGGGTATTTTTATGGATTTAAAACTGCCTAATGCCTTTTTCCTCTCCAGAATTTATCACCTGCTCAATCATTTGCACTCTGGTTAATGGCATTGCAGTATCATCTAAATGCTATAAAAATGGCCCTAGTTTAGCACAGCCCAGAGCTCTTGATTTATTTTGGCAAGTCTCTCCTTGCAGGTGTACTTTCTCCTCGCAGTGAGAAAGTGAGGTCCAGCCACTCTGTGAGTTGTTCCCAGACACTAAATCACTTGATGCTGGGATGTTTGGGGAAACGGGCAAAAAAAGACTGTCATATTTAAATTATAAAGATTTCAGTGTTGGTAGAAATGAGTGACTGGCAGGGATGATGGATGGGACTGTTTGGTGATACAAAGATGAGGAATGGAGCAATCAGATGAAGCAGGACTGAGGTCACAAAGTGGAAAGGGAAACTGAACTGTATTTCTCACATTGAGGGGAGTGAAAGGACAGAGTGGTAGGTGACTTGGTACTGGGAATTGTTTCTGGATCCACACTGACTCATGAGAAATACTTTCTAACTGCAGTGATTTAAAATTCCCATTAGACACATGAAGTAGTGGAAGTTTGGATTATGATTGAATAACAAACCTGAATCGAGGATTAGACATGAAAATCTTTGAACCTATCTTTCTACATTTTTTTTTAATCAGAGGGACTATGAAGACCTCTGCTCCTCATATACTCCATTCATCCCCAGAACACATTTGTGAACAGGGCTCAAGTTTCAGTCCGATGAGCTAGTTTCAGTGCAATGAGCTCGTTCCAATGACCAGCAGAGCTAGGTGGTTCTGTCCCACAATCTCTTGGAGGAAAGGTGGGATACAAATGTAATTAAAAGGCTAGAAGGCCATACTACATATTAAGAAGGTTAGAAGGCCATACTACATATTAAGAAGGTGCAGAATGTAGAAGCTAACAGTTTCAGGCAATGATTTATTGCCACAGTCCTTCTGACACATTTTTCCCAGGACGAAAATCAGATTGAATCTGGAAGCTTGCTTTTAATTTAATTTGCTCTCTCTCTCTCTCTCTCACTCTTCATACAAAAACAGATGGATCTGATCTATAAGAGATCAAGTACAAGAACAGTGTTCTGCTTTGATCTGCTATTCACAGGTTTGGTTGTGTCAATTCTATCATTGAAACCAATATGCCTATTTACTCCCAGTACGTTTCCAATCACAATTCAAAGTGTTGGTGCTGACCTTTAAAGCCCTAAATGGCCTTGGCCCAGTATACCTGAAGGAGCGTCTCCACCTCCATCATTCTGCCCAGACACTGAGGTCCAGCGCTGAGGGCCTTCTGGCGGTTCCCTCACTGCGAGAAGCCAAGTTACAGGGAACCAGGCAGAGGGCCTTCTCGGTAGTGGCGCCTGCCCTGTGGAACGCCCTCCCACCAGATGTCAAAGAGAAAAATAACTATCAAACTTTTAGAAGACATCTAAAGGCAGCCCTTTTTAGGGAAGCTTTTAATGTTTAATAGTGTTTTGTTGGATGCTGCCCAGAGTGGCTGGGGGGAGCCAGCCAGATGGGCGGGGTATACATAAATTAATAAAATAATAATAATAATAATAATAATAATAATAATAATAATAATAATAATTTGATGACAGCAATGCATTAGCCACTGAGAGTATTTCTCTCTTTGCACTCATAACTCTTACTCTTCCATAGCTAATGGAGGCTTACCGCCAGCTAGGGGAGAGAGGCAGTTGCAGTCTACTGGGGCTGCAGTGGCTGGGTGGTCTTCCAGCTTTGGTGTGGTTTGAGAAGAACATCACTTCCTCCTCCACCACCCGTGCTGGCTGCTCGGACTTGTCCATGTTTGCAGCCGATCAAGGACGAGCCAGTGGGCACAGCTAGGGAGCAGACCAGAAGGAAAACCTCTTCCTACTGGTCCACTCCCTGCCTATAAAAGCTAGCTGTACCCAGGTCTCAAAATAAATATTGAAAACTCTTGAGATATCTTTTTTTTGGGGGGGGGGGGACCCTGCTTGCTACTACTGCCCATCTGGGTGCTAATCCCATTCTGGTTGAACCTTTTGTTCCATCTGCTATATACAGTAATCCCTTAGTGTTTTATCCCTCCACTGCTCCACTGCATTTGGTACATTATCTCCCCACTGGTGGTTACATTTGTACAAAGTGTTGCCCTTTGTAAATACTTTGTAATGGGCTGCTGTTCTTCCAGCTAAAGTAGGGTGGCCCTGTGCCTTGCTTTAAAGACAGCTCTTCATTAGAAGAACCCTCTATTTGAAGTGTTAGCCAGTCCAGTTTAAGAATCCTAAGCAAGAAGACCAATGGTGGGGGACACCTGAAGTTGCCCAATAACATCTGGGCAGCAGACACAGATAATCAGATCAAAGTTTTCTCCACTGTGGTGAGATGTATTGAATGCCTATCCAAATAACTATTTCTAAACTGGCATATTTACATATAAGTTAGCATATGCAAATTTGATGCATATTTGTACCCTCTTTTGGAGTGATGCATTCAGTTGTTTGTTTGTTGTTTCAGTGCTGTGTAAGCGGCTACCAGCTAAAGACCTGCAGGCACTGAAAATGAGTGCCTCTAACCTCTTCAGGTGGATGCCTCATGTTTCTGTTAGTAGTAAGCATGTGGTTGGTTTTGAAACTGTGTAAGCAAGCTTAAAGTTCAGTAGAAGGTCACTGGGCCACCTCCTGCTGGCTCCAGCTTCAGCATACCCATCCTCTCCCTTTTATTTATTCAAGACTCCATGGATATACTCTTTTAAAATAGTCTGTCCCTTCAGTTTTCTGCTGCTGTTTCCAAAAGTGCTCATCTTGCTAACTTACTAGTAGTGTTTCCCTGCCCTTTCTGAAGTGTGTAAGTGTGTGTGTGTGTGTGTGTGTGTGTGTGTGTAACTTTGCCTTTGCAGTCCATCATTTGGGACTGTTAAAAGAATGACGCATTGCTTCTTATAATCCACTTTGTAATCACTTCTTGTTTTGTTTCTTGTTGTCCATCATGGTTAATGTCAAGAATGCACTTTGCTATTTCCAAACCATTTCATTTCAAATATTCTTTTTTTATATATTTAATGAAGTCAGAATACCTTTGCAGAAGGCATTTGCAGAAGCATCCCATCAGTAAATTTATCAAACTGTAAGTTAGTGCTCAGCCTTAAAACCTTCATCTGTTGGAACATAAGCATATTTCCCCAAAATCTCTTATATTCTAATTGTGCATTTTGCTGACCTTTTAGCAGACAATTAGCATTATTTATTTGAAATATTAATTCATCTCTTTTAAAGCCATAGATAAAGCTTTATAGAGGAATTTGCACTATTTTTAACTGCATCCTAAGTTGCATGACATTTATTTCCTAACAATTCCATGAAATCTGGGACCAACAAATTAGCTTCTTGTCTCCGCAGCCTAGCCAATATGTCTGGACAGTATGAGTGGATGGTGCAGCCCACATCTGGAATAGTGTGTACTGTTCTAGTCACTACAACTAACTAACTAATTTGGGATGAAGTACAGAAAAGGGTGACCAAAGTGATCAAATCACTGGGTTACCTTTCTCAGGGATGGAAGTATCAGGATGTTTCAGTTCTCCCAGATCCTGAATTTCCCCCAATCTTAAATCCAGTTGTCAATATTGTTCAGTATTTTGCTGCAAATTTGTCCTAAGAAATACATTTGTATGAAGTTTTTACTATTGTACACATTTCTGCAAGCAATTTCCCTTAATAAGCATTTCTTGGGTGACAAACTACATAATAAAAACTAGATATGTGCAGATTTTGAAGGGTAGTTGTGCTTTAGTTGGATGCAGCCCTGCCACACTATAGAGCTGAAAGGCTGAGCTTTGGCACAATTATAATGACTCACTTCCACTGAGGAACTTTGGGAACAGTAGCTTTGCGGGAGTGTTGAGATTTATCTGTTCCTGATCACTTGACACAACAAATTTTAGGGTTCTTGAATTAACACCCGTGACAGTTTAACAGGGTTCTCTGGCTTTACTGCTTAAATGCTGAAGGTAAAGTAGGATGTTCTCTTGAAATGCATTGCAAGTATGTAGTTGTGATGGTGGAAGTGGTGATGATGATGATAGTATTCACAATGATTGAAAGCAGCATAACTTTAATTTTTACAGCTAGGACACCCCTGTAGAGGAGATGCACCTGGACATTTGGCAAATATTTGGGGCAGGGGAGATAAGTCCAAGCTCAATAACAATTTGTTAATGAAGCCTCAATTAGGGGAGAATTAATACTTTAATAAAAAAAGAGGCTCAATGATTCATTAGGCCTTGGTATGCTAATTCTGCAAGGTCATATGCTGATATCATGCCAGCATCCATCAACATTCATTTGAGTATTCATACAGGCAAAAAAAAAGAAAAAAGGTAGCTTCCTCAAAGCATTGCACCCGCTAAACATTTACATAATGTGGCACTTTAATATGATTTAGTATTTGGAGACCATTATTATCTCAATCCTCCACTGAATCCAGGTCTCGGCTAGGCGATGTCACTATCTGTGACTATTGTGCATTGATATAACTTATCAGCCCCACAGCACAAATGGAGGGATTAATTTATGTCCCTATATAAATTAACATCACCGCCAGTTCATGGACTTTTTGCTGTATGCAAATATAACAGGACGCTGGATTTGCTTTTTTAAAATGTGATATATTTATTGGTTTGGGGACTGCACCTTCAGGTGTGATTGATGGGTGGCAATTTGTTTTGAAACTTTATATAGTTCTGTCACTGAGTGGTTTCATTGCCTCCTCATTTTCTGCATTACATAATTGGGTGATTGGGTGGACGGTGTGTTTGTGTGCATTCGTGGAGGTGTGGGATTATGGGTAGGAGTCAGAATGGTGAGTAGTTGGGGAATATGATTGGAAGGGAGAGACAGCATAGCTTTGGATCATGCATCCCTTCTTTCTTTGTTCCACCTTACAGGTACTTGGTAGCCACTGCAATCATGACCTTATCCTGCATGAATCTGCCTAAGCCCCTTTTAATAAAAAGTTGGCCATTACCATGCCTTTTGGTATTGAATTGCATAGTTTACCTATGTGCTGTGTGAAAAACTGCTTCCTTTTGTCTTTGTAATGACTAGTGATTTTTAGCATATACATTTGACTGATTTATTTTCATTTGTCCTGAATCTTCCCACATTGAGGGTGGTATTCAACTACAAATGTGCATTAGCACAAGGATTTGTACCAGCACAAAGGCATTCTCCCTCTCCTCCCTCTGCACCATCCCCAAATATGCTCTGGAGTGTTGGAGAAACCCACCCCCACACCCCACAAACAGATTTAGGGAACACGCTGGAGGAGCAGAGGGAGAGATTGCTTCATTGTGGTGGAGAAATCCTTGCGCTGCTCAAATGATCTGCTTAGTGCTTCCTTGACTACAAACCTCAGCAATCCTCAGCTTTACTAGATGGGCCTGATCTCTAGAGCTACATTACAATTAACGAGAAGCAACAGAGAAGGCGGGTTTAATAAAGATGGGTGTTATGGCTCCAATGCAGCACAAATTTCAATGTGACTTGTGTGCACAATTCTGGATTGACCTGTGGCAAATTCTCCTATACAGTCAGCTATTCTGGAATCCTGCAGAGTTCTAAATAAATTAGATTCTCTGACTTATTCCCCCACCCCCAGTGCATTAAGCAAATCCTCTTTTGAGGATAAGCAAAAACCCATGGAAAAAATGTGACATTATTGTGCTGTTCATCATTTTGTTTTCATATTTTCAATCACTACCACATCAGTCTTAATCACGGTTGTAGTTAAGATGTTAATAATACAGCATTAATTATACTACTTCAAGACCACTTAAAGCTTTATTGTTTAATTAGGAATCTTCATGAGTCGCCTTATCCCTCTTGCTGGAAGGCTAACAACCGGCCTGGCTGTTCCTTTAAATATTAATATATGCATAAGAGTGCAATCAGACATGTGGTGTTCATAGCGCTTGAGAGTCAACCTCGTATCAGCAGCATTTCTCAGGGAGAGAGACTTCAAAGTCAAATTGGCATTTGCATAGCCCTGGGACAATTACCATGAAAACCCAGAATTAAATATCTGTGATACAGGTAACACTTTAAACAGAAGCATTGTTCCAGGATAATAAATAGGAAATAATCAAGTTCCTAATATAGTAAGGTAAAATTGTAGGCTAATATAAAGGTACCATTTCTTGCAAATCTAGCAAGACACTGCCTTGTACTTGATGGTGGAAGTATCAAAACATACTTTCCTTGCTGAATGAATGGGTCTCTATTTTGGATTGGTTTGTTCTGTGTTTGTGTGTTTGTTTAAATATATCCTTGGTTTTCTCCGTTGCTTTTAACTCCCATTAGTTGCTTTCATTTTACCTTGCCTAAAGACATATGTGTGTAAGACAACAGATGATAGATAGATAGATATAGATAGATAGATAAAATTTAAAGTGGCAGTGAATCTGCAAAAAAATACATTTTGACTTGCAAAGCTTCATTGTGATGTTTGTTTTATCATAATATTTGGTTTCCAAGGCTAAACAAAGATGCTAATTGAATAGCTTCAAATGCACATTTTAAACGACTGCAAAAAATAATGTCATAATGAGGACAGACTTTCCTACCATAAGGTTTCACAGCTGTGGGAATGGCCTTTTAAGCCATCTCTAAGGCATGGTGTGAACAGTTCATTATTTGAAAAATTATTTGAAATTTAGTTGAAAAAAGCTTATGAAGGACATCCTAAATTTGTCTTAATTTCCCTAAAACTTGTCTGTTTTATGTTGTTGCCAGCCAATATTTCTCAGGACTCTAGCCTGATAAATACTTGGACACCACCAGACCTTATGCAGTGTGAGACACAAAACCAAATTTAAACCAAGGCTCCACTGAGGTGTCTGTGAAATGCAGTATAAATGCATTTGCATAAGCCCTGTTCCGTGCCCAATAAGCTTGGGGCACCTTTGCCCGACAGTGCTGTGGCCCATAGATTGCAGCAAAATACTGGGCAAGGTTTTGCCCAGTATCTTCTCTGTGTGATAGGCTCATGGGAAAAAGCTGTCCCATGAGCCCTTGCTGAAGAGGGGAGGGGAAAGCCTATAAAAGGCTGCTTGAGAGCTTCCCACCTGCCCATCCTTGGGTTAGAGCCTTCACTGAACAATTTTGAGTCACTGGTTGACAGGGCTGGAAAGGATTCCCACCCACCCCTCTCAATCTGATTGGCACTTGGATGGGTCAGGTTTGGAGTGATCCAAACCCAGTAGATCTATTCCATCAACATGGGGCTTGTGGAATGCTGAACTGATCCTGGGACCCAATGCCATGCCAGCCCTTGCCCTGCCTGCTGCTGTCAATAAAGAATTGGCTTGATTTTACCCCATCCCTGTTGTACAGTCTGGTTATTTTGCTACTCTCGTGGGTCACATAATGGGCCTGCTGGGCAATCTGCCAAAGGAGGACAGTCTCCAGTTCCCACCTAGCACCCTTTCCAATGCATCAATTCTCCAGTTATACAGCAATATACCAAAATGATCTATATCTGATCCTATATCCAGGATGAAAATAACATATTCGCCAGTTTATGTTGCTAGTCCTGGACATATTTGCGAAACAGAGAATTGGTGGTCAACCACCAAATGCAAAGCAGATCTATTGTAGGAAGGGTTGCAAACAAGCCCTCTGTGTTTGAACAGACTGCACAGTCTCATCAGGTTTCCTCCCCCCAGCACCATTGGTAGACAGGAACAACAGCAGCAACAACAACACATTTGTATACCACCCTTCATACAAAGATCTCAAGGCGGTTGCTAGATTCCAACCTTTGAAAAGTGCGGTTTAAAAACAATAGCAAGCAAAGTTTTACATCATAGGCAAACAGATAGCTCTCTTCCCTCCTAGTACCCATTAAAATGTCTGGGCTGCAATCCTGGAATTGCCCCCCTCCCCCCAAAAAACCACTAACTAAAGAGGTCTACCCCCCTTCCCATCAACCTTACTCTGAATCCCACCTTCAGACCCAAAGAGCTATCCTTGCAGGCATGTCCAGGAATTTTTCATTTCAAGAGATGATTAGGTTAGTTCCACCAAGTGCTTGTTGCTTGGCTTGCTTCAGGTAATTTCAATGAGATTCCTTTGTGGGCATACAAATTATTTGCACAGCTGGTGTTAAAGCATAAATCCTGAACTAATAGCTACCTTCACTGGGGCAAGGCCCATAATTTATGTTTAGGTTGAGGTGGTAATCTCTCATCTTCTTGGTTTATATTTCTGTAATTCTGAGCTTGTTGAGGAACAGATTATTTTTGAACATGCACAGAGTGCTTTCCTCTCACCCCTTAGCTCCACCTCATGGCTATTTACAAAAACATGTACGCAAGACTCAATCCTTCAGACCCAACCAAATTCCATGACGCTGTAGAAAGGGAACAGAGCTGAGATTTATCTGAGCACGCCTTTCAGGTGCTGTTATGTACTGAGTTGAATAGGATCCAAACTGCAGCAGTCTGATTGGTCCTAGAACAATAGGATTCAGAATGCAGCAGTCTGATTAGTCCTAGAACAATGCAGCAGTATGATTGGTTGGCAGGAACCACCCAATCATGCTCCAGATAGAAGTGAATCCACAACCTGATTGGCTTACAGTAGAATTCCGGAATTAGCCAATCATGTGCAGCCCATTGTGTAAATAATGTATATAAGGCAGATACTTTGAGGGGACCTTCATTCATTCCTCCTCACCACTATGAGCTGAATAAAGAGCATGAAATCACTTTGCGACTCTGAGTATATTTCAGGTGCACTTCAAATTTACTCATTTTACGAACTGGCACTTTCAGGTAGAAATAATGTCAGTTTCCAAAGCGAAATCTCAGTTTTGAAATTTCGTATTACAAGATGCCTGTGGTTTGGTTCCATATGCAATAAAACGAATCCCAAAATTCTATTTAGCAAGATATTTTTTTTAGGGGGGAGACTACAGAATTATGAAACTTGAACTACGAAACCCCCAAACAGATGGGGTTCTGTACAAATTTGTTGTTTCACCTAAATTTAGAATAATCCATTAATTCATTAGAAAATGTGTTCTGGTCAATAAAACATACTGTTTTTATTTAATGGCCATTTTAAATTAGATCCAACCTTTTCTTTCTTTCTTATACTGATAGGGATTGAACATGTTTTCCCTGTGAAACAATCCCATTATTTTCTAAGCAAAGGCAAAGCTGTCAACAATGATCTCTCCTTTCCAATTAAGGCAAATCGAACAGGCTATAAATCACCGTCAGGCTCCTCTGAGGAAAAAGGCCACCAAGGATCTAAGGGTACAGATGCACAGAAAAAGGGGCAAATGTTACATCTTCTCCATTCAGTCCCACGAGCCACATTTTTCTCCGTATAAAAACATGGAGCAGAGACTGTTCTATGTGACTCACTCTACTATTTCTTTCTTGGAACTTCTATGGGATATTTTCTAATACACATGTACAAGATGGTGGGAACTGAATATCAGCTTGGAGCCTAACACTGAAAAATGACAATATTCTTAATAATTTGGTGGGGTGGGATGATGCCAAGGAATCCACAAAAAAGCATGAGATAAGTAGCATAGAATTATAGAGTTGGAAAGAACCACTAGGGTCATCTAGCCCAACTCCCTGCAATATATCTTTCTTGCTACATTTTTCTTGCTACACATGTTCCAATCCAATGCCTGCTTTAACGTCATTTTGGCACCAGGCAAATGCATTTTTAACTCACACAGGCCTTTAAAAACGACCCTTTTACTCTTGTTTTACTTGTGGAATATATTCTCTCTGTGCTATATGGGCTGTTTTAGTGTTGTTTCTTTTAAAACAAACAAAAAACAAACACCAAACTTCATTTGGGGCTTTATGGTATGATTCTGTTTATTTATATTATGCGGGATTATCAAGTGATATATTCCTTTTGATATGAAGTTCTTCTGCACATCGATTTTGTCTTGGCAAAATCCTTGATATTTGCAAATGTTTGTTTACTTTTAAATTATATCGCTGTAGTATGGGGATTCATGGATGGACAACAAAAGTGGATTTTGTGAGCTCTTATGGTGGTTAAGAGACTTGTACTTCAAGCCTTGAAGGATAAATATACCCCCATCTATTACACAGAAGTCTAAGAGCCTTACTGCCCTAGCTACGTTTAAAAATATTTCACATAGGCATTCGTTCGGTGCAGATACATATTTAGACATCCAGAGGGCTTAATATATGTTTAGGATTTGTGTACTTAAAATGTTTACTCTAAAATTTTGTGTACTGATGTTGACCGTCTGTATCCACGGTATGAAGTAATGGTGGTCTACTGTTGCTGTTGTTATGATTTTCTCTCCCTCTATCGCCTTTAATTTATTTTTATCTTTATTTTCCTTATTAAATTTGTTCCCGCCCAAAAAAGGACTTGTTCTGACAGAATTTGTATAAGTCAACATCCACACCATACATTTAAATACACACACATATTTTATACCACCTTTACAGTAATGAGGACCCCAAAGAATCCTGGAAACTGTAATTTGTTAATGGTGCTGAACTCAATTCAGCACCCTTCACAAACTGCTGCCCTCATGATCTGAGAGTGCTATAAATGTATGGTGCCAGTATGACCTAAGACCTGTAGATCACACCACTGTTCTGTAAACATGGTTTAGGAAGAAGCAGGGTAACATATATTTTTTTTTTAAGTAGGACAACAGTAAGCAAAATTGCCAGTGTTGTTTAAGTGAGATAGTAGAGCAAATAAGACAGGCTGCAAAGATGTGCACTTTAGCTGCCTTACGACATAAAAGATCTCTAATGGGAGTCATATCGCTTCCTTTATTTAGCTGCCTTTGGTGTCAAGAGATGCTGAATTATGCATAAGGGCACTGATACGGATTTAGTGACTTTATTAAAAATGGAGGGGAAATCAATATGAATGGAAATACTAAAAAAGTGCTGGACAGCTTGACGACCTGAGGACACAGCCAAAGGCACGCCAGTGAGGCAATGAGGGTGAGGTGGAGGCAACCTTCATATCAATTTCATTTTTCAAGTTTAAGGAGCCTCATGCTTCAGGAAGCTGTATTCTCTCCAAGTGTTGTGATAAAAAATAAAAGTTAAACAAGGACTTTTGAGAAGCCAGCCTATTTCTATTTCCCCCCCTCACAGCTCGTTTCTCACCTTCTGGCTGTGAATCTTGACAGATGCTGAAAGACGATGTCATATTAATGCAGTGTAAGGTTATACTGAGGGAAAGAGGGTCAAATTAGCATCATATATGGCAACACCCAACTATAGATTAGATAGATAGATAGATGATAGATAGATAGATGATAGGTAGATGATAGATAGATGATAGATAGATGATAGATAGATGATAGATAGATAGATATAGATGATAGATGATAGATGATAGATGATAGATAGATAGTTGATAGGTAGATGATAGATAGATTAGATAGATGATGATAGATATAGATAGATAGATAGATAGATAGATAGATAGATAGATAGATAGATAGATGATAGATGATAGATAGATAGATGATAGATAGATAGATAGATAGATATAGATAGATAGATAGATAGATGATAGATAGATAGATAATAGATAGATGATAGATGAGAGAGAGATGAGAGATGAGAGATGAGAGATGATAGATGGATGATAGATAGATGGATGATAGATAGATAGATGATAGATAGATAGATAGATAGATGATAGATATAGGTGTTGCTATATATGCTGCTAATTTGACCCTCTTCGATCAGTGTAAGCCAGAACCTTTGTTGCTTGAAGTCAATGGTTCAGTAATACAAAGGAGCTGTTTATACATTTGTGAAGGAAATGCACATCTATCTGGGTCTTTTCTATTGACTGTTTGCTCCCACAGCTGATAAGGAAAGTCACTATTTTGTTTTTGTTTTTTTTAAAAAAAGCTGCTTGCCTTCGTAGCTGTGGGAACTGCAGCAGCAAGAATTACAAAGTCTCAACTATGTGCTCAGCACCTCCAAGGACTGGTCCACACAGGGCTGCGGTCATCCAGATGTTGCTGCAATACAACTCTCTTGATCCTTCACCATTGTCCAGGCTGTCCGAGGATGGTGGGAGTTAGAGCCCAACAACACCTGGAGGGTATCAGATCCCCTTTTCTTCATTTAATCTAAGAAATATATTTATAGAGAAGATCTCATTGAACTGAACATCATCTTTGAGAAGTAGGGGGTGGGTTCAGGAATGGTTTCCTACAAATGAAACAAGAAAGCAAGCGGCTGAATTTGCTCTTCTTACCAGATCGTGGAGCAGGCAGCAGGAAGGACTTTTTAAAAATAGAAAAGGCATATTTGGATAAATGAATCCGAGCTGCACAGAAATGTGTTTTATGAATAAAAAAACCCACTACTTGTTTCATCTGTTGTATGGACCAAAGCTCTGATCAGTGATCTCCAACTGAATTTTAAAATGACTGTCCTTTTGTCTTTCTCTCACTTCCCATCCTAACTAAGACTCTTTAGGTGTCGCTTAGATGATTGAATTGCTTGTCTGCTCTCTTACATATTTTTATTACAGAGTTCTGACACCAGAATATCAAAGCCTTTATAATTACACCAGTTCATGGGTTACTGAAGAGCAAAATATAATTATTTTGATTTAGCCTTCTGCTTTGCACAGCAGTGATGCCTCTGGTATTCTCCTGATGTGATAGCACCGACCTTCTGTGCATTTGTTCCTATCAAAATCAATATAACATCTTGCATAGTTTTTCCCCATTGAGCTATACCTTCTCTTCATCAGTTCACCACACATCTCCTAAATAAATATGACAGAATAAACTGATGGACTTAGACCAAACTCTTTTTATTAAACAGATACCACTGTGTTAAGATCCAGGCTCTGTAGAAATGATTAATGAAGAGGCTCACAGTCGAAAGGGGTTTAAGGAGGTGTTTATCAGAAACAGTTGATAAAACATCTCTGGTACTAATTGGAATTGTTCCCATTAACATCACTGGGGTGTGAATAAGGCACTAATAATGTTGACCTTCCTGCTGTATTTAATCAACCACCACCATTTCTACCTTAACTGACTTTGGCCTCTTTTTCTTTTTTTAAACTCTAAATCCCAGATATTACAGATTGCCATCTATGGGGGATAGCAGAGAAAAGTGAAATAAGGCAAGCATACATAGCTTTCGGAGTTGAAGTGAGTTAACAGGTTCTGTTTGGGATGTGGGTGGCGCTGTGGTCTAAACTGAGCCTCTTGGGCTTGCCAGTTGGAAGGTCGGTGGTTCAAAACTTCGCAATGGAGTGAGCTCCCCACAGTTCAAAACACATCAGTGCAAGTAGATACATAGGTACCACTGCAACAGGAAGGTAAATGGTGTTTCCGTGCACTCTGGCTTCCGTCACAGTGTTCCGTTGTGCCAGAAGCGGTTTTGTCATGCTGGCCACATGACCCAGAAAGCTGTCTGTGGACAATAGGGTGGTTCATCATATCAGTTAATATCTTGACCCTGCTCCACTGAATTGAAATTTCAGCTTTCACGACATAGGAAAACAGCCAAGTAAACAGCTATTTTCATGGAGGAGGGCCAAGGTATTAACTGATATGCATGAAATTTCCAGATATTGCTATATAACTCCTAGTGTAGTAAGATAAGACCTTTGGAGCAGGCATTTTTAAAAAAAATTTTATGAACTGCCCGAGTGGACAATTTCAACTCCCTTTGTCTGAAGTGAGATGAGCACCTCTCCCCATAATTGCCTTTGACTGGACCTAACTGCCCAGTGGTCCTTCACCTTTTTGTTTTTTTACCTAACAGGTCCTGTCACCTCAGCACAACAAATCCACTTCAAAAACGAATCTTGATTCTGTCTTTCTTTTTTCTTTTCTGTTTTACAATTTGAGAAAATGATGGGGAAATGCATTGAAAAGTGTGGGGTGAACGAATGACTAACAGGAAGACATATAAACATCTCACAGCAAGTTACAGGTAGGTAGCCATGTTGGTCTGCCGTAGTCGAAACAAAATAAAAAAAATCCTTCCAGTAGCACCTTAGAGACCAGCTATGTTTGTTATTGGTATGAGCTCATACCAATAACAAACTTAGTTGGTCTCTAAGGTGCTACTGGAAGGATTTGTTTTTTATCTCATAGCAAGTCAGCATGAATGTTCATTGTTGTATAACTGCCCCTCAAACAAATCAGAATGAATGATCAATAAAGACCAGATATAATTTAACCTCCAGATATGCTTTGTGCAAGCAAATCAGGGTAAAAGTGCTATAAATACAGGTAAACAGGATAGCTCTTGATTAATAGACACTCCTCCGTGCTGAGTTTCAATGACCGCTGTACAGCTTACTTCTGAGAAACTGTATAGCAGTCTGTGAGTAAACCAGTTACGTAAGTCACCAACCCCTGTGTGGCTCCTGGATTCCATAGTTCAACAGACAGCACAAACTAGAATGTTATGCAACCTGGTCATTCCTGGAGGAAATGATCTTTGGGATGACTTGTGGTTTTGGGACAAGCCTGGCCCAAGGCTAAATGGTTATTTTCATTTGACTCCACATTTCTGAGATTTTGAACTGAAGGCATAGATGTAAAATCCAGCAAGTGTACAATGTGGTTATGACTGAATTGTTACTTTAGCAGAACAACGTGATATTCAGGTTTTCAGCAGTCAAACTTGTACCAGGGGTTTTATTCTTATCGTACAGGTTATTCTCGAAGACTCACTCCAGTCAACAAGCCAGACCAAAGCAGAAAATAATAGAAAAACTTGTGTTCACCGTGCATATCATGAGAGCACTGATCCATGTAATGTGTTAATGAACAAGAATAGCACTTACCTTGGCATTCTCAAGTGTGTTAGGTACTGCATGAATAAACAGAGGAAATAAACATAACTGTAAGCATAGCATCGGAAGTGAAGCGTGACGTTTTAATTTTTCTTCTCTGATTCTATGTTAATTTGCATCTGTGACACATCATAGCCTCTGGGATTTTGCTCTCTCCCTTCCTCTCTTTTAATGCAAATCAGTCCTCAGCAAGAATTCCCCCTGCTCCTTCTAAAGTTGGAAATTGCTGACTTTGGCAAGAAGGCATTCTGCAAATCATTGATCACATACCATAAGTGGCAATTGGCAACTGACAACTTCCACTGAAAGTTCAAAATGGATTATTTCAGAAGTCAGTGGTAATGTTTTAAAAAGTAGCATTCAAAATCTCACATAGATGATGGTGATGATATGTTCCAAGTCACTCACTAAACCATCAAAATCCCCTAAGTCCTCTTTGCACTTATCTGCCTTATCCTACCCAGGCTCCCTGTGATATCAGAGCATGCCAAGATGGATGAAGGCAGCCAAAGGGACTATGACGCATTCTGAGTTCCACTGAGCTAGCAGAGCAGATTTTATTTCTTTAAAAGAGGATGTATATTCTGCTTTTCCACTATATAGTCCCCATGGCAGAGAAGAAGAAAAAAGGACAGCAAAATAGTCCCCTAACTAAGGGTGCTTCTCTATTGGAGCTTATTATATGACTGGGTTTTTGGCAAGCAGCTTTTAAATGTTGTCGTTTTTGTTGCTGCTGCTGCATTCCCCTCAGAAATGGCAGATCTGGATTAAATGTCAAGGAAGAGAATGCATTTTCTCCAGGAAGGCCAAATCCAGATTAAATGGCAGAAGGGGTGGCATTTTGATGCCAATGACGTTGTGTAGATGAGATCGTGTAGTTGGTGCAAAAAACCTTGTGTGCATAAGGAAGACATATTAATGCCACTGATCCCACAATAAACTTCACCTGCAAGTACCTTAAGTTAGGTACTTGCAGGTGAAGTTTATTGTGGGATCAGTGGCATTAATATGTCTTATTAAAATCGCACAACAGACTTCCAAAGAGGATCTACTGCTACCACCATTGCCCCTGCAGCACTCACTCGTGAGTCCTGGGTCCCATTCCAATTAAGATACAGAAATCTAGTTTTTGTTGTTGTTGCTAAGGTTGGTATTTCTAAAACAGGTATTCTTCCCCTTGTAATGTCTGCTGTGGTCATTTGGATAAATATTTCAAAATGCCTTCATTTCCTGTCATTGTGTTGCTCCTCTTCCTTGAATATTTGAAGGTGAAATATTTCTCTGTCTTCAATACAATCTATAGGAACTGCAGGAACACACCCCTCCGCTCCCCTGAGATTTCTTATTAAGTGCAGCACTTGTGCATAAATCCATCTTTCAATGGCACAGTTTTGCTAATGTTCCAAAACCAATTTCCATTCCTTGCATTCCAGGTTTATTGATTATGCCTCACGATTCTTGGATCATCTGTCAGGCTTATTAAATTAATCTGTAACTAATAACTTAATTGTCTTGAGAAACAGATGTGCTACTTCCACTGAGCACTTAAATTGGGTTATAGACAGCTAAGGAAATGACAGCTTTTTTTTTTTAGTGCACCGTTCTTTTAAATCATTTAATTAACCATATTTTAAAATCCAAACCGCTGTAGAAATAGGGCACGTAGTTCAAAGGCAGCGAGGAGGAGGAGGGAGCTGAGATAAGGCCTGACTCCAAATTTATTTTAAACCCAAAAGCTGAGTTCTTTTCATTCAGTCTAGAATAAAATGAACACATGTATGGAGGGGACTCCTCGGACTACCTGCATGTGCTCAGTAGAACATGTGTAGAACCTTGGCAAGGTTCCTGATCATGTGCAGAGAGCTACTGTGGATGCACTGGAAGAGAGGGAGCTCTGTACATATATTTGAGTAATTCTATATCAATTCAGAAGTGAGGGGAAAATTTGATTGAGTTCACATTGAAAGGAAAATCTACCAAATTCACACATTCTAAAGCACAACCATCCTTTGAAATTCACACATCTGAACTTTTATCTGCGCTTACCTACGAATTTGTCAAATCCTGTTTTAAAGCCATATAATCTAGTAGATATCATTGCTTCTTGTGCTAATGAATTCTCCAAGTTAAGGTTTGCAAATAGGCAGGTGGAGAAGTGTTTTCTTTTCTCCATCTTGAATATACTACTGCCAAGCAAGGACAATGACCATCTAGCGCTGGTAATTTATGAAGGAGAAACAGGAACAGTACACTAGGAACAGTCACACAAACACCCTCATAGCTTAGAATATAGTGGAATTATATTCTCTCTCCTCTCCCTGCACACTGTTCTGAAGGTTCTCTTTAGTCCTTGAGACAATTTTCAGGTGGGCACATGGACAGAAGAGAGATGGGAAAGCTCCATTATTTTACTGGGAATCCTTGTGCAGGCTTCTGCTAGTGAATCCACTCCTTAATTTTGTTGCTAAATTGTTTGGTTGAGACAGTGATAGCCTTAAGAGTCTCTAGCTAAGTGGACTTGTAAGAGGACACACACACACACACACACACACACACACACACGAAAGATCTCTTCCCCAAAGAAAAAGGTTGCGGCTGCAAGCATTTAGTCACCCTGTTCAATAATTCACAAATCAATTATAATATCATTATTATTCTCCCTTTGCTACTTAGCCTTTGTGATATTTAAAGGTCACCCAGCATCTGTTTGGAAAGAGGAGGGCAATTAGCTGTGCAGCTACAAGCTTCTCTGTGATAACTGTGTCAGTGTAATGAGAGACCCTGCTTAGCAGAAATCCAAACTTGGTTAGAGGGTCCAAACTTGGCTTCATTAATACATATCCACTAAAGGAAACATAGGGAAGGCACTTTTTAGCTGTTGATCTAAGAGCAGGGCACATGAACCTTGTTGTAAAACAAGCACTGAACTTTCTGGTGCACTGACAAATACAATAAAGTTTGGAACTTGTGTTTTGAACTCCACGGTCACATTATGGCCACTAGAGGAAGGTAAACAGCAGAGATAGGCAATGTGGTGCCCCAAGATGTTGCTTAACTACAACTCCCATAGTCCCTAACCATTGGCTATGCTGGCTGGGGGATGATGGGACTAGGAGGCTTATAACATCTGCAGGGTACATTGGCTACCCCTGCCTTATAGCATGGGAGCTGCTGTAAGTTTGTCTCATGCATCCACTCCCCATAATTCCTTGACTCTCCAGGTTGCTCAGGCAGCAGCGGTACAAGGAACGACCACTTCAGATACTCTTACCATGTGACTTTATCAAGTTCCTGTCAGGACTGGAGCAGCACAAGGAGATACCCTGCAGAGTCTCTTGTGTTAAGAAGATCCCTGCTGGATCAGACCATAGGCCCGGATGCCCATGGGAAGCCTACAAGCAGGACTTGACTGTAACAGCACTCTGCTCACTTGTAGTTCACAACAACTGGTATTCGGAGTCATACTGTCTTTGACAGAGGAAATAAAACTTGGCTACTGCAAAAGTAGAAAAAGACCTAATATTAAACGGGACCACACGGATAGGGTGATTTTGACTGTACTACCACAAATTCTGCTCCCATGTCTTGTTTTGCATCTGGCACTCCCAACTGGGATCTTTGAGCATTCAAGTCAAATGCTGAAAAGACTCATGAATGCTTTCCTTCCTTCCTTCCTTCCTTCCTTCCTTCCTTCCTCCTTCCTTCCTTCCTTCCTCCTTCCTTCCTTCCTTCCTTCCTTCCTTCCTTCCTTCATTCCTTTTGTTTTGTTTCTTTTGTTTCTTTTAGTGTTTGACTTGAGCAGCCCAACTGATTTCTGTCTATCTTTCAGAAAGATATCATGTGTGGACCTTTCTGCTATATATTCAGGCCCCTTTTTTACAGAGGCATTTGGGTGTACGATGTCAGATTGCATGTGGGATGTTCACACATGACTGAATGCTCCTGTACTTTACAAACAACGGCTCCCTACACACACACACACACACACACAAACTCACACCAGATGGCAACAGAAAGTCTTCTGATATGCTAGTTTTCTATGTTTGGAAATGCAGATTCGATATTTTTAATAGAGGTGTATTCAGTTATGTGAGTTCCAATCTGCAATCCAACATTTACTTTCCACGCACCAGTTTAGTGCTTCAGAGAGAAGTCAGTATAAGCATCTTCCTGATCGTGTATAAAAATATGTGGTATTAGCTGAAATAGCTGCTCTCTGCTATACTGGCTCCTTTTGTGGTCTGGCTATCCATTTAGATAGCCTTGGTCCTCCAGCTATTTTGGGACTTCAATTCCCATCATCCCTAGCTAACAGGACCAGTGGTCAGGGATGATGGAATTGTAGTCCCCAAATAGCTGGAGGGCCAAATTTGGCCATGCCTGATTTAGTTGAACGAATTACACTAAATGTGCATATAGATCATACTGGTTTAGATGCTTGAAAACAGGTCTACACAATTAGTGACCTACCCACGCCAAGACACTCCACTGATCACATATTGCAGCCTGTCATGTGCTCACCCTTCCTGCCTGGAAAATGCACCTTTTGTGAGCTAGTCTAGAGAATCTGACAATAATTTTACATACCAGGAAGTAATAAATATGCGGGAAGATCAGGTGGAGGGGGGAATCTATTTTAGGATGGTGAGGGGGATGAACAGATCCCTTTTGTTGATTTTTTTTTCTTCCTGCATTGGCAGTTTTAATGAACATTTAAGTGTTTCTGTCATTCTCATGTGAGTATATGAAGTGTGAAAATTAATTATACTTGCTAATTGAAAAATAATTGGTTTGAAGGTAGGAACTGTCATTCAGTCAGACAGTATTAAAAATATCCATAGTTTTATATGGCAGAACTACAAGAGTTTTTGTTCAGCTTGCTTGGAAAGAAAAAATTGTGAATTAGGTGCACAGGAAACTATAAGATAAATATTCATACATTTAGAAAGTTGTACTGAATATACAGTAGGGTGAAGGAATACATGGAAAGTAGTCAGAGTAGACCCATTGAAATTAATTAACCTTAGTCATGTTCATTAATTTCAGTGGATCTCTCTGAGTAAAATCACAGTATAAGCACAGGCATTTCTATATTTTCTGCTTATTTTCACTATTTTCTTCTTACTTAAAAAAAAATCCCCACGTTATAATTTTTAGCACTGTTCTGAGTAGTGGTTAGTATGGGACACTGAAACCCCCTGCAATGAGCTTTTGGATGGGATTGGTATTGTGTCTTCAGATAATGAGGAATTTGCCTATAACCAGAGTTATAGTTGAGAAGCCTTAATGTGTTTTAATTATTTGTTATGTTAGTATTATTTGTTGTGTTAGTATTCTTTCTTCAAGATGTATTTGTGGTTATCCTTTTCTTCACACCTGTAAGATAGGGATAAGCAAATCTGCTAATTGTGGTTTCTCTCCATTTCTCATTTCCCCCCCAATCTTAAATTCAGTTTTGCAGATTCCCAAAATAATTTGCATTTTTTAAAGGTCTTCATGAAAATTCACGAGCAGTTTAGTGCAAACTTTTCCTAATATTTGTATGTTTGTATGCAATTTATTCCTAACATACACATTTTTGCATAGCATAGCAATTTCCGCTTAAAAAATGCAATTTTGCATGTTATTTTCACTATACATTTGTATGCACACCATAATCTAGTATTTGCAGTTCTGAGCACATTTCTTGTGTTGCAAAATTTGGAGAAGTGCAAATTTCGAAAAATGGCTGCTTCCAGTCTTGTATTCCACTCTTGTAGTTGAAAAGGGAAAAAATTAGGTAGGTTTGCCTTTAAATATGAACTGATTGAATTTCTCCTAATGAGCTTCAAAGAGGATTATGGATTTGAATCTCAACTCTTACTGCCCAAGACAAAAGTTTAGCTACTACATTGCGATGGTACTTAACAGTTGTGATCAAGCAGATACAGTGGTACCTCGGGTTACATATGCTTCAGGTTACAGACTCTGCTAACCCAGAAATCGTACCTCGGGTTAAGAACTTTGCTTCAGGATGAGAACAGAAATTGTGCTCCGGCGTTTCAGGCGTTAAGAACGGACCTCCGGAACAAATTAAGTACTTAACCCGAGGTACCACTGTTTTGCACTAGTTGTACAACATATAGGACGTTTTCTTTACTAATCGGGCTTCATGGAGCATATATCCTGTTAGTTCCTGAACAGTTAATTGTCCTACAGCAGAGACTGACAATCCTTTCCTATAGCATCACATTCCTCCACAAAGCTGTAGTAGGGTACTGAAACCTTTTCTAGGCTGAGGTTCTATAGTCCTTAAAAACACCCAGCCTAAAAGGAAGGTCTTCTGCTTTCACTCATGGTAGTTCCAGTCCTTAGGCTACTGACCTACTTTAGTGTGGTGTGTTCATTATCTTTCTGTCTACAGCAGAACTACAGTAGGAAAACAGATTGAGCCCTGCATCAGGAGATTACTAATATCAGAACATGTGTGCCAACCTACAGTGTGCATATGAGAAGTAGCATGGAGGCTGGAGTTTGTGGCACACCTTATGAGTTGCAAGAAGGCTTCAAGACTGGCTATGACCTATGGCAGGGACAGGGAACCTGTGGCCTTCCAGCTGTTGTTGGGGCTACAACTCCCATAACCTGTGACCTTTGGCTATGCTAGCTAGAGCTGATGGGAACTGGAGTCCAGCAACATCTGGAGAACAACCTGTTCCCCAGCCCTGGCTGATGGTTAGGGGCATTGTACTATTACAATGCTTCAGCATTGTACTATTACTTGCTACCTGGCTCAGTAGACTAGATGCAAAATCACACGTCACATCTATGTGAATATCGACTAGTGTGGTATTAGCTCATACTTTGGACTTGGCTTGCAGCATTTTTGCTTCAAAGACTGGCCCCTGTATCTGATCTTCATTCAATGATCTAACCTGACTTTCCCAATATCATCACATCCTGTTGGGTTAATTTCTTTTAGCGCAACTGTCTTCATGCAGTAAATTACTACATATATTCACTTCCATCAGATGTTTTCCTTGACAAAAGCTCATCTCATTGGTTTGAAGAACAAATATTTGTCTGCCTTTTTCAGTACCAAGGAAAATATGCACCGGCTAAAGAACAACACAATGCCAGGAAATCAGGTTGTGATTAAATAAAATAACCTGAATGTTATTCACATTATATCATTATTGGTTCTTAAAATATGGCCGGTCATAAAAGGTAAGGCGAAATGCCACCATGTAAAATGAAAACATGTTCGAGCCAGGAAGCAAGGGATATTTTCTTTAATGCTTACAGCTAGTGAAGCGAGTGGGGAAAAGTGCTGAAAATCAATTTGTTTGGCGAAAAACATAGTGGGCTGATTATGCGTCCCTTGGTTCCACCAACAATGTTTTTGGATGCAGTATTGATTTCAATGCATATGCACTTCATCTGTTCCAGGAGGGAAATGTAGTGTTTGCAAAAGGAAAATATTACTTCAAGTGCCAAGAACCCTGTAGCCAGTCATGAAGAGTGTATGCTGCATTTGTGAATTTTCCTCCTTATGTAACACCCCCCGTGAAATCCCTTGATAGTCATGCTATCACCATTAGATCACTGTTATTATCTTTATTGTTACATCTCTAAAACTGTGCATGACTTGACCTCTGAGAAGGACTCATTCTGAGGCTAAAATAAAATACACATACCTGAGAGGAAAGCTGCAATCCAACCCCCACCCCCTGCACCAGCAGGGCTGTACACAGTGACAGCACCACTGCCACATCTACATCCCTGCTGCACGTGGCAGCCAGTGAGGGGGGGGGGGGAGATAAGAATGCTCAGACCTGGATTGTGAGAGATTGCAATGAAATCTACTTGGAATCCCATTCAAACCTTCCATACCCCCCTTCTGCATATTTGGCAGCCAGTGGGAGGCCATCTTAGCCAGGAGAGATGGGTGCAGAGACATTTCTGGATATTCTTGTTGAGAATTCCATTCCCCCTGTGCTGCAGAATTCCATTCCTCCCGTGCTGCAGATGTGTGTGATTGTTACAAGCCACATGTCTGTTTACATTCCAGCACTGATTATTGGATTCTTGTGAGTGGAAAGAGAGATACGCTGTTCCGCTCTGTATAGCTATTGCTTTTGCCGTTCTCTCTCCAAGGAAGACAGAGAGAGAAGCCATGTTTTTCTTTGTTCTGTTACGTTTGATTTAATTTGCAATTAAACCACAGAGCCTAGGGCTTGCTGATCAGAAGGTCGGCGGTTCGAATCCCCGTGATGGGGTGAGCTCCTGTTGCTCGGTCCCTGCTCCTGCCACCTAGCAGTTTGAAAGCATGTCAAAGTGCAAGTAAATAAATAGCTACCACTCTGGCGGGAAGGTAAACGGCGTTTCCATGCGCTGCTCTGGTTCACCAGAAGCGGCTTAGTCATGCTGGCCACATGACCTGTACGCCGTATGCCGGCTGTACACTGGCTCCCTCGGCCAGTAAAGTGAGATGAGCGCCGCGACCCCAGAGTCGTCTGCAACTGGACCTAATGGTCAGGGCTCCCTTTACCTTTAAGCTTAGATGTTACTCCTCAAGGCTGAGCTTCTGTTTGGACTATGGTAGTTGTGTGCTCAAGTCCTTGGATATGGGTCACATCAGTGTGACGGGAGACTGGAGTGAGGAATCCCGGGTGACGCTGCGTGGTGGGGGAGGCACCGGCCTCGGCGTTATCACCCAACAATTCCACTCCCACCACAGCTTGGTGTAAGGTAGGTAGTTTGCTTTAGAAGTCCAGTAGCACTTAGGACTTTCTTCTGAATGGACACACATAGGATATTTTATATAATTAGAAGTGGCTCTTCAGTAAACACATTTTACCTAGGTGGTGTGCAAAAAGCATAATAAAAATAAGGTCTGTCAACATTAAAAATGCAAGACATACCAGAACAATAACTTTTTAAAAGCAGCAAAAGAACAATCAAGTTGTTTCAAATTAGCCAGTCAAGTGAGCATAAAAACTAAACAGGGGTGAGAGACCCTGGATTTAGGATTCCATCCAAAATGTCAACAGCATAGAGATGTATTATGCGCACACAGATGGAATACAAATTCCCTTTCAGATGATTTACAATTTTAAAGTGATAACACTTTGGAGGAAGAGAGATTGGGCAATATGGGTGCCGGAGTGGAGAGTAACGTGATTGCTCTTAACAGGAAAGTCTGGGTAACAGAACATGGCTTTACATAGTAGCCTTAAGAGAGCCACAAATCGTTTTGCATCATTTATTACTAGCCCTTACAACCAAAATAAAGTTCTGCTAAATTTTGACATTCAAATTTGGCTCATGAAATTCTGCTTTAAGAAAATGTTATTCTGTTTTCCTTATAAAGAGTTGTTACCTGAGGGAATATTTAAATATACGATCATTGCCCCCACTTGCAGTCCAGAATTCTAGAACCACAGCCTACCATGCTTTGAGCTTCATGTAAATATTATCTTTCAAAAGGTGGCTGGGGATCTTGTAAGGCAAGGCTCCTTTCTGCTGCCTGCTCTTAGGGACTCTCTTCCATGTCCGTACACCAAAGAAATAGACTCACTTTGCTTCATCTTGTGAAAAAAATTACTCAATCAATAATAGATCCAGAAATGAATGTGACTTTGAATATCTTTTCTGTGGAGGTTTCAAGGTAGATTACCCCATAAAATGTTACTGTTGTTGCACAGCAAGTTCCTAGCACATTCGGAAATCTCCAGATGAAGCTCATTGCTGCAGAGGTTTGTTTGAGGACACTGGAAATAAACTAATCACGTATTTCAAATATAATTAAGATTTTAGAGGTGGGTCTCTTCCTCATTCATTACTATCCTCGGGTAGTGGCACGTTGAGTCTACTACACATCGCATTAGCATAAGGTCAATTAGCAACATTGAGATGGCATTTAAATGCTTTCATTCATTCTTTCATTCTTGTTATTCATTTGCATTTTGAAGAATTGTATATTCTCGAACACAAAGGTGGATAAGGCTGTGAAAGTTTGGCCCCAAATTTGCTGACCTTGTAAAGTGGTACAGCGGGGTGATATCAGCCATCTGTCTTGACTTTGTGCTACAGCTGTGAGAAACAGATGCTAGGATGCTGGTTTATCAAATAATGTGGGGTAGAGCTGCTTTCCATTTTGCCTAAGGCTGAAGCAAAGTGCGGGGGGGGGGGGGGAGATGACAAAAGGGTGTGCGCTATGGAACCAAGAGCTCACTGCTGCATTTCCCTCTACACACTCAAGGACATACCTATACTGCAGACTTAATCTGCTTTCATAGCCAGTCCCTCTGTCCAGGGAACCATGGGAATTGTCTACCTGTATGGGCTTTGCATGCATAACCTTCCAGGTTCAATCTCCCAGGCATCTTCAGGTAGGGTTGGAAGAGACCCCTGCCTGATAACCAAGAGAGATGCTGCCAGCCAGTGCATCATAGATGGATCAATGGCCTGACTCAGTATAAGGCAACGTTCTACTTTCCCATAAGGGCCAGGGGGTCACCAAGGAGAAATTCTCCACTGTCTCACCAAACCAATTCCCAGGTTTATTCCAGAACACTATGCCACTTAACATAGTTGGAAAACAATTTAATTGTGTAGCATAGCTATAGTCTGAGAAGCATACCAGGTGTGGGCGAATCAGTCTATTTCCGGTCTCTACGACTTTTGCAATCGTTTTGTAATTCCGTCCCCTTTCTGCATTGACAGATCCCACATATGTATATAAATACATATCTCTAAGCATATTTCTTCTCAAAATACACATGTATTATCTCTCAAAATACACACTTACAGATGCATTTGTTCTCTCAAAATACACAGCATTTCAAAATGTATTTCATTATTTCATTTTAACAGAGAACTGTGTGGGAAGTGTGAAAGCACGAGAAGAACTGGGGTGGCCTTTGGGTTGTGGTACCCTGCTGGTGGAACTCTTTCCCTACAGAGGCCAGCCTGAATTTACATTTGTTAGGCACCAGGCAAAGACCTTTTCCTTTGTTTCCCCCATATTTTTAACCTTGGATGTATATCTGCTATAATCAATTTTAATTCTGTATTTTACTATTTTAGCTGTTCCCCATCCCCTTCCATAAAATGTTTTACAACTGTTGGTTTTAACGTCTGTCTGCGATATGTTATACCTTTAATTGTTTTATACTTATTTAACAAAACTTATATACCACTTGGTTGTAGTGAAACCTTGAAATGGTCTACAAGAAATATTAAAATTGCCCAGCAAAATATTTTAAAATAAATACTGCTTACTTTTTAAGGGAAGCAACAGTTGCAGCCAGGCATACTCCTCTGGGTGGGGGGTGGGGCTGCCCCCAACCTCCCTTGTGGCCAGCTATTTTGCTTTGACTCCAGCCAGCCACAGAGAACGATGGAATAGGCCACCAAAAATTTAAATTTATATTGGCCAATGAAGGCCTTCCTGCAGGGCGGGGCTTCAATGGTGAACAGGAAGGAGTAAGGCTTCACTCTGGTCCACTCCTGGGATATTTAAGCTAGCTGTGCTGGGTGACAGCAACACTGTCAGCAGAGCACGGTGATATCTCAGGGTACCCTGGTCAAGGTGTCTGATTGTAAAATTCTGTCCCGGGGCACAACTAGAAAGCTGAGAGGCCATAGAACTCTCAGATGGTGGACTTGGGGTCAGCTCAGTTGACCCACATCTTGAAGTGACCTTAACCCAAGCATGACTCTGTTCAACATCAGCCTTTGGACAGGAGGCTGATTTAGGATACATACACAATGCCTGAGCCTACATGCATACCATACCAACATTTGTAGTCAATAAAGTGTGTCACGGTCCAGGTTACAGGCAGTCAGAGTCCCAGCTTGGTACGTTGGGACTGGGGTAGAGGTTGGGAAGCAGCAATCAGCAGTCCACGAATCAGGAGACCAAGAGTCAGGGAGCCAAGAGTCCGAGGGTCAGGAAACCAGGAGTCAGGAAACCAAGGGTCCAAGAGTCAGGAAACCAGGAGTCAGGAAGCCAAAGCACAGCTAAGTGGCTAGCACGTTGCTGTGGCAAAGAGCCAGGGGGAAATGCTGGTCTTATATACCCCTCCCGGCCCTTGCCACCAAGTGCTACGAATCTTCTGTCAGGCCTCACCTGTGCGGTCGTGCCTTGCCCTTCCAGGCCAAACTCAGGAAGGCCCCAGTCCTGCGAGGCTCTACCAGTCACAGGGCCTGGCTCCTGCATGCACTCCTGACAACGTGGCGGTCATTTTTCAGTTCCAAAACATTGTTGTATGATTTTTCGTCCCTGTTTGCTGCTGCCACACCCCTCTCCAGGACACACCGTTCATGGGCCCACAAATAACCTTATCCATAAAGGAGATTAAAACATGTTGACACCTACATGTCTGGATAGGCTAGCTGAAACAAAAGGTTTTAAGAAGTAGCACAAAAAGAATACATTAAAGGTGCCTGCCAGTTTACAGCATCTGTCAACTTTTCCCTTTTCTTGCGAGGAATCCTATTAAGAATAAGGGCATTTCCCTTTTAAAAAAGGGAAACATTGACAGCTATGGTTTACAGTCAATGTAATTATATTATTTTGACCCACCTCCAGCTCCATTTGGGAAGAAAGAGTGGATTATACATTTGAAAATACACCAACTCAAATAAATTAATTATTTGTACTTGTAGGCTGCCCTTCACAGCAATGTCGGAGGAGGGAAGACAACCACTCAACTGAAGTTATTTTAAAGCACCGTGGAAATTTTGAACTGAAGGCTGGTATAAAAGTATCATATGGGATGTTGATAACAATAACAACTAGAAACTAAAATGGAAGCATGGGATTTTACCACTAATATTTGGAGTGACTTCACTGAACATATACCAGGGCCATCATTTCTTTAAAGCTGATAATTAAAAATATGTGATTGCTAGCATGGATGCAACCAGCATGAACCATTCTGGGAAATGTTTGGCTTCAACCCCAAGTAAACTTGGTTATCATTCCCTTTGTGGAGCTCCCGCTTGCTATGAGTTGCATTGAATTTTACAGGCTCATTATCAGTTCACGGTGCAAAAAATCTATATGTACGCTGGCAGATGGAAGGAGGGTGAGGTCGTTTACTGCTTATTAGAGAGGAAATGTAGTCTGTGTCCTACGGGATTCCATATGAGATACCTCAATTGAAGTGCAACATTAAAATAGCAGGCTTGGAAGCGGATCACATTACATTCTTGCCTTTTATAGCAACACCTTCCTCGTGTTATTATTGTAGAAATGCTATGCTGTCTTGGTCTGTTTCACTTCCATTTCTCATTAAGCCTCTTGAGAAGCATGGGCCTCTTGCATTTGGGAAGCCTGCAACAAGCATTATTGTTTCTGCAGAGCAATCACAAAGCACCCTGAGAGTCCATTATATCTATGGCTGAGACATGACAGACCAGAGAGTTCCAAGGCCCTAGAAACAGCTTTCATGACTATGGATAATCTTGATGCATGCCTGATGCTTTCTCACAGTGGAGGAACTTTGCATCCCATCAAACTCAGTGGCAAACTGTCTAATTTGAGGAAAGCTAGAATACACTCATGGTTTTCCCAGAGACACAACAATGTCCATTCTGTTTCTGCAAATGACACAATATCAGGAGTCGCTTAAAAATTTGCCTTCCAGTCTCCACATTTTTCCTTGGGTTTTCAGTCCCAATCCTTGTTCTCTTCAGGTTGAGGGAAACTCAGTATTTAATTGGACATATACTTCTAAATGTCAAATATTTATATTCAAATCTATTAATAAGGCAACTCAATACAGGTTGTAGCCAAATAGAAACATAGGAACATAAAATATACATAAAAATTATAAATAAGAATAAAAAGCAAACAAATATAAAAAACAAAACCCAAAATCTTAACTCTCAAGGGAGGCCACATGGCAATGTCTAAGTTGAGCAGTCTTCAATGTGAATTTAGCTGGCTGTATTAGACATTACACACATGTCCAAACCACACAACAGAGCCTATCCATATCACTATATGCTTCTAAATTCTAAACTCTTAATCAAGATAACCAACCTCTTGCAAAGTCTATCTTTTTGAAGCATTTTTATTATTTTCTGCTGCAACAGGTTTTGAATGATTAAAATTTTTACAGTAGACCACCCAGAGAACCTTAATTATTTAGTGGTTTGTAAATACTGGGTGGTATTCAGTGCTGGTTTTACTCACAGAATATCAGTTGAAGTTCATAGATGTGGCTCAGGTTCATTAATATCAATTTGTCTACTTAGCTGAAGCCAATTCAACAACAAACCTTTTGCACACGTACAAATACTGAACATTAATACATTAACCCACACTCAAGAACAAATAACACAATCCCTCTTTCCTCAACCTACTGATTTCAGCACCAGCAAATCTCCTTGTGTCAGGGGTGCAGGATTGGGACCTTCACTCAATCTGGCCCCGGAATGCAAGTTCTCCTGGTAGGCAGTCTAGAAGGGGTAGAGTCTACCTAATGTCTAAATCAAACCTCTTACATCTGTTGTCAATAAAGTTGTGGCCTGATTTCACCTAAATATTGGTTGTCATGTCTCTTAATCTTGGTATTGGGGATGACCGAAGGGTAGGGGTGATGCTTTGGCACGCGATTCACCCTTGCCTAAGATTTTTAAACATGGTTCTCCAGAGGTGATAATTTCACTCCAAATGGAAGTCTTTAAACAGTATTTCAGCCATTTCTAATTAGGCAACTTACAGTACATGTCATTCAATTCATTTCTTGATAAATTTTGGCTGGATGGGGCAGAGAAGCCCTATTTGGGTGCTTTGTTCATGTGTGAAACCCACATGGGAGGGCAGGGCAGTGAACATGTTACACTCTGTCCCTTGTTGCCATTGCCATCACCCTCCAGTTCATAAAGGGCATAGGTCTGAATGGCAGCTCCCGGTGCAATTTATAACCATGGTTATGCAGCATTCTAAATTGCTCTGGAAGCTTCCACTTCAGACCTACATAAATTGGAATGTGACAGGCACAGTGACAGGGGACAGAGTTTAGCATGCTCATTCCCATTCTTCCTGCTCACATATAGGTTTTAACCCTTGACAAGGTTAAAGTCTTGATTTGATACTGATTAGCAAGTTCAGGGGCTATAATTGAACACTGTTGAACCTTTCTGCCCTATATTTACAGGAATTCTTGACTGTGTGTACAATGGGAGGAGACTGAGTATATGTATTTATTTTGATCACTCCAGTCTAAGTATATGTATTTATTTTGACAATCGTGATCCAACTAAACCTAAGTGGATTTATTTATTCCAGTGGGAGATTTATAGTGGAATCCTATGCACACTAATCTTGGAGTAAGCTCCATTGCACATAATGAGACTTACTCCCAGGTCAGCATGCAAAAGATTTACTGCAAATCCATTTTAAGTTGAAATGCTATACCTGGGAGCTAGCCCCATTGAGCTCAACATGGCTTATTTCTGAGTAGACATGTATAGGTTTGCATTGTAAATCTATTCAACTAAATATAATGAGGTAAAGGCACTTATTCAACTTTAGCTAGTGGATGCCTACTTAAAAAATTTCCTTCTTGAAATTGTAATATAGCCCATAAAATATTAATATTAATAAAATATTAATTAACAATATACAAAGATTATATGAATATAACACATTGTCAGAAATTGTGTGTGTGTGTGTGTGTGTGTGTGTGTGTGTGTGTCAAACATATATAAATACTCATTTTAGGCTACAAACCTGTTGCATTTATAGGATTGTTCTGTTAATCAAGGAAAAATAATTACTTTCAAGCTTTGACAAGCTGCATTTTTTTTAAAAAAAAACACACCTTTTAATGCACTGTACAAAAATAAAATTATCCTATTCCATTCTCTTGACAGGTAACAATGTTATTACCTACCTATTATTTGTTATTACTAATAAGTCCAACTCTGAAACTTGGAAGGCAGCTCTGGAGGTGTGCTCACAGAATTGGTAAGTCAATTTATAGTGACACATTAATCAGGAAGTCTACTTTTAACCACTTAAAACAATCAAATGGGGAAATGAATTCTACAATTGAGGGGCCACTGCTAAAAAGGCCCTGTCTCTGGTACCTCCCACTCTGATATCTTTCTAATAGTCCAGTGAGCAGGGCATCCTAGACCAATCTCAAGGCCAAGACAGATTCAGGTTGTGTTCTGCACCAGTTCATGTTCACAGACTAGAAAGTATCACAGTAGTATTGTCTGTTATACCCTTGGTGTGTATCACTAAAACTGGGTGTTCTTTCTTCAGATACAGTTGCAGTGGCTGAACTAGTTTAAAAACACTCCTGGATTTGCAAGCCTTCTGTATCTCAACAGAGAGCATTGGATCCAGGAGAACATCCAGGCTATGCACCAGTTATTTCAGAGGAAGTACAAACTCATTCCAAACTGCTTGCACATTCCATCTTATTTAGAGCTCACTAGTGCTCACTGGAAGGACAGATCCTGAAGCTGAGACTCCAGTACTTTGGCCACCTCATGAAAAGAGAAGACTCCCTGGAAAAGACCCTGATGCTGGGAAAGATGGGGGGCACAAGGAGAAGGGGACGATAGAGGACGAGATAGAATCATAGAATCATAGAGTTGGAAGAGACCACAAGGGCCATCGAGTCCAACCCCCTGCCAAGCAGGAAACACCATCAGAGCACTCCTGACATATGGTTGTCAAGCCTCTGCTTAAAGGCCTCCAAAGAAGGAGACTCCACCACACTCCTTGGCAGCAAATTCCACTGTCGAACAGCTCTTACTGTCAGGAAGTTCTTCCTAATGTTTAGGTGGAATCTTCTTTCTTGTAGTTTGGATCCATTGCTCCGTGTCCGCTTCTCTGGAGCAGCAGAAAACAACCTTTCTCCCTCCTCTATATGACATCCTTTTATATATTTGAACATGGCTATCATATCACCCCTTAACCTCCTCTTCTCCAGGCTAAACATGCCCAGCTCCCTTAGCCGTTCCCCATAAGGCATCATTTCCAGGCCTTTGACCATTTTGGTTGCCCTCCTCTGGACACATTCCAGTTTGTCAGTGTCCTTCTTGAACTGTGGTGCCCAGAACTGGACACAGTACTCCAGGTGAGATGATTGGAAAGTGTTCTCGAAGCTACCAGCATGAGTCTGACCAAACTGCGGGAGGCAGTGGAAGACAGGAGTGCCTTGCGTGCTCTGGTCCATGGGATCACGAAGAGTCGGACACAACTAAACGACTAAACAACAACAAAAATTGCTCTGATCCTCCTTGAAGTGATATATGGGAGCTATCCAAGGTCCTGAAGAGTTTGACCTCTCCTGCTATCTAGCTGTGTCTGTCTAGATATTTATGTGACTTGATACATAATACAAACGGATGAGTCTAGCCAAGTGCCAGTCAAGTCAGTCAATTTTATTGTATGTAACCAAAGGCCTTTGCAATTGATGACAGAGAATAAAAGGAAAACTTTAATCTAAAATCATACAATGTAACCTGCAAGAGTTTACAACATAAAATAAATTTACAACATTTAAAGTTAGGATTGGGGTGCATTCACTTAGCTGGAACGGAGTCTTGTTTGCAGCCTTATGGGCTCTCAACTTACTCAACAGGATGCCTGTGCATCTTATAATATTATATATTGACACTACTCTTTTAAAACAACCAACCAAAAAACTTAAGCATTGACTGCTTATGTAGATTTACATCAATCATAATTGCCAAATGTTGCAATTCTGTATACACACTTTTCTGAGAGCTTGTCTCATTAAACTCATTAGCACTTACTCCTGAGTTGACTGCCCTAGGATTGCAATATATATGTTCATACATTTTTAAAAAACCATTTCAGCAGAACTCTACTTGTCTTCAAAGAATTCAAAACCCATGAAAAGAAGTTTATATGTTGATTTGCAAAAAAAAAGTTCCCACCAGCTGTATTTCACAATTATAGTTTATTTTAATTAAGGAGGAGAGGAAAATATCTTGTTGTTTCAATTAGAAAAGTAGGCCATCTATAATGAATTCAGTCAGGAAGACCGTTCTAGTCAAAGTCGGTTTAGGCTCAGAGAAGGGTGAGTTGGAACTCTTTCGAAGGGCTGCTCCTGAGAAAAGAGGAAATAAATTACACAGCATAAGAGAGAGGGCTGTGCAGATGGTGAGGGACTGCTGTTATATTAGCAGTTGAGACTTGAACTTGGCAAGAAGCTAAAACAGGCAGTAAAATTGGAGCCGGGGCTTGGTTAGCAGGTAGAAAGAGATGGTGTTTCCATTAAGTTTAAGCACAGAGAATTTGCTACAAATGGAAAATGGGACAAGATGGAAAATGGCATCCCAATAAGTAGTTGTACAGCAATCCTACAATAGTGGTAGTAGTGGAAGATTCTGTGACAGAGCAACTGTGGCCTGTCTAATGGGATGTAGAGGTGTATCTCTCTCTCTTTTTGTAGGGGAGGAGAGAGAGAAATGACACTTGCTAAACAATCTATATGTGCCCACAGACCTTTAAAAAGGGTGGTGACCTTATCTACGTTCAATTACAGAATTTTCACATTCAAATTAACATAAAAATCCCAGCAAACTTAATGTCATGCTCTGGCAAAAATTTGAAATTTCAGCATTTGACTCTATTATTCATATATTCAATATTTACTATTCATCATTATTGTTTCCTGATAAGGCTATAATCTCTTGAAAAAAAAAGAAACTGTGTTCTTTTAAATGGAGTCCTTTAGAGAAAGCGGGGGGGGGGGGGGGAGAAACCCTCTCAACCTGTTGGTAGATCTCAGGAGGAGATCAGCAAGGATTTCTGACTCTCAGTTCTTTAACAATAAAATCAAAAGTACAATGGAAGCAACTCCAATTGGTGTTCTTGAGGTTCTAGTGAAAAACAATGCAGAGCTCACAAATCTGAAGTCTGCCCACCCCTGAAATACAGGTTGGAAAACACTGGAAATGATTTGGTTAGATTCAAATAGAATTATTGGGATGGCTGAAGGAAGAGATAGACAGTAAATATTTCAAATAACGCTAGTGTATAAAATTACCATGCAGATGGAATGCAAGAGGAACCCAGACTGTGTTTTCTTATGTGGAGAAGGTATTATCTTAAGCAGAGATATTTCACAGTGGAAATATTACTCTAATATTACAACACCCACTCCTTTGCGTAATATACGGTAATGTTCTTCCGTACCATTGTAACAATGAATTTGCTAGATAATATTCATAATTCATAGAACAGAGAAGAGGACCCCATAAAAGCTTTTCCTAGTGCAAAGCTGCACAAGAATGTGCTGGTTCACTGTGGCCAACAGAGTGGATTATCATGTACAGAAGTCTCCTTCAGTGGCCTTTGTGGGGTATAACATTTTCACTGGCCCTAGCACATGGCTTGTTCTGAAGAACAGCAGAGAGATACACAGCACTTTACATACTTAATATTCACTGTGAAAATAAGAATGCTTCACCATACAGAACCAGCTGTTGCCTTTTTGCAATTAAATCTTTATTGATTTTAAATATTGAATCCATTCATCACAAAAACAAACAAACAAATCACATCAAATACAAAGAAAATGTTACATATAAAATAAAGTTATTCCATACGTTGAGTCTTCCATCTTCCTCAGTATGGGTCCTTTGTTTCCTTGTTGACTGCATATTGTATGACCTTTAACTTATCATAAATTGTCTATAATCTTTGTAGCATATAACATTCCAGAAGTTAATCAAAGCATGCCAAAGGTTTCATATGTGAACAATGCTTGGCAGGGGGTTGGACTTGATGGCCCTTGTGGTCTATTCCAACTCTATGATTCTATGATTCTATGATTCAATGGTCTTTCCACTCCAATTCAGTCTTTATTAGTTTATAAACAACACACACACAAAAATTAAAACATAACTTGAAAAAGAAAGAAAGAAAGACAAAGAAAGAAAGAAAGACAACATTGAAACACTAAAATATTACAAGACTACTTTCTCCACCGACAATTTTCTCTTAAGTAAAATCTGTATATATCCCATTCTTTGTAAAACTTTTGGTTTGTCTGGTTCCTAATTTTTCCTGTCATCTTTGCCAATTCTACATATTCAAATAATTTCGCTTGCCAGTCCGTTTTAGTTTGTATTTTATCTCTCTTCCACCATTTGGCTATCAGCATTCTTGCAGTAGAGGTTGCATACATGAAAATCTCCCTCAGTTAGCTGTTGCCTTTGTGAACGTGTTGTCAGATAAGTTGCTGTCTGGAATGTTCCAGCTGAGACATCAGCAGTTCCTCATCTGACCTCAAGGTGGCATAATTCAGGGGTCCTCCACCACCATCTACAAAGCCATGTGGTGTTGTGAGTCTGACATATCCATGGGTTTTTTCTTGTAGTATTGCTGTGATTCTTTAGCAAACCTCTAAAGATTTTAAAAGAATACAAATCATAAATACAACCCTCTGAAAAGAGAGTCACAACTGCTTACAAGAAAAAGAGATTTTCCCCTCTAATGACAGCAATGACAAATGTTCAGTCAGAATTCAGGGCATAATTTAATGATTCCTCTGCATTTTATCTAATTAATTTTTTTTTTTGAGGGGCAGGTAGGAAACATTCTAGAATTCAGTTTAAGACACTTAATATGCTTCCAGTAAAAAATGTTGAAAATTATTGAAAAAGAATGAAACTGCATTGCCTCTGTCAAAATATTGAAGCCGAAAGAAGTAATTGGAAGAGGCATTTGAAAGTGGGTGTATAAAAGAATGTCAGAAATACTCCTCCACCTTTTATGCCATTTGGTTAAATATAGTTCAGATCTATAGCCATTTGCTTAATTAAAGTGGAAGCAAAAAGCTAGAGGCTCCAAGTGATGAAAATAGAATAAATCACCAGAAGTTGGAAAGGACTTCAATTCAGAGAGAATGTGACTGCACGAAACATTTTTTGATAAGCCATGTGGTTGTATATGACTTTAAAAAAAAAGTGTTCAGGCAAAAATCCAATGGATTGTAATTCCTTTCCAAAACAGGCTCATTAAAGTGCCTCTACAAGCCCCACAAAAAGCATAGGGCCCTTCCCTTTTCTCTTTCCTATGGGAAGTTTAAAGAAGTGAGTAGCATTGATTTGGGGAGCAAATCCCAGTGCTTCTCCTTAGCAGCTGCCCTAAAAAGAACCCCCTCTCTCATCAGTCACTGGACTTTACTTTCCAGCATGCTGCTTTTCAGCAGAGTGATGGATAAGGAGGAAAAGTGAGAGCGAATTAAGTGCATTAAAAACAGTATTTATTGACAAGACAGGGAGGAATGAGAAATGCAAAACATTTTATCCAATTGATCATCTTTAAGCCTTGCTAGTGGGTTTTCACTCAAGTAGAGTTGCAGCTTTGCTCTGTGTAACACATGTCAGAAAAATATGGTCTCATAGATTCAGAAAGATTAATGGTACTCCTTCTGCAGAAAATGCTGTTAAAACAGTTACGTTGAACACCTTCACTTTGGGTACCACTGATATTTAATTAATATGGTGAAGTTACAAGAATCCAGAAGATTCATGAGCCACAGGAATGAATCTAGCTGTAGTTGATCTCTTTATGAACTAGAAGGTTCATTGGCTGTGTGGAAAGGATTTCTCTCCATCACTAGATTGCTGGGCCGATGTTTAGGTGCATTTGTCATGACCGCAACATTTACCACTATGGAATTTATTTGCAGAAAAAGAAGCAATGCTTCCTGAGGCTGCAGTTTAGAATGCCACTAATATATCCTAAATTGTTTTTCCTGCTCACAAAAATGATTATTCAAGGTCCGATTCAATTAAATCTGTTTTTATTTGCTTTCTCATAAATGACAATTCCTGCCTTCCTCTGAGAGTTGAATGATCTCCATAGATGAGAACTGTTTGCTTTGAACATATAAAGGGAGACCTGGTTCAAATCCCCACTCATCCATGAGTGTCCTGGGTGACCTTGTGCCAGTTACTATTTCTCAGCATGGTGTATCTCATTGTTGCTGTGATGATGAGATGGAGGCGGGTGACACAAACCACCCTGAGCTCATTGGAGGAAGCACAGGACAACAATAGCATCAACATTCTGCAGGCCAGGAAGGATATGAGAAGATATTTTCCCATTTATTCGTCTACTATCAGAACTCTTGGGTTACTTGCTATTATTGGCAAACATTTTCACAACTGCTCATGGAGCAATAAAGAAAAGAAACCCAAGAAAAACCATAATCATGAGCCAATCTGCCCACTTGAAGATGGTTTCTAAGCATCTGCAGAGAACCTTTAGACTCAACTTCTAGATTATTTCAGCCAGACTTCATCTTCCTACTGACATTACTGAAGTCAGCCCAAGATATAACAACCAGGATTTCACCAAACTGTTGTACAAGCTATTGCAGAAGGGAGCCTTTTTGCCCAAGAAACAATAGCTCTGTGTTTGACAGTGCAACAGAATAGCACGAGCACTTCAGCTAACAGATTTTGGATGGCACTCAAGATCTGTAAATTGTCCATTATATAACTTATTAGTATGTATGTGCACATGTGCCACAAGGGAGCACAATTTGTATATGCCGTCTCAGACACCAAGATGCCATGGTTTGGTCCTGCCCAGTGATCTCCTTTGTCAATCCGTACAGACAGTTCTTTGGACAGTAGCCTGCAAAAGAAACAGGCAGGAATTGAAAGGCATCATAGGGTGCTGCTGTCACTTCAATCCTGCTGGAGAGTGAGAAGTCATTATCAGATTTGCTTTGTCCAGGCTTGTCGAGTATTGGCAAATCCTCCTTGATTAAAAACTTGAAAGGGCATGACTGCCAGCTGTGCCTTGTGAGCAACATCTGTATTAGAATTAAACAGCATGGGGAAGGGACAGTAATAGATTTAATGGAGGGGAATCACACCAACTCCTTCCAGATTTAAGAGCTAGCCTGGCAAATAAATTCTATTTTCACTTATTGCTTTTTGACAAATTTTTAGAACCAATTGTGTGGAGAGCCTGATACTCATCTCTTGAAATATATATATATCTTTTAAAAATGTATTTGCCCATCCAATGAGTGGTGGGGATAGGGAAGAGAATGCTTGGCTTTTCCTATGAAAAGCCAGCAGACCCTGGGATGTTGTGGATTGTAAAGGATAATCTGATACCTGCCTGAAAAGGCCTTTGCCGTTTGTTGGCTTTCAGCGAGATCACCTGAACGACAGGCACCCACACTGCTTTTTGTCAAAGCAGACTGAAGATTTGGAGGACAATGACAAAAAAGGAAGGTCAGTCAAGTTCAAATGAATTCTGAGTAGGCATTGTAACTTTAGTCCCTGCTGTCGCCTCATTGAAGGTAATGAATAAAAGGCTCCTGGCCATTATAAGGGATGGGGTGGCTGAACCTGGCATGGGGGAAAATGGACTGAAGTCCAAACTAATCCTCTTTTTCTGGCTTAGTTGTTCCTGAGTCACTCATGTGGTGTGAGAGGGGCTGACGTGTGGCGTGAAAAGTTCACCCACCATCCTGAGGTTAGAACACCCGCTGACAATTGCATTTGAGGACTTCAATAGCTACATAAAAACAGTCTTATCAGGGTCAGATCAGTGTTTCATGGTCTCCATGGCAACCCAAAAGACTGTCTCAATAGATATTTGGGCCAAGACATATTATAAGTCATACCCTGTTTTTTTTTTGCCAGAGTGGCCCTGTAGTTGAGGATGCTCTTATATCTGTGTCATGGATGGGCAATTTCCTGGTGAGGGTTGATTTGATGATAGCAGTCCTCCTCTGTCCTCCTCCCCCTCAACTGTTCATCCCGAGACTTAGGAAATCTTAAGAATTCAGTGATGCTCTCGCGTGGCTAGTGCTCCTATTGAGGCTCTGGTATACAATGGCAAGATAGAAAGTTCCATCAACTGGATTGCCCCTAGCTGCTTTCTTTGATGCTGTAGAGCTTGGAGTGCTGCAAGCTTCAGACAAAAGAACAGTTCAGACAATGGATGGGATGCAAGTGATGCAAATTGAACTTAGAAAATATAGTCATGCCAATCATGTGATGGTGATGGCAGTTAAGAAAAATTACTTCTCTATCACCATTGCATCCATATATAGTCCTCTAGCAGAGCTCTTCATAGTGGTTAGGGGGACTAAGGAACTCTTGTTCACTAACCTATAAACAGCTGAACCATCTGTAGCCTGCTGTGTCATACCTGCTAGGCAGCTTAAGGGACAGACTACTCATCTCCACTCCAACCTTGACACTGCTATAAGTACAGTGGTACCTTGGGTTACATACGCTTCAGGTTACATACGCTTCAGGTTACAGACTCTGCTAACCCAGAAATAGTACCTCGGGTTAAGAACTTTGCTTCAGGATGAGAACAGAAATAGTGCGGCAGTGGAGAGGCAGCAGCGGGAGGCCCCGTTAGCTAAAGTGGTCTTCAGGTTAAGAACAGTTTCAGGTTAAGAACGGATTAAGTATGTAACCAGAGGTACCACTGTACAGGCATCCAAGTAACTGCCTAATCTTGTTATTTGGGATCAGATTCTATTAATGAGCTCTGAGTATGTGGACAAGATGCTTGAAGGAATATGAGCAACTACTTCCTCTCTCAACACGTGCCTGTCATAGCATAATAGAGCTAGCCACTATCTAATGCCCTTGAACACTTGGGACTTAGATATCTGTTGGAGCATCTCTACCCTTACCAGCATGCCCAGACCTTGAAGTTGGTAGAAGGATCCCAGAAATGGTTGTGCATTGTGTAGGAATTTGGGGAGAGTGTTCTCAGCAGTAATACCCCAGCTATATAAATTCCTTTACCTGGAGGCATGGATGGCTCCCTCCACAATGAGCTCCTGCTGCCTAATAAAGGCATATCTATTCACCCAGGTTCTTGGTGAATAAGTTCTTAAGTACATCCACACTAGATCATGGGAGAGTATTGTGACATAGTTCTGAAACCACAGGATTATTGTCACATTGATTTTATGGCATTTTATTTGCTTTACTGTTTAAATGCAATGTTGTTTTAACTGGTTGGGTTTACTGCATTGCCAAAAAATTCAGTGTGGCAAAAAGCAGCAGACAGTATATAAATGTTGAAAACAAACAAGTTGGGCAGGCAGCAAGGTGACTAAGTAAGTAAATCAATATACCCAGAAAATGGCTTCAGCTTAATGGAACTGTGCCTTAACTGAGATTTTTGAAATATTAAATTGTAATGTACAAACATACTGTATTAGATGGCTTGAATACCATTCCTGTTCAGGGGAAAGGCTTCAATAGTCCTCTAATGATATAGTTTCCACAAGGCATCTAATTTGGACATAGAATTGTGATGGCCTGGGATTCCGATTCGGAGGATGAAACAGAGGAATCCCGGCCTGCACAGGAGTCCCCGCCTCCAGGGCCGGCTGAACTGGGGCCAGGCCTAGATGCTGAAGAGCCTGCACCTGTGGCAGTGAATCAGGAGCTGGCCCCAGGTGAAGCCCTTCTGGCCCCAGAGAGGCTTGACGACTCAGTGGCCACAGGTGAGCCTCCTCCAGGGCCCAGTAACCCTTCGGCCTCTCCTGATCTGCAGAGGTTTAGAGCAGAGAGGCGAAGGGAACTGGTTGCCCCCAGGAGGAGTGCTCGCCTTAAGGCCAGAGGAGGCGGGGCTCCTGGGGGCCGGGACCGCCCCTGGCCTTAGAAGAGGATAAAAGCCCAGTCAGCCCGGCCCCAGGTTGCGGGAGCAACGTCGTTGTTGGCTTCGGACCTTCCTGCGTTCCTGATCCCTGCTCGGCCTCCTGTTCCTGACTATCCGGTACTCCTGTTCCCTGCTCGGCCTCCTGTTCCCGACCATCCGGTGTTCCTGTTCCCTGCACAGCCTCCTGTTCCAGCATTCCTGTTCACCGCCCGGCACTCTGCCTCGGACCTTGCCCCTCTTCGTGTGGACTTTGCTACACCCAAGGTACCTTACCCCCGGGACCAGCACAGTTTGCTCCCGCCCCCTCCCGCACTCCCCCTTCGTCGGGGTGCGTTCGGGAAGAGCCAGAGGCCATGGCTGAACAGGCGGCTGCACTGGTGGCTTTGGCCCAGGAGAACCAGGCCTTGTCTCACACCGTGCAGCAGCTCAGTGACGCGGTTGAGGCACTTCAGCAACGCTTGGAAGCCCTACCGGCTCCTGGGGCCGACGCCCCGGCTCCGGGCAAATACCCAGTGGCTTTGCCTGAGAAATTTGATGGAGCCCCGGCCAGCTTTCCCATGTTCCTGGCCCAGGCCAAACTGTATATTCAGGGGCGAGCCCGGAACTTTCCTGACGACCGTACCAAGGTGCACTTTTTGATTAGCTTGTTAAAGGACCAGGCGGCCAAGTGGGCGTTGCCGCTACTCAGGCAAGACTCCCCCTTGCTGGCAGACTATACGGGGTTTTGCAATCGTTTGGAGGCCGCGTTCGGCAACCCCCAGAAAGAGAGTCAAGCCAACCGGGCGATTCGGCATTTGAAACAGGGCAAGTCCGCGGTGGCCACATATACCACGGAGTTCCGGCTGTTGGCACAGGACTTGACCTGGAATGACTCGGCACTGCGGGACCAGTATCTCGAAGGGCTTTCGGACGAGGTACTGGACCAGTTGGCCACAATGGAACGCCCCACCACGCTGGACACTCTCATTCAACGGAGTCTACAAATAGGCGACCGGTTGGAGGATCGTCGTCAGGCCCGGGGTCGCCGACACTTCCAGTTCACGGCACCAGCTTTTTCCGGCAGCCCCACGGTCACAACTGATTTAACGGAGGAGCCTATGCAGCTCGGGGCAGTGCGGCCACGCCTTTCCCCCGCAGAGAAGGCGCGGCGTCGGGATGGAAATCTCTGTCTTTACTGTGGCGGAAGTGGACACTTCGCTCGGTCCTGCCCTGAGAAACGCCAGCCGCAGGGAAACCGCCAACCCCAGTAGCTGATGGCCCTAGCTACCGGGGGTCCCAAACCGTACAGAATGGGCCCGCACCAATGGACTTGCAACATCTTATGGTTTCGGTACGTTTATACCCTCCAGGTGGGCCCTGGATCCTCACCCATGCTTTGGTAGATTCAGGGGCAACCCGCTCCTATATGGACGCTGCTTTTGCCGCCCATCATCAGGTGCCACTTCGGAACAAGCCAGTACCGGTCCAGGTGGAAGCGATTGACGGACGACTTCTGCGTTCAGGTGCCGTTACTCAGGAGACCCAGCCTCTGGTCCTGTGTCTCCAGCAGCACCGGGAGTTGCGAACTTTGGACATTGCCTCTATGCCCCGCTTCCCCCTGGTGCTCGGGATGGACTGGCTGGAAGCCCACAACGTTCAGATTGACTGGGTCAAACGGACCGTGCACTTCCCAGACCCATGTTCCCATGCTCAATCCGGAACGCTGGCGGCCGCGCCCTCAGAGGAGGCAGCACCCACGCTCCCAGCCGTGTACCAGGACTACCAGGACGTGTTCGAGGAACGGGGGGCAGACCAGCTGCCGCCGCATCGGCCTTTTGACTGCGGCATAGACCTCCAACCCGGAGCGCCTTTACCAGTGAGTCGCTTATATTCCCTAACAGAGCCAGAGCGCGAGGCTTTGCAGGACTTCTTGCGCAAAAACCTGGAGCGTGGGTTCATTAGGCCTTCCACCTCGCCCACCGCGGCGCCGGTGCTTTTTGTTAAGAAGAAATGTGGGGAACTCCGCCCTTGCCATGATTACCGAGCCCTGAACAAAATTACCGTCCCAGACCGGTACCCCTTGCCCCTTATCTCGGAGCTGCTGGAGCGGGTGCAAGGGGCACAGGTGTTCACCAAGCTGGACCTCCGGGGGGCCTACAACTTGATTCGGATCCGAGCCGGGGATGAGTGGAAGACAGCGTTTGGGACCCGGTACGGGCAGTTCGAATATTTGGTTATGCCTTTCGGTTTGTGCAACGCGCCTGCTGTGTTTCAACGCTACATCAACCACGTGTTTCAGGACCTGTTAGACAAGTACGTGGTGGTGTATTTGGATGACATACTGATTTACTCCCGTGACCCGGCTCGCCATGAGGGACATGTCCGGACCGTGCTGCAGCGCTTGCGTGAGCACCGTTTGTACGCAAAGCTCAGCAAGTGCGAGTTCCATCAGCGGACTGTGGACTTCCTTGGTCACCGGCTCTCTCCAGATGGGGTGCAAATGGACCCGGGGAAGGTGACAGCGGTTCAAGAATGGGCGGCACCCCGGAACCGCAAGGACCTACAGCGTTTCCTGGGGTTCGCCAATTACTACCGGTCCTTCATCGCTGATTATGCTCATCGCACCACCCCGTTGACCCGGCTACTGCGCCCAAAGACGCCGTTTTCCTGGGACAAGGAGGCAGAGGAGGCGTTTCAGGGGTTGAAGGCCTGTTTCCAGAGGGCACCAATCTTACAACATCCTGACCCCTCTCGACCCTTTGTGGTGGAGACCGACGCTTCCAGTACGGCTCTCGGTGCCGTCTTGTCTCAACAGATTGGTCCTGAAGCGCCACTCTTACCCTGTGCCTTCTATTCCCGCCAGCTCCTACCAGCGGAGCGTAACTATACTGTGTGGGAGCGGGAACTATTGGCCATCAAGGTAGCCTTTGAGGTCTGGCGCCACCATCTTGAGGGGGCACGACATCCGGTGGAGGTGAGAACCGACCACCGGAACCTGGAGTACCTCCAGACCACCCGCAAGCTGAACCAAAGGCAGATCCGGTGGGCGTTGTTCTTTTCCCGGTTCCAGTTCCGGATCCGCTACATCCCTAGCTCTCAGAATCAGAAGGCGGATGCCCTGTCCCGGAAACCTGACGACAACGCAGACACGGTACAGCAAGCAGAACCCACCACGATCCTACCTCCGGCTGCATTCCTGGCCACCCAGGAGGCGCAGCCACTGCAGGTTCGGGTGCGGGAACAGCAGCGGGTCGACGCTTGGGCCCAGGAACGACTCCGGGAGCTGGCTGAAGGGTCCAGCCCACAGTATCCGGGGCTGGTCCTGCATCAGGGCCTGCTGCTGCACCACGGTCGTCTGTACATCCCGCCAGGGCCACTACGGCTGGAGGTTCTCCGGATGGCCCATGATGCCCCAGCAGCGGGGCACTTTGGACGGTATCGGACCACCCATCTGGTCAGTCGAGAGTTTTGGTGGCCCCGCCTGAAGGCTGACGTGGCTCGCTACGTTGCTGGTTGTGATGTCTGCCGGCGCGCCAAGGGACCTACCGGGCGACCCCCCGGCCTACTTCAGCCATTGCCAGTTCCACCGCACCCTTGGCACACGGTTTCGTTGGACTTTGTAGTGGACTTACCCTCGTCTCGTGGCTGTACCTGCCTTCTGGTTTTCTCCGACCATTTCACCAAGATGGTGCACTGCGCTCCCTGTCCATCTGTACCCACAGCCAAGGAAACTGCTCAGCTGTACCTTCAGCATGTCTTCCGCCTGCATGGCCTACCTGAGCGCGTGGTGTCCGACCGGGGCGTTCAGTTCACATCCCGGTTCTGGCAAGCACTACACCAGACCCTCGGGACGGAGGTCTGCCTCTCGTCAGCCTACCACCCACAGACCGATGGCCAGACGGAACGGGCGAACGCGGTGCTGGAGCAGTACCTCCGGTGTTACTGCAGCTACCAGCAGGATGACTGGGTCGACCACCTGGCGCTGGCGGAGTTCGCCTACAATAACGCGGTGAATGCGTCCACCCAGCAGACCCCGTTCCAGGCCAGTTATGGTTATCATCCACGGCTGTTTCCAGAGGTGCTGCCGACATCCGCAGTCCCGGCGGTGACGGAGTGGCTTCAAGAGCTCCAGTCCCAGCAACAGCTTTTGGTGGAGCAACTGCACCAGGCCAAGGAAGCGTACAAGGCCCAGGCCGACCGCCACCGCCAGGTGGGGCCGGAACTTCGCGTCGGTGACCTGGTTTGGCTCTCCACTCGCCACCTCCACCCCTCTCGACCTTCGCGGAAGTTGGACGCCCGCTTCACCGGCCCGTTCCCTATCGTAGACCAAGTCTCTCCTGTGGCATTTCGTCTCCGGTTACCCGCAACCCTGAAGGTTCACCCGGTCTTCCACAGGTCCCTTTTGAGTCCGGTGGCCCCACCCGACGAGTTCCACCCGAACCGTCCCCGACCGCAGCCAGTGTTGGTTCGGGGAGAGCCTGAGTACGAGGTGGAACGCATCCTGGACTCCCGATACCGCAGGGGAAAGCTGCAGTATCTCATTGACTGGAAGGGGTACGGACCGGAGGACCGTTCCTGGGAACCAGCGGCCAACGTCCACGCACCTGCCTGCCTCCGAGAGTTCCATGCGACGTACCCCGGCAAGCCGGGTCCGGACCCTCGGTTGAGGGGGGGGCCTGGGAGGGGGGATGGTGTGATGGCCTGGGATTCCGATTCGGAGGATGAAACAGAGGAATCCCGGCCTGCACAGGAGTCCCCGCCTCCAGGGCCGGCTGAACTGGGGCCAGGCCTAGATGCTGAAGAGCCTGCACCTGTGGCAGTGAATCAGGAGCTGGCCCCAGGTGAAGCCCTTCTGGCCCCAGAGAGGCTTGACGACTCAGTGGCCACAGGTGAGCCTCCTCCAGGGCCCAGTAACCCTTCGGCCTCTCCTGATCTGCAGAGGTTTAGAGCAGAGAGGCGAAGGGAACTGGTTGCCCCCAGGAGGAGTGCTCGCCTTAAGGCCAGAGGAGGCGGGGCTCCTGGGGGCCGGGACCGCCCCTGGCCTTAGAAGAGGATAAAAGCCCAGTCAGCCCGGCCCCAGGTTGCGGGAGCAACGTCGTTGTTGGCTTCGGACCTTCCTGCGTTCCTGATCCCTGCTCGGCCTCCTGTTCCTGACTATCCGGTACTCCTGTTCCCTGCTCGGCCTCCTGTTCCCGACCATCCGGTGTTCCTGTTCCCTGCACAGCCTCCTGTTCCAGCATTCCTGTTCACCGCCCGGCACTCTGCCTCGGACCTTGCCCCTCTTCGTGTGGACTTTGCTACACCCAAGGTACCTTACCCCCGGGACCAGCACAAGAATAATCAAAGCACCCTATAGATGTGAGCTATTTCAGCCTGTTCTCAAAGTAATTAATATCTGAGCATGACTGGAAGGTGCGTCATATTTATCTCTCCATCAGCGGAAGAATTTTTTTAGATATGCCTTTTTATCAACTATCAGTCACAGTCATCAGACACAGAAAGGAGGAGGAGGAAGAGAAAAAGAAGAAGAAGAATAGATGGTTTATGCAGAAATGTCAACATTTTTATATGCTTTGAGGCTTGAAGAAATATTGAAAAATGTTTGAAACCTTTCTGTTTGTTTGAACATTAACCTGAAATGTCAAGTTCTGAAATGATGAAAGTCAAAAGTGAAACAAATTGACAATGTTCCAGTGAAGTCTGTAAGTTCAAATGGGGGAACCATATTTGAGTCTAACTTCCCATTACACTTGAATATGTTCAAAGAGAGCCCCTGTTCCCAGGCAAAAGCAGCACCAGAAAGAGGTGCTTTGCAATGGAGTGGGGTGGGTCTTAACCCTTCTCCACCTGCTGCTTCTTGGCTCTTAGTTGTCCTTCCCAAAGGCATTTTTTGATCACAAATACTGGCATTTAACATGTAGTAATGACCTCAACAACATCTTTTCACCTTGTTTGAATTGAAGGTGGACAGTAAGACACTTCCCTAAAGGCAAGAAACACACCTTTTTCTGGTGGTTCACAGTGTCCAGTGTCCATCATCCTGGAACAATGCAGATTCTCAGTGCTTGTGGTGACATCCTCTGGCTGGTGAGGTGTTATATTTTTGCTTAACATTTTAATATGTTTCTATTTCAATATATATTTTTAGAAATGTTTAGAATCAAGAGGAACAAACAAGATGCATTGCATCCAATAATCAGCCTAAGGTTGATCGGATTCTCTGCCCTGCTTCAGGGTCAGAGAAAGGGTGGGGACCCTCCTTGGAGAGTTTTACACAAGATGACTTTCTGCATCCCAAAGCATCTCTGCGACTCAGCACAACAGGGACAAATTCCCTCCCTTTTCAGCATGCAGGAGGAAAGTATAGGGCTTGCCCCCACATTTGTGTTTGCATTTAGAGGTGACTGGAGGGCCTTTAAAGCCTGGGATGACAAGACAATCAAGACCACATCCTCTCCCTTAGGGAAAGGCGGGATCAATGTCAAGCACACAGTTTGTGGACCCCTAATGCCCAATCTGTGCCTGCTTCTTTGGAGCTTAATTCATATATTTGTATTTCTAACCCATTGCTAGCACTCTTCTCTGCAATATCACTGGGAGAATGCCATTTAGCTCTGTCTAGAAAATTGCTTCCTTTTCACATATGGATCAACAGAATAATAAAATTAGATCATCCCTCGGCATTTTTATAATCAAAATGTAGAAATCATATAATTGTTCTTTTAGTATAATTACTTCTATGTTATGTAACGAATACGTGCGTAATGAGATCTGTCTTTTAATGAATTAAATTTGAATGGAATATATTGAAATATTTAACAGGAGCATCCTGGAGCATTAAAATAAGCATAGCAAATTAGGTACACATCAAAATGCAGCTCTTCTTGCTGCTTCGGAAGATATAGCTTTTTTTGCATGTGTATTTTTACTGCAGACCTACAACCTAACATAAGGCCAGTTAATTCAAGTCTACATTTAAAAATCAACACTTCCTTCCCTCCCAGTTACCCCCAAACCTTAAGCTTTAAAAGGCTAAAATATGTTTTAAAATGATACAAGAGAAGTAGGTGATGGCTTAGAAAGGAGTACCAAATAACTCTCTGTAAAGTTGGTACTCACTTAGTGATGTGCAAACTGTTTCATATATGCTTAGGGTTGCCATATTTCATACCCAACAAACAGGAAGTCATGCACATGAAAGCTTATACAGTGGTACCTTGGGTTACATACGCTTCAGGTTACATATGCTTCAGGTTACAGACTCCGCTAACCCAGAAATAGTGCTTCAGGATGAGAACAGAAATCGTGCTCCAGCAGCGCGGCGGCAGCAGGAGGCCCCATTAACTAAAGTGGTGCTTCAGGTTAAGAACACTTTCAGGTTAAGTATGGACCTCCAGGATGAATTAATTACTTAACCCGAGGTACCACTGTACCAATAGCAAACTTAGTTGGTCTCTAAGGTGCTACTGGGCAATTTTTTTATTTTTTAAAATTTATTTCGACCAACAAGGCTACCTACCTGAAGGAAGTCATCCCTTAGTGATACGTCAATACCATTTTATGGGGCTGTTTCATGCACCACACAAGGCTTCTCATATAGAGATCTTGGGTAGTATCCAGCAAAGCAGTTCTGCTAATGCAATGGAACTTCCCCTGCCTTTTCTAGCACTGCATGCCCCTATGCGCTCCTCTGAGGCTTTAGACCATTCCCAGAACAGATTTAGGAGGCATGTGGGGAACTTGCAAATAGAAGAGAGGCAGTGGAAGTTTTACTGAGCTTAAAAGCTGCTACACATTAGAAGAACATTGCAAATGAGACTTTGGATCCTGGGGTTTTGAGCAAGATCCACCCAAATTAAGCACATTTAAATGCTATTGATTTTAATGGGAAAGTTGATGATGTGCTTACTTTTTCCCATTTGAAATCAATGGGACTTAATAGTGCTGAACTATGGAAGGATTGGACCCTTCATCTTTCATACATTGATGTTTCATATATTATTATACAACCTTTTAAACTCCCATTCCTCCTACTGTTCTTTCCTTTCTTTTGCATACCCACATTTCCTTTCTTAGCATATTAGGGAAGAAGAAGAAAACATAAAAGAATTTCCTTACAGCCATTAAAAGAAACCCTAATGATCAGTAGAAAAAAAGAGCTATTTGGGGAAATTACAAATAAATGAAACAGTGTTTTGAAATGTTAAATTCTTGATTAATCATAAAACTCTATGAACACAGTCTGAATTTCTTCAAAGTACTTGGCATTCTCTGTTATAAAGAAAAGGTCTGATAGGTTTTCTGGATCATACATAACTTAGGATGTAATTGGGTTTTCCGTTCTTCCACCCAATAATTAATTTACCAGCTCCAGCTTATACCAAGTTTGCTTACAAAAAAACCCACTTGTATATTCTAATAATTTAAGAGGTTTTTTGTTTGTTTTTTTTAAAAAAAGTGTAGTCTCATTTTGTAAGGAACCAGAATTAACTTTTTAAAGATACATATGGAAATGTTTGAAACTCAGATTGTCAATGACATTGTCAAATGTAATTGAATGCTGAATCTATGTGAAATCTCTCTTCGGTTCTAATTTAGATGAGTTCATCATGTAATGATAAATGAAATGGCATGTTATGACTTGGTTGTATGGAATGGCTCCCACAGATCTGTTATTGCATGTTGCACTTTTTATTATTTGACTTGAGAAATCACCCCCTTAATTCTTTATGTCAGTTGGTCCTGTAACTATTTAAAGGCTGCTGTTTAAAGCGTACAGTTAATAGAAAGTGTTGAAAAGCATGGGAATATATATATATATATATATATATATGGAAAAGCTAATGTGCAAATGCAAAAAGCTCTGTGGTTTTCACTCAAAATTTTCTTTTCAGTAGTTGCCAGTGCAGTAGAACAGAGCCACCCTCCTCTCATCAGCAGCATCTCTTCAGCTTATTTGAACAGGACAGGCTTGGGTGGAGGCAGGGCAGCAGTGAGGTCAGGCTTTACAGATGTACTGGCAGGAGCACTGGACTGGCTCCACTAGTTTGTCTGTGCAGCCTTGTCATTGGCACTGTCCTAGCCTTCCCGCTATGTGATGCCTGTGATGTGAGGGTGGCTGTGCCCCACCACAATATGCACTTTGCATGGTAGAACATTGCTGTGTGATGGACTAGAAGCCCCTTCCCCCTAAAGCTGACTCCCTAAATCCAGAATGCCTCTGATGAAGAAAACACTCCATGCTCCTAAGAACACAGGACGTTTCACTGAGAAGAGCATGGAGGATAGAGGCAGAAGGTGGTACCCAATCCATTCATTCTCTCCCCCTCAAGCGAGTCCTACATCGTTGCCAAATCTGCTCTGGAACCCCTAGAGCATTTGGGGTGTGTACGGTGGGAGAAGAGGAGGAAAATGTTCTATTGAACAAGAAGAAATGCTCATAGTGGCGGAATGTTCATGTTAGCACTACCTCGGACGCAACCCAGAATTAATGATCAGACCTTTGCATCCTTTTTCAGCTTATGACAACATGGGTGGGACCTGTCAGTAAATGCTGCAGTGTATCCTCAACTTCTAGTAAGTGTAAACACCTGTTCAGAGTTCCTGCCAGCCAAGAAGACCCTCCTGCAGATAGTATAAGCTGTAGGAACATAAGGAAGGCATTCCAGCCTCTGGTTTTCACTTTCCCCACTGATATTTAATATCCCATAGCTACTGCTCAGTCCTCAGTGGACTGTTTTGGATCCCCTCACCCACTTAAGATTGCTTGTACTTTTGCATATCTCAGGTTTCAGTATGCTATTACCTCCCTCTTGTTTCTCAGTGTTTCTCTTTGGGCTCTGCTTCTCTCAGCACTCACCCTCTGAGTTCACTATTAGAGCCTATGACAGCATGTGCCTCCAACTGAGTTCAGACAAGCAAGAAACCAATGGCTGCTCATATAAAATGGTCTTGTACTTGGTCCCCTTACAGCTATATTGTTGAAACAGGGACATCATCTGAAATAGTTCACCAGTTTCATTGAACCCAAATAACATGTGCTTGTTACAGAACAGTTTCGATGGGCAAGTATATGCCTCAGTATGAAATTCAATTCTCTCCCCCCACACCCTGCATCTTCTGGCTACTCTTTGAAAGTTAAATAAGTCATTGCACTTTATAAATAACTATTGATATTTCACATAAGACACTCTAAACATACTTCAGGGCACAGGCCCTATCGATTTAGTCATTACTTTCAGCATTTTCTTATTTACCTCATCCAAGATTTGCTGCATGCTGCGTTTTGAGATAATTCAACAGCTGAATTTTAAATAGAAGAACCAGTCATATAAGCTACCCAGTGAAATGAGCACATTAAGTATTTTTATACCTAATGTTACTGTGATTTTTTTTTTTGCAGAGTCACAGCTAAGCAAATGTGTATCTTTACTGGACCTCTGTACAGTAGTCCAGTAGCAGATGGAGAAGGAAACTTAATTTATATTTTAGTTTTTATGGGTTACTTTTACTGCTATCTCAGCTGCTTTCAAAAATCACAATTACCTTCTGTCAACATGATCACAAATCACTTTTTTATACACTAATGAAATCATATTTTTATTAATGTAAACATATATACAAAGTCAGACCACTGTGTATCTATCTAGTGCAGCAGGGGTTGCTAACCTCTGGCCCAGATGTCATGGGAATCCAACTCCCATCAGTTCCAACCAGCTTGAAAAATGCTCAGGGATAATGGAAATATAGTCCATGCCATCTGACCCCAGGCACATGGTTTAGCTCTCTCCAGACTAACCACGAACTGTAGCCAACATTTGTTTCAATATGTTTTAACCAATTTGAAATCTGAATTTTAAATTGTTATCTGCCCTGGGAAATGCTGGTGAAAGGGGGTGTAATAAATTTAACTAGCAACAAATAATCCTATGGTTTGCAGTTTGCGGTTAGTCCAGGAAGTTAAAACATGAGCCCAAGTTCCAGTGACATGGTAAGCCACACCATAGCTTGGTTTAGCACAGTGCAACAACAGAACAAGCAAGGAGGAGCCAAGTGGTCGCACTAAGCTATGGCTGCATGTGAAGCTTGGTGGCTAGGAGTGCCTTTTTCATCTCCCTGTTTGCACCCAAATGACTTAGCCACTATGTTCCATGCTCTGGTGACTTTCAGACTGGATTACTGCAATGTGCTCCACATGAGGCTGCCCTTGAAGAAGACTCAGAAACTTCTTCTGGTTCAAAATGAATCGGCTAGATTACTGGCTGCGACTCCATCACATATATCAACTGTTTTTTGTTTTTTAAAAAAACTTCATTTGTTGCCAGTTCATTTCTGGGCCCAGTTCAATATCCTCACATTTGTGTTTAATGCTCTAAACTGCTTAGGTCCCAACTATCTGAAAAACCATTTCCTTCCCTACAGACTTTATCCAGTGCTAAGATTGGCAGAAAAGACTTCTAAGTTATTCTGCTGCCTTCAGAAGCTCAGGTGGCAGTGGCCCAGGAGAGGACATTCTCTGTTGTGAAACTCCCTCCCCACAAATGTGCATATGGAAATGTTATTATACAGTTTTTGGTGAAGGCTAGAGACAGACCTCTTTACCCTGGCCCTTGACACCCCACTTTCAGGACCCATCCTATTCTTTGTAATTGTGTTTTTTAATTGTAAGTTCTTAAACTGTATTTTAAAATTGTTGTAACCCACCCTGGGACATTAGAGTGAAGGTTGGGAAAATCCTTCTCCTAAACATCACCATTGTCACCATCATCATCATCAGGCCATAGAACGCCATCTTCAAATATTTGATGGGCTGTCACATAGACTGAGGATGGAAGCCAAACCAATGTTCGCAAATAAGATAAAAGGGATTTCTGCTAAACATTAAGTGAGCTGTGAAGCAGGCTACTATGGAAGGTGATAGACTTTCCTTCCTAAGAGCTTTGTAAGCAGAATCTGGAAGGCCACCTAACCAAAATGCCTCTGTGCTCCCTTCCAACTCAGATTCTGTAATATGGTATTTTAGTCTACGATAACATTGTGGTTGTGCCATGTAGCTCCCTCAGAAAGAGCATTTCCAGGAGAACATGCTTTTTAAAACTTCTAGTGACTCCTGAGAGATTCTTCTGGTGCCAAATAGTTGGCAATTTTGACTTTATAAACATCCCATTTCAAATCTAAACTCGGCCTTCGATATCTATCACCCATGGTCCACATGAACCCATGGCACATCCCTAGAGCTATCAGCTTGCAAACTGCTTCTGTAGTGACTAAAATAAATATGTGAGTTTACAAAAAACAACAACACCCCACCAAAAATATATGAGCAGAACTAGCTCATTTTTTTAGTCCTTTCCTCCCCGCAAAGAGAGGTCAGCAGCACCTTTGCTTTCTTGCTTCTTTTTCTCACCAGTGATGCATTTTCAGCCTGCTTTGAGTGCAAGAAGCATGAGATTAGACAAATGTGTAATTACTTCTTGACCTGCTCTCCTCTGTTATACATTTTCATGAGATGCCATGATTCATTATTTGCATTGATATGTACAGAAGGCTGGGGCTGCTTCGTTGATATTCATTTATTCAACAGTCTGTAATCTATATTTAATGGAGTACCAGACTGTGGCATAATAAACCGTTTAAAAAAGATAGCTGCTGCTTACACGGAGGTTATTGCTTGCATAACCTGTACTTATTTTTCATTACAAACCTAAAAGAGGGAAGCATAATTCATACAAGAAAATGAAGTTAACATTTAATGGTTTAAAAATGATAGTGTGCTATAACAACGTGCAATACGCTGAGTGCTTATAAAACAAAGCAGAAAAAGACCAAAAGGAGAGATAGAATAAATACAAATAAAAGGAGCATTTATACAGTATCATGGCTGCTTACCCTGAGCAATATGTTGCATTTTGTGGACAGCTTTTCCTTGGAAACAGGTAGGTCCACAAGTTCTTTGCTTGCTCCTCTCATTGTTCAGACCACGCGATTCCCCTCCTTCATTTCTCACAATGACTTCCATGGCATTTCAGGATCCTGGAGGGATGAGGAGGACTTGCTTCCCTTCAAATCTCTCTATGCCTGTGTCTCCCTACTTATCTCTCAGATGTCATTAGGGATGTTGAAGAATTCTGACAAACCAGAATATGAAATGGCCAATTTTTGCTTATTTATCCCATGTCTGGAATGGAAATCAATCCAGTGAATATGTTTGTTATTTGCTGTTGTTCCTGCTTCCAGTCCTCAACTGATTTGTAATTGATTGTGTCCCGTCCCCCCCCCCCGCCCTTTGTGTTGTGTTTCCTTTGCATTGGAATAACATAATGACAATGTCATACGTATAATTTAAGAAATTAATTACATAAATTATGTAAGTTTTGTCATTTGCCCCCAACAGACAGTGCAATGAGTAACATAGTTTTTTAGTATAACACAAACTGCAGTGGAAAGGAGACAGTGCTGCAAGCGATAAAAATAGTGTGCAATGGAAAATGATGCCTTCTTACACCCCCAGCTCTGTTCATGACCTTTGGTCATCCTTCTCCACCACTCTCAAGTATCCAAAGTCTCTTTCTCTTTTAAATGGCTCCTCACTGTCTGCCGTGTCCATTACCCTCACCTATGACCTCTCTCCCCTTCATGGATCACTGCCTTGCTGTGGCGAAGGGGCTTGAATAACTCAGAGAAGCTATGAACTATGCCAAGCAGGGCACCCAAGATGGACAAGTCATAGTGGAGAGTTTGGACCAAACGTGATCCACCTGGAGGAGGAACCGGCAAGCCACTCCAGTATCCTTCCAAGAAAACTCCATGGACAAAGACAACTTTGACCAAGCTGCGGGAGGCAGTGGAAGACAGGAGTGCCTGGCGTGCTCTGGTCCATGGGGTCACGAACAGTCGGACACGACTAAATGACTAAACAACAACAACAACAACATGACTTCTCTTCCTTCTTATACCACCTCAAAATTCACATGCCAAGTCACTGAAGACTTTGACACACAACCTTTCAGTGCCAAACTGCATAAGAATGTACAAAAAGCCTTGGAGGATCTGGCTAGTGGTCCATCTAGTTTAGCATCCTGTTCTCAAAGTTGACAACCAGATGCCCATAGAAAGCCAGCAAGGAGGACCTGAGCAAAACAACTTTCCCCTCCTGTGGTTTCCAGGAACTGGCATTCAGAAACATATTGCCTCTGACCATAGAGGCAGCCATTCTGTCCATCCTAGCTAGTAGCCATTGATAGCCTTGATGTTAGATTGATTGCTTGAATGCAATCAACATGCAACAATATGGCTTCAAGGTACATTCGGTCCTGGGGAAGCAGACTCATCTCAGATGTAGCCATCAGGTAGAAGGAGTCTAATGAGAGGGACTGGGAGAAAAGGGGATGAGAGAGAGGGAGAGAAAGCAGAAGTGAGGTAGTTGAGGTCCGGGTCTCCAACCTCGTATCTTTTTAAATCTAACTCAGGTTTATCATTCCAAAGTCTCCAGTCTGCCTTGTCCCTCTTTGATTTCACTTTCAAGCAGTAACACTTGCCATCAATACAAATGACAGGGCAGTATTGATGCTCCAAGGGCCTTTCAATGATTAGCTGCCAGGTTTGTCCAATTCAAAGAGCTTTGCTGAATGGAACGATGAAGAGTGAAGATGAAATCACCAGCCACGTCCAGTATCATCAATCTCCTGGGATTGACAGCCACAAATAGCAATAGATGTCATGGACAGGTATTGTTGTTCAGGGTCCCCTTTGAAAGACAAAGTACATTGGGATTAAGGCAGCCTTTCCCCCTTTGCCTTCCTCACTGTTCCATCCCAGACCAGGGCATTTTCCTCCTGACTGGCTTTTTAAAAAAATCTCACTTGCTAAACCTATGTATTATTCATGAACATTGCAATGAACCTAACCAGATTTTTTGCAACATACTGAGCATCTGCATAAATATCCCTGAAAGCACAGATCAGATCACAAGTGTTTATTAACAATCACTTTTGTCATAGTAAGAGAAATTAGGCTTTATGGATCATATTATTTATGGATAAATGAACTCCATAGACTTCCCATGTTCTCTTGTTAATGTGATAAAACCTCAGATTTATGGGCAGAAATGTTCAAGAAAGCAATTCATTTTACAGAGCTATTGTCTAGGCAAGATTTCTGGAGGCAGTGACACTACAATTCATGGTGGTGATGTGTTTGGCCACCTTGATCACTATGACTGGGCAACAAATGTGTTGTTCACAACCACAGAGTTGTTTTTCTGGATTGTTGGGAAGCCCTTTTTTGCTTTTGGAATTCAAAACTTATTTACGGTACTTTAGGAAAGGTGACACTCCACAGAACTAACCTCTTTAAATAATATGGGATTGCAGGTGCTCTTTCTAAGGTGAGCATATTGCCTGCCTGCTGTAGGAGTGTCTGTTTCCAATATGCCTTGCTTGTATATTTGTAAATAGAACTAATATTCTGTTTATTAGTTAGCACCTTCAACCCTCAATGAGTAAAGGAATTTGAAAACTTGACCATTGCTCATAGACTTCTCATAAACCAGGCAGAGGGCCTTCTTGGTAGTGGCGCCTGCCCTGTGGAATGCCCTCTCATCAGATGTCAAGGAAATAAATAACTATCTGACTTTTAGTAGACATCTGAAGGCAGCCCTATTTAGGAAAGCTTTTAATGTTTGATGTCTTATCACATTATTATTATTATTATTATTATTATTATTATTATTATTACTACTACTATTATTATTACTATTATCATTTCTGTTGGAGTTGCTGGGGAAACCCAGCCAGATGGGTGGGGTACAAATAATAATAATAATAATAATAATAATAATAATGATGATGATGATGCTTTGGAAAGTGGGGTGCACATGGGCAAACTGTCTTCCAGGGATACTCATCTGCCATTATGTCTTATCATGGATGGAAAGGATGCCTTATAAAGTGCTGAATAATTCCAGGATTTTGGAGCTTGAAAACTACTGAAGTGGGGAATTGCAGGAGAGAACCAGAAGAAACATGCAGCATACAATTGGTATCTTAAGACAGCAGGAGCACAACATGAAGAGATATCACCCATTCTCTCTGAATGAGGACACATGAAGAGCCCCTATGGATCAGACCCAAGCACCATCTGGTCCAGCATCCTGTGGACAATCAGATGGGAAGCCCACAAGCAAGACCGGAATGCAGCAGCATCCTCCCAACTTGTGATTCACAGCAACTGGTATTCAGAGGCCTCCTGCCTTTCTTGGGGGGGGGGGGGGCTAAGAGAACTTTTAAGAAGTGCCACACAGGACCCTTCTTTGGACTGAGGCTATGGACTTTCACACACACTGTGGTCAGGATGCAGACTGAGGGCCCGGCATGGCAGTTACAATTAGAAAACGTTCCTGTTGGTGAATATTCACATCATTTTCCACCAAGGATTCCCAAACACCCGTGTGCTGCCTCCCCTCTCCTCCAGGGCTACTTGATGTCAGCATGCTATGCGTACATGCCTTGCACCAAGTACACATGATGTCATCATGTCCCGTGGTGTGCTTGTGCCATGTGCACATGCTTCAGGGCATGCTGATGTTACTCGCACATTTTGCGGGGCATGCTGGGATGTCGTGCATATACCCTGTAGCTTTCACAGATGATGGAAGCATGTTCCACAACATGCGTGCATGGCTGCCACAGAACTTTGAATGGGCCCAGACCCTTCACTGAATTTTTTCAGGTGGTCCTTGCCCTAGGTCCTTGCCCTAGTTGGTGCACCTGCCTGTATACCTTCCTGGCAAGGAAAAAATGCTCTGTCAAGGCTATGAGAGCACCTACTTCCACCTCTTCCACCTTCCCCTTCTCTATCTCCATAGTTCTTGGACTTTCAGGTGAGGGAAGTGGAAGAAGGTGTCTCACAAAAAGAGCTACCTTTGGAGATCAAACAATGAGATGCTCATGAAATCCATTGTAGTAGCAAGATTGTAGAAGCTGTGCCATTAATGAAAAAAAAAAAAGGATTCTGAAACTGAACAGTAACTGTCAAGGAATAAGTTCTGTTTTCAGTGAAAGGTTTTCTTTTAGCCATAGCGCCGTGACAAAGAAATCAGGGTTGGCGAGAATGTCATCCTTTTCCATATGCCACCTTCCAGATTATCTGCAGACCAACAACACCGAGGATGGCTATCGCTTGCAAATAGTTATTTGGCTTTATGATAAGTGAAGAATGGAGATGGACCAACACATGCTATTTTTGTGTTAGTTGGTGACAGGACTGTTTGCAAAGTGACAGGCCCAGAGCGCCGGGAGCAGTATACACAAGACAGCAACTGTCACACAGGCTTTGCTCTGAGTAAACATACTGGGACTTCAAAGGCTTATGTCCTCCAAAGGCTCCTCCAGTTCTTTGCTTTGAGTCCTTCTTTCCTTCCTTGCTGCTTTTGATTCTCACTTTCTTCTGATACTCGCCTTTGATTCTTCCCTTCATTTCTCTGTCTTTCCATCACACATTACTGAAGTCAATGGCACCTCTTAGATCAGCAGCCATTAATCTAAGTGCATTGTTCTCACCATTTTTAAAAAAAATCAGTTTCATCACCATTATTTTGTTATACCTCTGGATTGCATTGTAGGAGTAAAAACTTTTTTGCCAGTCTCTGAATTCCTTTCCTCCCGAATTGCCTTCCATTCTTCATTTCCTTATCTCAGTGTTCATTTTTCTCCCATCCCTTTGACCCCTGCCTTCTTTCCTTATTCCTTTCATTTCTTCTTCTCTTAAAATTAAAATGAAAGAACTCTGTTTATATTGAGGCTGGAATTCTACCAATACCTTTAAAGGCAGAAGTGACAGGGAAATTTCAATACTGAAAGGTACATATCTCAGCCAATGCCTGCTCCAATTGAGGCCAGAGCTGTGTGTTCTGAACCCTTAAAAAATTAAAAACAAATTATTCTCCAAAGGTGATTATATTCTATGTCAACAAAAGCCACATTCTTTAATTTAAATTATGCATATTTAGCATATTTACATATATAGGCTCATTCTGCATAATTTATGCTGCTTCTGCTAGTCAAGGGGAAGAGGGAAAAGAACTGAACTAAAAAGTACTGGAAGTTTTGCTTAGTCCAAACGTAACTTCATGAATTTTGTGATGAACAGCCTAAATATTATGAAGCTTATATTAGCCAGAAACATGCTCACTTGGGGTGAGGGGATGAATAGGAAATTTTTAAAACCCCTGAGGTATCAGATTCTCATGTATCTGATACCCTGGAAATATGGGGAAAGTAGCCCTGACTGATTGTGAGACCAAAGCATGTATTTTAGAGTTTTATACTGAAGCAAACCATAGGTTCATCGAGCTCAGTACTGGCAACGGCTCTCAGATTTTCAGATGAGACTCTATTCTAGCCCTATCTGGAAATGGTGGGGTTTGGACTGAGATCTTCTACATGCAAGCAAGTGCTCTACCAGGGAACAGGCCTTCCTCTTACAAGGCCTTTCCAGCAAATTGAATGCAAGAAGTTTCTTCCTTAGTGTGATACTCATACCAGCAGCATGCTTGTCATGCACACTTAATGGAGGATTGGTTGCCTTACTATGGTGTATCTGGCCATTTGGCCTTGCTGAAGGAGGCTAATGTTGTGTGTTTTCTATAGCAGGGAAGAAACCTTGCACAGGAGTCTGGTGTAGGAACAAAACACACTTCAAAGAACTAGATAAGAGTGATTAATGACAGGCAGATTTGGGAAAACACATGGGGACAAGGTGCTTAGATCAGCTGCTAGGGTGACCACATAAATTCTGAACCCTTGTGCCTCTTGGCTGATAAAAACTAACAGGACGGGGACAGCTGGCTAGGCTAGGGAGGTGATTAATGCTTCCTTGCAAGAGGGGATGGTCCCTGCCTGCTTGAAGCAGGCAGTGGTAAGCCCACTCCTCCAGAAACCTTCACTGGATTCAGAAAATCTAAGTACGTAAATACTGAGCGGTTTCTGATCTTCCCTTCTTGGGCAAGGTTTTTGAGTGGGTAGTCACTGACCAAATCCAGGTGGTTTTAGAGGAAACTCATTTTCTAGGTCCCTTTCAATCAGGGTTTAGGCCTGGTTTGGGCACAGAAACTGTTTTGGTCACCTCGTAGAAGAGAAGAAGAAGAAGAAGAAGAAGAAGAAGAAGAAGGAGGAGGAGGAGGAGGAGGAGGAGGAGGAGGGTTTGGATTTGATATCCCGCTTTATCACTACCCGAAGGAGTCTCAAAGTGGTTAACAATCTCCTTTCCCTTCCTCCCCCACAACAAACACTCTGTGAGGTGAGTGGGGCTGAGAGACTTCAAAGAAGTGTGACTGGCCCAAGGTCACCAGCAGCTGCATGTGGAGGAGCGGAGACGCGAACCCGGTTCCTCAGATTGCGAGTCTATCGCTCTTAACCACTACACCACACTGGCTCTCGTATGATGACCTTGATAGAGAGATGTGTCATTTTTTAATTCTCCTTGACCTCTCAGGGGCTTTCAGTTCTATTTGGGTGTCATTTCCAGAGGGTGATGTTTGAGGAGTGCTCTTCGGTCCTGTGGAGCCTTCAACGTTGGGTTCCTCAGGGTTCAATTTTATCCCCTATTCTGTTTAGCTGTAGATGCTGTTTAGCATCTACATGAAACCACTGATTGGGGACCATCTGGAGCCTTGGAATACATTGCCTGCTATATAATGATGACACACAGCTCTATTTCTCCTTCACATCTGTAGATGTGGCAATGGATGTGCTGGACCTCAGTAGTGGACTAGATGAGAGCCAATAAACTGAAGTTCAGTCCAGATAAGACCCGCTGTTAGTGGGTGGTTCCCTAGACCAGATGGATGGGAGGATGCCTGTTCTTGATGGGTTTACACTCCCTTTGAAGGAGTGGGTACTCAGCTTGGTGGTACTTCTGGAGCCACTGCTGTTGCTTGAGGCTTAGGTGGTCTCATTGGCGCAGAGTGCCTTCAGCTAGTAGTCCAGCTGTGCCATCATCTGGACAGGACTAGCCTAACTTCTGTCACCTAGGCACAGGTAACCTCTAGGAATAGGCAACTAGAGCCAGTGTGGTGTAGTGGTTAAGAGCGGTAGACTTGTAATCTGGTGAACTGGGTTCGATTCCCCGCTCCTCCACATGCAGCTGCTGGGTGACCTTGGGCTAGTCACACTTCTCTGAAGTCTCTCAGCCTCATTCACCTCACAGAGTGTTTGTTGTGGGGGAGGAAGAGAAAGGAGATTGTTAGCCGCTTTGAGACTCCTTAGGGTAGTGATAAAGCGGGATATCAAATCCAAAACCAAACTCTTCAAAGCAACTACTCTATTCCAAACTGAAAAATGGAAAGCGTCATGCTGATGGTCAACAGAAGAGGTTCAAAGACTCTCTCAAGGCAAAACTTAAAAAAATGTAGTATAAACACCGACAACTGGGAAACACTGGCCTACGAGCGCTCCAATTGGAGAACAGTCTTTACAAAAGGTGTCATGGGCTTTGAAGACACTTGAACTCAGGACGAAAGGGAGAAACGTACTAAGAAGAAGACATGCTTGGCAAACCCTCCCTGTTATCACCTCCTGCGTGGAAACCTATGTCCCCACTGTGGAAGAATGTGTGAATTCAGAATTGGTCTCCACAGTCACAGTTTTTATCATATGTGTTTTTTGTTTTTATATTTTAAGTCACCCTGTGATCATCAGATGAATTTAATAGAATTTAATCAATCAACCAATCAATTACAACAAACACAATGACTATTCAAGAGGTCCTGGTGACATTCCTGTACCTAATAGTTTATTGCAATGGACCAGTCAGCTGTGTGGTGTTTCTTTCTCTGTATATTGGTACTGCTCTGAAAGCTGATCACCTGGAAGGTACTGAGAGCCAGAAGAGGTTCTGTTCAACTGTTCAACTCCCTTAGGGGTGCCCTGGTTTTGTCATGAATCAGAATGTGTCCAAATAAGGGAATGAATGACTATTTATTCAGACTAGTCATGCAAGAGTCTTCATGTTTTGAAAGGAGGGGGGATACTAAGCGGAGAGGGGACGAATTCTCAACAAACGAAGGGGGAAAAACTGGTGTGTGACTGCAGCTAAGTTATCAAGATGCCCTCTATATGCTCCTGTTTCCATTTCTTAAATTACATTTCTCCTGACAAATCCATTTTCAGTCATGGTAATGAGCAGATAAACAAGGGATAGCGCAGGAGAGGTTCAGAAAGGAACCTTTCCCCATCCTCCTTCCTTTGGGAATATTTCAGTTGTTAAAAATGTATGCCTTTAGCCTTGAGATACGCAAGCCATATGCATAAATAAATAAGTGCCTGACTTGAATGTGTGGCACAGAGCTCTGCAATGCTGAAGAGATTGGGGGGGGGGGGAGAGGAAATCAATTGCTCCTGACTATTGAAGATGTGCAATTATTGGGTGTTGTAATTAGATAATGAAAGACCTGCTCCTAATAAATCTGTCTTATAGGTTTCATGGCCATGCCTAACCAAGTGTGTGAGCGTTTCTCTGAGCACAGGGCTAATAAATAAATAAATAAATAAATAAAGTTATTTGGCTCTTTTATTTTTTTGCAGATGGAGACCTCTGTTCTTGCTATTAAATATGATATAACCTAACAAAATGCAAGCTTGGATTTGTGTGAGAATCCCACTTCTGACTGACCTAGAATCAGGGCTTTTTTCCAACTGGAACTTGCCAAAACTCAGTTCTGGCACCTCTCAGGTGGGTGCCTGATGAGAGGTTTATTTCAACCCAACAGGTGCCATTGCCATTATAAGAGAAGGTGTTCATGAAGTGTCCCAGCACCTCTTTATCTAGAAAAATAGCACTACCTAGAATCCTTAGCTATTGAAATGCAGGCAAGCTGGGGAGGCGAAGGACAGACCCAAAAGCTATTAGGGAGGCATAGGAGTGGAGGGTCCAGATAAATGTATTATTTCTATATAGGCTCTTTTGGTACAGAATTCCAATGGAACGGCAACCACAGTGCTACAAACCTCTTGTGGGAGACACACATCATGCATCAGAACACCAGTGTTTTCTAGAAAGAAAGTAAACAACAGTCCCATTGTTGATTACGTGGCTATTTTTGAAAATCATGTTGTCAGAAACTCACTGGCCAATCCTAATTGTCAAGCTCAATTGCCTCTCCAGTTGCACTGATCTCAGGCAACTCACTGCACTGAGGCTCTGGTGCCATTGAGTCCTTTCTGTGACATTAATGGTCTAATTCCATCCATTTCCTTTCCCACGGGGACTTGCTCTGACAGTGAGCTGGAAGGAGTTGCAAAACTGCCGCCAGTGCCAGATTTATGTATATGGTAGGCAAACTGAAGACTAGGCCTCTAAATCTAGGGGGCCTCGCCAGCCAGCCCATTCCCCAGCAGGCAATCTCCCCTCTCCTAAAATTGTAAACCCAAGGCTTCATGAGAGGGCAGGACAACTTGGGCCTCTAAATCTAGGGGGCCTCGCCAGCCTGCCTGCTCCCCATTGCCACAGACTCCCCTATCCCAAAATTGTAAACCCAAGACTTCATACAAGGGCAGGGCAACTCAGGCCCAGCAACAATGAGACTCAGGGCTAGCCAGTGGGGCCCAATTTGAAGCACTGGGGCACAACTTGAATAATTTTTTTTGTAGGGCCCCAGTTCACAGCCAAAGTCTGCAAAATCTTATAGATATAAATTAAATCCATCTAGATTGCCCCAATTTGGCCAAATTCCTCCAATTGCCTTAAGATCAGCCCTGATGAGACTGTGCAAGGGTTGGAGTGACAAGCTCTGCACGTTCTAGGTCCCTGGTGTTACTATTCAGAGTACAGACTCAAGGACTTGTTATGGAAATAAAGGGGGGCACTTATTGGAAATCAGTTTTGTCACCTCTGCCCCCCAAACCCCGAGACAATGAGCCCAGCCACCTTTTATTCACAGTCACATAAGCACTACAGCATGGCCATAAACCTGTACGTTCAACCGCTGAAATACACACCCAATATGTAGCAATGGAGATTTATGTTGCTGCTTTATGAATGGACTCTGTATTTTGTGAATTACCTAAGAGCCACCAATAGGGAGCTCTAGAAACTGACTGCTGACCAATTGCGTACTACCAAACAGCAATCCCTATTCTGAAAGCACGGAATGCTTCAGCTCAGCCTGAAGCATTCCAAAATACAGGCCAAAAGAGAACAGGTCTGGAAAGAGCGAGGCATACAATGGGCACCACCAGTGAAAAGGCCCTGTTCCATGTAGCTCCTGCCCTGTCATTTGATTGGGTGCCCACTTGCCCTCCCTCTTGATATGGAATGCTCTCTATTGAAGTCTCCAGGTCCAGTACAAAGACCATAAGAAGGGAGAGCAGGAACCTTGAAGTTCCCAACAGCTGTTAATCAAGCAAGCACACAGGTCACCTTTGTCACAGTCAGGACGCCTATGTCCTGGCCAGGCCTGCATCCAATCTTGTTTTTGTACAATCTTGTTTGTCCTCAGTAACCAAAATTATATTATCAACACATATGAGCAGAAAAGTTGTTTTCCTTCATTTGCAAGGAATTGTACAAAACAAAGTAGTACTAATAAAGAAAAGTTCAGGGTGGCAACAGAAAGAAAACTAAAAATGCTTTTGCAGTTCATCAAAACTATCCAGCAATCTCAAGTTATAGGAAAACTGGTGTTATTAACAGGAATCCTTCTAGTTGGTTAATTGGTTCTGCAACTTCCATGCACATGACGTGTGATGCTAATTATTTTCCCCAAGAGTTAAATGATCACTAATCAGAGGCAGTTACAGTTGCAAATGGCAACAAAATAGCTGGGAAAGGAAGAGGAGCAGGTTTGTTCAAGTGGGTTGCAGGTAGAAATACTGTTTGTAATGAAGTTAGAGCAGTAGTTTACTTTGCTCAAATTAACAAATAAGAAAGTTTTGAGAATTTAAATTCTAGATTAAAATTGATTACTTAATTGAGAAGGGGATTGTAACAAAAACACTGGGGTCTAATTAGAATAGTAGAGTGCCTGGTATCTGGTGGGCAGACCAAAGCACTCGTCAGGAGAGCTATGAGATTCAAGGATTCAAGTGAGGGTCAGATGCCTTGTCAATCCCAGCAGGTATATAACAGGAAGACCCGGCCTGTGCAGGCCTGCGGCAGGGGAGGGGCCTCACAAGTGGAGTAGCCTAGGGGCTCTCTTCATCTAAATCCAGCCCTGACTGCTGCTGAACATTTCAATTCCATCCCTTCCTTCTCAACAGTCTAATTCACTCCTTGGTGTTTGCTTTAGTAATTTTGAAGTTACCCGTTTATGCATTTGCGTCCTAATCCTTTGTTTCTCATCAGTATGGCTGATTTGAATGTTATGACCTACTCCCTGCGGAGACAGCCACAATGCACTTATCCGTGTTTGCACTTTTCACAGTCAGCATAACTTTTAAATCCCACTTACCCTGTATGTTGTCCCATACTCATGCAGTGTCTGTATACCCCTAGGAGTGCCTGCACTGATAAGCACAGTCATCTATGGACCAATGTACAAGCAGCAAGTATTTTTCATTAAACAACAACAACAACAAACACTCTAATGTATAGAGTGCCAACAAAGACATACATTTTTTAAAAAAACAGCATCTGCATGAAAGCATAAGATGGGCCTTAGATAATGTCAGCATTAAGCAAATGAGAATATTTTTCATTTGTAAAGGAATAAGAAAGAGGGTGCTACCATTAGGCAGACTGAGACAGATGCTAGCTGGTAGATGCCAGAGGTGCTGAGATGTTGGAGGATAGAGCAATGTGTGCCATTCAACCTACCCTGCAAGTCCTTAGCTAGGTTGCTTTAAAATAATGATGATGATGATGATGATGATAATAATAATAATATATTTATACCCTACCACTCTGGGCAGCTCCCAACAGAATATTAAAAATGCGATAAAACATCAAACATTAAACACTTCCCTAAACAGGGCTGTCTTCTAAATGTCAGATTGTTGTTTATTTCCCTGACATCTGATGGGAGGGCAGATGTCCACAGGGCAGGCGCCACTACCGAGAAGGCCCTCTGCCTGGTTCCCTGTAACCTCACTTCTCGCAATGAGGGAACCACCAGAAGGCCCTGGGAGCTGGACTTTCGAGCTTTACTCGCAGCAGAGCATTGAAGGAGCCTTTACTTAGAAGGGGATTCTTTTCTCCAGTAACTTCTGGAAGGACATTGCTGAAATAGGTTCTCCCAAAATCCAGGGGATTTGGACCATAAAAGAAATACTTGCCCTTTAATGGAAGGGGAAAAAAAAAAAGGAAATCTCACATTCTCACTTCTGCTAAATACCAGGGAGCAAAAGGCATATAAACTTTTAAATGTTAAAAGTCAGGATTTTAAAATCAATGGGGTATTTAATAGAATCCAGCTCAACACATACAAAAGCAGGGGGACGTGACTGCTGAATTTAGAATAAAAGAGTATAAAAGGCTAGACACAGACCTAATTAAAAAGAGGCCAGCAAAAGGGGAATTAAAATAATGTGGCTGATGATGGCTCCCATAATTATGGATCAAGTCTCAGTGTCGGAGAAATTCATGGATGAAAATGCAAGCCATCTACTAAGTATACCACACAGATCTTTAAACACACACACAAACACACACAAATGTGGACTCAACATTGGTAATTAGACCAGGAATTAGACCAGCTGTGGAAATGTTAATGGAGGGAAATTGGAAGAGGGTCAAAGTAAACAAACAAACAGCTTCACAACCAAGTCCTACACACATTTACTTAGAAGTAAGTAACAGATTAGTTTTTGTTATGTCTTTCTGGTAATATTTTGCTTTTATATTTTGAAGAAGTTTATCATTTCTACAAGACATCTGTTTTTGAAAACGGAAGTTAACTATTTAGGATGTGGGTGTGCACGTAGTTAGCCTTGCCTAGGGCACCAAGTAGCCTGGCACCAAGCACTGAATCTGCCTATGCACGGATCACAACAGAAGCAGACTACTGATACTGTTTCCAACCATGCTTTGTGTGTTTGTGTGGAGAGTGGGGTGGGAAGCCATCAATTTTACTATGTGATCTTGGGCCAGTCACCAGCTCTCAGGGAAGGCCAAACTACAGTGGTTGCAACACAGCTGAAGTTCCTCTTCTGAAGCTATCAGAGAACAGGGACCCAAATATTAAAATAAAAAAGTGACACTGGCAAGCCTACGCTTTGAAAAATACAAGATCAAAATATATTTTCTTACAGAAATTATATTATTCAGCTTCACAACAACCATAAATGCCTTGGTAGGGGAACTCTTCTTTTCCCCATGATCTCCAAAGCTTTAGTGTTCTGGATGTTGTGGCTATGTCATTTACCAGAATCAGAGAGGAAGGGACAGATGCCATAGGTATTTAAGTGCCTGCCATGAGTTAGGGACATTTGCTCTGTAAAAGAAATAAAATGAAAAGGGGTCCTTTCTGCGACAAAGTAGACTATGCATGAGTGTAGATAAAGATTTCAAAGAAATAAATGTTGGAACTGGGAAAAAGAAGGTACATATTATTATTTAGGCAAATATTGAGGCAAATTATATATGTGGGTAAATAGATATAAATGTAGAGTTAGTTGGAAGGGGCCATGCGGATCGTCTAGTCCAGGCCACAAAATTACAGGAATCTTTCACCCAATGTGGGGCTTGAACCCACAACCCAGAGTCTCATGCTCTGCTGACTCCAGCCACTGATGTTGACATTTAGGAGGGGAACAAACCTCTATCTCTTTTGTCAGGGGTAAACTTACACTCTTACATTTTTCCACTTCTTAAAATGGAGTCTGCAGGAGACAGCTTAAAATGGAAGTTAAAATATGCTTAACAGAACTGTCATAAATAGGTGAGAACACCACAGTCTGTCCAGAAGGAAATTTTGACAGCCTGTGTGTTGCCTAGAGCTGTCATCTATCTGTCAGCATCCCCTACCTGTTGGGGAACATCTGGTAGGGAGAGCACATAGCTATCTACCAGTGCTACTTCTGAGTTTCCTTGGAAGGCCCTCCTCTGTCTTATTTGATCAAAAGGCAATGAAAGTAAAATTCACAGATATAATGTGCTGCTGTGCAATAGGTTTGATTTCCCTAACATTTGACAGTTTTGCGGGACAGATTCACAAAGTTTTCATATTGTACAAATGAATCTCAAGAGCATGAGACTGTAACTCAGAAATGGGAAAGGATTGTTTTGTTTTGTTTCCTGCAGTGAGAAGCAAATATGCTAGGGATTAGACTTAGTGGTTTTGAAGGATCAGGCCCAGCTATCCTTCTAAATGCAGAAGGCTTTGCAAAATAGCATTTCTATGTAGCGGGTGAAGTGAGAAACTTTTGCCTAAGAACCTTGATGCTCTGCAAACTGATGTAACAGTGAGTAAAAAAAAAAAAAAAAAGTTTTACACACACACACATGGCTGTCACACAAAATTGACCAAGAATCGGCCAACTCTGTTTTCCAGAGTTGGTTACCACCCAATTCCATATATCATAATGCTAGTGACTGCTCCATAGGCATAGTAGCAATTTTAAAAATAAACTTTAACTGAGCACAGTACGCCCTTCCCTTAATTGTTGGCCACCTGGATTCAGTACTAAGAAGAGCCGCTGGCATTCCTGATGGTACAAAATATAGGTACTGCACTTAAATGGAGTTTGAATCAGAGCCCCAAATTTCAATGCCACAGAACATTTGAGTAAGCATTTTGCTACCAAAGATCTTCAGGGCCTTTCCTTACTGTAATAGAACTTCATCAATGCCCCTATGGTTTTCTGTGCCTTGACTTTCACTGCCTCCATATGACACTTCCAAGAGAGGGTTCATTAAAGAGTACACCCAGATATCTAAATAAATGAGTTTGTTCTATAGCAGGCATAGGCAAACTCTGCCCTCCAGATGCTTTGGGACTACAACTCCCATCATCCCTAGCTAACAGGACCAGTGGTCAGGGATGATTGGAATTGTAGTCTCGAAACATATGGAGGGCAGAGTTTGCCTATGCCTGTTCTATAGCTTGCTGATCCAAGCACCATCCATACCTAGGACTCTATCTGCCAAAAATTACAATATTGATTCTTAGAGTAATTTATAGATAGGCTTTCCTGTTTACAGTATGCTGAACACCTCCAAGAGATTAGTGAGGCCCAATCCAGAAAGACAGATGAGCACTAAATCATCTGCATACATTAAGATTAGTATCTTTCTGTTCCTAATTACTGGAAGTGTGAGTTTGCATTGGCTAAATATGGCACTCTATCATTAATATACAAGCTTAAAATTTTCTGTGTCCTTGTACAGTTCTTGGACCAATAGCAGAAGTCTTCAGTTGATGTTGGCAATCTGAAGTTTCTTCCACAGCCTATTTCAAATAATAGAGTCAAATGCAGCAGAAAGGTCAATAAAGGCTACATAAAGACTTATTGTTCTTACTATGGTTCAGAGTAAAAAACTGTTCAATGTTACTGTGTCCTCCTCTGAACCCCACTTGTTCTTCATGAACAATGTGGAAGGAGATACCATGAATATAGCTTTGAGGAGATATTTAACATGTTAATTGGCTGGCAGTTTTGTGGATCATTCTTATATATTTTCTTATAAATCAGGAAAATGATACCCATTTTCCATCCAGTGGGCATTTGGCGCTTGTTGTTTATGGGGGTAAATAAGCCAGCCAGGATAGGCATCCATCATTCTATGTATTCATTATAGAGCACAAGGTGGGAGCATATCTTCTCCACGAGCTTTATTTGATTTCAGGCAAGAAATAAGGGCCTTTGTGTCATTACAGGAGAATGGTTGCCATTCAGTTAGGTTTCAGAAATCCTTATACACTGCTGGGACATGTGATTGCTCAGTTTGACCAACAAATATATTGGAGAAAGATTTAACCCAATCAGAGGCAGGAACTGAGGCTTCCTGTGATGACCTCACATCATTAAAACCCTGGGCCACCAGTTCCCAGAATTTGTATTCCCTCTGTTCCATTACTCCTAGTCCCAATTCCTGCCCCTGTGTTTTCGTATATTCAGCTTCTTAGTTTACAAGAACTTTGCTAAATGTATTCCTACCTTCTGTTGCCAATGCTATAGAGAGTTGGATAAATTCAGCTTGTTTCTTCGTGTTTCCTTGGTGAAAAATGTTCTACAGTATTGGGCTGGACAAGGCAGTCTCGCCTCGTGCCCAAGCTCATCTCAACCCCTGTTAATCAGTAATTAACGCTCCTTGCTTGCGTACACATGCAGAAAGAATCAGACTTTTAATTACAGCCCCTGTCTTAAGCAACCAGTTGCTGGCTTTCGCTGTTTATTTCTAATGGTTCAGATAGAAGAAAAGCAGTAATTGTCTGACAGCTGATTCATAACATTAAGTGCACACATTTCACCTTGCTTCCACTGCCTTAGGTTTGCAACACAGAAAGAGAAGCCATTTCCATTGGCTTCTCATCATGCCTCTTTGACAGCTACTAAAATGTTTAGGATTTTAACATTTAGAGTATATTAATAACTCTAGAATCTGGTACCAAAGGAAGACAGCTGGCACTGCAGGTACCTGGAATCTAGGTCAAATTTAGCAAATTAGGAAGGGGCCCCAATTTATTTAGGTCACTCCTGTTGTATTTTAAGCTTGCTGGGAATCCTATCAGAGTCAGGGATGACTCAAATTTCTATTCCTTTTCAACATACTAACATTGTGATTCTTTTTTAAAGCATAATGTGTACCCTTGATTTGTCACTGAAGAAGTAACATCATCCCCAGCTACATGTTTTTAAGCTAAATATTATCCTACTTTAAAGCTGTAGGTCATTAGATAGACTAACAATGTAGTTGTTTATCCACTTACCTAGGAGTAAACGCCAAACAAATCAATGAGATTTACTTCCAAGTGGACAGTCCTTGAAAAACCATGACAGTTACTTCTAATAAACATACTTAGGAATGGGCTATAAAATACATATGAGTCTGAGTTCATTATTCATGTGTTGATCATGGTCAAGGTCTTGTGAATTATACAGTCCCTTTTTAGTGGAAAACAGCTCTTGCTGCAAAATGCCAAACAATAGGGCCCAAGGACAGCTCCAGAAGCCCCATATAATTGAAAGCCTAGTCATTCAATTTGCACAAACATAAGATCAATTTTACTAAATGGTGTTAGTCTATTTAATTTAATCTGATTCCGTCTTCATAACACTTTAGACAACCCTCTTCCTTATTGGCACTATCGCAAAAGCATTTGTACAATTTTACTTTTGTTGCCCACTTAGCATTGCTAATGAAAATATTGAAACAGCGTGAGTTTCAAAATTCTGGGGACCCAGTGGTTTATCTTCTACCAAGTGAAAGTTGTCTTTCAGTTCAACTCTTTATCCTGTTTCCTTTAAATTTCTCCTTATCTATTTTGTGATACCTGTATGGATGCTTACTGATGTAACAGGTGCTAGTCTAGACTTTTAACATAGTTAATTTCTATGGATCATGGTATTAGCATAGCTGATAGTTAATATAAAATATACCCCTTATGAGCCATTGGTCACCTGGTACAAGCTGCTACCTTCTACAAGATCTGTAAAGAACAGCTAGCATCATGACCCTAATTGTTAAATAAGAGATCAGAGTAGGAATTCACATGTTTGCCAGTGAGTTAATTGTTTGTCATACATCTGTAAGCAGGAACCATACTCCAAACAGATAGTGAAGATCACTTTTAAGGTAAATTTATGATTCAGATATTACAGAGATAAAGACGTTCTCTTTCCTAAATTAAGGCCATGTCCTACTTACTTCAAACTTATCTCACAAAACATAATAGTAAACCAGAAGGAACAGAAAAAAAGTTCAAAGGATTTGGGGCCATGTTATTCCCTCACTAAGCAAGCCCCCCCCCCCTTCTCCTTAGTCAGCATCAAAAATATACTTAAATGTCAGGTTTTCAATGATTAGGTGGCTCACAGCTCACACAAAAAGTTCTGTTCCTCTCAGTAGTATATATTGGGTCTATACACATGGTAGTGTCATTGACTGGTTGAACGTAGATGAATGTGGGGAGGAACCAGCTGAGGAACCACCAAGGAAAGAAGGCTCAGAGCCCGGGGAGTAGTGGCAGGACAGTGATGAGTGGTCAGAGGGAGAAGAGGAAGAAGACTGAGAAGAGGAAGTGTTGGAAGCTGAAGAAATAATGGGACTTAGTGAGCTGGGAGACTCTGTGGCAGAGAGAAGTCCAGAATAAGGCAAGCGGGAGGAGAGAGGGCAAGAGGCAGAGATGAGTCAGGCAGGTGAAGAGTCATGGGTATTTTCCCTTCGTACTGTGACAAGTGCCCAGAACCAAAAGAGGGCTGAAAGGGGTGGAACAGTGCTAGGCTGCACACAGGTGCAGTCTCTGATTGCTGGAACAAGCCCTGGAGAAGAGGGGACACAGATGACTGTGGGGAGGTGGGGACTTTCAGTCTCAGCAACTAAGACCTACCAAGGATGTGCTGCTGTGCTAACTAGGCCTAATACTCAACCAAGTCTGTGAAGATTATGTTTATGATAATGAAGAGTTAACTCCAACTTTGAATGGTGTGATTTACTTCCAGCTGGGACGACAGAGGACAAGATCGTTGGACAGTGTTCTCAAAGCTACCAGCATGAGTTTGACCAAACTGCGGGAGGCAGTGGAAAACAGGAGTGCCTGGTGTGCTCTGGTCCAAGGGGTCACGAAGAGTTGGACATGACTAAATGACTAAACATCAACAACAACAGTTGCAATCCTATGCACACTAACTTGGGAGTAAATCCCATTTAATCCAATGATACTTAATTTTAACATGAGCATGCATTAGATTAGGCCACAAATTCAAAAGGAAGGAGCAGCATTCTTTGGGTTCCAGTTCCTGTAGCCAAATAGATGGCCACCAGCCCACTCTGCTTAGCAAGTAAAGCACTTTGCCCTTCATTTTGCTGCCTGCCATCTGAGGGCAGAACCCATTTGCAGAGGAAGATCACAAATTGGTGTTCTTGTCCATTTTACTGAGAATATTGCTACATTTCCTGGATGACAATTTGCATAATATAGCTCATCATGCCACCTCATACTTATAAATAAACATTGCTCATTATTCTCTTTATGAATAAACATTATTTCCGAAGTGGAGTCACTGGGTTAAGGGCTTCACTTGAAGTGATAATCTTTCCAACAAGTGTTCTGAATAGAAATGGGAACTATTTCTAAAGGATTCCAAGAAAAGAGTTCAGGAACCAACATATGAAGGGTAATGCAGATGGAGTTCCCTTCCTCCACTGATTACGGCAATCACCATGCTACATAGCCACACAAAATTAGATTGTGCGGCTATGTAGCGGAAGACATTATTTTCTCAACAATGCAATTATAACATGCTTTTGATCGTGGATGGGAAACCAGTTTGAACTCCAATGAATCCTGATCATTGGCCATGCTGGCTGGGGATGATAGGACTTGGAGTCCAACGATATTTGGAGAGCCACAGATTATGCACTGCTGTTTTAGATGCATTCTGTAATATAATTTATTGGTAAGGTGCGCTCTGTCTCTTGTAATTTAAAGGCAAAAGCTGGTATTCTGGGACAAGGTCATCTTCAATAACTAACTAAAGGCCTGTTTAATAATACTGGTAATGAATACTGAATTTTTGAATTATGGTGCTGGAGGAGACTCTTGAGAGTCCCATGGACTACAAGAAGATCAAACCTATCCATTCTTAAGGAAATCAGCCCTGAGTGATCACTGGAAGGATAGATCATGAAGCTGAGACTCCAATACTTTGGCCACCTCATGAGAAGAGAAGACTCCCTGGAAAAGACCCTGATGTTGGGAAAGATGGAGGGCACAAGGAGAAGGGGACGACAGAGGATGAGATGGTTGGATAGTGTTCTCGAAGCTACCAGCATGAGTTTGACCAAACTGCGGGAGGCAGTGGAAGACAGAAGTGCCTGGTGTGCTCTGGTCCATGGAGTCATGAAGAGTCGGACACGACTAAATGACTAAACAACAACAATGAATACTGATAATCATTCTGCATGGTGCTTTAAAATATAGGTGGATAGGTCTCTGTTCTGTCTAAAATTGGACACAGAGGGACAAAAGAAGAAAGGTAGAAAGATGGCAACAAAGATACGTGAGGGGAAAATAAGAGTTTATTTCACATATGTATACTTATGCTTAGTTATGGTAAGGCAGGCCAATGTGGTGCCTTCCAGATCTTGTTGGACCCCAACACCCATGAGCCCCAGTCAGCATTGGCAATGGCCAGGAATGATGAGAGCTGGAGTCCAACAGCATTTGAAGACCACCACATTGGCTGCCTCTGTGGTAGGGCACTGGATCTAAGTGTTGTGCCAAAAACGTCACAGTACAGGTGAGTTTTAAGGAGAGATGAATTAAGAGAAGTGACTTCACACATATGGCTTCAAATATGTAAAACATTAAATTTGAATGTGAAGAATTGAAATTTGTTAAGCCCCCCAAAACACCAAAAAATGTGATTTGTCAATGAGGGAAACATACTGTGAATGATATGGATACTTAGCAAAAAGCCAGGATTGAGTGTAGCTCTCTGTCAGGTATACACTCAGTTGCAAACTGGGGTTATCTGCCATGTAATATGTATAGAATGGCTGTGGTCCAATGACTTCAGGCTCCACTTCTGTCCTAGAGTCATTGCAAAGAGTTCAGCAAGTGACTGTGTCTCGGTTCCCCATCTAATTGAAATAACACTGTCCTATTATCAAGGGCCATTTAGAAGATGTGGTTGTAAAGCACATTGCTGCTATATATGAAAAAAAAATCAATGGTACCACAGTCCTTTGTTTCACCATGACCAAGAAGAGATGAAATTATGAACTTGGAAGCACCACCTTGTTATGCAAAAAAGCCCACATTGTGGAGATAATATTGGCCATAACTATGTGAACTAATCTGGAGGATAATGTAAAATCCTACAGAAATGCTGGATAGCAGTAATAGATGTCAGAAAATGTATCTCTCTACTACTGTGATTTCTAGAAGCTGTGCCTAATGTACACAGTGTAGTAGTGTACAAGACCACGCAAAAGGCAATAGATATGTACCAGCAGCTTAAATCTTCAGTTCCGGTATGAATGGCAGTTGCTCAAATTTACATTAAGATCTCATTATATATCACATCTTGCTTCTTTAGCCAAGTAGGATTATTTCATGCAACTAGGCATGGTATTCATGACAGTGAGCTATCCACATTAAGAAGCTCTTAATCCCTTATCTTGTCAGCATGAGAAATGAAAATTGTTAAAGCTCAAGCATCATCCCCAATTTTAGACTGACTGCCCCATGTTGCTAATTGTACTGTAATGAAATGGGCTGCCATCAGACTGAATTAATCAAGTCCCAAGGGAGCAACTTTAAAAAGAGATCAGTCCATGAGAATAAATTTTACATTCTACTCAGTAAATAGGAAATGTGTATTTTTGGCTAAAGACTAGAGGCCAAGGCCATTCAACCAATCTGCATCTAAAAGCCCACAGTGTAAATCAGGGATGGGGACCCTGTGGCCCTCCGGATGCTTCTGGATTCCAACTTCTACCAGCACCAGCCAGGGAATGGGAATGATGGGACCTGTAATCCAGCAACATCTGGAGGGATACACATGCTCCTCTTCCATAATTTAAATAAACTGCAGCTCTGTGTTAGTGCAAAGTTCCCTGACTTCAGAATTCAGAAACCAACAGCCCTACTCAAAGATTCCAAAATCCTGACAGATAGGCAGTAGGCAGTATTGTGATACTTGGTGCCTACATTAGGTTCTCCAATGCCATACTTATAAAAAAAGGTAAAGGTACCCCTGCCCGTACGGGCCAGTCGTGTCCAACTCTAGGGTTGCGCTCTCATCTCGCTCAAGAGGCCGGGAGCCGGCGCCGTCCGAAGACACTTCCGGGCCACGTGGCCAGCGTGAGGAAGCTGCAACTGGCGAGCCAGCACCAGTGCCCCACCCAGAAACGCCGTTTACCTTCCTGCTATAAAGTGGTACCTATTTATCTACTTGCACTTAGGGGTGCTTTCGAACTGCTAGGTGGGCAGGAGCTGGGACTGAACAACGGGAGCTCACCCCACCATGGGGATTCGAACCGCCGACCTTACGATCAGCAAGTCCTAGGCACTGAGGTTTTACCCACAGCGCCACCCGCGTCCCACTTATACATACTTATACAAAGGATTAATTTGTTGAAAGAAGTGGACCCCTGACTCTGTGACATCAGAGCAAAACAGCCAATACAATCAAAACAGAGAAATAAAAGTTAGGTAAGGATAAATGGAACTCCAGGCCCTTTGGACTGAAGGTTATCTTGTATCAGTATTTAATACAAACGAGAAAGTCTTCTCAGAGTTTCTAGTGTAAGGAGTAAACCCTCAACATAAGGAACTAGAACTGGGGGGAGGGACTATTTTACCTTTCCATAATTAAATAATCTATGGCCTTTTAAACTGTGGGGAGTGGTTATTTTGTTTGACGGTATGTATTTTTTGTGATTTTATATTGTAAACCAGCCTCTGATCTTCAGATGAAGGGCAGTATAGAAATTTAATAAATAAAAATAAAATTGTGTTTGTGTTTTATCCCACTCTATCTGATTCCAACTTGGGGCACCAGGCTTGGCCCAATCCATCTTCTTCCCCCACCAAGCTCTATTATGCTCTACCTGTTGCTCTGAGCCCACAGTGAGACCATTCAAAAGTAAATAAGTTTATTTCCCTCATGCACAATCATGCCAATAGAGAATATGTTGGTCCAGCTGTCATTGACAAGCATCCCACCAGAAAGAGCTGAGGGTGGGGGCAAGCTCTGTTCTGAAAAGTATATTTCAGGTATCCAGGGACCAGGCCATCTTGAAAAGGGCACACTTTTAAAAGCAGGTGTTTCAAAAAGGACATACCAAATGTGCAGAACCTAAATGCAAACTTTGCACTAATTGTCAAAAAATCTGTACAAAGGGACAAAATAGACCTATGATTGCGCACCAGAGAGACTGAAATGGTATGGAGTTAGCTTCCGATCCCTCGTCAAGAGAAATGGCTCCTCAAGAGTCATAAGAATGTTTTCATTGCCACCAGAGTATCTATAAAGTTTTGGGCTCTCCTACTTTTGCCTCATGCAGCTTTGCCTACGACGCCGTGCTATGAAATGCCATCTCCCATATACAGAGCAGAATAGCAGCAGGAGTCCGAAAAGGGATGGCTTCCAGGGTGGCCATAAAGAAGGAGCCAAAAATAGGTGCACAACAAATAAAGTCCACAGGCAAGGAGGTAAGGGAAATAAATAGGTTGACAGGAAAATAGGTTTCGCAGGGATGACAGAGCTGTCCCTATTAAAAATGAAAATGGACCATTGTGAGTGGAATGGATTGCTACATTAATATTGCATTGAGAGCACCGCTAGAGCCCTGTTAATGCTGTCTGAAGAGACAGAGGCCAGGTATCTGAATGAGGTCCACAAATCTATATTTCAGCAGTCTTGACCCCAGTGTGTCAAAGCACAATGGGAACACTGAAGCTATGGGTCTCTCAGCAACAAACATAGATGCGATGCATCTGGTTTTGTGCATATGTCTCTCTCTCTCTCTCTCTCTCTCTCTCTCTCTCACACACACACACACACACATGCACACAAAACTTCCCAGATTCATTGTTCCTTTATAACCTCTATTCTGTACTGTTATTGCACATAATATTCCCCTCATCAGCACTAACTGCACACATCTAGAAGTAATTTACAAGAGAAGTCGGGGAAACGATATGCTTTGTTTCCACACTTAACAAATAAATAGCTGTGAGGGAAATAACAAACCTGTTAGCAATGTGCCACCTGTATTGTGCATTTAATAGCTTGCCTGTTGAGTAGTCAAGTGTGAGTCACAGGAGGAATTCTATGACCAGTTGTTTTCCTAGCTTTAGGAAGGGAAAACTCACTGTTTTCAATGTGTCCAATCTCCCTCTGCAGACACATTTGTTTCCCACCTTTTCATTGTAACCAGGGCTGAAGCTCGTTATGCTGCTTGGGGGGGGGGAGAGGGGGGCTCATGGTCAAATTGCATCATGGATGATGCATGTGGTCCTTCCCTCCTCAATCTATATTTTATCAAATATTGCATTGTATCATAGTGATGTTCAGCTAGGCAACTACCGAGCCACTCTCAGGCAAGTTAATATTCCTTTGACACTAAGGACAATATAGTAGGATTGGATGATGTAGAAGAGATGGCTTAGCACAGGGTTAAAGAAACATTTATCAGAGTACAAGGATACAGTCCAGGACAATGAAATTGTGAGGAAAGGCTTGGGGAGATTTCCAAGAACCAGTTAAAGAAGCCTGGGGGGCACATTTTGACCTGTGTCATGAGAATCCAAATGGTTTGTTGCAAAGAGGTATCACAAGAATTTGTGAGAACACAGAATGCTGGGGGCGGGGTATGGGGCATGCACAGAGTGAGGAGGGGGAGAGGTTCCATTGCACAAACAGAAATCCTTGCAACCCAAAGTGAAAACCCTATACATACTCTTATTCCCATTGAACTAAGTGTGGCTTATCTATGAGTAGAGACAGATAAATAAATAAATAGACAAGATTGCATTGTGAAGCTGCAATAATAGAATCATAGAATTGTCCAGTTGGAAGGGACCCTGAGGTTCATATAGTCCAACCCCCTACAATGCAGGAATATGCAACCATCTCATACGGGGATCAAAACTGCAACCTTGGTGTTATCAGCACCACACTTTAACCAACTGAGCTATCCATATTAAGGGGGTCAAAGGCCCTTTAACCTCTATAGCTGGCACCCACAGCTATCCTTAAACATGCTTACTAGGAAGAAATTAGGAAGAAACAATGGAACTTAACGTACGAAGCTTCCTGCTCTACAACTTTGCCTTGCAGCTTGCAGATGGCAAAAAGGAGATGGGAACATGCTGGAAAGGGAGGAGCTTAGAAGAGCCCTCCCACTCTCCCTTATACAATTGTCATCATGGATAGACACTGAACATTCTAGCAGGGCTACAATTATAGAACAAATAATTTGTGACCGTGTAGAATCTTAAGTGTAGGAAAGGCAATTATTATGACTCCCTGATTCACAGTTTCTATGTGCAAATTTGCCAGGAGGCTGGCAGATTTCTGTACAGCCATTCAGAATGTGTAGGAGCTCATATCTGGGAGCAATTATTACTAGCACATTCATCTGTGAGTGTTTACTATAAATTTGTTACTTAAAAGATGCTTAACCTCTAGTAGCAGCTAGGTATAGAATTCCATTATCACCTAGCCATTTGTCTATGATTTGTGTCAAACCAAGTACGCCAGTGTTCAACCTTCCCCGTTGCTCTTATAATGAAAGTTAGCAAGAAGCGCCTATTACAGTTCATTAACTCCTTTAGTATTTGTTGCTTGTATTGTTTGCTCTTTAGTTCACTGTTACAATTAATATTTAACTTTCATTACGCAAAGGCCACTTATCTGTGTTAAAATTCTATTTGCAGGGTTTCTGTGTCAGAGCTCTTGCCTTGCTGGTTTCATCAGGCACTACTGGCATCTGAAACCCAATTTCCTTTGCTTATCATGTTAATATCACAGGCAAATTTCTGAAAGGTGGCTTGTTATTCTTTCATCTATGTAATTGATAGAGATAGAAAACCAAGAAACCCCACTATTTGCCTCTATAAGCCATTACCCATTGCAATTTTATTTCCAATTTCCAGCCAATTTTCCACTCAGCTTGCTGTTTCTCTTTGGTGCTTTTTTATTTATTTACTTTTAATCTGATTCAGCCTTGCCTGTAACTATTTGAAATTAAAGTACAGTGAACACAGTGTGAATAATATTATTTCCATTGGCATTTCTAAGGCACTTGGGTAATGTTATCTGCTCACAAATATCCACATGACAAAATATAACATGGAGCTGGCATTCTGACATCGTTTACTCCCAGTTAACTAATTCGTAAAATTATTGAACTAACTCCTGTTCTTCTGTCTAGCATGCAATGCTTGTGAATAGGACCCCTGCATAACATCAAGGCAGATGGTTACTATAAGCATATTTCAAAGGTTTGGATCAGATTTATTTTAGATGTTAGCAACAATGTAGAATGCATCCTCCTTTTTACTCAAACATTTCTTCTCATATGTTCCTCTTCACTATCACAAAACACAGTATTCTTAAGGAAGCACACTCATCTTGGTCCTTCTGCCTAGGCACAAATGGAGACATTTTGTTCCAGAAAGCAGACACTCCAAGTGTCCCTGTTTTCCAAGGACAGTCCCAGAGGCCATCCTGGTTTATGATTTAATTCGAGAATGTCCTGCTTTTCCTTAGGAAGTCCCTATTTTCATTGAAGAAATGTTGGAAGGTATGGAATGGGACGTCCCTGTTTTCATCAGAGAAATGTTTGAGAATATGAGAAAGCAGACTAAGCTGAGAGTTAATCACCCAGGGCAAGAAAGCAGCAACCGAGTTTCCCCTGGTCTCATTTCATGTGGTCAGTATCTCAGGCAAAATCCAGAACTCAACTATGCAAAATGGGCTGGGGTGCACTGGATTTTACACATCAAGACCCTCTTTGAATATGGCACCCCTAAGTAGGCATTTGGGGTTGTCAAAGGCAGGACAGGTGGGATGTGTCTGATACAGCTGCTGATACAGCTCAGAGTATGACAGCTGAAGCAAGCAGAACATAGTTAATTTTTTTTTGTGGGGGGGAGGGGAATGTCCAGTAGCACCTTAGAGACCAACTAAGTTTGTTCTTGGCATGCACACAAAAGCTTATACCAAGAACAAAGTTAGTTGGTCTCTAAGGTGCTACTGGACAATTTTTTTAAAAAATAATAATAATATATTTCGACTGTGTCAGACCAACACAGCTACCTACCTGAATAGTTAAATTTGTAAAGTCATCCCTTGCCTGGTACCCCACTGCAGATCATATGCTAATGAATGTCGTTGTGCTCCTACCTTGCTTCTGGGCTTCCCATGGACATTTGATTGGCCGCTGTGAGAAAATGATGCTGGACTAGATGGGCCTTTTGTCTGATCCAGCAGGGCTCTTTCTATGTTCTTAGGATCCTCTGCTGGAGGAATTCATTCATTGCGAATTCCATTATGAACAGACCTGATTCACACTATCTGGGTTAATGTGTGAATCATAATATTGTTATGCATTTCAAAATCTGTATTTCTAGGGATGATATGTACATTTAAAATGTGATTGTAAGAGAAAATGTTTAAATATGCATGTGAATGCATGTATTTATTTTTTTGCATGGGTTTATAAATTTAAAAAGCACATTGCAGATTAATGTAGAAATGGGCTAGAGTGAACTGATGGATAAATACCTGCAGAAGGGTGGAAACTGACTGATCCCCTCACATAAATAAGCCACACCACCATCAACTGAACACAACCAACCAAGCTCGGGAACCCCTAACCTCTCGCAACATCAGCATCAACAAAAATAAATAAATATGCAAACAAAGGACCTACCCAAGTGATGCTGACACAAACCCCCACACTAAAAATAGGCAATAAAATGAAAGAAGATCCCCATTTCTCTCCCCGTTCCTCTGCTCCAACTGCAAGATGTCTATGACAGAAGTGCCTCTCACCAAGTATAAATGAACTGTGATAAAGAATATGAATTGAAAATGGAGACAATAGATGTACTGCTTCCTGTTTATCTGTTTGCTTTGTAACACAAAAAACATTTAAAAACTATTTTTTTAAAAAAAAGAAAGAAAGAAAGAAAGAAACAGACTGATGCACTTGTCCCTAGGATAAAGTCGCATTTGGAAGTAATTGATATGGGAATGCTGATGATGTGGGTTGTATTTGGCATAGAAGAATCTTATTGTCATCCATGTGCAGAACTATATTTCCCCATGAGATGCTATGTGGTTTATATCTCAGACTCCCAAGAATGAGATATCTATGTCAATGTTCATAGAATCATTGAATTGAATGGGACCCGGCGGTCTCCCAAGTCCAAGTGTACACTGAGATGAGATATCTTGTACAAAAATGCAGTCCTCCTAACAAACATCTGCCCAGCCTTTGAAGGAAATTTCTACAACCATCAACAATATAAATATGTGAGGCAGGGTTGCACTGTCATTTTGGCTCTTGTTGTTGCTATTAAGAAACATATTTTATGGATATGGTAACCATTCAGAGCCATTTTGTTTTCTCTCAGGCACACTGTGGACTGTGGGAAATGTGTTAATTTAACCAGACCATCTGCTCTTGGCCGCCATCCAGGCATGCCCAGATATAGGACCCAAGAGGAGATCCAAGCTAATCTTTCCTTTTAAAAAAGATATAATACAAATGCAGGAGCAATACAGGCTGAGCATTCTTATGTCTGCTTTAGAGATCTGTCTGGTGATTTCCTGTTGCAGGTGGAATGCAAAACCCAAAGCCCTCTGTCGCCTACACACTATTGCAATTAGCCATTATATATACCGCAGTTCATGGACACCTTCTATTTATAATTTTTGGAACATGTCTTTCATATTCTTATTTCATTTCTCTTAATAAGAAACCTGTGAGGCAAGTCTTCATTATTCCATTAAAGGTAAGAGACAGCAATATGCTGAAGATCTTCCAAGAAGAAGCAAATTGCTCTGCTTTAGGTCTCTTACAGTCAAAGGTTTATATTTTAACTAAAAGATTTTTATCGCTGCCATTTTCTAAATGAATATCTTGCTCAGTCTAGCAAACTGCACCAAAGTACCACCCTACAATCCATTCTACCATGCTAGCATATAGGTTCCTTGGAGGACTATCTATCTGCCCAACCATCTATCCATTCATTCATCCACCCACCCATCCACCCCATATTTTAAACTTCTATCACACTTCCAAAAGCTATGTAGATAGGGGCTGTCTTGGTTCTCAGTGGCTACCTTTTAGGTCTATGGACAGATGAAAACAGCTGTATTCTGTAATACCATTGAGATTGGTCATTGAGTCAAGAGCTTACTAGATAGGCAAATTTTGCTTCCACACAGTGTTGGTCCCATTTTCCTTTCCCCCATATAAACAAATGACTGCTATTTATTCCTTTTAGACACAGTAAACCGCAATATGAAGGCCATTGTGTGCATTTGGAATATTCAGATATGCATTGAGGCATTGGATTACAGTGGTACCTCAGGTTACATACGCTTCAGGTTACAGACTCTGCTAACCCAGAAATAGTGCTTCAGGTTAAGAACTTTGCTTCAGGATCAGAACAGAAATCGTGTTCCGGCGGCGCGGCAGCAGCAGGAGGCCCCATTAGCTAGAGTGGTGCTTCAGGTTAAGAACAGTTTCAGGTTAAGTACGGACCTCCGGAACGAATTAAGTACTTAACCTGAGGTACCACTGTAATGGGATTCTACTGAGTCAGACCATTGTTCCATTGATCTCAGTTATTGTCTACTACACCAACTGGTCACAGCTTCCAGGGTTTCAGGCAGGGATCTTTCTCAGTCCTGCCTGCAGATGACAGGTGTGACAGGTGGTGGGAATGGGGTGTGTGTGTGTGTGTATGCAGCACATATGCTCTGCCACTGCAACTCTTTTTCACCTTTTCTGCAGCAGAGGCTGTTACACTCAGGACTTGCTTAAGGGATTCTTATAGACATCTGGTTGGCTACTGTAAAAACAGGATGTTGAACTAGATGGGTCTTGGCCTGATCTAGCAGAGGTTCCCTATGTTCTTAAGATACGAGCCCTCCTTCCATTTGTTATTTCCTTCTATCTGTTTACAACCAAGTATGACACAAGTTCTGTGGCATGCTAATATAAGCAAAGCTGCATTAATGACACCATTAGTTCATCAGGACCAGTTCTTAGTCCTCTGACTTGCAGCCCTCTTGACTTGCCCAGCCCTGCCTCCTGGAATCTTCCAACTGAGAAGAACCAAACTATTTTGGAACTTTCTGCATCGGAATATGTGCTCTGCTACTGTGCTATAGCCCCATCCGTGCAGATTGTGTGTGTTCACCTGCAATCCATCTCTGGCAAATGGCTGCCAGATTCAAGTGTGCATGACAGCATTCTGAGTTTCTCCTTCCTAATCGCCTGTGGAAAGCGGCATGCTGATTCAGCAGCTGTCCTAATAGGAGATCCTACGCTGCCACTTTTCTCTTCTTAAAAGCATCCTTGAGAGCATCAGTTGCAAAAACTGAGCCCTAAATTAACAAGAGGCTGCCAGATGTCTTGCAGGCAGCACTCACAGAAACTGTGGGGAGGCTGCATCAACTTAGGTTATGCCCAGTTGCTCCTGCCCTAGAGAGGGACTGTGATGGGGGTGAGGCAATGCTGCATTCACAGACCCATCAGACCTTCTTTGCTGGTGATCTCTCTCTGCAGGACACTATTGCTGCACATTGAAAATTCATCCTATGGGACTGCTGCCATCCTTACCTTAATTGACTCCTTTGGCTCAAATCCTCCAGTCCTGTCTTACCTTGCTGTGCAGGGAAGGTTTTCCTTTCACTGCATTATTTAGTAACAAAGTAGCAGGCTTTGAGATTTGAGATGCTCTGAAGTCTTTGAGCTAGATTATTTTGTACCTTGGCTTATTTAAAAGGAGACGGCAGTTTCTGCAAGGAGACAGTGATTTCTATGAAGTCCAAGGCAGCAGGAGCACAAGGAGCTATACTTTTTATATATAAAGAAAACTGATCTTGTGTTCATAAAAAGGTGCCAAGCTGACAACAGTTGGAGACTGAAATCCTTTGCTTGTGCTCAAGGCAGGCAGAGAATATCTAATACTTTACTCCCCACAGGGGAATTCTTAGCTCCTGTATTTACCCACTGGAACAATGCAATTCAAATTTCACTGGAAGCCTATGGACAGAAAGGGGGAGAGGTTTTTGAACAGCATGTGCTGCCTGCATTGGTGTCATCCCAAAGTGAAAATGAGTATTTGTTTTCAACGTGATCTATTTGTGTGTGTGAAGTGAAATCAAACCACAAAGATATATCACCTCAGGCTTATCTCTCGCATTCATTTACTGATGTTCTTACATACATTTGTTTTCTTATATTTATGTCCCACTTTTCTTGGAATCCGAAGCCACATACATGTGATTTACAGGCAGTTACCCATCTAGAATCTGACCAGACTCAGACCTGCTTAGCTTCAGCAAGAAGGCACAGATTGTGTGTGACTTCTGACCAGGGCTTCTCAAACAACCTCCCATTCCACAGACCACTTGAAAATTGCTGAGGGTCTTGGTGGGCTGCTTAATGATATTTCTGCCTCTTGTTTATCTATCTGTGCTAGACAATAAAGTGTTTTTTTAAAAAAATGGAATCCCAATTTTAACACAGTAAAATACAATATGAAATAAAAGAAACAATTAAAATACAATTAAAATCAATATGATTTGGCAACACATTTAAGTACAATATGCACAGACTACTTCAATCAAGCACTTTGTTATCTTACAATGAAAAGCGCTGTCTGAATTTATTGTTCTTGTATTTCATTAACCACAATACAGAATTCTGATAGGAACTGTTTTCTTTTGTAACTTTATTTATACAGGGGCAGTCTTTGGTCTTTCAAATTTCAGTGGCACCCTTTGTGAGGTCAATTCCACCCCACCCATCCTCACTCTCACCTCCCGTTCTGTGCAATCCATTATGTTATATTTGTGGCACCCTGCGGCACCCCCTAGGATCAGCACCCAGTGTGGCAGAACTGCTCATAGTGCCCAAAATATACCTCTGCATTTAAAATAGATTGATTAGAAGATGTGGAGAGAAACACAGACAGAGACACAAATACCTCCGGCAGAGGAAATCCCAACCCATCATGAGGCAGGTTGTTCCACTGTCAAAGAGCTCTTCCCTTCATCTGAAATTGTGATAAAGTCTCAGGCGTGCTGTGTCACACACTTTTTCTCAGTCAACCACCAGCTACAATGAAATATCCTGCCTGCCAGCTATTGGAATTTAGCTACTGTTATTTTCAGCCTGAGGAAGGGTTGCAGGAAAAGAAGACACCCCCACTTTTTTGAGTCCATATATGTTTCCCAGTACTGATACTGAATACTATTACCATTCATCCAGCTATCTTGTTTCCTATTGCCCATCCTTCAGGGCAGATTTTTTTTTTAAATGACATTTTTTGCTGCATGCCTTGCAGGTTTAATTTAGTGGGTGGACAGCAATCCAAACGAAATGTCTTATCACTAGTCGCATCATAATAGATACCCAGGGGCAGGAGTTAGAACGAAACAGGAAGTGAATGTATTCTGACAAGGTCTTGTTAATGCTGGAGACTTGCGTTTGAATATGTTAACGGGAATCAATAAGTGGCAATGGATATACTGGAAAGACAAAAGGATAAAATCAATTAAAGATGTCATCTCTTTGTAAATTAGAAACATCAGCCATATCCAATGGCTTAAAAATGGAAGACAACAAGAATATTAACAAGCAGCAAGCATCTTGACATGACTTCTAAAAGCTTTCTCTTTGCCTTTTTTAAGGCAGACTTTTGTGTGGTGGGAAAGGCATGACTGGCAGAGCATCAGGCTCCATAGGAAACTGGCAAAGGGTCAGGTGGGGCCTTAAGCCATTTTACTGATCCTAATGAAGTGCTCCAAAAATATTAAAAACAAAAGAAATCACACAACAAAAGAAAGTATGGCTTAGTTCAATCAATGCTTATAGGTCATAATGGCTTCATGTCAGTTCTGGCAGTGGCACCATCATACCAGGCAACTGTCCCAATATTCCCAGGACATTCCAGAATTACAGAAGGCACCCAGGTTTCTGATTGGATCCTGGAATGTCCCATTTCCTCCTTCCAGCATGCCACTGATCTTGGGGGAGGATGAGCTTGCAGCCAGCACTGGTGCCTGCAGTGCTGCTGCACTCTCACGCTGGCTCCCACAAGAGCTCAGCACTGAAAGATGTGCCATCTGACTTGCATGAATGCACTGCTCTAAAAGACATGTGTCCCAATTTTCTTCAGCAGAAAGTTGGAGGGTATGCACCATCAGGGCAGGAATTTTGGGCAGACATCTAAGGGCCTCATCCAGAAGAATGAGCAGAGGGGCCTCCAATTGCAACAGGGCTGGCTTGCCACACTTTGAAGAAGGGGACATTAGCTCCAGAGTCTAAAATCTAACTCTAACACTGTAGACAGCATGCAGCTGAACATCTCTTGTTGGAGACCAACAAGAGCAGAAGGCTTCCCTTCTTATGGGTTTCCTGGAAACAGGAAACCGACCATGGGAAGCAGGAATATGGATTAGATTGGCCTTAAGAGTCTCCATATAGTATTAATTCATCGCTCACTGGGCCAGCATTTCAAAAACAGTAGCAAAACAACAGCTGTAGACTTGTTGATTTGTAGACTTCTGTCCAACTGTTACGATCTGAAATTGGGACATTCATCCCATTCAGTGGAACTGCAACATTCTTGAGTAAAGGTTAGACACAAGGGCAAGGAAATTCAGGCCTGGATGTACCCCAGGCCTCTCTATTTATCCCTTGGGACAATCCTCAAGTGAAACTCTCTCCTCAGATACAAACCCATCTTCCCATACCACACTGCTCCCCTGCCCTGCTTTGCCTACTCCTCAAATGTTTTTACCTGGAATGATAATGCCTCTTGCTGAAAAGGGATTTGCGAGTGTTTGTAGAAACTAGCCTACAATAAAAGGATAGAATTTACATTCATTGCCTCCCTTTACCTAATGGCAGAGCCAGCACTGAGTCCCATTCACAGCATTGTGACAATAATCCACCTGCTGCATCTCTTTTGCTCCCAAACAGACAAATTTTCATCTTTTCAGAGCTACTTTTAACAGTCACTCTGCTTCCTTTCTAATGCATCTGTAGCTTGACAGCATGACATGCATAAACTTGCTGAATCCTGATTCATTTTGACAGGATGTGTAGGGCGGTTGTCTGGGGAAAAAGCCTGGGAATATCTGAACTCGAGAGCCTGGTGGCAGCCTCAGAATTGATGTGTCCTTTTCTCAGGAGTGATTTGAAAATGCTTTGCTCCTGTGGGTTACATCTTTCCTATGTCTGTAAAATAAATTATACAAGTATCTCTGGCACACTTCTGGCATGTGTTTTCAGCGGTATGCAAACGCAACCATTCCCTGACCCTCCAAAGTATACCAATAGTTTGTTCTACGCTTCCTGTATTTTATTCAGAATACTTGGAGGAGGGTGTTGGCATAGATAGATAGATAGATAGATGGTAGATAGAGTGTGTAAGCCCTCCAAGGCTGAGTCTCAGATGGCTTTCAGTAATACTTAATATTTGGTAAGGCCCTTTGGAAGAAGGGGCTTTGCATCACTAGTAGATGGGGATACTTGAAGAACTCAAGTGGGAAATATCAGGCCTGGGGGCCACAAGTGGCCCTCCAGGTCTCTCTATCTGGTGCTCAGGACTCTGCTACACCTCCCACTCAGCCACGCCTTCTTTCCTGAGGCCACACCCCTCCCTGGCTGCACTCTGTGCCTTCTTTAAGTGTTTTTGCCTGGCTCCAGTGTGTCACTGAACTCTGATGAAGCCTCTTGCTTGCCTGGAGGGAGGATAGAGAGGCTGCCCTTTTCCCTATGAAACCCAACTCTTTGAAGCTCAATCAGAGCAAATATCAATCTGTGAAAAAACTGAATTGATGTTTGCTCTAAATAATAATTAAAATTGCTTGGACACTGAGCTTTTAAGTGGGAATCTGTGCCTGAAAAGAGTGGGGCAAAAGGTAAGTGTGGATAACAGAGAGACTAGTTAGGGTGTAAAGTATCCCATTGTCTCTGCATTTCTGTAATGGTGATCATCAAGCACTGCAGATGCAAGTGGGAGCATTAAATGGGGATGCCTTTCAAGAAACAATCAGCCTTCCACTTAAGACTCAGAGAGAAATGTGCAGCTAGCTCAGTCTTCTTGATTGTATTAGTCTCAGTGCAAAATGAAATCCCACTAGGTAATAATAACTTTTTACTCTGGGAGACAGCAATCCTAAGCAAAGTATGTCAAGTGCTGGCAAAACTAATATGGCTTGACACCAATAATAAATTGTGCAAATTCAGGCAAACTTCATCATTCTTATTTTGTATTAAATGTCATCTTATTAGATGATGCATGAATAAATGGTGCAACAGGATAGTTGTGAATTATTGTCCACTAATAGATGGTGTTCCAGCATGTCTCCTGTCTTTCAGTTAGTCCTTGACAAATAAGCCCAGAAATATGTCTGGTCTGCTCTATTGCCAAATGGATAAGGACATTTTTTTATTTTATAGTCCAGGGTGGGAAGTATGATGCAGGATGCTGTTGGACTCCAGTTCCCATCAGCCCCAGCCAGCATGGTAAGGGATGATAGGAGTTGTAGTCTAACAACATGTGCAGGGCACCCTACCATTTCTATAAGCTCATTGAATTTCTATTGGACTTTTTCACTTAGGTGGCACACAAGGACATATTAGCCAGGATATATGTTGGTTTTGGCAGTGACTGACTGATCTGTTTTCTTGCTAGGCATGTCAGAGAATTCTGACGAAAACAGAAGCAAAAATGCAGAGATTTACTTATTTGTCCCATGTCCAGAACACAATTTGATCCAGCAATACTGATTTCACATTTTTTTTATTCCGAAAACCATGTGTAATTGATTAATCCCCTCCCCCAACAATTTAAATTGTATTTCCTTTGCACTGAAATGAACAATGTGGAGTAATTACATCATTAAGTTAAATGTGTAACTTGCATAAATTATGTAAATTATGACATACTTTTTTGTAGCTCACTGTCCACTTCCTCAGATGCATGGAGTATTATCCTGAGTTACAGGAATATTCACACATGATTGGTGAAATGGGGATTGTAAATAAGGAGATCAAAGGGAAATGAAATACAGAGAGTGTGGAGTCAGTGATAATTACGTTATGGAAAACAGTGGTAATTCACAGAACAGTTATTGTTGATAACACAGGCATCTAAACATTGGTAAGAGGCTACCCCTTGGGAAAATGGTAGAATATTAAACTTTCTGAATGGTTTTGCAGCTCACTAATAATCTGTGAACCAATGATTTGGAAAACAGTGCTGCCCCATTATATAAATATGAAGATGGTAGATTGACAAACTGTCACCAGTCCAGCGTGACTTGTTTATGAATACAGTGAATGTTTCCATATTATTTTCAGGATGCATTGGATAATTATTGTTAAAGGCCTTGCAATTTACAGGCCTGTAAGTAACATTGGTGTCACTAGGGCTTACAGGCTTATAAATGGTTTCACAATCACAGTCTTCAAGTGCCTCATAAAATCATACATTGGTTAGGGTAGTTGAAACATCAGGCATTTTCTATAGTTCATTGGTTTTCATCCATCTGCTGGTTCATGGATCAGAGTCAACTGGAGACCAATGGTCTCCTGTTCTGCAGCAAAGATACTACTCAACACCATATTGTATTATAAAAGCATCAATATTCACTTTCCTGCTGATATACAGATGGCAGGAGAGCAGTGCAGTTGGACCACCAAAAGTGATTTGATGGTTTGGAATCATGATGTGGTCCAGGTCTCATGGGATGGTAATGAAGCAATGCTAATGCTCAGTCTCCCAGCACCACACACACACACACACACACACACAGAGAGAGAGAGAGAGAGAGAGAGAGAGGCCAAGATGAAGTGACAGTGTGTGTAAGTTCTTGAAAATATGTAGATTGACAGGAGAATGCTATTGCCCTAAATAGAGCTACAATAGGAGAAACCCTAGGCATTATAGAACTGCTTGCCTATAATTACAAATGTAACCCCCCGTGGTTATAGACATGCATGAAGCAAATATCCACATATTCCACATGCACTTAAAACATGCCTTTCTGAAAGGATTTTGGCTCTTTAAGCATTTGATCTAAAACTCCTTATTTTGTCTGAGAGAGGTGAAACTGACACTCTCAGTTTCTCTCACTTTTGGCCATGGACTATTTCTCATGCAGGTACCCTGAATGTTTGCAATCTATTTTTCCTTCATTATGTCAACACTGATTACAGATTAAAAATTTAAATATTAAGTAGAATCAAATCAGAGAACGGTGCTGTCATTCCACTTGGTGCAAGCTGCCTCTACCAATTTTGGTGATTCCCACCTTCACACCATAGACCCCTGCATCATATCCCAAATCTTTCTTGAGAATTCCTGGTTTTCCAGGTGTGATTTTTTTCCAAGGCTCAGGTATGGATTATTCAATATGTATGCCCTGGATATGGATACACTGCACTTGATATAGAAAAATCGGAAGGCATGCATAGCTTACCTGAAATGTGCAAGCACAATATGGTCTGAAGCTCAACATCAAAAAAAACCCGAAGATCATGGCCACTGGTCCCATCACCTCCTGGCAAATAGAAGGGGAAGAAATGGAGGCAGTGAGAGATTTTACTTTCTTGGGCTCCATGATCACTGCAGATGGTGACAGTAGCCACGAAATTAAAAGACAACTGCTTCTTGGGAGAAAAGCAATGACAAACCTAGACAGCATCTTAAAAAGTTGAGACATCACCTTGCCAACAAAGGTAGAAGAAGAAGAGTTTGGATTTGATATCCCGCCTTTCACTCCCCTTTAAGGAGTCTCAAAGCGGCTAACATTCTCCTTTCCCTTCCTCCCCCACAACAAACACTCTGTGGGGTGAGTGGGGCTGAGAGACTTCAAAGAAGTGTGACTGGCCCAAGGTCACCCAGCAGCTGCATGTGGAGGAGCGGAGACGCGAACCCGGTTCCCCAGATTAGGAGTCTACCGCTCTTAGCACTACACCACACTGGCTCTATAGTAAAAACTATGGTTTTACCAGTAGTGATGTATGGAAGTGAGAGCTGGACCATAAAGAAGGCTGATTGCCAAAGAATTGATGCATTTGAATTATGGTGCTGGAGGAGACTCTTGAGAGTCCCATGGACTGCAAGAAGATCAAACGTATCCATTCTTAAGAAAATCAGCCCTGAGTGCTCACTGGAAGGACAGATCGTGAAGCTGAGGCTCCAATACTTTGGCCACCTCATGAGAAGAGAAGACTCCCTAGAAAAGACCCTGATGTTAGGAAAGATTGAGGGCACAAGGAGAAGGGGACAACAGAGGATGAGATGGTTGGACAGTGTTCTCGAAGCTACCAGCATGAGTTTGACCAAACTGTGGGAGGCAGTGGAAGACAGGAGTGCCTGGCGTGCTCTGGTCCATGGAGTCAAGAAGAGTCGGACATGACTAAACGACTAAACAACAACAACATACAAGCCTTCAGACTTTCTCCCTCCCAACTCTACAATTCTATGATTCTAATGCTTCCCCTAATTACTTTATGGCAGAAAACAGAATCTTTTAGGGGTGAAATCAGGGATTGAAGCTGAAAGCTTTCTGCATGGGAGCTAATGACCATATAGTTCCTTTGAGAATGGAAAATAGATTCCTGAAGTTTTGGATTCACTCGAAACAATTACTTTTCCATTTTGGGGCAGGGGGCTTGGATAAATTCTGAGTCAATTCAAGAAGAGCTTTGGAAAACTCCCCCATTTGTCTGTTCTTCATCAAACAATTAAAAATTCCACTGAAAATCCTCCTCCACTTTGGTATTTCAGTACAAAATAAAAATATTTTGAGTCATTATGACACCCCCTCTGGAAAAGAATTATCAAAGTGTATAACTTTCAAGAAGTTATGTGAGATGTGTTACAACACGCCTCTTTTCTTAATAGCACAACCTGTTTATACCAACTTTGCATAACCATTGTAGATGTTTTCCAGCTTGTTATAAAAATCATTGCATTGGGCAAAAGGAAAGGAAAGGAAAGGAAAGGAAAGAAAAGAAAAGAGAGAGTACTAGCTAGTGAAGCCCATTACTCATACCAGGTCTGTGAACCTCCACAGAGCTGAATAGCTGCTTTAATGTTAATTCATAACAAATAAAGTGCTCCCTGACATTTTGTAGAAATTTAGGATTATTTAGCCTCAGAAGAAGTGACTCAACCAAGGTGCTGAATCTCTCGAAAGCCACAGTAAAAAATAAAATAAAATTTAAAAAACCCAGCCAGCCTTTGCATTTTACAGTCTCCTCCTAATTAGAGAACAAGAGGTCACTCCAAGTTAATGGCAGGCAAATTTAAAACAAATGAAATGAAATACTTCTTCATTGAGCATTTATTCACACTGCAGAGGAGGTCAAGGTGTCAAATACCATACCTGCATTTTAAAGGTGCTGGGTAATTTTATGATCATCCGTAACATTTATAGCTTTACCCACAGAGACACTGAGTTACTGCATTTTCATGCCTCTGGGCATTATCTGATCATTGAAAAGGACAAGAGGATTTTTCTTCTTCTTTCCATTATGAGCCAGTGTTCAACTGGACAAGTGCAGCTCTTCCTCTTATGGGCTGCAGACTCTTGTCATACAAGCACTTTCCATGAGCCCCTTTTTCTCAATTCTGCTTGATCATAAGATGTACCCTCCTGTTAATACCCAACTCCCCAGTTGCCTTGATGCTCTAACTTGATTGTGATGCTATCACCACAACCTTCGTACAGTGTTGTATTTCCTAAGTAAAGAATGAACGAACAAAACCATTTGTAGACTAAAGCTCAAAGAAAGCCTGATATGGTTGTGAAGTGATGGGACAGAATAGGGACAAGGCAGCTACCAGGACAGATGATAGCCCTCAGTCTCTGCACTAGACACCTTAGTCAGAAAACACAGGGCACTGTGGGCAATGAACCATCTGGATTCATCCATATGTCCTGGAGAAATTGTGGATATTGTGGGTAGGGATGGATAAATATGTCAGTTTGGGTTTCTCTCCCTTTCTCATCTTTCCAGTCCTAAGTTAGGGCTGCCCCATTCCCCACCCCCCATTGATTTGATTAAATAATGATAAAAAAATACACTCTCATGAATAGATTTTGATATGCAATTTTGCCTGCTTAGCAGTTGCATTTTTGCAAGCAATTTCCCCAGACGCTCACATTAAAATGTGAAGAAAATTGATATCTATCATTCCTAAGTGTGGGCAATTATGTTGATGGGAATCTCCCATAGCCACCTTGTGCAGGTGCCTTCCTGCCTGCCTGCAAGCAAATCCATGAGATTAGAATTGATGTAGGAGGGGGCACAACTGACAGCACCATTTCAAAGCTGGAGCCAGATCTGCAGGGTAGGCCCTTGTGGGTGGAACCTCTGCATCAAGAATGGGTGGAGACTCTGCACCAGGGATGGGGAGCCAGTGGTTCTCCAGATGCTATCAACTTTCACCAGTGACCATGCTGGCTGGAAGGGGCTGATGGGATTTGCAACCCCACAGCATATGGAGGACCACAGATTCCCCATTCCTGCTCTACACACTCTTGTTTCCATAGCCAATTCTCACTTCAGATGTGACATCAAGACAAAATGAAGGAATAATGATACAAGTGACAGCGTGTATAATGGGAAAAAATATTTAAAATAAAAAAAGGAAAAGAAATCAAGTGATCCAGAAGGAGAACAGAGAAATATCTCTTCAAAATGGAATCTTGTTTATTGATAGTGTTTACCTTTTTTGCCCACCTAAAAATGAACTGAGTAAATTCTTTGTTATTATTATGCAAATTTTTCTTTGAACACCCACAGAGGCCCAGAACATTTGCATCTCTACTTTCTCATTGAGACAAAGAATAAAAATAAAACAGCAACAAAAGTGATGGTAACAATCTATATATAAAGTCTAGTGCTTTCCTTAATGGGCACATTTGTTTGGTCTTGCAGTAGCCTTGAGATCATTAGCCCACAAATTGCTTTCCCTCTCCTGATGCTTCTATCTTTGCTCTGGAAAACAAGATGCAGTTTTTATTTGGCAATTTTACCTTGTAAATTAAATTCTCATACACTGCCTCATGTTCACGCCTGCCATTTCATTGTTGAGACATTTCTTGATCACCTCTCTTCCTTTTTCATAAATAGGAAAGCAGAAACAAAATGTACAGAAGTACCACATAAGTATTCATAGTAACAACTTTCCATCACAGCCCTATAAATCTGTATGGAAACTTTCCCTGTGAGCAGGGTGGCTGCATTGGATTATTTGATGCACTGCCTGGTCAATAGCAAAGGAACAATATTTTAAATTGCAGAGAGTGAGGGGGCATTTCCCCATTACCAAAGGAATAATAGGTACCTATTTCAAGATAAGGGACGTGGGTGGCGCTGTGGGTAAAACCTCAGTGCCTAGGACTTGCCGATCGCATGGTCGGCAGTTCGAATCCCCGCGCCGGGGTGCGCTCCTGTCGTTTGGTCCCAGCGCCTGCCAACCTAGCAGTTCGAAAGCACCTCCTGGTGCAAGTAGATAAATAGGGACCACTTACCAGCGGGAAGGTAAATGGCGTTCCGTGTGCTGCGCTGGCTCTCCAGATGCAGCTTGTCACGCTGGCCACGTGACCCGGAAGTGTCTGAGGACAGCGCTGGCTCCCGGTCTATAGAGTGAGATGAGCGCACAACCCTAGAGTCTGGCAAGACTGGCCCAAACGGGCAGGGGTACCTTTACCTTTATTTCAAGGTAAGATTATCAGTAGCTAATCCTAACAAGCACCCTTACTGCAAAAACAAACTGTAGTACATCAAGAATATGTAAGTTGATAAAAGAGTCTTGTGGCACCTTCATGTCAGACCGAGTCAGATGGATGGCATATAAACAAATTATTATTATTATTATTATTATTATTATTATTATTATTATTATTTCTAACAAATTTAGTAATTACAGCACAAGCTTCTGTGGACTCAATGAGACTTCATCCAGGGCACAATGCTTCAACAGATAAATTGGACCAGAGATGGGAATCCTCCAGAGGTGATCAACTCCATCCACCCTGCCAGCATGACCAAAGGTCAGGGATGATGGAAGTTAGAGTCCAACGACTACAGGTTCTCCTTCCCAGTGTTATACTTTGATATGGGAAGACTGTATTTACAGTATATCCCAATAGTCAAGTCACCATATCGAAAACAATGATGCAACTGCAAAAAAAGAGGCTGTACTGAATGCACTGCCATTCCTGATATGTGGCATGAGTGCTTATTTTTTTAAGTGAAGGCTGGTTCCCAGTCTATGTATTTCTGGAAAATCAAATGTGACTGTATACATATTTTTCTCATGAACTGAAGTTATCTCAGTGTAGGAAAAAAAAATCAGTTATGAAGAAGAAATATCTGGAATCTGGCAGCAAATTCTAGGGTTCACCCCTGGGGCCTAACAGATATGTTCAAACATGAATACATAAACAAAGCAGAACAATGTGAAGCTCATTTTAACACTTCCCACAGGGGAAGTATCCCAATGATTCTTTCAAACATGACTGCTGGGTTCAAGCTTTTGAACATGGCAGGAGGTGGATGGGGGAAACTAGGGCTTGGTTTGTTCTGACATCAGGACTTTATGCGAGCAAGAAGCTCAGACAGCAATCCAAAGACTTGTTGAAGCCATAAGGCTAATATAATATACTTCATAAATGTCCAACCAATGGCCCAAGTGGGAGGGTAGGATGCTGCAATGGAAAAGGAGGACTCAGGGAAAGGAGCAGCATCCCATAGACAGCCCTATGCCCTGAGCCCCATTGTCCAAACATGTCACATTGTGGGAAGAAAATGCCTCCTCCTTCAGATAAATGCCATGTGAAACTTCACTTTCAATGGCATTGATCCAACTCCCCAACATAAGGCTGGGAGCAAAATATGCCTCATAACATGAACCCTTGATACCACCATCTGAACATGCATTGCTTAAACAAAGCCCCACTGGAGTCACCCTCTTTTAGAAGAGTAGAGAACCAGGCTGGCCCCACCAGCCTGGCAGATAAAGTAGCAGTCTCAGCCAGAAACAGATACTGAACAAGAGTGGCAGTTGTCTTCCGGCTGTTCCTGCTCTGCTGTCTAGCCATTCCTGTCTGTTTGAGGTCAGAGCTATGTGTAAGACACAGTCTGTTTCATGCCCCTAAGCTCAAGTGTGGTAGAGGTTGCTATTCTGAAGCAGTATTTTGTATGTGCAAGAGAGGAGGATGCCATATTGTCTTTTGCCTCAAGCAGCAAAATACCTGAGGCTAGGCCAGCTACCCAGTGCCTTCAATTTTATCCTCATAATACCCATTGCAAGTGAAACGTATTTCCAAGCAGATATGTATTCAAAAGGAGAGCTCTGCAATTTGATCACCATATTTGTTAACGTGCCACAATCCATTTTTGCACGCAATCCATTGTATGATTGTAGCAGAAGCTCATTTAATGTCTTGGCTCAACGTTCACTGCTCCTTTTTAAGACAGAAATGCACAGTGCTCTCCCTCTCTCCCTCCCTCTTTCATTCTCTTCCGCATCTGGCAATAAAGCTGCTGATACACTCATAAGCTTGCAATGGAACAAGTCTTTGCATACTTTATGCAATGTTTCATCTTGCACTTTGAGCGTGGAGAAAGCAAAGGCACTCGTGCAGTGCCTGATTTGCATAATCATTTTCAAACTGGAGATGTCCACAAAGAAAAATCATCTGTCTTCCTAATGACTTCCCCCTCTCTCTCACTCTCTTTTCTTTGCATATTTTCTGAATTGGTTTACTTTCCTGTTCATCAAGTGTGTTGGTGCATACCAAATGTGGACATCAGATCACACTATCAAAAGGAATACAGGAGTTGAGTAGAGAGGCAACCAAGCTGTGGTCCAGTCTATGGTGTTCTGTTGCCCACAGATAGCACCACTTGCAGTCTTTGCTTATTTAACTTCATACCCATTGGGAAAGATGATGACTTGTCTCCTACTTGGGTTGCTGTTGGTGCAATGGAGCAGTGCGACCATCCTAACCCTGGTGTGGCTGCAACTAATGTAGATGGAGCAGGGCAGAGCAGAAGCAAGGTCAGGACTGCACAGATTCACCAGCAGAGCCAATCCAGTGTGTCCAGCTCTGCCCCACCACACTGACCACTACCACACTTAGGTCTAGGTGCAAGAATTATTATTATTATTATTATTATTATTATTAGGCAAGCCAAGTTAAAAAGCAAAACTGTAGGCAATACTTTACAAAGAGGAAGTATTATTGCAGAAACTTGGCTGTCATATTGCTACTGAAAAAAAAGGATCTCCCACAGTTTTTTCACCTCGATGTTTTCTGTGTAAAGGGCAAAGTAGTGGAAATGACAGGCTGGATGTTCTCAAATGAGAAGTGTTTCATAGCTGAGGAGTGTTAGGACTCCATACTTTTTTTCTTTTTCTTTTTGAAAAAAGAGCTATCAGTGACATGTTTTTAAGGTCAATGTGCAATATCTCTTCCATGCGGTCCTGAGAAGTCAGATTAGTCCTTTCAGTGGTAACCTTTCCTGCAATGAATATGTTTGCTTCCCTGTCATTAAAATTCACCCCCTCTGTTTGTGATCCTGACAGCTTGTAAGATTAAATTTCCCATATATTGATTTGGATGTTCTACCTCTGTCAGGTTTTGATCACTAGAAACACAATTTTCCGTGTGTTGAGATAATGTATGGTGGATGTAGAACTAAACTCAAGTAACATTTTTTTTCAGAGAGAGCCTTTCTTCTGACTGACAAGTGTTTGTTCACCTACAACAAGTGAATTGCAATGCAGAGTTTACCCACTCTATGTTATCCACATTTGCACACGTATATATATTGGTGAAATTCAAATGGGATTAGGGCTCTAGTACCTTTAGTGCAGATGTAGGGAAGCTCTGGCTCTCCAAAAATGAGAAAAGGGGAATGAGTCAAAATTATCTTGTCTACACTACTGTTAAATGGAGAGAAGCTATGCCATCATTTGCACATTGCAATTTATGTTTTGTTTTAATACATCTCTCTTTTGAGATTAGTTTTAGAAAATTCCAGGTCAGTGCTTTTCTTTACCTTCAATCCCAAAGACCCTGAACTATATCAGGGACCACTTTACAAAATTTGGGATGTGATTTTCCTGAGGACTTTTTTAAAAATTGAAAACGTACACATACATGTGGCAACCTGCACTGAAGATTGGAGAAATGAAAAACTGGGTGAAACAGAAATTGACAGATTCACCCTAACGCCAGGTCATTTCAATGACTGGTTTGCTCCCTAAGATAAGCCCAACAGTTCTGTGAATTAGGTGAAGAGGAGGAGGGGAAAGGCAGCTCTTAAGCATTTGTTTGCCATTCACATTTTTACTGCAGCACCTCTTGAGCAGCTGTGAAGATGTAGTTAAACAAAGCTCTTCTCACACTAAAGTGTAAACAGAGCCCAGTCATGCTAATATCTCCCTTGTGTATATTTTAGGAGAGGAGCCTAGACACACAAAATAAGCATTAGCACATTCTCACTTATTATGATCCACAATTAAGAGTGAAGTACATAGCAGCTTTTGTTACAAAGGATTCCAAATGGCTACCAAATAATGTGCATTAAAAATGTGCCTGTGCGCATTAAAAATGTGCCTGTGCGCGTATACACATGCATAACTATTTAAGAACATTATGCTAAAAAAAGTGAACAGCTATATAATGTGTGTTTAATACCTTCTAGTCCCCTTTCATTCTTACATACTTCTTCGTTGAAAACACCCATGCATGCTATCTGCAGAAATTACTCCCATATACCATACTTACACCATCCCTTGCATTCAGACACCATGCTGACAAATATAAACAATATCATTTCATGCATTATGCAGACATAAAGGCAAATTGGTCAAGTGGTACACATGGAACTTTATCATGCCATGGTTCCAAAACAAGTGCAACTTCAGCGGGTCCTTGCCTTGTAAGGTAAGGTAAAGGACCCCTGGATGGTTAAGTCCACTCAAAGGTGACTATGGCATTGCGGCGCTCATCTTGCTTTCAGGTGGAGGGAGCTGGCATTTGTCCACAGACAGCTTTCAGGTCATGTGACTAAACCACTTCTGGTGCAACGGAACACCATGACAGAAACCAGAGCATACAGAAACGCTGTTCACCTTCCCACCACAGCAGTACCTATTTATCTTACTTGCACTGGTGTGCTTTCAAACTGCTAGGTTGTTAGGAGCAGGGACAGAGCAACAGGAGCTCACCCTGTAACGGGGATTTGAACCACCAGCCTTCTGATCAGCAAGCCCAAGAGGCTCAATGGTTTAGACCACAGCGTCACCTGTGTGAATCTGAAGCACTATTAGGAAAACAAATGCTCTGGTCCTCCTATTGACATGCATCAAGAAGCCAAAACAACCATAACTCACACAACCCTGTTTTTCTCCATTAAAAATAAATAAATCTGTTGTTGATTTGATGTGATATCCACTCCCAAATTTTAGCCAAATCATGTCTCTCCTGCAGCCTTTTAGTTCAATAACCACAAAAAGCAAGAGGATCAACTCACCTATAAGTAAGTCACAGGAACATAAAATACCTTATACCAGGACAGACTGGTTTTTTTTTTAAATCGACTGTTTATCCATTTGGATCAACATTGTCTACTCTGTCCCAGTACAAAGTTGCCCATTCTTTTATTATTTAGGCTTTAAATTAGGTGTGATGAACCTTTGGCCTTCCAGTTTCTACCATCAGCCCTAGCCAGCACAGCCAATTGTCAGTGGTGATGAGAGTTGGAATCCAACAATAGCTGGAGGATCATCTCTCTGTCGATGTAACAGATTCTATCTATAGCAAGAAAATCCAGGGGATGAGTAGCTTCATGTCTCCTTCTGAACATCATCACCCACTTTTTGGGGGGGCTATTGAAACCCAGTTGTCAAGCTACAGGATGCAAAGGGGTTCAAAGGTAACAACCAAGCTGTTAGCAGGTGCTTAGAGCAGCTGGAGTCATGCAGCCACCTGCTACAGCATTAGCTGTAATTAACGAGCTTATCATTAATTGCCTTACATGATCGTCCAGATCAGCACATGGGGAGCCTTTGCTCACATCTTGACAGTCTTCCCCAGCTGAGAACATGTAAAGTGGGGAAAATTCACCAATATATTTCTTGCTTCATTCACACCTGGCAGAATCTCTACAACAAAGTTAACCAAGTGTTCTCAATACAATGTCGCCATAACATTCAACAGGCTTGTCACATGGAGTGCACACCGTCCTTCCAACACAGGGACTGCGCCTTGATCAAAGGACTCAGCTAAACATAAAGGTGCCACAAAATTGTTGGTTTCCTGTAACAGAATACGGATGCAATCCCTCCTGCTGAGTCAACATCCCTGCAGCAACAGAAAGGTGGGGCAGGATGATCAGGCCCAGACTGGGCCCAATGCTCTTGCATGATGGATTCTGAGCCAGTTCAGTCTCACCCCTTCCTGCCCTCACTTACACCCCACTCACACACACACAAAAATCAGTTCTCACTACAGCCAACCAAAGACCCCAACCACACCCTAAGCCACACCCAACCTCTCTCATCACCAAGGAAATACAACAAGTGAATAGTAAGAGAACCCATACGAGTAACGCTGACACAACCCCTCACATGCTAAGTAGAATAATAGAAGCATAACCACCCAACCCCACCCCACTCGCCACTCCCCTCTTCCTTCTTCTTCTTCTTCTTCTTCTTCTTCTTCTTCTTCTTCTTCTTCCTAATTGTTTGAACCAATTGATAAACCAATAACTTATACATTGACCACTAATAATGAAACCTACCTTGTAGATATTTTTCCACATTTATTATATTTTTGTGATATACAAATGACATGAAAAAACTTGGTATACTAATTTGTATAACAGTATTCCTGTTTATAAAACCCAATTACATACATACATACATACATACATACATACATAATTGCCTGTTTCAGGCCTCTTGCCTGCCTGCCTGCCCATTTGACAGCCAGTGGGAAACCAGCCTAGCCAGGAGAGCTGGACTATTCTGCTCCCCACAGGTATCAAATTGGGGATCACAGCTCTCGTGAACACTTCCATGAGATAAAAAAAATCATAGGGGTAGTGAAAAATTACGGGGGTTGATGCATTTGACTGGAGACAAGACAATAGGCTGTTGTTTTTTTAACAGAGTTGTAAAAGTGGTTAGAACATACATTTCTTTTAAGCTACTGTCTCCTCTGGCCAAACAGAATTTTTCAGGTTTGAGGAAGAAGACAAAGTACCATAACTTGGAGCAACTATTTACTGCCTGTATAGTTGAAAGAAACCAGAGATATTTCCTCCTCTGAGGCAAATAGCTGCTTGATTGAAATGTGAATACTGCTCCTAACATCCCATATATATTTTCCCCTTCAATATTAGGGCTAAAAATTCTCATCTAATGTAAAACGCACTAGAGATAAACCTGGTGTTACCTCTGACTGCAAGATTAATAAAGCTGAATTTAAGAAAAAAGTTACAGCATCCTGAATTATGTAAAACTCTGCACATGGAGAGCTTCCTGTGCATTCAATGCCACAGTATGGGGGGGGAAAATCTATTTCCTCCCACCCTGCAAAAGTGGGTTGGGGGACAGGTATGAATGGTGGTAGTATATGCTCATTTTTCAGGAACTAATGTCATAAAGAAAGCTGAATATTTGGGTGGAAGCTTTAACTGGCTACCTGTGCCCCAGCATGGTGTAGTGGCTATAGTGTTGTGATTAGGTCTTGGGAGACCCAGGTTCAAAATCCCCACTCAGCCACAAAAATCATGATGTTCCCTTAAGCTTAAAGAACTGCTCCAAACTAAACCTGATCCATCTTGTATAAAGGGGGAAGGGATCATTATTAGCAATATTGTTGCCTGCACAAGAAAACAGGATTATGTATAGCTTTTGTTTCCATTTACATGGAGGGTGAGTGCACTGGTTTCTCTTCTGTGATTAAAATATTTTATGTGTGCTTCCCCCCCCCCCCCAACATTCCCCCATCAATTGATGAAAAAAGAAATTACACTGGGAAATTATCAAAGGGGAGAGAACTTTTCAGTGAAATTCCCATGAATGCGCTGCAGGATTGTTGCTATTGTTCTTTTACTTTTGGTGTTAAGTTGTGGGTGAACATATCAGATGACACAGCGATTCTTCAAACAGCTCTTGTTTATTCACAGGCCAGAACAGAACTGAACTGAAGGGTTCAGCCAGCCTGCTTATATAGAGCTCCACTAGAATGCAACAGTAACCATTTTCTGTAACTATCCAATCACTGAATGTCACTTTCAATCCCTTATTTGCATATGTGGACCTGAGTGAAAACTATCCACAGTATCCCCCTGCTGGCCCAGGGTGAGAACTTCAGTACATAACATTTGGGATGGCTGAAGAGCGTTCATATGTATTCTTCCTTTCAGTCTATAACTATTGCTCCAGCATTCTGCACTCTGCAGCCTTCCGAGGTTCCTAAAGTCAAGGGGAAGCAACCCCTTCAATGGTGCTTTTAAAGATCAGGAAGCACAAAAAGCTTGGAGAGGTTTCAGAACACTGAAGAAAGGAAGTCATATACCCCACTCTTAATGGCCTTCACAATGATAAAGTAACCTCAAAACCCACTGGAATTCTAAAGAGCCCTGAGAATGATACAGAAAAAAATGGAGGCTTTTTTTGCATGGGAAGTAAACCTTGGATAAATTGAAGGGCAGATTTCAGCATGGCACTAGTCTATGTACTTCAGGGATATCCCAAAAGCTGTGCTGCGATCATGTGCACTTGGAGACTTTGAACAAGTGGGAAACTTTGTGGCTGGCACATTACTGATTAAGAAGCTAGGGGAGGAAAAAACAGATTGGGGTTCTGATTCACTTCATTTTTTTAAACAGAATGTTAAAACGTAATCTTTAGGAAAATCAATGATTGGTGCCAGTCACTGAACTCTTGCCATCTGCATGCTGGGGATTTGAGCAGTGATTAATGTGCACAGGGCATGCAGGCTGGCGCCTACTCAAAAAACATGTTTAGTTTTATAATTTGGAGATAGTAGATGATGACCATCCTTCAAAAAAGCCATAAGGGATTAGGATTATAGATAAACTCCTCATTAGTTCCAGCCATGTCAGAAGCTGATGAATGACACAGAGCCAAAGCAAATGACCAGAGATTAAAAGTTCAGTCAGTGGCAAATGTAGCCAAAAAGCAGGACTGATGGAGAAGAGCAGCTAATTTCAGGACCTTGGATAAGATGTTCTTGCAAAGTTCAACAGTTCTGGCTGCCTTTTTTTTGTGCCCCAATGTTTCCTTCTACCAGGATTTATAAAACTCCCACTGACACTCTGCTAATGCACTCCTGCAGCACACCTACTTTACCACCGATGAAAATCTGTAATTACAAGAGGCTTTGCCCACGGGTTATAATTGATTTGTCCCCATGAATGAGTGATAAACATCTATGTCAATGCCATAATTAATGTTGGGCATTTGATTTTAAAAAATTAACTGTTGGCATTACAGGCAAACCGATAGTACCCAAGAGATATTTATTTGAATAATATATAAACGGATCTCTCCAAAAGCACTTGGAAAGAGTGTAACAAGCTTAAGGGGCTAATGATGAAATGGGAAAGTTGGAATAAGGGTATGGTTTTTCTATCACCAATTAATAGGCAACAAGAAATTTACAACAGTTCTTGCACAGAACCTAATTCATTTATATGCAGCTGCACTAAGGGGCAAACTACACAGTATATGGAGTTCAGTGCAACTTTCCATTTTTCTTCTCAAAGTTGCTCTTCCATATGCCTTTCTTCCTGCAGGAGAAAAGGGAAGTGTGTGTGTGTGTGTGAGAGAGAGAGAGAGAGAGAGAGAGAGAGCTGAATGCATGTGAAGTTATAGTTCTCTGTGTAGCTACTTAAGCTGCATCTGCATATTGTCTCTCTCCCTCTACACACACACACCCCCCTCACAAGGTGGGGCAGAGCTACTACATTTGTTTCCCGCTTCTGTATACATGCCATAACAATATTATAATATCTGCTACAGTATAAACATAAACTGAGTCTTTTGTCTGTGTGTTGTCTGTGCAATGGAGACCTGTATATTTTCAGCTTAGTTTTCCATGTAGAAACCACTGTTTAAGATTGAGTAGAATGAAGAGGCTACCAAAGGCAAACCAATGAATATGCCTGAAGCTCCTTTCCAATGTTTGCAAATGCAGGTGTTTAATTATATTTTGGAGACTACAGAATAGTAACTACTGGAAAATTCAATGTAATGGTTGAAAACATGAGTACAGAAAAGGCAAAGTGTGATGTACACTGGTATTGTCTTTCCCCCTCTGTACTAGAAATCATAATGAGATGTCATCCTGTGGGTTGGATCTATGGCCAAAATTTGAGCTCCATTTTTTGATGGACAAGGTTAAGGAACATTATTTGTTTACTGTTGGTATGATACACCAATAAAGATTCCCGAGTGGCACAATAATATAATATAATATAATATAATATAATATAATATAATATAATATAATATAATAATAATATAATATAATAATAATATAATATAATATAATATAATATAATATAATATAATATAATATAATATAATATAATATAATATAATATAAATACCCTGTCCATCTGGATGGTTTCCTCAGCCACTCTGGGCGGCTTCCAACAAAGTATTAAAATACAGTGGTCTGTTAAACATTAAAAGCTTCCCTAAACAGGGCTGCCTTCAGATGTCTTCTAAAAGTTTGGTAGTTGTTCTCCTCTTTGACATCTGGCGGGAGGGCGTTCCACAGGGCAGGTGCCACTGCCGAGAAGGCCCTCTGCCTGGTTTCCTGTAACTTGGCTTCTTGCAGTGAGGGAACCACCAGAAGGCCCTCGGCGCTGGGCCTCAGTGTCCGGGATCACATAGTGAACATGACCACATCAGAATGCTATGCAGTGAGTCAGAACTGCTGTGCGATGACATTATTCAATGAAATAATTGCAATGCAGAGCAAGAAAGGGCAGTTTAAAGGAATCGTTAAAGGAGCACTGAAAAACTATCAAGAAAAGGAGGCATTTTTTACACTTTTGAAAATTGTTGTGAGAAATTATGTATAGTGTTTGTTCCACCCTAGTCAAAACCAAGCCCCTCATTTCTGCTGGGATACAGCCTCTTTTATTGTAGACTTTATATGAATCAGAAACATAACAAATGGTGCTCGGACCTAACACACTTGTGATCTATCTGCAAGCAAAAGTGTTTTCAAGCCACTCAGCAGTCTGCGTAGCAGTCACAAATCACTGGCTTTACTTATTACAGACTCAGCACTCTTAATCTTTTTTTTCTTCCAGTCAACAAATTAACAGAAACTTTATGCATTAGCTTGAGGTAGCAAAGGGAGCTGAAGCTTGAAGCATGTAGATCATGTCTTGCCTTTCACAAGATGCTTGTCTATTACCTTTTAGTTGCTAACCTTTGTAATTTTACTTTATTGTCATGGAGGAACAGAATGAGTAAGTATATTGGCCATCAGGATTTTGTAATGGGAGTCAGTTAGACAATAGAGATGACTTGAAAGCCTTTACTGATTTATTTTGAAATTCTCTGGTTTCCAAGTAAGTTAACAGGAGGAAAGTAACAGAACAAAAAGGATTTTTCCAATCTAAGCCAAAGTTAGTTTGCAGAGTTTTCGTTTCATTTTCTTTTCCAAAGTTATTGCTGGCACCTGATCAGACTTTATCATTGCACATCTAATTGTGAACGTATCTGATAGTTCACCAAAGACTGACATTTCCTTCATGCCTCTGCTTCCATCTCCTGAGAATTCTGAGCATCACAGAGATGTCAGTGCAAATTCCCTCTGAAACTATCATGTTGTAAGGATTTGAGGTAAATACAGATCCCATGAAATAGAGATCTTAGTGACAGAGGAACACACTGCTGGCATCCACATCCTGGGCTTATCAGCACATTATTCTGCAATCCCAGTCTCTTGCAGCGTTATCTTTTGAGAGTCTATGGATTTTTTCTTAGGACGTTCTCACCCAAAGAAATGTTCAGATGTAGAGAAGAACCTAAGAAACTTGTAGGGCTGAGCCTGCATGAAGTAATTTTGATGTTTTAGTTATCCTGCCATCTTTATTACCTGACCAGCCTTATTAATTGTTTTTATTTTGTTTAGTTTCTTTCTTTCTTTCTTTCTTTCTTTCTTTCTTTCTTTCTTTCATGTTTATCTGGCCCTTCACCCTAACGCCGCTTAGCAGTATACAACATCAGAACAGAATATAATCATAAACAATTAAATTAACTCAAAACTCTAAGACTAGCATCTCAGTTTTTATTTTAAAATATGTTTTAATGAGATGGCTTTAGTTTGTATAAACCTAAAATTGGATGTGGGTCTGGGACAGTGCTGACAAGTACCCAACCATAGTACTTACTGCCCTCTCCTTCTGTTTCTAAGTTACAAAAAAAAAAAAAAAATGCATTAAATGGGAAACTGGTATGGACCATAAAGATGGAAGATGAACCTTGGCCCTGAAGTCCTCAAACTCCTTAAGGCTCTGCTAGTAAGTACGCCTGGTGTTAACCACCAAGGCAGAAAAGATGGCACTATGAGTGATTATCTGCCAATGTTCCACAAGCTCTCAGGCATCCTCATCAGTTATGGACACTAAACCTCTGTTGATGCACACTAGAATTGCATTAGCTTCCTTAGTTGCCACATTGCAGTGCTTAGATCCTTTTCACATGTGCTTCTGTCATCCTATATTTGGCTACCCAAGACTTCCTGTCTGACTATCTCTATTATCTACCTACTATCTCTTCCTGCCTTTACTATCTCTAGTAAAAGTATTTTTGTTAGTTTTTGGTCCAGTTCTGCACTATGTTTAGATCCTATTGGAGCCTGCTGCTGTCTTCTAACATTTAAGCGACTCATTCAGTTTGATGCACCTGCAAATTTGATTAGCATCTCCCCCACTCCTTCACTCAAGCCATTTACATGTATAATGATGCTAAACAACACTGGGCCATAACAGAACCCTGTGGCACCCCTTGTCCCTTCTTTCCAGGTTAATGAAGATCCATGTTAAATTTTATTTAGTTAGCTATTAATTGTTTTGCAACATAGTTCTCTGCCCTAAATGAAAAAGCCAAACAGCAGGAAGGAGCAGAGGAGCACCTGGATCGATACAAAAGCAGCGGGTCTTGCTTTATGTTTTAAAAGGTTATTTATGAGTATGGAAACCAGTTATTTATCTCCCACTCATTCTCTTCACAGCACAGCACAGCCCTACACTTTTTGGAGGATAGATTATTTTCCAATGACATATCGTGATGGAGGTATTGATTGCCTAATCTCTCTGTTACAGCACAGGACATAAGCAATGACATTTCCCCAAGAACTGTTGGGGAAGAAACAAAGGCAGTGCAAAACCACCCTCTGTCTCAACTTGATTAAGGTTCACAGCTCACCTATTCTGTTTTTTTTCTATGCTCACATATCTGCTTGGCATTGTCAGCTGCTGCCAAACTTTTTAGAATGCTAATTGGAAAACCTGGCTGGAAATTTCTTGTGGGCAAGTGTCTAGGCTTCTGTCATCATCTGGAAGATCAGTAAAGGATTTGTGATTCTCATTAGCATGATAAACATTTCTGGAGTAGTTTGGACCACATTCCTAAGCAATGAAGTCCTTGTGGCATAAAATTATTTTTTTTCTAAAGGAAGGGGGGGGGGAAAGAGCATATCCCTGAGCATGCTTTTGTCCCACTGAGGTTTAGTCTCACTGAATTTAATGGAATTTATATTTGAGGAAACATCTACAGTGTTCAATGTACAGGCTTAGAGGTAGAGATGTGCTAGAAGAAGAAATTCTAGAACTCTCTTCTATGAACTGCTACAAAAGAACTAGTGTAAGAGGTTGTGTAAAGCTTGGTCTTAGGATACATCTTAAGATAAAGATGTGCACACACAAGAACTCAGCTATGTCAACTTGCGTCAGTGCTTTGGACAGTTGGACATTTCGTCTCATACCATTTCAGGTAAGGCCAACTTCAACTTGGATCTGAAGGAGAACCCTACATCAGAACATCTCAAACTTCTTCCTTTTTTAACCATTGGCTATCGTGGAGAAATAAATAGAAAACTGTAACTAAAAATAATAATAATGTTTTGGTAGAAGTGGATAACATTTACTGTCATGGTAGTCCCTCCTGATGGGATAAAGATCACTAAATTTAAGACTTTTTTCAGAATTTTGGGTGTAAAGTACATTTAAAGTTAACTAGGAAGGACTTTCTGGAGAGGAAATGATGGATTGATTATCTTTCTGTCAGTTCTTTGCTGACAGAAGATAATTTCAGACCAAAGGTCTGGCTACCAAAGGAGTGATCATGGGAGTAACCTCAGATGCTCTGATCAAACCTGTTTTCTGCTTTCTGCATCTTGGGGCTCAGATGGGGGCTAAAACAACCCATACTTAGGGCTTTTACAAAGAAGCTCGCCTGGCTACTTCAACAATGGAATCCTCCATTAGATCATACTGTAATCCTTGATGGATCTAGAAATTAGAAGGGACTCAGACATCATACAGCCTTACAACACATCCCTCCCCCCAACCCCCCCCCCACAACATTACTTAACAAATAAAACTGAGGACAGCCACAAACAACAAATGTAGTAAATAAAAATTAGGGTGTATGGCACTGGACTTTAGGAAAGGATTGGTCTGGATCAGAACAAGGAGGTTACCCAAGCAAAACACAACCACCACGGTCTCTGCAACTCTTTTAGAGCTGCTGCTCCTAGGAGAACTATTTTGCAAAAGAACACTGAAAACAACTGAATAATTTATTGGTGTGTTATTTCAATAGCTTTCCCAAGAGTGCTGTGATTGTGGAGGGCACCTTCAATTTATGGAAATCCTGTGGGGAAAATGTATCTCATTTCAGCTGTCTGCTCCCTGTATTCTTCTGAATCTCTGATGCATCTCCGAAGAGTGGTGAGTGGTTCACCTTGGTTCTGGAACAGTCAAAAGTTGATGTACACCTCTAGTTGTTTAAAACCTTATGGGAAAGTGACTGTACAAGGCCATGTGCCACTGGAAGCCCTATTCTAGAACTCATGCAAGGACTTTGCACAACTCTGGTCCTTTAAAGGAAGGTAATAGGATAAGATCACAGAAAACAGTACACCTTGGGTTCAATCCTTTTGTCTTATTTATGTCATTATTTTTTTTTACTCCTCAGTACAATTTTTAAAGGGAAGTATCAGTTGGAAGGATTTTGTTTTGGGCATTTTTAAGTCCCAGTATTCTGGCAATTCAAATGACAAGTAATTTAATTTGGCTGCATGTGCACAGAAGCAATTTTGGGCCCTCATTATTATGCATTTATCTGGAATGCTTTGTGTATCCCTCAATTGGTACTCATCATTCACATTTTAATTTGTGTCCTCTCCCCCCCCCATGAAACTATACAATAATAAGCCTGCTCTGCAATAAAAACAAATTACATGTGATAATCACAGAAGCTGTAAATTTAAGGGGGGCCCCTCTGAATTAATCATTCACATAAAATTATTCACTCTTGCTGGAATTCTGGCATCTGAAATACATCCTACCACTTTCAACAAGTTTTTTGTGATTATCTATCTGTCTATGGGTCTTTCCACATGTAATGTTTATAATGGTATAGCTGCTGTTTGATTCAACATTTTAAGGAATGAATTTGTTGGTGATTGTCTACACCTTTGCTCACATGCGATTGTGAGAGAGTGAGTGTGGGGGGCCTTATTTCCACCAATGGTGCTGCCTCAATTGTTCCAAAAAGTTAAACACTGTTAACTGATGCACTTATCTTTATGAAATTTGGTAGGGTTCATCACTTTAAAAAAGGGAGTCCATGCCTACAGTTTACCTCCAATCATGACAGGATAGGATAGGAAAGTAGTCACTCACTAACTAACTTCTTCTTCTTCTTCTTCTTCTTCTTCTTCTTCTTCTTCTTCTTCTTCTTCTTCTTCTTTTTAAAAAACTTGCATGAAAATCCCTGGATGGACATTCCTGAAATTTTGGGAGTTTCGTGAGCTGGTGGGGGGGGGGCATTTGCCTTCAAATTTCACCTAATTATGTGTCAAGGGGAAAAGTTATAGCCATTTTTAGATTAATCACTATAATAAATGGGTAGCTGGTGAAAGAGAGCTTCAGATTTAGCAGATCAGATTTAGAGCTGCATAATAAATAAAATTGTAGTGTATCCAAAATAGGGCTGCTTCCAAATCCTACAAATACAAGGTAAATCTTGTAGTTGCTGCATATGCAGATCCTAGCTTAAATACTTACCAGTAAGCCCATGGAAACATGGTGCTCTGAAGTCCTCAACCGCACATCTAGTCAACACACTTCCCATCTGTACTTAAAGAGCTTGAATTAGCACAATTTGCCATCACTTCAATGCTTTAGACATCAAGTTCTGCAGATTCTTATTCAATCTAATGTCTAGGCCTCTGAGGATTGACTTGACCTGGGAGAGCATCTGACACATCCAAAAAGATTGAAAAACCGTGTGTAGTTTACCCATCACTAGGACAAATCCATAGTTGGAGGACATGACCATTTGGCAGCTTGCTGAAGAGTTATTTCAACAAAGGCATTTTGAACTAAGGCATTGCCATCTGTTCTTGCTTCTAATTACAAATGGAGGGAAAAGAGAGAGCCAGATCGTAATTCACCATTGTATCATAAAGTAAAAAAACAGCAAGGAGTAAGAAGCGATACAAGAGTGCAGCTGTCTTAAGGCAGTCTGTTTCCGTTATGCTACATTCATGTTTCCTATACAAATCAGGGATGAAACTGCTCTCTTGAGAGGCAGCCAATTCCCTTTGATGGTGATTTGTTACAAGGTTATCAGAAATTGAATACAAATAGGTTTCGCAGCCAGCATGCTGGCGACACTTCTCTCTGGTGTTTGTCAGCTTAGTTCAAGAGCCTTGCCTAAGGTGAGCTCTATGGACAGGAATAAATGTGGAAAATCTATTTTTGGTGCCACAACTATGGCCTGAATGCACATGATGCATCAATCTTGCTGAATAAAAGCTGGTATAGGCCTGGCGTGCTCTGATCCATGGGGTCACGAAGAGTCGGACACGACTAAATGACTACAACAAATGGGTCTGTTCAGTGGATGGCTCTCCTAAGAACCCTCTGCAGGCTCCCCTGGGTTCTACGATTCAGGTTCATTCATTTGTATCTAGTGACTGGACCATTAGAAAACTAAGCTTGAAAAGACTCAGTGTGAAGTACCGTCAACAGGAGTTTAACTCAGATCCAAATAAACCAACTTAAAATTAACCTATGCCACCCAAACCTCACCTTCCCTAAACCTTCACCATCTCATTAAGTGACAGTGCCCTGATGATGGAAAATTGATTCCATGGGACTGTCTCATCCCTAGTCAATCTCTGGACACAATTCAAAATGCTATATGTCTAGGCCACAGGCTACCTGAAATATGGTATTTCCCTATACAAACCTGCCTGGGTGCTAAGTCCCTTCTCTTGGTCCCATCAACATCAGAAGCACAGTAGATGGGAACAGGATAGAGAGCCTTTTCTGTGGCTGCTCCCATATTGTAGAATCTACAATATTCTACAACAACAGAGAGGTTAGATTGGCTCCTTCTTTGTTACCTGTCTTCCAGGAGGCGAAGACATTCCTATTTAGACAGGTCTTGGAAAACTAAGGTGCAGATGATGCTGATCAATCTTAATCGAGGAGAAAGGTGGGATATAAATACACTGAATAATAAGAAGTAATAGTAATAAAAATAAGATGGTTTGCTTTTTTAAAAAAATAAGAGTTCAATCTTTAATCAGATGTACCCAGATGCCATAGAGAGTCACTTACTGGATAATATATTACCTTATTGTAAGACATAGTATGCAAATCATATAATGCAATTTTTATGTTTGTTTTTTCTTGTCATAGCAGTCACAGGCTTCACAATTTTTATGATATCAATCCAATGCTGTGAAAATATATATTTATGGGAAAGAATATGTGAAAGTAATATGTAAATGTTCAGTATTCATTTATAACAGTAAACACTTCCTGTACTTGCTGTCTCTGTCATAGGCTGGGTAGAAAGAACTCTTCTATCATTCTAATTTTAGGACATGACATATTTTGTCTCCTATGATTAACACAGTGAAGGGGTGAGATCCTACTCTGGATGCACTTTTAATTCCAAAATGCACACAGAAATAGACCTACACTGCAGTTATTCTACAATATTGCCTCCTGCTTACACTGTGTTGACATCCCTGCTGCCTCATTCCTCCCCTTCTACCTCCTGGCAAGCAGCAGTGACCCACCATAGCAGCTTTGCATCCCCTGGTGAGTCACTTCTGCTGCAGCAATATCATTCTTTATTACATACATGGACTTGTCTCAAACAGCTTGTTGGTTCACTTTCATGGGTTACAATTCAGGCATAGCCAAACTTGGCCCTCCAGCTGTTTGGGGACTACAGTTCCCATCATCCCTGACCACTGGTCCTGATAGCTAGGGATGATGGGAGTTGTAGTCCCAAAACAGCTGGAGGACCATGTTTGGCCTTGCCTGGGTTACATAATACAAGTCTTCAGCTATGCATCTAGCATGGTAAGCATGTATGTGTTAGCACTGCACTGAACCCCACTTCATTTATTCATAAAGATCTTCACTGCCTTTGAAAGTGGTATTATGTTTTCTACCTCCTTAGAAGGAGTGTTGGAAACCTGAAGTGGGGACCAAAATGGGGGATTGTGGGGTTGTCTTGACCTTGGAAACTCTTCTAGATGGTTGAGATCTTACTTTATTCAAACATTTTAGAAATTCCTTGCTTGCACCCAGTATCGCGGGGCTCTCCGCAGGCAATATCCCATTTTGGCAGAACTTCCTGGAAATATCAGATGTCTTATGCAGAACTATGTCTTAGTTCAGAATCTCCCAGCTCAGGTTTGAAAATAAGGGTGTAATATGTTGAGGTCACCAACTTTTCTGGGCAAGTGGACACATCTGGGATTTTGAGGAGATGACAATCACAAAATGGCTGCTGTGGGGTGTGGCATAGCACAAAATGGCTGCCACAACTAAAGGAGCAGAATAAGAGCTAGAACCATAACATTGTGCAGGTATGTTGCCTATCAGGCCCCTTATCAATCGAAAATGGGCACCTACATCAGAACACAGGATGCGTGTTGAATCCTGGCATCCATCAAAATGTGGGTATGACTAAAGTGATGTACTCAAGGTAAAAAGGTAAAGGTAAAGGTACCCCTGCCCGTACGGGCCAGTCTTGCCAGACTCTAGGGTTGTGCGCTCATCTCACTCTATAGGCCGGGAGCCAGCGCTGTCCGCAGACACTTCCGGGTCACGTGGCCAGCGTGACGAAGCTGCATCTGGCGAGCCAGCGCAGCACACGGAACGCCATTTACCTTCCCGCTGGTAAGCGGTCCCTATTTATCTACTTGCACCCGGAGGTGCTTTCGAACTGCTAGGTTGGCAGGCGCTGGGACCGAACGACGGGAGCGCACCCCGCTGCGGGGATTCGAACCGCCGGCCTTTCGATTGGCAAGTCCTAGGCGCTGAGGCTTTAACCCACAGTGCCACCCGCGTCCCTAGGACAGACCAAATGAGTGCAAACAGGCAACCTATCCAGCCATGCAGATGTTGATGTGTTTTAAACTGTTTTTGCTGTTAATTTTAATTATATGTTTTTAATTATTTTTAATGATAATTTTAACATTTCTTGTAAACCACATACAAGGTTTTACTACAATAAAGTGATATATAAATGTTGCTAAGTAAGTAAGTGAGTGAGTGAGCGAGTGTGCATTGTGGATGTTCGAAGATACGTTTACTGAGACCTTTCCCAGGTACCATAGGAGGTAGGCAGAGTAGTGACCCCTGGCTTAAGAAAAGACTAGTGATACTAAGAGCTCTGCAAACCGTTACACACCCACAACATAATGTGGCTGGGAGTTAGTGGGAAGAAGTGGAAACTACACCCTGCAAATTCCTAGACTTCTCTTTAAATTGCAGACTCTACAGCATCCTAGGGCATCTTTGGTCAAAATCAGCACTTAGATGGAGATTTTCCCCAAGATTAGAGAACTACAGAATCAGACCATACTTTCCTACTCTCATTTTTTGGGTAAGAGATAAAAAAATATCAGTGATGAAGGAGTTACTTCTGCTCTATCAGGTTGTTGTTGCTAAGTAATTGAGCTAAGAAATCCATAGGCACATCTTTGGAGATTGCTGTTTGATTCCTCTTATCCTTTCTCCAGCGGATAAAAGAATATAACACCCTCAGAAGTTGGCTAATGATGTAAGTGAGGTCTGTGCCAAAATCTGAGGAACAATACGAGAGACAATTTCACAGAAACAGCATGCAAACTGACACAGGGAATGAGGGACAGCTCAGGGAAAGCGAAATTGAAGATATGACATATTTCCATAGGAACAAACCTCTATTGATTCTTCAGACTTAGGACAAAGTTTCATTCTTAAATTATTTCTGGGCCTTATTTCAAACAGAACACAAATATGGAAATATGGGGCTGCTGAAATCCACCCCCATGTGGAGGTCCCACCTGTAACAAGGCATGGGTACTGAACTGCAGTAGATGCAGAACCTCACTGACAATCCTTTCATGCCAAGTAGAAGCTTTTGGACCTAGCAGGTGATGGTGGAGGTTGACACTAATGTGTCAACATGATGACACTGAGAGCCCACCCATCTTTGAGGAAATCTCAGTGCACCTCATGGCCCCCAGTTGGATATCTCATAGCAGGGATGAAAAAGGTCTGAAGACCATGGAAAGTCTCTGCCCATCAGAGTAGATAATACTGGACTAGTGCTCTGACTCACCTTTAGGCATTGGGAATTGTCGTGAAGATTTTCAGAACACTGCATTGATATCTTTAGGCAGCAGGAGTAGTACCAAGGAACAAATCCTATACTTTCCCACAGTCTACCTGCTCAAAAGGACCTGTGTCAACTTCAGCTCTAGCTATAGAAGCCCATAGGTAGTTATCAAGCATGATAACCAAACAGAAAAGCAGTTGCCAGTCTCATGCAACCCAGCTTCAGTGCAATCATATGCTATGCTCTCTTCCCTCCAACCTCAAGATGATCTCTTGGAGATCAGAGATTTGGAAATCAAAGGATAATGGGCTGCTGTGCTACTGCCCACCCAGCCACTGCTAGCCTCTATGATGAGGGAGACTGCTTCCAAGCCTCTCTACCCCCAAAGCCCCTCCTCCTCCTGCCTTGAAAGGAGCCCAAGTTAGAATCATAGAATCATAGAATCATAGAATCATAGAGTTGGAAGAGACCACAAGGGTCATCGAGTCCAACCCCCTGCCAAGCAGGAAACACCATCAGAGCACTCCTGACATATGGTTGTCAAGCCTCTGCTTAAAGACCTCCAAAGAAGGAGACTCCACCACACTCCTTGGCAGCAAATTCCACTGTCGAACAGCTCTTACTGTCAGGAAGTTCTTCCTAATGTTTAGGTGGAATCTTCTTTCTTGTAGTTTGTATCCATTGCTCCGTGTCCACTTCTCTGGAGCAGCAGAAAACAACCTTTCTCCCTCCTCTATGTGACATCCTTTTATATATTTGAACATGGCTATCATATCACCCCTTAACCTCCTCTTCTCCAGGCTAAACATGCCCAGCTCCCTTAGCCGATCCTCATAAGGCATCGTTTCCAGGCCTTTGACCATTTTGGTTGCCCTCCTCTGTACACGTTCTAGTTTGTCAGTGTCCTTTTTGAACTGTGGTGCCCAGAACTGGACACAGTACTCCAGGTGAGGTCTGACCAGAGCAGAATACAGTGGCACTATAACTTCCCTTGATCTAGATGCTATACTCCTATTGATGCAGCCCAGAATTGCATTGGCTTTTTTAGCTGCCGCGTCACACTGTTGGCTCATGTTAAGTTTGTGGTCAACCAAGACTCCTAGATCCTTTTCACATGTACTGCTCTCAAGCCAGGTGTCACCCATCTTGTATTTGTGCCTCTCATTTTTTTTGCCCAAGTGCAATACTTTACATTTCTCCCTGTTAAAATTCATCTTGTTTGTTTTGGCCCAGTTCTCTAATCTGTCAAGGTCGTTTTGAAGTGTGATCCTGTCTTCTGGGGTGTTAGCCACCCCTCCCAGTTTGGTGTCATCTGCAAATTTGATCAGGATGCCCTTGAGTCCATCATCCAAGTCGTTGATAAAGATGTTGAATAAGACCGGGCCCAAGACAGAACCCTGTGGCACCCCACTAGTCACTCTTCTCCAGGATGAAGAGGAACCATTGATGAGCACCCTTTGGGTCCGGTCAGTCAGCCAGTTACAAATCCACTGAGTGGTAGCATAGTCAAGACCGCATTTTACCAGCTTCTTTACAAGAATATCATGGGGCACCTTGTCAAATGCCTTGCTGAAATCAAGGTAGACTACATCCACTGCGTTCCCTTCATCTACCAGGCTTGTAATTCTGTCAAAAAATGAGATCAGGTTAGTCTGACATGACTTATTTTTCAGAAATCCATGCTGACTATTGGTGATCACAGCATTCCTTTCGAGGTGCTCACAGATTGTTTGCTTAATGATCTGCTCCAGAATCTTCCCTGGTATTGATGTTAGACTGACTGGGCGGTAATTATTTGGGTCCTCTCTTTTCCCCTTTTTGAAAATAGGGACAACATTTGCCCTCCTCCAGTCTGCTGGGACTTCGCCTCTATCTCACCATATTATCTTCACAAAAACCCTGTGTGGTAGGGTTAGGGTGAGGGTTGGTGACTGGCCCAAGGTCACCCAGTGAGTTTCCTGGTCAGGTGGGGTTTTGAACCCTGGTCTCCCAGGTCCCAGTCCACCTCTCTAACCAGAATGCCGTGCTGGCTCTCATTTTTATGTTGTTGCTTCTAACCTTGAGCAGTTGTTTCCTTTGCTTGAAAAATGGGCTCCCCTTGTGATCCTCTATTCCAAAAAACAATGTTTGCTGTTTACCTGCGATGTACTGAATTATGGCTTAGTGTTCAATGACTGGAAACAGTTTGTAGTTGCCATGCTATGGGACTCCCCCCCCCACCTCCTTTTGACTTGATCTTCTTGGAAATATTACAGTCTCTAATTATTCCGTCTGCTCCCAAATGCTTTAAAAGCTCTTCGTTCTATAACATTAAGCTTCTGGAGTGAAGCCAAATACCAGCTTACATGTACTTCCCGTGGGGAATATGCACGTTGTCTCCATTCCCTCAGAGTGAGGTCAGAAAAACTCACACCGGCTGGCTTAATTCTGCAGAGGATTTTCTGCCTGTGTTGTGACTGGCAGCCCTATTTGTGTGAACAAAGCTGGAAGAGTGACAAGCAACAGGGCAAGGAGGCTTGCAAACTTCAGAGCTCAGCTTTCCTCGCCTTGGATGTCAGCCTAGCAGTATTGGGTTGATGGCTCTCAAAGGCTGTAGTGAAAGAAATCAATTCTTTCCTTTATTGCTTATTATTTTTACATCAGTATGAGATGAAGGGTGGGGGTGTTAATATTGAACAGGCAGAATAAACCTCATGGGTTCCTGCCCATAATAAGCTTTTCATTCAAGTTCTTTGGTCTATATATTTTGTACTCTAAGTGGAAAGCTGTTGCTTCAAGTGGAAGGGTCCCTTCAGTGGAGATCATTACAGATGTTGTCAGGTATTAGGTACTTTACCTGACCATTTGTTATTTTTGCTTTGAGGTCATAGTGAGAAAGGGATATGTACACACACACAAACACACACACACGCCTGTATCCTAAACTGCCAACTTTGTTCTCTGAATAATGCATAGGCAACAGGAGATGTCAGAAACTGTAAATGTCTGTCCTTGAACAATCCAAGACCAGACTCCACAGACTTGATTCATCTTCTGGTTATGTATTCTTCCCCAGCACGTTCCCTAAATCTGTCCTAGGATTTTGGCCAATCCTCCAGGAAAAAATATATATGGGAAAGTATTGGGCATGTAGCAAGGGAGAAGGTGGTGGAAGTTTCATGTGCATGTAATATAATATTCACGTGATGCTACAAAACTGTCCAGGAAAGTTGCCTTTTTTTTTTTTTGGCAATGCATCTAAAATGGCTTTTGAAATGTATCTATTGTTTGTTCTCCTTGTATTGTTGCACGGCGATTTCCCGCCTCCCCCCGGTGGAAATAAAGACACATGACACAAATATTTAGGTTAATGTGCAAAAAATGGCCACAACTTTATTGGTTAAAGGAATGAGCGGTATTGGCTTAGGCATTGGTCCTAACTGACTATCTGGCTTCAGCCCGATTGCTTGAAGACCAGGAAGGTAGGTTGCTTAACCACCAGTAGGGGGAGTCCTGCTGATGCACATCAACTAGGAACTCCCCTTGGGTCACCTCTCGGGGGTGTGCCTCAGGCCCTCACCTCCACAGGCTTCGGACAGGGCCACACCCCCTGGAATCCTTTACCGGACTACCCTTCGATATTCGGGGGAGGTGATGGCGCTTCCTCTCCCCTTCATCTACATGACAATACCCCTACAAATGCCTAACCACCACTCGAGCAAAAGCTCGCCGCCAATACCCTCAGACCTGCAACCAATCCCTAATCCCAGCAGATATGTCAGCCAACCAAACATCATTTCCCACATCAGAAAGATGCCCGCCATCCTCTAGGTAGAGGGCCACTTTGCTGAACTGAATCTTGGGGTGGTCAATGACCTGCCCCCCCCCAGTGCTGCCACTCTACGCACCACAGAACATTCCAGAATCTTTCTGGCTTTGTTTATTGCAATAGTGCACCAAGGGAGAAGGTGGTGGAAGTTTCATGTGCATGTAATATAATATTCACATGATGCTACAAAACTCTCCAGGAAATAGGGCTTTTTTTTTTGCAATGCATCTAAAATGGCTTTTGAAATGTATCTATTGTTTGTTCTCCTTGTATTATTATAGTGATGGGGTGGAGAAAGGGGATAAAAGGCCCAAGCTAGCAATTTCAAACTACAGGATCTGAGGTTTAGAGCATATGCTTTTAGGAGAGTGGCACACAGTGAAATCAAGAGTTACTAAATTCTGCCAGGAGAATTGCTTTTTATGGCAATAAAAGTAACCTGGATCCTCTGAGAATTACAAGTAAGCCCTGCTCTAAAGAAGTATAGTGTATCAAATGAACTACTGTATTTTAGAGTGGGAGACAGTTAGGTTTACACAGCTAGAGAAAATCTGCATGAAAATTCATCTACATTTTTGTGTACATTTTTCAAAAAAGTATATACATATTTGAAAGTAATCTCCCCAAATGTAGTGCAGTTTTGCATGCTATTTTAATTAATATATGTTATTTAAATTAATTATTTTTGGCTGAAGAACTGTGCCACAAAAGTCAGAGACAGGCAAATTTCAGAGGGGAGTTGTCCTTCAGTTTGCTGATTGGAAACGGGAATTAGGACAAACCATGAGATGGGCCTAAGAAAAAAACCAGAAGCCATTGCCAAAGAAAAACTAAGTATACACAGTAGTGCTGAGGAAGATCTTGCTCCTTAAGCATGACTTAAGTGTGGATGAAAACAGTTCAGGGCCTGAGAGTACTTCCTTGAGGTGGCTGTCATCTACAGTTTGGTGGTTCACCACAAGGGGCAGCCATATGCAACCACAGTACTGTAGCTCCTAACTTTATGTCCATGAGTATTCCTGGTCCATGTTGGCTTTACAGCCTCATCACAAAGAGCATGTGGCAAGGCTGCATTAAGCTTCATGCACCGAAGGCATCCTCACAGGCTGAAATATATTGTGCTTAAAAATGCTACGACAAAGCACTGTGCTGAGCTGATGGAATGGCAGCATGAGTGATGACATCTAATTAAGATGTTAATTAAAGCTTGTCATAGTCTCTCATTGAGGAAAATGTAGCAGAGTCAGATTGGAAAATTTCCTTGTAAATTAGCCCACGGTTGATTAACAGGTGCTCTTCATTCGCAATTACGGTGAAACGGAACCCAGCACAGCTCTGGCTGGAAACTGGCAGGACCTTCTCCTGTGGCCATTTATCAGCAGATCTTTAGGGAAGACATTAAAAATTTTGTGTTCACCTCCAAGTTCTATCTGAGAGTTAAGTGGAAATTCCACCCACCCACATGTGTTCTGGAAAGTGAAAAACAAGCAAGCAAAAACAAAAAACACACAAATCCTTCCACCTTTTGCCAATATCCAAAATCTTTTAAGAGAATGTAATTACTGGGGTGGAGGAAAGGGCCGGTAAAATGTAGTGGTTAGAGCAGGAATTGGAACCTCTGGCTGGAATATTCTCCAATTTTTATTTTTATTTTAGGGGGGGGGGGTGATACAAATTAGCAATTTTTGAGAATCCTATCTAGTCAGAGCAGTTGATGAGGCAGATGAACTGTCAAATTTGTAGCTCTGCCAGGCTGCAAATTCTCTTTATTCTGCCCTGAAATGCCCCCAGAAATCCTCTTTTTTGCCCTCTCTGGAGTACAGGTGGCAGAGAAGAACAGCCACAGAGGTTTCCAGTTGCAACAAAGAAGCTTCCATGGGCTGACTTCCTTTTCCTTTTCTGCCCATGCAGAAGGTGACCCCCAAATTCGTATGGTCCGTCAGTGACACACCCTGCCCCACAAGACCATAGGATTGTTCCTGAGAATGCTTAAGATTCACCTTTTTGGAGTACCAATCACAAGATATGGAGAACCTAAGGAGAGAGAAGAAACTGCCTTATATCTCATCCAATCATTGATTCACTTAGCTCTGTGTTGTCTATGTTGATGTTGTTGTTGTTGTTGAGTCGTTTAGTTGTGTCCGACTCTTTGTGACCCCATGGACCAGAGCACACCAGGCACTCCTGTCTTCCACTGCCTCCCGCAGTTTGGTCAAACTCATGCTGGTAACTTCGAGAACACTATCCAACCATCTCGTCCTCTGTCTTCCCTTTTTCCTTGTGCCCTCCATCTTTCCCAACATCAGGGTCTTTTCCAGGGAGTCTTCTCTTCTCATGAGGTGGCCAAAGTATTGGAACCTCAACTTCATGATCTGTCCTTCCAGGGAGCACTCAGGGCTGATTTCCTTCAGAATGGATAGATTCGATCTTCTTGCAGTCCATGGGACTCTCAAAAGTCTCCTCCAGCACCATAATTCAAAAGCATCAATTCTTTGGCAAACAGCCTTCTTTATGGTCCAGCTCTCACTTCCATACATCACTACTGGGAAAACCATGGCTTTAACTATACGGACCTTTGTCGGCAAGGTGATGTCTCTGCTTTTTAGGATGCTGTCTAGGTTTGTCATGTGTTGTCTATACTGACCAGCAAGAGTTCCCCTAGGGTCTCAGATGGGGTCTTTTCCAGAGATATCAGGGACTGGATGTTTTCCACCCTGTGGGTGAAAAAGCAGGTGGGGATACTTTTTGAGCTGAAATGAGAACTAGGGGGAAGGGTTAATTCGCTCTTGCTCTTGCTTGCTCTTTGCCTCTCCCCTTGCCCTTCAGATGCAGTTTGCCTTAGGCAACTTTGAATTTTTTAAAAAAATGCCGAGGAAAGCATGATAGTGAGTCCTCTGAGCCGAAGATGTCCCTCGAGGCATTATCTGATTCACCGCAATGACATTAGCTTCTATTAGCCCTTGCATACAACGGTAAAAAAAAAAAAAAGCTGCAAAAAAGAAGATATTTCCCTCTTCTTTTTCACTGTGCTCTGCAAATGTAGGCTTCAAACTGCGACTGAATGTTGTCCAAATGACATGTCACGCATGTCTGAGAAACCCCAAATAACTTGATTTTGCCTATTTAAACATACATTTTCGTCGTGCTTCTGCTGAAACTCAACAGCGAGATTTGAACACCTCTGGCCACACACAAAACTTCCCAGAGCAACGAGATTCCTGGTCTTGACAGAGCATTAATTATCACAGCTGGAGATGGGGATGCTGCGGCTGTCATTTGCGGCTGTCAGGGAAACATTGGTATGCAGGGTGCATTGGCTGAACAGCTGCTGAGCAGTTTGAGAGGCAACATTTTTGCCTCCATGCCCTCCTTTGGTGACCCACAAGTCTGTTATTCTATAATCTGAAGGCAACCTAGCCTTCCCTCAGCACATTTTCGCCCAAGATTTCCACAGAGATTTTAGAAACTGTACTACATTAGGCGTTGTGTTGGGCAATGATGAGCAACCATAATGAAGCAGATCGTACTGTGTTTTGTGTGTGTGTGTGTGTAGTGCAGTGAATGGCTTTGTCCTTTGGATAGTGTCTGGAGCTGGAAATGTACCGTCTGCTGTTCAACTGCTTGGTTGGTCATTGGTCGTTCATTCATTCATTTAAACCGTTGCAAATGCAGCATCGGGTTTTTGACAGGATTGTTTTTATTGCATATTTTAGTAATGGATTGTTTATTTTTTATTCCGTGGGTTGCTTTATTATGTATTTTAATCATGGCTATTTCTTATTTTAATGGTTGTTTAACTGATTTTCATACTTTGTAAATCACTTAAAAGCCTATTTGGCATTAAGAAGTATAATTATTTTGGTTGTAATAATAATAATAATAATAATAATAATAATAATAATAATAATATGTGCCATGGATTATGCTGAGGATGGACAACTGGATTTGGCCAACAAACTTTTTGTTGTTTTCTCTCTCGCACTCTCCAGTGAGCCTTCTGTGCAGTGCAATCCTATGTGTTCACTGGATGCAAATCCCACTGTGTAGGATTGCAGCTGTGCCCACATATCAAATTTGGCTGAAAAGGCTGATCCTGATAAAAATCTGGCCCGTGGAGTCAAGAAGGTTTCCCACCTGATATAAAAGCTAGAAAGCTCTGGTTTTTATGCTGTTTATAACTCTCCATAGTGGCACCCTGCACTCTCCCACTATTTCAGCAGTATGCCCAGGTTGTGCCCTTCTATTTGTTATTGTAAGTGGTGCTGAAATGGTTTTATTGTGGCATTATTTTACTGTTGTATTGCATTGCAACCAATTCTGAGCTTGTATTGCAAAAGTTAGGCTGTAGATCTGAAATAAATAAATAAGTTGCACTTGAAATATGGATAGCCAAGGTTGCACCCTCGATGTTTTGGACTACAATTGCCATTAGCCTCAGCTAACTTAGCCAATTGTCAGAGATGGTGGGAGTTGTAGTCCACACCACCTGGAGGGCACCACATCGGCTACTGTGATATAACACATTCAATGTGCAAAATCTTTATGATGCTTTTATTGTTTATCATCACAGCAACCTTATGAGACAGATCATTGGTATTCCCACCGGGGGAACGGGAAACTGTAACAGATGATGCTTCCGTATGGAGGCTTTATTTGTTTTATTGTTATACCCATCAACTCTGCATGGATACATAGGAAGCTCCCTTGGACCAAGAGGGACTATTGGTCCATCTAGTTTAGCATGCTCACATTGATTGTCAGAATCTGACTACTCACCAAGCTTTTAAACAAAGGCAGAGCTTGCCTGACTACTCCTGAGAATCCCTATCCCTACGGATGTTCCTGGCATGAAGATTGGCGCTACATCTAAAGGGATGTGTCTCTTCTTTTCCCTTGAAGGGCTGCTTCTCCCTGGAAGACAACAGCAGACCTACTGCCACCTCTGAATGCTCCTACCCTGTCACACCAGGCTGTGCCCTGGAGAGCTCCCCATCCCTTGATGGAGAAGTGGCCTCCATAATCTCTGGCAGCCCCCTCTCTTCCATGAGCAAGCAAAAAGGAAGCCTCTGGGATGCCTGCTTCAGTAGCAAAGCTGGACACTTTCAGAGATGGGGGCGGGGCGGGTTTCCATCAAGCAACCTCTGCCCCATTGTACTCAGAGGTAGTCATGAGACATACAAAACATGTGCTCTATAGCTGAGCTCTGCCATGAAGGTCTGCATGGGTGATGTCATCCAAAAGACTAATTGGTGTGCAAAGCTCCTTTCCCTGTTTGTTACCTCTTCCTTGGCGTATTTCAAACCACCACCTAGTCTGCTTTCATGCTACAAGGCTAAACTACTCATGGTGCAAACTATAATCTGAACAAACCCCGAGTTAAGAGTTTGCTTGGTGTTTTTTTTTAATGTCCCCTTGAATTATGAAAAAGCATTGTTTAATCGATCCATTGGTCTAAATTTTTGCCTCCAGAATTTATTTCTCCTTTGGCAGAAAAGTTAACCATTTTTATTGCATAGGTAGCATCTTGTATTATTTAGGTTTCCATAACAAATCTTGACAGCATTAATTTCCTTTTTAGTTTACATTAATTTTTGATGTTAATGTATTGAGCAGTGACATATTTTATGGGCTGCATTTGCCACATTGTATTACCTTTAATGTAGCAAAATCCAATTATCTATCCTTGACACCATAGAAGGTGCTGGCAAAACCTCGTGGAATTTGTTTTTGCTTCTGATGGTGTTTTGAAGAGCTGGCAAAGGAGAACATTCCCCTTTGGCGAGCAAACATGGATTTTCCGCCAAAGGAGAAATAAATTATGCAAAGAAAAAGTAAATACTATTAGTGGACAGAAATGTGTCACAATTACCTTAGGAAGTGTGTGCAGTTTTGTTAAGTTACTTGTATTTGGTTAAAGTTCACCTGTGCTGGTTTATTAAGCTTGTGAAATTATTCTTAATCGCATACAAACAACTTGTAAAGCTTTTGGAACAGAGATTTAAATCATATCATTATAGAGAAAGAATAGTCTTTTTAAAAATCAATATCCCTTCAAGCCTAATCAATGTGAATTCTGCAGAAAAATTCCATCAGCCAATGTATCAGTGGTAGCTTACACCACAAAGTTCAAATGCTATTTCCTAAAAAAATGTTGGAGATACAATGCGCCTGATGCAGGTTGTATACATATTCACTGATCATGCCCTATAACCTAAACTTGAAAATAGATCTGGACTTACCCAGATGATTTACAAGATCACTGGTTGTAGCCTAGTATCTAAACATTCAGCACAGAAATGTGACAGGCTGCTTTCATCCCTCATTGGTCATCTCCAGATAGGCACTTTGTGTGTGTGTGTGTGTGTGTGTGTGTGTGTGTGTTCTGAGGCTACTGACTGTAATGTTTTATTTACAAGGCTTTTATGATGCTTGATTCTCTCCCCCTCCCCTCAAAATATTATTGTGATGGTATTGATTTAGATGGTCTGTATTTGGCCTTGAATTTATTATTGGCTGACAAAGTATATGCTGCTACTTATTCAAAATACCTGTTGCACCATCCATTTCAGAATGGATCATAAAAATATGGAGCAATGGGTTCTTAACTGAACTTATGTATATTCCTAGAAGTTATTATAGAAACCAAACTGACAAGTTTATGCGGAAGGAAGGAAGGAAGGAAGGAAGGAAGGGAAAAAGGTGGAAGAGATTGCCTTGTGGCTGGTGGGGTGATGAGCTCCCAATCTCTGGCGGCACGGCGGCAGGAGGAGGCCCCATTAGCTAAAGTGGTGCTTCAGGTTAAGAACAGTTTCAGGTTAAGGACGGACCTCCGGAACGAATTACCGGTAAGTACTCAACCCGAGGTACCACTGTATATGCTTCATAGGGTGCTGACCAGGGTCCTGCTCTCCTGCTCTCACCAAGGCTCACTTAGCCCAGATCAATAGAGACTACAGCCGATGTTCTCAAGCTGTGGGTCATGGAATATTAGTATGTTTACCAACCTCCAGTCAGGCAGCCCACAAAAAGATTGCAGAACCAGTCTGGGATACCTGCATTTGGCCCTGCAAAATGTGGTAATCAACTTTACAGAATTTTGCTGAAATAAACAGGTACATATAATGCACCAGAAAGTCAAGACTGTGGTAATTAAAAATGAGTTATGTGTGTGCTTTGTTTATTACGTGGTCTACCCCCAGCAATTTTCAAGAGCTATTCAAAAAAGGGGGGAGGAAGTGTGAGAACCAATGGAAACAGTCACTCACCGCCACAATATAGCAATGTAGGAAATGGTGCTGTTTGTGCTATCTTCACAGACAACAAATGCTTGCATGTTTCTTTCTTTCTCTCCTTCCATTGCTTCCTCTGCCTAAACTGGCTCTCTGGGCCAAACAAGAGTAGCCCAACCCAGGCTTATTAGCAAAGATTAGCATGTAACCTCTCCCCAATATATTTGCACTTCGGCAGTGTTTTTCTCTTGATTGATAGTTGGATGTCTGCTTCATCTCCGGTTCCTTTAATGGACAAGACGGGCCCTGGGTTAGAGCGAATGTATTTAATGAGTTTATATTTGTGAGTTATATGCGATGGAGATATCATTTTCAACCACATAAACCCAGCCGCATCCTTTATAGATTGGGAAAGCATTTTAAAATGCATTTCCTGAATCAGGAGAATGACTAAAATTGTTTACAGCAAGGCCACCAGGACTGAACACCTCTTCACAGCCAACTGTGCCAATAAAAAACCCCTACTGCAATCAGTAAATGATGATCCCATTATATTTTGATAATAGAAAAGGACGCTATCCCACCCTGCTAATCAGCATGCTGCTTGGAAACCACGAGGAAAGATCTCAGAGGGGAACTAAAGTAAACTTGCTGAGCCACATCTTTAAGTGACTGTGATGTCTGAGGAACTGTAACAAGCTGCAGTAAATAAATGCACTCAGTTGATGCAATTAACTGTAAAAGCCCAATACATAGCTTGGTTAGGAGCCACCCCCGCACTTCACATTTAATTGCTATTTAGTGGCTAGCAACAGGATCCCAAGTGGGGCACCATTGCTCTCCTAATTTCTCAGCACAGTGGGTTGTTACTGAGAGGGGAGGTGTGAGGTGCAGAAAGCTTGGTGCTGTGCATCATGTCATGGCAGGAGTGCCAAACTGGTTCTCAACCTCCCCACACCCCTACCTTTTCCCTCTTGGTAAGCACCAGCCAGGGGAGCCAACTTGGGCCCTAGATTATGGGTGCCCAGCATGCATGATGTCATGTTATGACATGACATCATGGCATCACGCCCGCCCCCTGGACTTGAAACCTGACTTCTGGCGGAAGTCATGTTCCGGGGCCTTGCAAGACCTCAGAAGTTACATGGGGGCTCTGCAGTGTGTGTGCTGAGCACCCACAACATTTTTGTGGGTGCTCAGGAACCCAGAGCCCCCCACAGTTGGTGCCCTTGGCATCAGCAACCCATTGTGTTGGAAAATCAGGAAAAATAGCTAGGTTCCCCTGGAATGATTGAATCCTGATAGAAATGAACCACTAAATGATCAAGAAATGCAGGAGAGAGAAAAAATGTTCTGGATAAGGTGGCTATTTAGAACTTGCATGCACAGTAATTTTATTCCATGAACAACAACATCAAAGGGTCATTTGTCATGTAGTTTGCCCTTGAGTAGTTGATTTTTGTTTTAAAATATGCAAAACAAGTTGTCATCAACTGCAGGTATTTTGGTAAAGCAATTTGCTTTTTCCAGGGTTTTAACGATGAAGCCAATACTACATAGATATAAAAATGTTCTATATAATAGCTGCAATCCAATGATGCATTGTGCGGAACAGACAATTCATTGTCTTTTCCACACAATGCAGGAACTGGGCTGCTGCAGTGCCTACCTTTTGCAACTCTCTTCCCCTTTAAATATTAGACACACATTGTCTTAGTTGTCTTTTCAAGTGCCTACAGAAAACCTTCCTCTTTCAACAGCCCTTTTAAGTTGAACTCTTTCCCAGTCTGCATCTTTATTGGCAGTATTTTCAAGATGTTTTAAAGGTGTTTTTATTGTTTTGTTGCTTGTTATTTGCTGCCCTGGACTCATTTGGGAAGAACGGCTGGATATAATTTTAACAATAAATGTATAAAATGCAGCTCCATGGGAACTCCATCTTGCCTAATCAAGATGAAAGTGTGCAGTCTCTTAATTGCAGTGCATGGTTCAGCTTATTTGCTGAACCTGTCACGTGGTCTTTAACAGGATTGCAACACTGCAATACTCCATCACTTTATGCTATGTGTTCAGTACACATTTAATTGTGTGTCCTTTGTGTAACTCATGACTGGGTGCATCTAAAATCTAAAAGAAACCATCAAGTTTCCAAAACAGTTCTCACAATTTGGCCTACATATCCTTAACCACACCATCTCCCCCTTGAGAGATATTGAAAAGAAAACAAATCATATATGACAGACGCTTATCATCCTTAACCAACATTTGTGTGAAAGTGCAGAGATTGCTGTGAAGAGTGAGAAACAAGAAGCAGAACAGAATTGTACCTAGGAAGCCCTGGAGCCATTGAATGAGTTCTGAGTGTAATTAATTACCAAAAAATCAAGAAAAATTGTGTTCACTACAGTAGTTAACAATATGAGCATTCTAATTTTAGCAAATGCTCCATCTCTACATTTATTCCAAAGCTGTTCTACATGACAAGGAATTAATAAAGTTAAAAATGAGAGATCATCACACTTCTAACCAGCTAGAGAATTACTCCTACAAAACAGGCCTTGTGGAGGTTTCATCAGAAGTAAGACCTGCTGGGGCCCATGGAAATAACTTTCAGGCAGAGCCTTAGCTACTGGGGGGGGGGCATTAGCCAGGTTTTTTTGCCCTGGGTGAAGCCCCCAGAGGGGCACCATTGAGGCTCGTGTGGGGAGGTGCCAAAATGGGTATTTGACCCGGGTGAAATAAAGCCTAGTTTCGCCCCTGCTTTTTGTACATTTGGATTGGAGTCTATCTTAGTCTGAGTTTTTGTCCAAGTGCTAAGGATGCTAAAATCAGGGGTTCCAGAGCTGGGAGGAAACAGTACACTTTTAACTAATTTGTAAATTGTTATGTGAGCACTAGAACAAAGCTTATCTTGCATTTATCCATGTACTTTGATCCTTTGGTGTGATTTTACATTAATTTATTGTGTTCTAATAACTCCATGTGAACACTTTGTCTACATTATTGAAAAATTGCTTGGCTTCTGTTTCTATGCTAAATACAGGAGCAAAACCCATATAAAAGTTTCAGACTGGAACAGAAAGTATATTCAAATGTGCCCTAAAGCAGAAGTTCAACACATAGGCAAATTAGAGAAATAAAATATGAATTTGAATTTATTTCATCAATTTGTACAAAATTCCAAAATGAATTGAGGTCCATCCCCTGACACCATGCTCATCAACTTCCAACTCATGGAGGTTGAAGTTCTGAAGTGAGAGCCTTCTGTACTCCGTGATTTAGAACCTTGGGAAATACAGGGGTCCAAAACACACCTAGCCTTTGTAAGTTCAGAAGGCCCCTCACTCCCGAAAATTTTCATCCGTAAGTGAGACGTAGATGGTGATATGAGAGAGCTATTGCCTTCATCTCCATGGCCCCCTCACAAGTTAAATAAGCTCTTGTTATAAAGCCTGAAGAGAATCATACATAGCCTTCATTCAGTGGTGAGAGGGTTACTTACAATCACTGTGTGCTCTGGGAACAGCTGATTGGCCTTCCAGCTCAAGGACTAGGGCAGGCTTCTAAGGACTTACATGAGCCAGCACAGAAGGCTTATCATGATTGGGAACCCTGATAATGCTGGATTCCCAGTTATGGGGAGGGGGGAGGGCTTCAAAGTGTGTTTGGATGAACATCCTTAGAAACTCCCTTCAGACCTCCATGCTAAGCATGCTAATGCTGGGTGTGGAGAGGGCAGGGCCAGCATACCTGGAACCACTGAGAACTGGGCTGGTGTATGCTTCTCAATCTCTCCACCAACCCAACTTTTCTGACCCTTCTGTGTTCAGGCTGAATGCTTGATAAAGGTGTTTGGAAACAGGTGTCTCAAAAACAGTTCAGTGGTGCCTCAGTGTGCAGAGTCTTTGAAGCACTGGTAGTCAGGATACAGCACAGATAAATCTGTTCCATAAAAGCAATATTGCACATAGAAAATTAAACTAATAAACAAGAGAAGCCTAGAGATTACATTGTCAATAAACAGAATAGCAGGAAGAAGAAAAATAAAGACCTTGGCCTTTATTGTTATTTGTCCCTGTCTCCTAATATATTAAATTTCACTTGTATATATAGTTAGGGGAAATGGGAATGGGAAGTATTCTTAGGCCAGGAGTGGGGAACATCAGGCCTAGGGGCCAAATGCAGCCCTCTGTGTATCTTTGTTTGGCCCTCAGAATTCTCTCCAGGCCACACTCCTCAATGACCTTGTTCTATGAAGACAAAATACAGAAACAGGCTGTGTACCAACAATGAGCTGAGATTATGTCTGACAACCTTCAAACATCTTATTGATTCTACTCATTTCCAAAATTCAAGCTCAACCATCCCACTGATATTTGCCAAAATGGACTTTATAATGCTATTTAAAATAGGTTTGTTATGTCTAACACTGTTTGTGTAAGCATATGCTTTGAGAGTAAATTTGTAAAAGCTTACAAAGCAGTATTCTGCAATCAAATGGTTGGTGTTCTTGTATTTCCATAAACAAAACTGTGAATAATGTGTCATGTACTATAAATATTTCCACAAATTTCTTATTAATAGGGGCATAAGGTATGTTTTCCTTGGATGCCACAAGTAATAGTAATAAAATAGGCAAGATTGCAGTTAAAATGGATAAAACTGATGGCTGCTGAGAACCCAAGGCCCAAAATTTGGACTTGTGGGCTGTCCTACCAACAAAACTTGGGGACCACTGATCTATTCAAAGGTTTCTTCTGATTAAAGGGCTGTCCTACCCAAGCTCAGATTAAAGATAAAGATCCCTAAGAAGGGAGAACAGGAGCACTGAAGACGCCCATGTATAGTTAGTAAAACTATGCACACACACCCCACCCAGAAGCCCCAATCCAGCATCCCAGGAACAGGCCAACATGGGAACCAGTTGACCCAGACCTGGTCCCAAATTAGGGTGTTCTTCACAATCAGCTTCCCTGTGGGGACCTCACACTTGTGAAGCAGTGCTCTGCACCTCACAGTATCAAATCTTCCACCTGTGGGGTGTTGCTTCAGGAGGTGGGGCATCCGGGAGGAAGAAGAGTCAGTGGTATCAGTTGGATAAAAGAGGAGGTCAGGTGGGAAAGGAGGACCCATGTGTCCCACATCTAGGAAGATGCACCTGGCTTGGTAGGTCCAAGTCTTTTCTTTTGCTAGTTCTCTTTTCTGGACTCTACATTTCCTTGTCCAGTGCCTGATTCCCCTTTCTGCTTGATGCCCAGCCCTGTAGCAGCCCTGGATTACTTTGGGCCATGCAATCTGGCCTGCAGTGATCTGGGTCTCCAGCAAATGCTTCTGAAGTCCAGAAGCCCCAAATTTCCCCAGTTCAGAACTCAGGCTATGGCTGAATCTGGTGCACAGCTTTAGCAGTTAGCCCCTGGACAGCAACCTGAACAAGCACACAGGTCACAGGTCTTCACCTGAGAGAGGTGAAGAAGGAATTCTGATGAGATGAGGAGAAAGGAAAGGTAAAAGGAAAATGCATGCGGGGAGAAGAGTGGACTATCCATTTCAGATTGGATTAGACATGTAGGGACTCACATCCATTGTTTTACTCCCTCCCATTTTTTTGGACTCCACCCCATGAGAGGGTTAAAACTATTCAACAGTTATTGTAAAATGTGATGTCAACAACTTCAGCAGCAGTGCTATTCTAGTTAATAAAAATAAATTCCTACTCTATACCAGAAAACAATGTCTCCCACTGCGGATTATGATCTGTCTCCAATATGAGTACTGAAGTTGCCTTTCTAGAAGTTCATTTTTAAAAACAATAATTTTGCTAACTCTTTTTCACACCCACATACAAACACACCCACACACTCTTGACATTTCTTTAAAAGAAATAAAAGGCACAAAGCAGGCCAAATAGGAAAGACGTATTTACCTTTGGTAGGAATATTGATCAGAAATTCTCCCCCACTTCACAGAGCTGCGTAATGATGGCAATAATAATAATAACACTAATAAGAATAATATACAAAGATATCATGCCACTGACAAATAGAAACAATTTTATACCTAATGGGATTTAAGTAATAAAGGCTGAAGGGGTGCATCAACTGCAAGGAGATTAGATATGTTACGCTTTCCTCAGTGTAATAAAACTTGTCAAATAAAGCTGAATAAAATCTCCTTATCTGTGTCTGTGGCTTATTTCTTCCCCCAGCCTCTTCTCTCTCCACAGATCACAGAAATCACAATTTCTCTGGAACGGTTACACACATGACAGTTCAATTAGAGTCAAGTTAGTGAAAGTTATTGCAGGAGATTCCCCCAGCCCCCACCCACCCCTGCTGTTTCACGGGAGCCAAGGGCAGCTATGGCATTAGGAAGGAATGAGGCAGATAAAAAAGGACCCACAGAGCCAGGCTGTCATTACAGGCAGCTGATTGTTTCTAAACAAGAGATTCCATCTTCAGGGGATGTAAATTTGCATTGCCGTATTGCATCAACGCAAGACAGGATCTGTGCTTCACATGCAGATGCCTAAAATCTTTCTGGGACATTTCCATGTCTGTCCATAATAAGGAGCCTGCATGCTACTGCATCCACACTATTTCATTCATGCTTCCCATCCTATTGTCCCCGTAGGATGCACAGACAGGAGTGGACCTACATGGCGTATGCAGTTGACAGGGCTGGCCCAGCATGTTTTGCCATTCCTCCATGGAGGAGTTGGAAGTAGCAAGAAAGGTGGAGGAGTCGGCAGCAGCATGGAGAAGGAGGCAGAATTGATGGCAGAGTAGGAGGCAGGCAGTGAGTAGCACACTTCCTGAAGGGCCAGATCTGCCACCCCTTCTAAAAGTCCTGAGCCTGTCATCCTGAGGCAACTGCTTCTCCTTGCCCTGTATGTGGGCTAGTGCTGGAAGTTGGGCTTATTCCCCTGCTGCATCCTGTTTCCTCCCTCCAACATATGGTCTCCAAGGAGTGGGAGCTACAGATTGTGGGCCAGAAGAGAGGCCCATAAGAGTGGCAGAGGTGGGAGCTTAGGAAATGTGTGCCACCTCAGCCTTTAGCTAAGTGGCTTTTGCTGTCTGTTGTTGGATGGGAAAGAAGGCAGGGGTGGGGAGTTAGCCTTGCTTCCAGAAAATGTAATTATATAATGAATACAATTTAATTACCACTTCAACCACAGACCCCCACAGTGCGCCCTTATTATTTCTATTTCTTTTCCTTCTCTTCCTCACCCTCCTAATTTTTGAAAAAAGATGCTCACTCCATTCAGAACAGAAAATCCCTTCAAACCAGGGATTTCCAGGTCTGAATGGAATGGGTTTGGCAGTCGGTAATCTGTGTAAGAGCCATTTCAATGTAGAGAACTCCAATGATCTGTTGCTGCTTCTGGAACAACACCCCTCCAGATTGTTTTCCTTCCAGGGAGCTTAGGGCAGCATACATGGCCTCATTCCATTAAATTGCAACAACAATTGTAATAAACCTGGAGGTTGATTATGCTGAGAGACAATTACTAGACCATCATCATCTAGGGAACTTCACGGCACAATAGAGATTTGAACCTGACTTCCCTGCTGCTAAATGTCAAAGACCCTGGCCACTAACCTGGGAGTAGTAAAGCTTTCTATGCTCAAGAGATGCATTCTCTTCTAGCGACCTCCCAGGGACCACTTACCAGTGGCAAGCGGAGGGGGAAGCAATGAGTGTAAATCCTACCTCTGTACAGTAGCTAGTTTCTATAGACACTGATAGACTACTCCCAATCCTCCATCAAAGAAAGCAAGAGGCATTCTCTAAGTCCAAAGCCATATTTCAGCCAAGCAGAAATATTCAAGGTTGTGTGAGGAATAGCCTGTGAGGGGAGCTGCCTGCAGAAAATGGGTGTGACTGGGGAGCGGTGGCATGAGTGTCCTAAGGGTCAGGCAGAAAGACTTGGAGGAGTGGATTTGTCCTTTGCACCTTCAGTTCCCCATCCTCATCTGATAACCTGTGCTGTCTGAGAGCTGTTCTGGGGATGCTTTAGATGTAGATGGCTTAAGGAAGTAAGATCTGACTATTCACCACTGCTTGGAGTGCTGTTGTTGCTATGGTAACATAACTCCACCAGGGCCCACTGATATCAGAAGGGACCAACTAACCAGAGAGCACTTCGTTAAGGGCCTCCAGAAACCTAAATCTAGATCAGCATTGTTATGATCTGTGAAGAGCAAATCGAAGAAGCAGAAGAGCCTAAAACTCTGGGCCCCAAATGTACACAGAGTTTCAAACTTTGTTTTCTTCACATGAGTCCCACAATATAATTTCTTGGCATAGCAAACTTGTGCGTGCATTTTGCTGACATGAACCACTCATTTATCTAAAACACAGACACTGTTAAATACTGAGTGTGAAAAGCAACCAGGTTGCTGCAGGTTTCTATCAGCTTTTGTGTTGCATTCTTCAGCACATATGCGAAAGGAGGTTATTCCCCACCCCCACCCCCACACACCTAGAGCAAGATGACTAAATTTCAAGATTAAAGCAGAGAGATCACTCCAAGGCAACATACTATCTAAAGACAAAAACATCAGCCATAAATCAATGATTATCGATTGAAGTAAATGAGAGCATTACCTGTAGGTAAAAAAGGGGCTTGCATATTTATTACTTCAGTGCTTATTTAAGATGCTCCCACTTGAAAGCTCTCAGAGTATATGGTATTAATAAAATTCAGACACAATCAATGTTTTCAAACCCTTGACAAAAAGTGAATATGAAATCACTAAACTCCAGCTTATTGGCATGGGAACCCAGAAACTCTTTACTAAAGTGAGTACAGAGGGAGAGGAACAGGTAGAGAAGGGCTCTCTGTAAAGGGTCAGGATGGGTTATATCTAGAAAAAAATAACATGGTGCAGTCAAGCAAATAAAATAACCCCACCCCAAAGTTCCATATTATGCCATGTCATGCATTCATTTGGTACATAGGAGACATCTGGAGATGACAATCTGGGCATTTTCAAAGCATGGTGCAAGCACAAGACACTTTGTTCACTGGATAGGAACACTGTTCCGTCAGCTACCTCTCTCCTCTCCACTGACCTCCCAGCAACAAGGTTTAATGGACCACATCTGAGATAAAGAATAGGTCATGTTTTCTGGGCTGGCTTCTCTCAGGTCCTGCCTATACCTCAATCCACATACCTTCTCCCCAAGCAACGCTCTCACCAGCCCTTCTCTGTGTTTCCCTCAACTGCTTTTGCCCCAGCAGTAATGAGGTGTTGACCTGCAATAATTCCTCTTGCTAGCCTGTTTGTATGATGGAGAGGTGGGTGGGTGCAAGTGATACTAGAAACCTCTGGCTTTTGCATGGCTGGAATGTAGCATACGGCACAAAGGTAAATGTCACATCCATTGCTCTGCCCACATTTGTCTCTTTTGTTGCATCAACTTTTTGCTTCTGATCCTGCCCACCTTGTCATGTGGCCCTCAGAAGATTGTCCATGAGTAAATGTAGCCCACCCTTGACCTAAAAGTATTGTATACTGTCACTTCAATCATTTTTCACTAGGAGTTCCCATTGTCCAGCCCTGGTTCTAGGATTCATAACACTGAAGCGTGGCTCTTTAATCTTTCCTGTCTTCTGTTCCTTGACAAAAACTTCTCAAAGATCTATCTACAAACAGGCTTTACAGCTCCTCTGCCCTCTTTTAAAAATGACCTCCATCCATCCTGGAAATATATTAGATTTTAATAAGAAATGAGCAAAGAGACTTTATTGTAGCTGAACGAAAAATGGTGTGGAAGAACTGGAATGACCTTGGAAGAGGACTCATCAGGATCAGTGGCAAGATCCCTTAGCACTAAAAAGCCTCTGTTGATACATTTCACGCCACACACCCCCTCATCCAAGGGGCTATCGAGGCTCTGCTTCTGATGCATCCCACAAAATGTGGGAGAGCTCAGCAGCAACAACATAAACAGCAAGGCAAGCAGGCAGGCTTGTACCTGGAAGATGCATGGGTTGATGGGTGAGTGGAGGCATCTCATGAACTCTGGCATAAAACTTCCTTCCTTCCTGGATTCAAATAAAGAAGGTAAACTAGCACAATCTAACTCCTTTTCACAAAGTCACTTCTATGCACACAATAAACATGTGGTGTGGGAGCAGGACAGTGCTTGCTGGCCTCAACCCTGACTGAGCATGTCCCGCCAAGTTCCATCCCAACTTTTACACATCCAGTGCAACACCTTGGAAACAGAAGCCTGTTTTGCATCCAATCAAAAAAAGGTGTTGTATCAAAGATGAAGATGACAGAGAAAGGGGTAGTATGCCAGAGATGGAGTCAGCAGGCACGTTCTCATTCCTCCATGCAATTAGGAATCCTGATTATTTGAAAAGTCTATACACAGACAGCTATATGCATTCAAGCTCCCCTTCCCAGACACTTTGCTGAGCTTGCAGAGATTGAGGTATGGCTGGTGGGGTATACCATGCTGGGCTAGGGTCAGTAGGTGTGGTCCTCCAACACATGATTAGTGTACATGTGTAGACAAAACTATGAAAGAAAACCCCTTCATAATTGTCCAAGGAAGGAAAAGCCTAGATCATGTTAGATGCAAGATTGGTGAGATGCAAGGTTTTCAGGTAGGACTAGAAATGACCCTTGTTGCATAAGAAGTATAACGTTCTTGCCATGGTGATTAGGGTACTCTGCATTGTCTAAAATCCAATTCATTATCCACTTGAGATGGCACTTTTCCAATTAAATATCTACGTTGCCAGGCTTCCACTTGAAGATCACTGTTACAACAGAACCAGTGGGCACAGTACCATTTCATGCTACAGAAGTGATTCTCTTGTATCAATGATGCCTCTAAATGAATACAGAGCAGGCATGATCAAAGGAACAAATGAACTGATTTTGCAGCTAAGCACCCATTCCTTCACCTCAGGTGCTCACTTTGTTTCTCATCTTTGTGGGACTCTTAATGACTCCACCAAAGGCAGGATGTAGTCTCAGCACCTCACATAGCCAGCTCCATCAACGGACCTCTGTGCCCCGAGTTAATGCCTGAAAAGTGCTGTTTTTTCCATCACAATTGGGCTTTCTGCAGCACAATAGCTCTTCCAGCACGAAGCGGCACTTGTCGCCGGATTGAGTGTCCTTAGGTGCGTGCAGTTTCGAACATTTCTGTTCTTGATGTTCTGGCGTGAGCGTAACCTCTCACAAGGCACTTGAATAGTTCCACACTGGCATGGGGAAATCAGCCAGAGGATTTCATAATTGAAGATGAAGTTTAGCATATGAAAAGGCGAAAGGAAATGAGGGGAACTATTCAGACAGAAGTGAATAATGGGCGTGTGGGGAAAGAGCTATGTGATGGGACTTTCAGGGAGCACGTTTCAGATAATGTTCCTGTCAGGAAATGAGGGAAATAATTGTGAATATTCAAGACTGACATTCTCAAGGGGAAGCAAACTTATTTAAAGACTTCATTTCTATACAAATGAGAAACTTAAGGTGAAACTGCTCCTGTGACACCAATTGACACCCGGAAAACAAGCCACAGATTGTTACTGACAGGATTGTGGTTTCTCTCCTTTATCCACTTAGCCAGCCTGCCTGCTCTATCTGGGACACCCTCCTTGACATAGTGATGCCATTTAGAGAGGGAGAGGAGTCAGTGAGTGATGATTGCTACAAACAATTAAATGGGTCTATGTGTATTATGTATGTCGCAGACAAACATAAGTTTCTTTGCTTCCAGAAAAGGGTGCCTGTTTAACATACACAAATAATAGAATTATATTTGACACAAGAGGATTCCCTAGAAGTGTAATAAATGCAGTTATGTCCTCTTCCTTCCTTGAGTCCTAGACATGTCCAGTACAAGGACTGCAATGGCAGGTTTTGCCCCACAATTTCTGACATCCCTCACCATTGAGCATGTTGGCTGGAAGTAACGGGAGTTGTGGTCCAACAACATCTGGAAGGAGCCACATTGGCTCCCCCTGCCTTAGTAAATCCATTGTCTGCAAACTGTAGTTTGCACAAAGTGGTGCCTCTCTGTCTCAACTGTACAGTCTTGAATTGCTGGTGGTCTTCTTGCCTGCGCAACTCTGGGAAGACTTAGTGTCTACCAAGCAAAAAGCCAACGTATTAAATTAAATCAACATCAAAATGTATGAGATCAGCATCTGAGCCCTAGGAAGTGTCTACTTTTATTGGTAATAATGCAGTCTGACAGCTGTAGGATCAATCATCTTACTAAAGGTTCTTTTGCTCGCTCGCTCTTGTTCAGTTTGGCAAAGCTTTCTTCGTATTTCACAATTGCTCTAGCTAGGGCTGCCATAAGAATCAGCTTTCCTCCGAGTGGATTAGATTACTCTGGGGTCAAAGAAACCTTGGATAAATAATTTTAAAAGCCTAAGTGTGATAATTATACTAATAGTTATGGACAGTCTGTTAGTACTTTCACGCTCAGACGTAGATGTCCAAGCTGCTTCTACAAGGTAAAAAAAAAAGGGGGGGGGATGCACACTTTCTTTCTCTGATGAACAGAATTGTCCCTGATTCCCTGAAGAATAAAATAGGTATACTCCTAAGTATAGAAGGAAACCTCGTTCTCTCCTACCACTGCAGGTCATCAATAATGTCTGCAATGAGGAACCTATCACAGATAGGGATGTATCCAACCAAGAGGTTCATCCCTACTCTTCCCCTCAGCTTGTGAGGCCATAATGTCTGGAGAAGGCTAAACCTTAACATGAAAGCATTCTCTGGATTAATAAGAAATTACGTGATCAGATACCAAAGTAAATGTTGAATGAAAGAGCTGATGAGATATTCAAAAGTGTCATCCCAACAGAGGATGTGGGGGGCAAGAAAAACAGTAGGTTCAATGTCTCTTAAAGAGAGCCATAAATGCAACTGGGAACAAAACTTTTACTTCCATACTTTTACAATATCCAGCTGACAATAGCTATTATTAAGTCTTACTGGGAGCAACTGACTTTAGCTGAATTGAGAGCTTTGTATGTAAGCACAGCACAGAATGCTCCAATTCTGTGAACTTAAGAGGAAAAAATATTTACAGTACCAATTGTCCCTTACTCCTGTCTGATATTAGAATTCAAAATAATGGCTGAAAAGTAACTGATAGAGGTTGGGGTGTGGTATTTTAGTACCTGGCATATTCCACATTCTGTGCAAGGAAAATGTTGCAGGATATACTAATTGTTACTTTGCAGCAAACAGAATGTAGCCTGGCATTTCTACCTCTATTACATTTCTTGGGCCTCAGTTTTCTAACCAAATAATGTGTACAAAATGTGTATGTTAGGCTATAATAAGCTTAAAAATGCTTAGTTTAGTGAAAATAACAAATAAAAATGCATTATATCACGGGAAATTGGTTGCAAAAATGTGTCTTTTAGGAGAAAATTGTACTAAAATGCTGATGAATTCTCATGTGGAATTTAAAAAACACAGAGATTAAGGCAGAAATATAGAGAACTGAACTCAGGACTAGAAAAACAAGGAACTTAGAGAAACCATAATGAACAGGTATATCCATCGCTACTTCTGAGTAAACATATGTAGGATTGTGTTGCATGTCTGTACAGAATCCTGTCTTAAAATTGTTACAAATGGAAGGCTGTCCCCCCACCTCATTCTGCCTACCTACATCCTGTCTCACTGCTTAGCATCCAGACTGAATAAAATTTCAGGGGAACTCAAAAATGTGCTCATTCCTTTGTGATATTTCAATTGCTCCCAACAAAAGCATTGCCCTATTTTTTGTTGGTGATGTAATTGCTTGGAAATATGCTTCCCTGTGATTAAAACTTGCAGTCACACAATTCAGTTTTCTCTTTCAAAAGTAAAGAGGGGAGTGTAATTTGTTGTTGACAGATTTCATTCCCTCATGCGAAACCCAGTGGCACGGCAAATCGAGTTAGGGTTTCTGGCAATTTTGGGTGTGGTGATCCCATTTCTGGCATAATGAGAATCCTTGTTCTCTTCTCTGCACTTATAGAATCATATAAACATAGAATTGTAGAGTTAGAAGAGATTCTGAGGGTCATCTAGTTCAGGAATCTCAGATAAAACATCCATGACAGATGGTCATCCAACCTCTGCTTAAAAACCTCCAAGGAAGGAGCATCTACTACCTTCTGAGGGAGTCTGTTCCACTGTCAAGCAGCTTTTACCACCAGAAAGTTCTTCCTGTTGAGTCAGAATCTCCCTTCTTGTAATTTGAATCCATCAGTTTGGGTCCTATGCTCCGGAGCAGGAGAAAAGAAGCTTGTTCCAACTTCTGTGTGACAGCCCTTTAGATATTTGAAGATGGCTATCATATCTCCTCTCACTCTCCACTTCAACGCCACCCAACTCCTTCAACTGTTCCTCATAAGGCTTGGTTTCCAGACCCTTAATCATCTTGATCACCCTCCAGGTTGAAACTCTTGTTCTTCTATTCAGAGGCAAGAGAAAAGGGCTGAAAATCAGAGGGAGGACTTAACTTGGAAGGAGGCTTTGAGATGAAAAACAAGGCTATTTTACAGGTCTGTGAGCAGAAAATTACCTATCAAGTTGGTCAGATGCCAGTTTTAAGGGTGCCTAGCATGTTGGCCCGGAGCCAGGTCCTGAAGCAACAGATCTATTGTCATTCTTAATTTCCCTGATGACCCACATAAATGGGCAAAGGCATTCTGTTCACATAATCCAGTTTCACAGAATGAGTGAAGGTCAGAATAACATCTGTCACTACATCTTGCAATTGCCTGCTTAGTCATGTACAGTTTGTGGGCCTTCTGGAGTAGCATTACACTTAGCTGCAAAAGACGTACCAAAAAATGCTGCTCTTCTGCAACTCGGTCAGACGAAGAATGATTCGTAGACCTCACTCAACAACCTGCTAAAGGAAGTAAAAATATGGCACAGAGATCCGACTGGTTGTGGAGAGAATATTTTCACCGGCAGATAAAGACCAGCATCTGCATGCTGCAGATTTTCTCTATTTTTACCTTGCAGCTCATTTTCAGAGTGTGCTGAGCTTTATCCACAACTATATTAGAATGCTTGTGATGCATTTTTATTTATTTTAAGCACTGGAAGGGAAGAAGGACGTGGGTTATTTTCAGAATATAAACCGTTTTTGTGTGTGTGTGTGTATTAAGCAGTACGTAACGTTTGCTTTTATCTATATCTATATCTATATCATCTATCTATCTATCTATCATCTATCTAAATATAAAATGGATTGTCCATCAAGATAACCATTGCACAGCATTTTTCTATGGATGATATTTCTACCAGCACCAGCAATTTAGGCTACATTAGGATTCCCACAACCCCCTGGAACAGATTTAGGGGCACTTGGAGAGGAGTAGGAGGTGAAATTCTGTTGCACACCAGAAGTATTTGCACTGTTTAGCTGGGTATTGTTCAGTGCCCCCCCCCAATCTGAAAACTAATGGCCTAAAGTGTGTATGTGTATATATGTGTGTATACAACAATGGTGATTTTTACATGTCACTGGTGATTGTTAAAGCAGCTTAGGCTTCCATTTTGGTGGTTTTGAGGGACTCTTCATGAGCACCAATTGTGGGCCCGCTTTCCTATTAGTAAAAGGTAACACTACTTGACCTTCTAAAAAGAATTATTAGAATTCATAATTTCTAGCCCTTTGATCTTTCAGATATGCATTGAAATTGGATACACACACACACACAAAAAAAAAGACCCCCCCAACAACATTGGTTTTACGAAGTAGTTCTGGTCAAACTGCAAATCTGCCACTTGGCTGCTTTAATGCCAACATTTGAATACTGATTTTGGAATCAAATGCCAATTTCAAGGGTCAGACATCAGCTTTGAACCTGGTATTTGAAAGAGGGGGAGGGAACCCTATCTGAATAATACCTCTGACCTCTGAATTTAGCTCTGCTTACATGGAGACAAATTTGAAGCACTAAATTACGCTTGGTCCTATTTGGTCCTATTTTTTGCCATACAGTTTCATTCCTCCTTGTCGTACAACACATTGCCTTAACTTTTGCCATGTTGATAGTTCTGCTATAAACTCTATTCAATTTGGCGCTGAAAGAGGATGCTGTTTTAATTATTGATTTATGAATACCATGGGCTTTTATGAATCATTTGGACAGAATTATCTTCTAGTAATAAAAAATCATTTTATAGTATGAAATCTTTTAAATCTTTTAAAACCCACCACAAAAATGTACATAGTTAATATTGGATTTGCCTTGGCATTAATATACTCCTTGACATAACCTTCCCAGTCCTTGCCCTGTCCCTCTTTTCCATTCTTTATCTAACCTTTTGCAATCATCTGCTTTCAAAGATAATGTTTGGGACATAGCCACAAAATTTCATCACCAACAGGTATTAGAATGCTAATATAAACAAGCACCTCTTTGTTTCATAGTGTTACGGGAAAAGGGGGGAAAGTCTTTTGTTTTTCAGATCCACCTGTGAACTTAATCTGATGCATGTATTATCAAGTGGAGTAACTATTCCCTCTTTGCTATTCTTTGACAATGGGCTGTTTTGGGAGTGTTTTGGGTGAAATTAACAGGAGAATAATACTGATAAATTCATTTTGGCTTTCCATATTCTTTTACTGAAACAACCAAACAATGCTTTCTTCAGATTATAAAGAATAGCAACAACTATGGGGAATCTGGGAGCAAGCAGAGGTTTACACAGACCTCCCAGCCTTGTTCCCTCCACCCCACACTGTTTACAGGAAGGGGATGGGGGGGGGATCACAAAAAGGTAGCAATCACATGCCATCATTCCAAACACTCTCATAATAAAACCAATACTTTTCTTTCTGCCCTTTAAGCATTTGAAGGTGCCTCTTTTTTTCCTTTGGGTTTATTTAGCATTCTTCTCCATGTCCCAAACACCTGTTTATCAGTAGCATATAGCATTTAAGTAGATGCCAAAGGCTCAAATAGAGAGGCAAATTAGTCATCAGAGTGATCAATTGATGAGAAGAGAGGGGACGATAACCCCCTTTCTCAGCTTATCTATTCTACACATGGGGGATGGCTGTGTGCCTGTGTGTGCACATACAATAGTGTGGGGTGTGACCAAAGTGACTTCTGGTCACAGCCCCTGCTGGAATGCAACCCTAAGAAGATTGGCCAGGGGTGAATACAGACCCTGAGCCAAAAATATGTGTATTTGTGTGTGTGTGTGTTAAAACATTCAATCACATGAGTCGTCACCTGCAACACGAAGTGGTTCAGCCCAGAGTCACACACATGTGTACCACTTCAGTAAGAAATAGAGGGGAAAGATAGTAAGAAAAGCAGGCTTTTTGAAAAGCTTCCCAAGGCAACGTATTCTAAGATAAAGTTTCCATTCTGCATGCAAACAAAAGCTGCTTTGAATTAAATATTCTAAATACTGAACAAGCTGGCAACACTGACACACATTATCTAACTTAACTGTGATGGGATGAAGAGCTGCTTGTGTGTAAATTGCAATCCCTCAGAGTTTGAACAGCTTCTCAAACCTCTGCCTGTGACGGAGCCCCTCCAGCATGGCTGCGTCAGTCGCTAGCAGAATCCGAAAGTGGCTGCTTTCGGAAACGTTTCCAACATAAAAGCTCCTTAACGGAAACACGTCTTCTGGACTCTGTGCGTGACAGTTTCCGCCGAGGAACGGGTGTTCCTATAGGAGGTCCTGAGACCTCCCCACTGTTTTCACTGGAAGCATCTCTGAGCCATTCCTCCGACTCTCCTTCCCTTGACGTTCCTGTTCGCCCCCTACTGGTTCCCTCTTCAGGTGTCAAGTCTCTCTCTACCTCAGAGAGCCTTGGCACCTCCTGTCCTGCCGATGGCAGTTCCCTGACATCCACCTCCCCTCCAGGGCCCCCTTCACCCCCTCCCGTCTCCTCCCCTACGGGTTGTGAGGAGGTAAAACCCCGGAAAGAACCTTCCTCATCGTCTGAAGTTTCGAACACCTTTCTCCACTTGTTGTGGTTCCTAGTCTCTCGGTACTCCTCGTCATCTGAGTCCGTTCCTTCTTCCAACTCCGACTCCGCGAATCCTTCCAGTTCCTCTTCCTTGTCTGTGGTGCCGAAATACTCCCTTCTAAACCTTGCTACCGGCTGTGGTTTCCGCGGGAATCTTTGGTGGAACGTTTCTGTTAAAACCTCGTCATTGACCTCCTCTGCAGTCACCCAGGTGTTCTCTGACTCCGGTTCCCCTTCCCACGCCACTAAATACTCCACCTGATTGCCCTTCCACCTGCAATCGAGGATTTCCGCTACATGGTTACTGCTTTCCCTCTCTTCCAAGACCGGTCCCCTGGTGTGCTCCCCTTCACCTCCCCCCTTGTACGGTGACAGTAATGACCTGTGGAACACTGGATGCAATTTCATGTGGTTGGGTAACCGGAGTTTGAAAGCCACTGGGTTGACCTGCTGAATGACCTCAAAGGGTCCCAATCTCTTGGGTCTTAATTTCTTACAACCCCCTTTGAACGGCAACCCTTGGGTGGACAACCACACCTGATCCCCCACCCTTACGGTTTCACCTTCCCTCCTGTTCTTGTCTGCCTGCTTCTTATATTGAGCCTTGGCCCTTTCTAAGTTGAGCTGAAGCTGACGATGGATCGCTTCCAACTCTTCTACAAAATGTTCGGCCGCTGGGACGCTCCATCTCTCGCCCCCCTCCCCCGGGAATGCCCTGGGGTGACACCCGTAATTGACCAAAAAGGGGCTCATCCCTGTGGACACATGCTCCGCATTGTTGTAGGCAAATTCTGCCAGCGCCAGCTTTTCGACCCAATCATTCCCTCTGTCATTGACATAACACCTCAGATATTGTTGGAGGATGCCATTTGCTCTTTCCGCCTGCCCGTTGGTTTCAGGATGCCGGGCCGTCGAAAAATTGACTTCCACGTGCAGCAAGCTCATGAGCTTCCTCCAGAACCTGGAAGTAAATTGTTTCCCGCGGTCCGAGACAACCCTCAAGGGGGCGCCATGCAGCCGGAAGATGTGTTCTACAAACAACTTCGCTGTTTCTTCCGCTGTGACTGCATGTGAACATGCTACAAAGTGGCACATCTTAGTTAACAGGTCCACTACTACCATGATGGCCGTCTTCCCTTTGGATTTGGGCAGATCCGTCATAAAATCTATTGATACCGCCTCCCAAGGCCGTTCTGGCGTGGGTAGTGGTTCCAATAACCCTGCCGGCGCCCTTCTTTCCCCCTTGGCCCTCTGGCATTGGTCACACCCTCTTACATACTCCTTTACATCTTCCCTCACCTTGGGCCACCAAAACTCCCTGGTGACCATCCACATGGTCTTGTGTTGTCCAAAATGTCCCGCCGTGGGACTATCATGCAACTGCTTGAGTACCCTCCCTCTCAATTCACCTTCTGGTATATACAGTGCCCCTTTGTAATACAATGCCCCATTTCTTTCTTCAAAACCCTCCGGGCTCTCACCCTCTCCCCTGAGGCCTCTGAGCTTATTTTGGGCATATTCGTCAGTTTCCGTTTCTTCTACCAGCTCTCGTCTCCCCACCAGCGCCGCCCCACACACCCAGCAGTCCTCAGGAATGACATGTCTTTCTTCGCTTGCCCCCTCCCCTTCCAAGTACTCTGGTTTGCGTGAGAGAGCGTCCGCCCTGACTTTCTCTGGGCCTGGTACATAACAAATCTCGAAGTGGAATTTGGAAAATTCCTGTGCCCATCTCACTTGTCGTTGGTTGAGTACTCGAGCTGTTCTCCAATACTCCAAATTCTTGTGGTCGGTGCACACTTGCACCTTGTGTTGTGCCCCAATCAATAAATGTCTCCACCTCCGGAACGCTTCGTGAATGGCAAGTAGTTCCCTGTCATACACCGTGTAGTTCCGCTCGGACTTATTCAGCTTCCTCGAGAAAAAGGCACACGGTCTCCACTCCGACGTATTTCTTCCCGGCTGAAGAAGCACAGCCCCCACCGCTCTGTCTGACGCGTCTGTCTCCACCCTCATGGGCTTCTGTAGGTCCACATGCAGAAGTTGTTCTTCCGAAGCGAAAGCCCTTTTCAGTTCTTCAAAAGCTCTCTCCGCCTCCGCCGTCCAAACAAATTTCTTCTTGCTACTGAGGCAGTCGGTGATGGGCGCCGTCAAGTGTGCAAAATTCTTGATGAACTTCCGATAAAAGTTCCCAAACCCCAGGAATCTTTGCACATCCTTCTTGGTTTTCGGTGTCTTCCATTCCAGCACCGCCTGGACCTTGCCTGGATCCATGGCCAATCCTTGGTCTGACAGGCGGTACCCCAGGAATTCCACCTCCTTGGCATGAAACTGGCACTTCTCCAGTTTCACCCACAGCTGATTGGCTTGCAGCCGGCCCAACACTTCTCTCACGTCCCTCACATGCTGCTCTTCATTTTCCGAATACACCAACACGTCATCCAAAAAGGCCACACAATTCTTGTAGAGCAACGGCCCCAGGACGTGGTTGATAAAACTTTGAAAACATGCGGAGCCGGCTTGGAGACCGAAGGGCATTACGAGGTATTCAAATGCTCCCAAAGGGGTGAACATGGTGGTCTTCCATTCATCCCCCTTCCTTATTCGTATCAGATTATACGCCCCCCGCAGGTCCAGTTTTGTAAAAATCTTCCCCTTCCTCACCCTGGTCAGAATGTCATCAATTCGGGGCATAGGAAAGGCCAGGGGTTCCGACACGGCGTTTAGGGCCCTGAAATCCACTACAAGTCTCGGCTTATCTGTGTTTTTTTTGTCCACAAAAAACACTGGGCTGCCCCCCACCGCTCGGGACTCTCTGATGAAACCCCTCTTCAGGTTTTTGTCAATGAACTCCCTCAGCTCCTGCATCTCCCTGTCTGACATGGCGTACAGCTTGCCCACTGGGAGTTGAGCCCCCGGGAGTAGGTTGATTTGACAGTCAAAGGGTCTATGCGGCGGCAGTTTGTCCGCTTCTCTTTCGCTAAATACGTTGCTCAGATCTGCATATTGCGGAGGCACCTCCCCTTGCTTCATTACCTCCATCCCAGCTAAGGTGAGCTTGGCTCCCCCTGGATCCTTCCCCTGCTTGCAGTGTTCCAGGCAATGCGCCGACCCAAAGGAGACCACCCTCTGGTGCCAGCCCACTAGAGGATCGTGTAGTGCCAGCCAGCTCATCCCCAAAATTATGGGAGCTCCTCCCAATGTGGCCACATTAAACGCTATCCTCTCGGTGTGTCTTGCCACCCTCATTATCATGGGAACTGTCTGTTGGTTCACTTCTCCTCCCAACAGCTCTCTGCCGTCAATCGTGGTTACCTGCAGGGGTTTACTTAAGGGGAGGGTTTGTATCTGGTGCTCAGCTGCGAACTCCTTACTCATGAAATTACAGGAGCTGCCTGAATCCAGCAGGGCCTTGATCTGTAGGGGGTGTCCATTTGGCAGCTCTAGCAACACCTCTATCACTAGAGCAGGTCTGGGAGGTTCTGGTGCGGGCACTCTCACTGCTTTTGAGCCTGGCTGCTGTGCCCCGACGGCAGCCAGGCGTTGGCTTTTACTTGCTCTGTGCTTTCCTCCTCCTCTCCCCCAACAGCTCCTGCCATGCCTTGCCATTCCTTTCTCCGTGGACAGACTCTGGCAAAGTGTCCTGGCTGTTGGCAGAGATAGCATTTCTTCCCGCCCTTTCCCTCTTTCTTCCGCCCTTCACCGATGTTTGAAACTGTGCGCGCACGCGCTGTTCCCACTTCCATCGGCTCTGCCGGCGGGAAAGGCTGCTCTGGAATGTCTGGAATGCGGAGCTCCCTCCAACGTTCTCCTTTCCCCTCCCGCTTCTCCAAAGCCCTCGCTTCCTGGCGCGCTCCTATGGCTAGCGCGGCTTTAGTCAGCTGGTCCATAGACTCTGCTCTGGGGTTCCGGGAAAGTTCATCTTTCAAGGACGAAGACAGACCTTCTTCGAAAAGCATTTGAATGGGCTCAGAAGACAAGTCCCACCCCAATCGATGAATCAACATAGTGAACTCAGTCCAGTACTCACGGACAGTCCTGTTTCCCTGTTTGCAAGCCATTAACTGCCTTCGCACCCCTCCCTGCTCAATGTCACTGGAAAACATCAGGTCCATGGCACGAAAAAACTTCATCGTGTCCTTTAGGATCTCATTATTTGCTGCCATCAAGGGTCTAACCCAGTCCTTCGCCCCTGATTCGAGATGGCTAATTACAAAAGCCACTCGCGATTCCTCATCAGGGAAGTCATCGAATTGCAGATTGAGAGCATATTGCATCTCTGTCCTAAAGGCATGGTAGTTCCTGGGGTCCCCCCCAAATTTCTGCACCAATCCTGGCATCTTTCTGTTGAGTGGGGTGGCTTTCTCCCTCCCCCTCTCTGCATCCTGAGCCCTCCTTTCTTCCAGCCTCGCCGTCTGCAAGGCAAGCTGGATTTCCAACGTCCTATACCTTTCCTCCAGGCTTGGACCTCCTCCAGCTGCCCCTCCGGTTCCTGCTGGTTCGCTCATGATGCCTCTCCCTGGCACAAGCTAGCTGTCGGTGACTTTCGGATTGCTGTGATGGGATGAAGAGCTGCTTGTGTGTAAATTGCAATACCTCAGAGTTTGAACAGCTTCTCAAACCTCTGCCTGTGATGGAGCCCCTCCAGCATGGCTGCGTCAGTCGCTAGCAGAATCCGAAAGTGGCTGCTTTCGGAAACGTTTCCAACATAAAAGCTCCTTAACGGAAACACGTCTTCTGGACTCTCTGCGTGACAGTTTCCGCCGAGGAACGGGTGTTCCTATAGGAGGTCCTGAGACCTCCCCACTGTTTTCACTGGAAGCATCTCTGAGCCATTCCTCCGACTCTCCTTCCCTTGACGTTCCTGTTCGCCCCCTACTGGTTCCCTCTTCAGGTGTCAAGTCTCTCTCTACCTCAGAGAGCCTTGGCACCTCCTGTCCTGCCGATGGCAGTTCCCTGACATTAACCTTTCCGTTTTATCCTCAAATGACGCTGTGGTATAGACCAGACTGAGAAATCACAGTTTGGACCCTGAGGATCATCTAGTCCATGGGAAGGCAAACTAAGGCCCGGGGGCTGGATCCGGCCCAATCGCCTTCTAAATCCAGCCATCGGATTTAGCGTGTTTTTACATGAGTTCCATGTGTCCTTTTATTTAAAATGCATCTATGGGTGATTTGTGGGACATAGGAATTCATTCATATTTCCCCCAAAAAATATAGTCTGGCCCCCCACAAGGTCTGAGGGACAGTGGACTGGCCCCCTGCTGAAAAAGTTTGCTGATCCCTGATCTAGTCCAACCTCCATAGCTGCCCCATGTGGGGATTGAACCTGGAGCCTAGGTGTTATCAGCACCAGACTCTAACCACCTAAGCTATCCAGGCTTCATATAGTGACTAGCGCAACTTCACCCAGTTAATGCCGATTTGACTCCTAGCATCCCACTTCCTAGTCTGACACTCTTACCGCTACTCCATACTGAACGCTATTGCAGTGCTACATATCAAAAAAAAAGTCAGATATCCAGCTATGAAATGAAATTGGAAAATATCAAGAACAAATATTGTTGTTTGTCAAATACTAACAGCACATTTGGCATTCTCCACAAATAACATATCACATATGCATCACAAAAAATTCATAGAGGAGTTGCTTTTAGGATATGTTTTGTGGAGCTAATTCATCTGAGGGGTCTCAAAGATGCACTTCACTAATCACTGCTTGTCTGACTTTAGAGACACCTCATATCTGAGCTGCATTACTAAGGTGAAAGAGGAAAGACTGAGATTGTCCTGCTAATGGTGATGCATTTGTATTATTATTATTCTCATACTTAATGGGAAGTTGATGTTTGCACTGACATAATTACTTAAAGTGTTTTTAAAAGTTACACCCGCTGAACAGAGCAGTGCTGTGGTTCTGTATTTTCAGTCCAAAGTATCATTTAGCGATATCTCCATATAATGAAGATGGCCAATTAATTTAGGGTTTATTTAAAAAACAAAAAAGCTTGTTTTTCTGGAGGGATCTCTCTCTCTCATCAAAGAGAGAAGGCAACTAGTTTGTATCTTGTCTGTATACTTTGTTTTGTGACGTTTACAAAATGTTACACTCTTTGAGTAGGGTGCCACCAACATGGGTAAGAACTTATTGGCAGCTTCCGCAGTGGAGATGTAGAGTCTAAAGCAGGGGTCAGCAAACTTTTCCAGCAGGGGGCTGGCCCACTGTCCCTCAGACCTTGTGGGGGGCCGGACTATATTTTGGGGGAAAATAATGAACGAATTCCTCTGCCCTACAAATAACCCAGAGATGCATTTTAAATAAAAGGACACATGCTACTCATGCAAAAACACGTTGATTCCCCAACCGTCTGTGGGCCGGATTTAGAACGTGATTGTGCCGGATCTGGTCCCCGGGCCTTAGTTGCCTACCCATGGTCTAATATGACCCTCAGATTTAATCCAAATATATATCAGTTTAAATGGGTTGGAAAATGGGATACTTGGGGAAACTAAAACATGGTTAGGCTTATTGAATAGCCTTATTCATAGCTCTTAAAATGGCCTCAAATATAGTTACAGACTGATTTTTAAAATGGGGCCTGGCAGATAACCAAATCATTCAGACAACTGAACCTTTGGATTGCTGTAGAAGTGGAAGAGGTCCTTAAACCCTCCCCTCTGGGATACATACACCATTTATAGGATATCACCATTGCCCAAACACATCCCCTCCATAATTGTTTGTTCTAAATAGTATATATTTATTCTTTTTTGACCTTCCCATGCAGATCAATCCTAATTTAATTGGATCCATGTTTTGTGTGTGTGTGAAGAGAAATTAACCTGTGTACAATACAGCAAATCTTCTTAAATCCCCCAAATCTCCTTTAAAAGTAGTAAACAGATGCATTAAAAATGAATGGAGTAATGATGTTCATGGGTGCCCACAATTAATTAGATTTAATTTTCTGCTGTGATGGATTCCACAACTTGGTGGGTACTGGCCAGAGATACATTTGCTTTTCTCATGCGGGGTAATTGGATTAGTAGGTAGATTGGGTCTTTAATCTATTTGATAGAGTGAGACAAATGTCTGCTAATTCATGCACTAGGTGGAAGGAGGAACTTTTTTAAAAAAAAAGTGACAGGAAAAGAATATCATTGAAATGGATGTCTGCCGTGTTATTTACATTGTAAAGCAAGATACTTCTTTTCCTTCATCTGCACCAAGATGCTTGTAAAATAGGAGCAAATGGGCGAATCGATCCTTTTAGTACCAAAATGGGGTTTGCTCAAGATTTGTGGAACAGAGGTCCAATCAAAACAAACAGTTCAGAGGAATGAATTGTGCGGCCTTTCCTTAGGAGGAATTGATAAAGAGTCTTCTCTCTTTATCAGTGGGGGGCAGGGGGACACTGCTGGGCGCTGGGAGTTCCAGTATTTCAAGCCACAGTTAATTATTTAATGAGGTCTAAAGCAATCTATAAGGGACGCAGGTGGCGCTGTGGTTCTTTCATAGCTCTTTCCATTCCCCACACTAAAATACTGAGATGTGGCAAAATTTCAGACTCCAACATTAGGTTAGGAGTGGCTGGAAGGGGTGGTGGAGGCCACATGACACAAACATTATTTGTATCAAAGGGTATGAGCTTCTATTTGCCATGCTCTTTTTGCTTCTGGCCCATTTGGCCTTTGGAAGGTGGGCCAGGTATGAATCCAGACCTTAGACTAGAAGTGCTCACGTCCCCCCCCCCACCTCTGCCCTGCAGGAATCAAATATACAATGACTGCTTAGCAACTGCAAAGCAACTTCTAACAATTCTAGGTTAACCAGGAGTATCCAGTAGTTGCTAAGCAACAGCATCACTCCTGTACCAAAAATATTTGGCTGGTGCTAGAATGAGTTAATGCAAGAGATGTCATGCAGGAGTTATTAAAATAATAAAACAAATAAAATAAAACAACCATATTTATCTTGTTGTGGGACAGGAAACCACTGGGTTGACTGAAGCCTAAATAAAGCCAAAATACTTGTTATGTTCTAATTCAGCAATTTCATCCGGGAGTCTCCCTTTAGGAGAATGGGTACTTTAAAGATACTAGCAGAGTAGGAATGGATAACCTTTGGCCCTGCATGTGTTGTTGGACTACAGCTCGCATCATCCCTGACCAAAGCCATGCTAGCTGGGACCAATGGAAGCCTCAAAAAAACAAACATTCAGGGATCCACAGATGCCCAACCTCTATCACATAAGGAGTCCATGGATAGTAAAGAAACTGAAGAATATTACAGTTACTTTAGAATTGTAGTTAACACCATCACAGCGATGACACAGGGCAAGACATGAGGTAGGTGTTCTGGAGAGCATCTGTGTCACTGTGTCACCTTGCCCAGAGCGGTTGGCCAGCCATTTGGTCAAGCAGGAGGGAGTAGAGTATAGCCACACAAGTGCTGGGCAGTGGCACACCAGCAGCAGAAGTGGTTGAGGAGCAAGGCTGTCAGCTAGCCAGGTTTTGGCACCTGAGCCTTTTTCATTGGCGATACATGTTCATTTTCTACTGGCATCTCCAGTAGAGTGATGCTAAAGACCTCTGCCAGAGGCCCTAGAGCGGAAATATTAGTCTAGCTGAATTTATAGTCTAGGCTATTATGAGGCAGCTTCTGATTGTTCCAATAGCACAAGGATTTCGGGTTGCCAGATTGAACGACTTCCATCTCCTCAAGCCACATACTGTTCCAGGAGTTTGCTTGACCTCCCCCCACAAAATAGCCAATTGAGGGGGGGAGGTTTCATTGTGAAAGCAGAAGTCCTTGAGCACAGCTTCTGATAATGGAACTCATTACTTGCATGCTGTCCTATACTGCATTCCACTTAACGAACTCTCCTTTTTACTTATTTATATTCTTCCTCTTACAAAAAGCACTGGAAGACATAGAGCTTGACAGACCTAGACTGTCTTTAATCCAAGACCCGGCTTAACTTGTTTACAGATCACAGCCCAACTATAAATGTAAACTTTTTTTGGGATCGCCACCTAGTGGTCTCACAAAATCTTCAGACAATTCTACAGACCACCTGGTGCATTCTTTCTTATTAATGCCATTTTCACCAGTAAAAGATTCTTCCTTGAGCTTACTGTTCTATCAATGTAAATCCACAGGCAGCCATATAAGGTGCTTAAATTATGACCCCCCAGCAATCACACATGCAAAATACCCCTTGTCCACCACACACAAACACAGCTTCCTAATCAGTTCCAGAAAATTATCCGTGTTTTGATTAAATGTACACAGCTGCAGTTTGTAGCAATATCGGAGATTACTCTGGCAAGTTATCTGATTGCTTTTCTTGTATTATTTCAAAAAGCATCTTGAAATGTGCTCTGTTTGGCAAAATGAGTTCTGATTCTCAAAAGAAACTGGAAATTCCCCAACTTGCATTTGGATCCCATTGGTGGTTTATTATTCTAATAGATGGAACCCAAGTAGAAACAGGTTTTTTTTTAGTATATGTCATGCCATAATGAGCACAACAGCAGTATTTGAAATGAGAAAATGAAAAGGCATTGCTAGAAATGGTGGCACTATCACTGCTAATACTAGTAGTATTTTTTCTCCTATTGTGCACTAGCCGGTTTCAAACGACTTACAAAAAGGAACACTCAAAGACAGTACAGCGGTACCTCCGGTTACGAACTTAATTCATTCCGGAGGTCCATTCTTAACCTGGAACCATTTTTAACATGAGGCACGCTTTCGCTAATGGGGCCTTCCCCTGCCACCGCGCTACCGGCGTGTGACTTCCACGCACATCCCAGGCCAAAGTTCCCAACCAGGAGCGTCTACTTCCAGGTTAGCGGAGCTCGTTACCCGAAGGGTTCGTAAGGAGGACGGTACGTAACCCGAGGTTCCACTGTGGTAAGATCATTACAACAGGCCCTAACTCTGTGTACAAAGATTAGGGATGGGGAACCTGTGGCCCTCCAGATGTTGTTGGACTCCATCAGTGTCAGCCAGCCCTGGAAAATTGTCATAGATTATGGGAGTTGTACTCTGGCAACATCTGGAGGGCACTGTCAGGATTGGGTGCCTAAAAGGTTAAGTGGTCTAGGATGGTAAGCCAAGCCCTTGAGCATGTTATTTCTTGTATCAGGACCAGCTCCCTCCTAGACCTCTTTCTCATGCCTTCCATAAGGCAATCAAAGTCACAACTGTGAATCATGAGAACAGCACCTGATCATGAGGTGAGACTAGAATGTCACTGTAGATCTAGTACAAAAAACCTCATTGGCTTTCTGCCCCTCACTTCCCTTTCTTTCTGATTTCCTTTTACCATGATGGTGTACAGCAAGCTCTTGTCTGGAGAAAGGTTCTAGGCTGCCGTGTAGCCTTTTTGGCTTAGCTAGGTAGGCTTTAAAAAAAACGTGCATGTGTGTACAGTCATACCTCGGGTTGAAGTAGCTTCGGGCTGAGCGTTTTTGGGTTACACTCTGTGCGACCCAGAAGTAACGGAATGCGTTACTTCCTGATTTCGCTGCTTGCACATGCGCAGACGCTCAAAATGACATCACACGCATGCACGGAAGTGGTGAATTGTGACCCGTGCACGCACAGACGTGGGTTGCATTCTGCTCTGGATGTGAGCAGGGCTCTGGAATGGATCCTGTTCGTATCCAGAGGTACCACTGTATTATTCTGCTCCAACAGCGCTTCTTAATTTGTTTTAGTTGTTATTTTCTGTCTGACTGGGTCTTATGACCCTCTTGTATGTTCTAGTTTTCCAAAATAAACTTTTTGAGGCTTTGCAGTAAATTTCTTAGGAAGGATGTCCAATTTCTAATTCCAGTACCCAGGCCAGTGGCTGGAAGATAGGTTGATAAGTTTTTGGAAGGGTCTTAAAGTGAATAATTAAGGTGCACCTAAGCTTATTTGCAGAGTTTTCACATCTGGTTTTTTTTTGGTGGGGTGGCTCTTTAAGTTCCATGCACATTTATTGTATAGTAGTATTTGCAGAAAACAGCTTCTGCATAGTACCTGATCTCAGATAAACCTACCATAGGAAAAATGCAGCCTGGTTGTCAGGAGGAAATGAGCAAACTCCAGAGATCCAAAAGACTAGAAGAAAAGATGAAAGCAGGACGAGTAGTGGCGGAGCTTCATGCTCTGGCACCGGAGGGCAGAGAGCAGGTGGGGGTGGGGCTGGCGCATGTCCCAGGGGCGCAGCGCGCTGCCCGCAGGGGCATGGCACATGTCCTGGGGGCGTGATGTGCCACCTGCAGGGGTGTGGCACCCAGCGCTGGCAGGGGGCAGCCACAATGGCACCCCACCAGGATCGCGCTGCCAGGGGCAGTGCGCTCCCCCCACACTCCTCTTCCTCTGCCAGTGAGGACGAGTACACTAAAGGGAAGGGGGACATCACACTCTTTAGGTTCCCAGGGATTCCTGTTGCCTGGTGTCCAAACAACTCACTTATCAATCATTGTTCAGATCTCACTAATTGACTAAAAATGCTGACAGGCAGGAGCTGTTAGGCTGGCTCATTTCAATGAAATCAGTTGGAAAGTTGCCTACACATTTTGCATCATAACTTTCTTCTAAGAGGGCTAGAGATTACTTTAAAAAAGAAGCAGCTCAGAGTCTAGAACCCCCTATGTGCAGGCAGCAATGAAAGCGCCAGGATAGCAACCCCCAAGCTTGGTGGACCAACTGTCTGATCTAGTTACCTATATTCCCATGAGGAGGCAAATACTATAAGCCCCAAAGCTGCAACTAAGATGGTGACCCTTTAATACTTGTGGGAAGAGTTTTCATGTAAGAATGCAGAAAGCTACTGCAACTTCCAAAGTTCTCTTTTACAGAACTTTTATTTGGAGACAGAAGTTGTTCTAGTGTCAGTCAGGAATATATTTATGCCTGCACAATGCAAGCTACATTTACTACTACGATCATAAAACATGTTTGATCAATTCACAAGTCCTCTGAAATTTTGCAATTTCATTTCATGGGTTCCATGATTTATTATTTTATTTTATGTGCCTCTTAAGTATTCAGCTTCTTTTGGTGCCTTAGAGATGGCTTATCATTGCACCACGTTTTTAGGCAAGGCAGCCACAGGTTCTGACCCTTCTCCCAGGTTCTACATGTAGTTTGGGTTTCAGAAGCCCAAACTAAATCACACTCAATATAAGAGAAGAGTGGGCTATTAAGCATCATAGAATCATGCAGTTTTAGATTCAGAAGGGACATTGAGGGTCATCTAGTCCAAGCCCCTACAATGCAGGAATTTCAAATAAGCATCCATGCACGACAGATCACCACCCAAACTCTGCTTAAAAACATTCAAGGAAGAGGAGTCCATCACCTTCCAAGGAAGTCCATCCCATTGTTGAACAGCTCTTACTGTCAGAAAGTTTTTCCTGATGTTTAGTTGTAATCTCTTTGAATCCACTGGTTCTGGTCCTACCCTCCGGAGCAGGGGAAAAACAAGCTTGCTCCATCATCAATATGATAAGCATCTTCAAATATGAAAAGGGCTATCATATCTCGTTTCAGCCTCCTCTTTTTCAGGCTAAGCATACCCAACTCCCTCAAACATTCTTCATAAGGCTTGGTTTCCAGACATCATTTTTGTTGTCCTCCTGTCCACACTTCTTTCCCTGGTTCCTACTGGTGGCTAAGCCATCATGTGAGTGCCTAGTTCCTATTAGTGCTAATACGATCATCTGGAGAGGGGAAATAATTTCTCAAAATAGCAACAAAAGAAAACAAAAAACACTGTACTGAATTCTTGTTCCTTGATTCAGAGTTTTTCAGATACTCAAATGCAGAACCCTTCTAGGACTGATTTCCTTTATTTCTTTGAAATAAAGAAATAAAGGAAATCAGTTCAGGGTGGTATAAAGGTGCACTTTCTTCAGGGTAAATATTATTAAGTTTCATAGGATTTGTTTCTGAGGAAACCTACATAGGCTCTTGCCATTGGTCTTCAACTTATTGCGAAGGCAAAATGGCACCCGCAACAGCCCATTTATTTTGGAAACAAGAACATTTCCAGTTTCCGCACAAGAAGACGGAAGATGCGCTTCTTCCTAACTGCCTCTTCTGGATATCTATGAATATTAATAGCCTGGCTAATGAACCAAAAAAAGCCCCAGCTCTGACACTGTGTGATATGTGTAACTTTCTCCTTTTTTTAGTGCTTGTTGGATTGGTAATCTTCCTGCTTTGTTTAATTCATGGGCATATTTTTCTTCCTATCGTTTGTTTTAGTGCATTAAGTTAAAGTGCTTCTGTGGGGGATTCACTTGATTAATGACTAATTTCCATCATGTGTGCACTCGAGAGCAACCTGCCATCGTAGTGTTTGTGTGGAAATAAATCATATTAAAAGTCTGAAACCACATGATGGAGAATATTTGTGTGGGTTGGTGTTGTTGTTTTTTGAAATTTTGTTTTTAAAGCACAAACAGATGAGACTATGTGCAAAGAAATATAAGGCATGTTCTTTAACTGAAAGAGCTTGAAATCCCCATCTGATCTCCAAAATAGGTGTGACAGGTGGCAGCCCCAGGTATGTATCTTCACCCCTGGCAATCAGTGATGGTCGCTTTCTAGCGGTTTGTTGGATTGGCAATCTCTTTACCAGTTGGGGGAGTATTTCATGCTGCTGCTGAACAGCAAAGATTTTGGTTTTTAGCTCCTTCCTCCACATGACTTTACTCTTTCGTAAAGGGTCAAATTAGACAATGCTTCCAATGTCTGGTTAAAAAACACACCTGTGTATAGCAGGTTGCTTCTAGATGGGTGTTTATTCTGGAATCAGTGCCCCTCATGTATTCGTTTGGTTTTTAACTCATCCATACAACAACGTCAGCATAAAAATGTGAGCCTGTCTCTCCCCTGACCAATTCTAGATTTGTCCTTTCTGGGGGAAATCTATTAACCAGAAAAGCAAAAATAAAACCACACCCCTGTGGCCAACTACTCATAACTGATATATCAGTGACCAGTTTGTAAAGCAAACTTCTCCCTGGAAGCACACTTGAAAAATTGTGAATATTAGGAGTGAGACTTTAAGGAGCAGGGTGAGGAGGCTTAGCTCCTTCCCTGACCAGCCACAATTCCAACAAAAAAGGCACCTCATGCTGCAATTAGCATAAGCAAAAAGTTCCCACTGACTCACCCTTTTTTTTAAAAAAGAGGGGGAGACATGGTCATTACACAATAAAAGAATAATTTTAATTTGTCCTTAATATGACGCTATGTTTACAGCAAAGCTGAACAAGCTGTGATCCCCTATGCCCACCTGCCAAGGGTTTTACTCTGGGACTGTTTGCCATCTTAGCGAGAAAGTGAAAAGAGGAGGTCTAAAGCCTCTGGGGTGAGCCACTGTGCATGGCTGGTGATCTGTTTTCGCTTGATGGGTGATGGTCACAAGTTGTAAACACGTAAAAAACATGTGGCATTTCTGCTATAGGTATAAGGTGAGTAACAGTGTTTACATATAGCGAAGCATGTGTTAAACCTTCCCTTGGACTTTGCCACTTGAGGCTGAGGATGTGGAGGGGTTGCATGTTTTAATTATGAAGGGAAATGAAGAAGAAGAAGAAGAAGAAGAAGAAGAAGAAGAAGAAGAAGAAGAAGAAGAAGAAGAAGAAGAAGTATGTATGTATGTATTTATTTATTATTTATACCCCACCCATCTGGCTGGGTTTCCACAGCCACTCTGGGAGGCTCCCAAAATAAGAAGAAGAAGAAGAAGAAGAAGAAGAAGAAGAAGAAGTGATAAAACATCAAACATTAAAAACTTCCCTAAGCATATACGTAGCATATCTTTCTCCCAGATGTGGTATTTCACTGTATGATTGGAATTTGTTTTTGTGGGGGGACATTCAAATGCAGACAACAGCTGTTTTATGGGTAGGAGAGGGATAAGGAAGAGGTGGCCATCCCATCACCTTGCATGTCCAAAATAATGAAAACTCTCAACACAATTAGGATAATAAAGTGACTATAACATATGACTACAGTCACGCCACTTAAACTTTTGCGGTCCTAAAATATCCCTGCAAGAGGTCAGTATTACTGTTGTTTTCACATTGCAGGTGGGGCACTGAGGCTGACAGAGAGGAGGCGGGGGGGGGAACTGCAGCAGAATTATGAACTCACTTCTAGTACTGAGAATGAATACCTGGGCTGAGCATGTGTCCTGAAGGCGGCCCATTTCCTAACCACTGTTTTATACCTGGTTCCATTTTGTGGCTCTTGCGGTTTCAGTAACAATAATTTCGCAGATCCCTCAAGCCTGCAGTCTTCTCAGCACTGATCTGGAATGTTCATGGCTAAGGAGAATTTGAACTAGGAACTACCTGACTTTCTTAGTAAGTATACTGCAGCAGCTCCCAAAAACCCCAATGGATTGAGATCCTGCCTCTAGGGGCCAGTGTGGCACAATAGATAAAAATAAAGTAAATGATAGTGCAGGCATGAAAAATTTCCTATTTAAATCAAGGCTGCTCTGCACTTTAGGTGGCAGACAGCTGTGCAGGATGTATACCAGTGAAACACTGGAGCTTCTGGCAGCAAACCTAGAAAGTGCAGCTGACAGTCACTCTTGCACATATATCTTTAATTAATAGTGGGCATGCTCCTGGAAGACCCTTAATCCATCCAAATTAATTCAATTCTGTCAAATTATGATCATGCTCCTGATAAAAGGAGCTACAGTTCTGCAATCATTAAATAAAATCATTTTGTTTTGATATATTTTGCTTATGCTAAATAAGAACTATTCTATAATGTAGTTGATTTGGTTCCTTTCCCCCAGTTACCAGCATTTTAATTTTAAACAGTGATCCCGAACGTTAGTGGGTAACTTTTCCTTGCTGCCATCAGTGCATATTCATGCTGGGAAAAGCTTCACCAAGAACCATCTGCAAAGCAAGTCACAGTTTTTTTAAAAAATTAAATCACCTATCAGCCCCCAATCCCACCCATCCTTTAACTAATATTCTATCTCTCCTTTGCGACAACACTGGCATTTGCTTTCACTTGATGGCTTGAAATTTTCAATTTCTGGTCTGCTAGAAGTTTCTGCACAGGAGCTCTGGCAGTAGAAAAAAGTGGCAATGCTAAACCCTAAGACAAAGGACAGGAAAATGCCCTAGAAAATATGGGACAACAATTGCTTGATGCAGTATCATCTAACCTGCCTACAGACAAATCAGAATGAGTGTTCAATAAAGTGCCAGTGTTGCAAACTTTGTGCAAGTCAGGATGAATGTTCAATAAACAGGTCATCTAGAAGTGACCTTTGACTGAGGCAGAACTGCAGACCCCAACTCTGCAGAATGAGCAGGAAGGCTAACCACATTTTGAAGCAAAATAGCATACATCACTATCTAAAGACAATTAAGTCTGGAGTTTAAATTACCTGGCCCCCACCTCTGATCTCTCTCCGTGTGTAATATAACTGGATTTTGTTGCACAAATAATAGCTCTGGAGATAACTAGGTATCAAAGTGAAAGCTTGGCAAATAAAATGAAAATGTGTAAAAGATAAATCTTATGTTTTGACCTTATAAAAACCACTTGGGATTTTGCTGTTCACAAATAACCTTTGGGATTGAATTTCAAAGATTGGCTGAAAAACACAAAATGATGAGGTTTAATCACCCAGGGATTTGACTATAAGTGTATGGTTGGCAATCCCTCCCCCCTCCAGTCCCTGGGCTGATGACCTGAATATAGGAGAAAAAAGTAGGATGGTGATTCAACCAGACAAGAAGGTGAAAATATTCTGCAAAAATATGAATATCAAAGGAGGTCACTGAAAATCACGATCTCATTTCATGAGAAGTCAAGTTAATGAATATCATGCTGCTGGTGCAGGAGGGTTTTATTTTTTACCGAAACAAGTAAAATTAACTTTTGCCTGTCTGAAGATAACTGTTCCACCTGTGACATAACATCAACATGTGAACAATCCTATCTGATCATACCCCAGTGGTTCTTCAATCCAGACTTCAAGAGGTTGCTTTGCTACTGAGTAATATGTCCCTGGCATGTCTTTCTCTGATTCAAACAACCCATACCCACTAGTGACCACTCTTGGTTCAACATAACTAGACACTGGAAAGACCTATCAGGAGTGAATACAGACCACTGGTACCAAAATGTATGGGAAACCACCCTACTAGAAAAGTTAATCAACAAACTCAAACTAGCACAGAGATAAGCAGAGGAGGATGCCTTCACCCTGGTGTGGCTCCCCTTTATCACATATATAGCACAACAAGACAATGACCTATCCCCTGCCCCCGGGCAGCATACGGATCAATATGGCTAATCTGACTCAACACCCCTCCCACACACACACACATACAAACAAACCACACTGCAACCAACTGAACCAAACCAACCAAGCTCTGGAACGTCCAATCTCTCACAATGCCAACAATGAATGAATGAATGACCTACCCACGTGATGCTGACACCAAAACCCTGCACAAACACTACTCAGTCAAATGGAAGATCATTAGAGGAAAGGCACATAAGAGGTGGCATGATAGAAATTTATAACATAATGCATGGTATGGAGAAAGTGGACAGAAAAAGGTTTTATCCCTCTCTGATAACACTCATGGGCATCTAAGAGAGCTGAATATTGGCAGATGAAGGACAGAAAAAAGAAAGTACTTCTTCACATAGAACATAGTTAAATTATGGAATTCCCTCCTGCAAGAGACATTGATGACTTTAAAAGAGGATTGTTTCGTTTCCCATGCCAGTTTGTGAAATTTGGTTTTTAAAGAAGCCCTTATGAAAATTCATCAGTATTTTTGTGTGCATTTTTCCTAATTTTGACATTTTCCCTAATATAGACATTTATTTATAAAGCAATTTAGACTAATATAATGCATTTTGGGATGTTATTTTCACTAATATATACATTTCAATGCACCCTTTACCACAGTTTGCACAGATTTGTGCACATTGCTAGGCTGGAGAACTACATTGCAAAATTCAAAGCAGTGCAAATTCTGAAGGATGGCTCTGTTTCAGTTTGCATCTTGTTTCAGAAAGTGCAGATTAGGTGGGCTCATTATGTAAATTACATAAATGACATTGTCATGAATGAGAACTGAATCAAATTTCTCCCACCTTCCCTACCTGATACTGTGCATGAATAGAAATGGACTGGGACAGGGGGGTGGATCTAAAGGAGGAAACCAGATGCTGCTGGACTTCAAGTCCCACCATTCCTGAATGCAACAGGAGTCCACCTCCGATGGGCCAAGGCCCAGGCCTGCCTTTACCCTTGGGATCTTTGCCACTTCCCTTGAGAACGTTGAGCTCAAATATCTCCACCTTGGTCTCCTCCTGTCACTTTCTCTACTCTTCAGGAACAAATACACACTGAAAGAGAAATGTGATTCCCCCTCCTCACTATTCTTGCACTTCCTTTCCTTACTCCTATGTTAAAAACATTAATGTGATTCTTGCAGTGTTTATTTATAAAGATAATTTATTCTGTTTGGTGTGACATTTATGCTGATTATCCTCACAGCCTTTTCACTGCCTCTGCCTTTTATGGAGGTTGTATTTCTTTAGGGCTGCTGCTGTTCATCCCATTTTAGAAGTGGAATATTTTATTGGGATGACCATCTGATAAAAATGGCTTGTGCTGCATTTGACATATATTTGCTAAAAGGGAACGGGAGGAAGCAAAGGCATAAAAGGTTTCTAATCAATGCCTCACCTTTTATAGGCAATGCAGATTTATGCTTCGACTGAGTAAAGGGCCTACGCCATCCTATGATTTACAGTCACAATCAGCCCGTGGATTAATTCAATATAGGGCTAATTTGTTCCATACGTGCCAAACTGATGATCAAGCTAAGCTCATAAATGGAAGGGAGCAAATGGGGTCCAAATTCTGTAATGCTTGGTTCCAAAGATGTAGTTAGGGGATAAAGCATAGTTCAATGGTAGAGCTTATGTTTGAAAAGCAGGAGCTCTCATGTTCAGGCGCTGCTATCACCAGTTAAAAGACTGGCTGTGAAAGACCTGTGTGCCTCAGACATTGGAAAGCTGCTGCCAGTCTGAGTAGACAATACTGAGCTCAATGAACAACTAGGCTGAGACAGATTCCTATGCCCCAGCTCTCTTGGATCCCATGTACAAGCATATCCTCTTTGGCAGGGAGCTGCTTCCTTAAGGTACTGTCCTATGCGACTCAAATGTGTGTGAGAATTGCAGAACCACATGGGTGGAACAAATCACGTGGGTCCTTGAAAACAAGGCTCATGAAGCCAGAAAGGCAAGGCAGCATCCCTGATCATGAAGAAGCTTCTAAGGCCAAGCATATTCCCATTTTGGATGCCACTGTGATCAGGAACTGACCCTTTCAACCGGCACATTTTCCTTTTCCTCTCAGTAGCTTCTAAACACACGTTCACTTTTAACCACTACAAAGTTAATGAATCTTGAGATTTATTGTAAACAATACTGAAGAAGAAATATTGCCTTCAGTAATGCTGGAGTCCATTGGGTTATGCAGATGGATACCAAACACAAGTGATTTCCTCAGTACTCAATGCCATTAATGGAGTTGTGGACATGGGCTGAAGCTGCTGGAGAAAAGAAGACTTGGATGAGCAATTTTCCCCTTCTACTGCTTGTGAGGGACAATAGTCAGCCTTTTCATGGTGCCCGTACAAATGCATGATTCTTACGTTTGAATCAACGTGATAGAAGTGTATAAAATTATTCATGGTATGGAGAATGTGAATTAAGTTTTTCTCCCTCTCTCATAACATCAGAACTTGTGGGTATCCAATGAAGCTGACTGTTGGAAGATTCAGGACAGTATTCCTTCGTGCAGCACATGGTTTAACTATAGCACTTGCTCCCACAAGAGGCAGCGATGGCTACCAGTTTGGAAAGCTTTAAAAGGGATTAGACAGATTCATGGAGGATGAGGCCATCAATGGCTACCAATGCTAATGGCTGTATCCTACTTCAACTGATGGAGGCTGCAATGCTTCTGAATATTAGTTGCTGGAGACCATGGGATGGGAGAATGTTATTGTATGCAGGTCCTCCTTGTGGGCTTCCTATAAGCATCTAGTTGGCCACAGTGAGAACAGGGTTGTGGACTAGATGGGCCACAGGTCTGATCTACCAGGCCTCTTCTTAAGTTTGTATGGCCATCTCTGTAAACGAACCCCAAAGTAGTTCAACATAAGCAGTTCTGTCTATTAAATCAATTAGTACTACATGCCTTTCAGATTTTTCTCTCTCTCCTGCACTACTTGAACAAACCAAAATGTAAGCAGTAAAATCTTACAGTTTTACAGTTCTCAATTAAGGAAATCTGCTAATGCTCTCCTGGTGGTGCTTATTTATAAACACAATTTATTCTTGTTCCTCCGAATTGGCCAGTCAATGGCTGCTGCTATCAGAAAGCTTTCAATGGCTGTGTGTTTTATTACCACCATATTTCGTTTGCTACATTCCACCTTAGGAATAAAATATTTCACTGGCATGTCCATCCGATAAAATATGTCCCTCTAGACATATATTTACTCAGGGAGTATTTGAAAAGTAAATGCATGTAATATTTAAGGCAGCGAGTGATGCCAGCAACAGTAAATTAATCCCTGAGCTAACTTGTAGGTTGGTAAGCTGCAGGGCAAAGAAGACAGCTGGTGTAAGATGTCATTCATGGTTGTTAATATGCCTGCTCCTATAGTTTTAGCCGGGTTCAACAAATCAACTGTTGAACAAGTCAGCAGAATATTTAATCACATGCTTAGACATATGGTTGATGTGACAGTCAACCCAGGTAACAAGGGCCAGGCTAAGTTGTTGGGGGAAAGATGGATGCTATGAAAAATTACTCCCCTCCCCCCCCCCCAAATATTGCTAGTTTCACTGAAACACTTAGGGCTTCTCACATGTCACCTGAAGGCAAACCTCCAAATAAGGCCCTGAAATCAGCCCTGAGTGCTCACTGGAAGGACAGTTCCTGAAGCTGAGGCTCTAATACTTTGGCCACCCCATGAGAAGAGAAGACTCCCTGGAAAAGACCCTGTTGTTGGGAAAGGTTGAGGGCACAAGGAGAAGGGGACGACAGAGGACGAGATGGTTGGGCAGTGTTCTCGAAGCTACCAGCATGAGTTTGACCAAGCTGCGGGAGGCAGTGGAAGACAGGAGTGCCTGGCGTGCTCTGGTCCATGGGGTCACGAAGAGTCGGACACGACTAAATGACTAAACAAGGGATAGCTCAGTCAGGCTAAAAAGATCCCTCCACTGCAGATGATTTTGCAGTTTTTGAATTTTACTAAGGGGTGGGTGAGTGAGGAATCCTATGACAACCTAGGCTTGTGTAGAAAGCCCACCATAAATCTTGCTAACTATATATATATATATATATATATATATATATATGAATGAAATGTTGAAGGCCAAAGTGTGCGTGCTGCAGCTTTGGCACTGCTCCCAATAATAATAATAATAATAATAATTATTATTATTATTATTATTATTATTTATTTATACCCCACCCATCTGGCTGAGTTTCCCCAGCCACACTGGGCAGCTCCCAATCGAGTGTTAAAAACAATACAAATTTTAAATGCTGCTGCTTCCTTGAGTAATCCTAGATAACCAGGAATCACTGTGATGAAGCTGCACAGGTTGCATATGTGATGTTACTGAAGGAAAAGCCAACGGCTTTAGCCCATACTGCAGATGGCTCTGAAGGTGAAGGGACTACTTCCTTGATGGGGGGCAACTGGGCTGATTCTCTTTGTTTGAACTCCCAACCTTGCTACTGATGCCTTAGCTTGACTGAAACATGGGAAGTCTTAAAACCTTGACCTGGCTGTCTTGGCAGGGGAGCAGGGGAGCACATGATCTCCTCCTTGACACCCACAAACATTTTTGCCTCAGAGCCCCCCCCAAACAACTGCCAAAACAGGATTGCTTTTCACAGATGGCAAAAACGTTTGTCAAACATGCACTCCTTATTTCATTGTCAGCGATGAAACAAATTATTGTGACTTTCCTCATGATTTCTCAGATGTTTCCCAGGAGAAGAAACACCTAGATTTTGTGCCGACAAGCCTTGCAGCTGTTTAATTTTTGATTAGCTAATCACCATAATGATTCTGTATCTTTTTCAAGAAAAAAATAAATGATGTTTTATGCATTATAGTGAACACTGCCTTGATATTCTATGATATGGCAGTGTAGAAATACTTCTATAAATTAAATAAATAGATTTGTTCCAGTTTTTACTTTTGGTTGACATTTTGACAGCATTTTTTATGTCCCATCCCCTCCCCCTGCCCCCACCATCTGGACAAAGATGTTCCTCTTCCCAACTTTTCTCTATCTCCTGCTCAGGGTTTTTGTGTAAGGAGGTAGCATTTTCTGGAGAGAAAAACCAAAAACATTTCTCAGTCTTGCTTGTTGCAAAGCCCGTGGGCATAAGGAAACATATGAAAACTTGGAGATATTCTTCACACAAAAATCAGAAACCATAGAAAAGTGTGTGACTTTGTGGGAGGCCTGATCTAACTCAGGGGAGTTAGCCTTGGCCTTTGACGCTAGATGGGGCAGTGGTAGTGGGGTGGCAGAACCCCCACTGATTCACCTTGTTATTCAGTCCCCAAACAGAGTTAATATACACCAGAGGCACCAACTTGAAGAAAATGATGGGGGGGGGGGTAGACAAGGATATGGGTGGAATTACATTGAGAGGAGCGACTGGGACTGTCAATGGGAGCATTTCTTGCTGTTGGAAGTACCTGTAGCAGACTGATTGTGGAAGACACACACTTTGCAGAAGTAGCCAGAGAACACAAATTCTCAGATTCCTCTTATTGCTTGAAAGTTGAGGTGCCGGAGTTTCCTCTACTCATTCCCCTGCCCCTTGCGCACATACTCGTTCTATCTCCAATCACAAAGTTAGTAAGAAATGATGTCAGAGGTTTTTGCCTAGTCCCAGCTCCCTTTTACAAGTGCCTTTACAAAGCTTGTTGGGAAATGGAAGTCCAAATGTAGAAAATAAAGAAAGCTAGCAAAGCCTATCAAACTTTTGGGGGGTGGCCCCCTCAAATATTTTATTGGGGGGGGGGGAGGCAAAAGGACCTGGACTCCTAGGAGTTGATGCGTAGGATGTGCACCCCCAGGACTCAATGTTGTGGCTTAGACTTTAGCCTTATAGATATGATTTGTAGAAGATGTGGATGCAGCTTGATGAATGAAAGAGCAGCAGCTACAGAAGAAGGAATACTTGATCTGTATAATGTTTGGGGTTGACAGTGCTTTGTTGCCTGTAAATCAGCGCATTAAGCTCTCTGTGGTCTTGCAATCCTCATCACTAAGGAGAAGCAGAAAGAGCAAATGTTCTTACATAATAAGCATACAATCAGCTCTCCGCCCCCCCCCCTTTCCCCTGGTTTCCCCCCTCTCCCATTTCCCACTGGCCTTCCTTCTTCCCACATCTCCATCCATGTTGAAAATCATAATCCGCTCCTTTCCTGACAAATGAATCTTTCTCATGCATCGGCACTGGCTGTGACATTGCAAGCGAGAGGATTATGCTTAGATGCAGGCAAGAAAGGAAACAGCACAGGACCAAGTACTCTCAAGAGTTCATTAAATTCCTGTTTCTTGTGCACATACTTAGCAAAAAAGAATTATGGAATGGTTAAAGAAAGAAAAAACCCCAGCACCCCTGCTGAACTGGGAAACAAATGAGGGGAAGGGTAAAACTACAGGACACTAAATGCTTATAAATAGAGACTTCAGAGTTTCACATGGAGCTGACATAAATTCTAAAATAGGAGTGCTGTGCACATTCACAGCAGGAACACGGTGCAGATTCACAGACCTCAAAATTGGAGAGATTTGCTTTTGCCTACTGGGCTTTGTTTTGTTTAAGTTTGTCCTCAGCATTATTATACTGAATCTTTGCTGGTAGGTAGGGAAAGGGTAGCTTGCTGCGATGAAATGAGGAGAGGAGAGGAAATGTCTTGTCTTTAAATAAACCACAATGATCTCCTGCATGGCAAGACAGATTTTCTGACTTTGAGGACCCGCGTATATCAGGTGCTGCTTTGGCTAACTTCTTGTTGTCATATGAGAGATTTCAGAGTAAAGCACCGAATGTGAAGAATCGCTCAAAATTGAACTCCTCAGCATCCTTACTTAGAATTAAGTCTCTCTGAAATCAATAGCACTTGCTTCCAAAGAAATGAAATGTATGAAACCACAACGGGGGTGGGGAGAGAGTTGGTCTTGTCTGCATATATACTAAGATAAGGATCAAACATTGCAGAACTAGTTGAAATGAAGCCCCATGCTCACTGCTGCCACGAAACAATTACTGTCTATCCACTTCATTTATAAGGGCATATGAAGCAGGCTTACTATGGAGTGTGACCACTGGTCAGCATTGTCTGTTCTGATTGGCAGCATCTTTTAAGGCCATTTTGCCTTTTGAAAAAAGCTGAATATAATGTGAGTTGAATGCAAGACACGCTGCATGCAGCTATACGCTTTACTGTTTAACCAGGGCCCAACTCCTAATTCTTCCTTTCTATCTCCTTTGATTTTTTAAAACAAATTCTCTATTTTAAATCCCAACTTGGCCATGCTTGCCTACATGTAAGTTTAATTTAATAGCACTATGCTCAGTGTTTGTGATGTGTGTTGTGTTCAGGGTTCAGGGAGAAATCAATACATAGCAAAGCCTTCAAAAATAAGCTCAAAGGATAACTAGACTGAGGGGAAAAACATTGCCCAGCAGCTAGAACTGGAAGAGAACTAGAGGAGCCTAGCCATGTGAAAAGGCACCATTAGCATACACAACAATGCATATTTATAGGAAACACATGTTTCATATTTATATTTCAACATTTAAATACAGTTCTGGTTCTTCATAGCTGGGTGGTGTTTTTCTTAAGACTCTGGAGAATGTCCCCAAAAGTACATTAAAGCTATGACAACTGTCATGCAATGTACTATAAGGTGTGATATAAAAAAAAAAAGTAATAATAAACCTGGGCTCTGCCATGTCCTCTATTATAGTATGAACACTTGAGTGTGCTTACGTAAGGGGAACCTGCCTGAAATGCATTTTTCTCTTTTAGTCCTTAGAAATGCTTACTACTTCATAGTAAGCCCTATTGGCCAAGACTTGTCAATCTGGTACATCATTTGGAAGGCAAGGAGAGTGCCTGTGTCTTCCCAAGTCACTCAGTGCATCACCCCCACCACTGCCATCATTTAATCCATCCTCATGGGGATGGAATGTCCTTGTGATTGGCCGTTTGTGTGGAAACTCTGGCTCACATGGAAAATTATCTGTGTATTAGATGGGAGGAGCTAGGCATGCTCTTCCTTACCATACTATAGAAGCACCAGCTCCTGATGACTCTATGAACTGAGAGAACCTCTGGAGTGAAAGTTGATGGTGTTTTCCTGGGACTAAACATTACCATCCAATCAATGGAAGTGCACTGAAGAAACATGTGTGAATTCACAATTTAGAGAATTACTCAATTTTCCAAACAAGGCTTGAAAGTTCAATTTTCCATGGTATGCATTAAATATCTCAAAATATAATCACCTCGGCATATGTGCTTTTACATGCAAATGCAATCTTTTCTCACTACCATTAGCCTCTTTTCTATGCAGCATTTTATCACATTAAACTGGAGGGATTGTGATTGTGTATGTGTGTGTGTGTGTGTTTAACCATAGGCATTCAACACCCTCACATTTTTCTCAGAAGCATTTTTGGGGGGAAATCTTTAAAACGAAAACAAAGGTGGGAGCAGTGTTAAAATTTTACAAAGCTGCTTGTGCGAAACAGGAGATGGCTTTGACTATTAAACTGAGGTTAATGCAGTTTTATCCTTTCCAGGCATCTGAGATGTTGCCTGCAGCTATACAACCCTGAATTGTGGTCTTGTCATGTCTCATAATCTAAGCTGAACTAGGCCTGTTCTGTCTTTTGTGTAAACCATTCAATGGAGGGAACTATGGTGGAAAAAACACCCCCCCTTACACCACAGCTAACATCATTGGTTATTGTGATCAGGTGTTTATTGGTGAGAGCATGTCTTGCTCCAGGATCAGGAAGCAGTTTGCATTGAAGCACCTGCTAAAATAAAGATGGGAAACCAAATATTTTTTTTGTTCCTGGAGCATTTCTGTGTCTTTAAAAAGCTGCTTGAAACCTAATAGGGGTAGGCAGTGGTACCCAAAATGAAGAGTTGTTCAAGGCCCTGCAGGAACTAACCTCAACCCTGGTTTCTGAGTTGCTTTCCAAAGCAATCACTTCATCGCTGATGCTTTTAAGTAGACGTTATGCCTCTTTTATGGATGTCTCTGAGGGTTTACAGATAGGGATCATTTTCTATCCCACTTGTTACACATCTCAGTTGACTTCAGGTCAAGGCCTTACAATGAGAGGGACCTAGGGTGTTCTCCCCACCCCGCTGGATCATCTGCATCTCATGTAAGGGTATGATGCATGCTCCTATCAGCTTTCAAACCTTCTAGTTATTGCTGGTGCAATAAACCAGGCAGTTGGGTTGTATGAAATATAGATCGGCCTTGTCCAGCCTCAAGGTTTCCAGAAGTTTTGAACCTCAGCTTCCACAATCCCTGGCCCATTGCCCATGAGGCAAATGGAAGTTGTTGTCAACAACATCTGGAGGGCAACTAGTTGAAGAAGCCTGAAATGGACCATGAAGTTGGGTGGGGAGTGGATAATGAAGTCTGCGTGGACAGCAGCTATTGGCCATCAACCAAGTGGACACAGGGAAGTTTGGGCTAGGTGAGAAGGGGCTGACCAAAATGCAAGGCATTTCAGTAAGGAAACCATAGTGAAGGAGGAGGTGTCAGCTCTTCCTAGTAGCCTGTTTGTGCCTTGTGAATTGGAGATGATATGGAATGTGTTGTCATGGGCATCCCTGCTATATGGCTGCATGGTGAATGGTTCACTTTCCCTATGTGGTTAGTGGCTCTGGGAGTGACTGACTGCGGCTGCTAGGTCTCTTTTTCTACACTATTTGTGTGTTTCTGCTGTTGAGAGAGCATAGGAAATCAACTCACCTTCTAAGCCAGGCCATGGGATTGTCTAGCCTAAAATACCACCCAGAATCACAGTGAATCCAAAAAGGAATTTGTGAGTCTTAAAACCTGTCTCTCCCCCAAAAAAGTGTGATGACAGATATACAGGTGAAATGGGATAAAGACATAAGGAAGAGAAAGAGCAGGCCATTTGAACTTCTACCTATTCATTTATTTATTACATTTATATCATGCCTTTCCTCCAAAGAGCTTAAGGTGGCATACAGTGTTCTCCCCCCCTCTCCATTTTATCCTTACAACAGCAGATTGAGGTAGTTTAGACCTTCTGGCCCAAGGTCACCCAGTGACTTTTGTAGCTGAGCTTAGAACTGGAACCCTGGTGTCCGAAGTCTCTAACTAGTCCATCACTAACCACAAGACCACACTGACTCTGCTTTTGAAAGTCCAGTTACAACAGCCCTATTAAAAATAAAATAAAATATGATCATAACATTTATATGCAAGTGTTCTAACACTCCTGCAAATTGTGCTACAATGAAACCATTAATATGATGTAAAATACAGAATTAATAATGCTAATTGTGATTATAGTGAGATGCCAGGACTAATTGGAAAAGGTGTTTGATCAAAAATGTAACTATCTGGTTTTTCTTTCCTAATTTTGGGTTTGTGTGTGAGAGTGTGTGCATGTGTTCATTCCCTGTAATGAATTTAAATGTGTAAAGAATGGAGGAGAGCAGTGAGGAAAAATTATGCTTGCTTTTGTTTTGCTGGAATAGAAGTAGAATTAATTGCACATTTATTTAAACAATCAGTCATTTTCTCTCCGGCTCCCCCTCTCACCATGCCAGGCTCTGATCTGGATTAATCTTTGTATAATAACTATGCCCTTGCAAGAGTTACATAAATAAGCAACAATAGCAGAGACAATTAGTCATTGTAGTTGCAATGTTAATCTCCTACATAATGCTTTAGTAAATGCCCTATTTTGGGGAGACTAGAGAGGGAATCTGGCATCTGCGGTGTCAGTACTGGGTTTACTCCAAAGCAATGTACGAAAACTTTACTTCAGCCACCAATTTTGGTCATTTGCCATGTCACCGTTGGAGGGTGAACCTCAGGCCCAGGAGGAATGTGTCCCTCCAGGACACTCTAGTTAGCCTCCCTAATCCCATGCTCCAGCCTCAGCCAGCCACCCTTTCCCCACATCACAGCCCCTCAACCCTACTATATACCCTCCTTGAATGTTTTAGCCTGGTTGAAATGTGTCCTTCAACTCTAATAATGCCTCCTGGTTGCCTCCTGGTTACAATCAAAACTAGCCCACTGTACTGAGGTTAAAGTTATGTTCATCATTCTGCCCACTTTTGTCCCTGGCCTATCTATCACAGATACGTAAGCCTCATAAGTCTGTCTGGAAAGGAATTCAGCCCTTGGACTCAAAAGAGTTACATGCTCCTGTGTTACCACGATGATGCACACGGTGCTTTTCTGTGCCTTTGTTTCATGCCACTACGTATTTGAATGGTGCAGCCACAGCAGCGGCACCAACCATGTGAGACATCCCCATCTGGTTGCTGCCTCCTTCAGCAGCTGTTGGGGTTCGCTTTAAGCTGGCATTGTTCACTGCTGGGTGGCACTTTATTTTTATCTGCAGCACAGATCTTGGAACAGCACCGGAGACATGAACTTAGCTGAAATTTTAATTACCCATAATGCTTGTGACATAGTGTCTCTCCAGAGTCTTGTGGGAAATTAAAATGGCGGCCCTAGGCCACCTGATGTTCTTGCTGCTGGAAGCAACTGCTGCTAGTTAAGCCTGCCAGGGCCCACCAAACTGAGTGTGCTTTGCTTAGGGTCCCCCTGAAACCTTGAACTGGACCTGACTATCCCAGAGAAGGCTACAAATGGTGGAAAGAAAAGATTTATGAATGTGATTGACTACGCCCACATAACAGCAACCTTTCCAACAACAGTCTGAAAGAATCCATGGGAAAGCAGCAACCCCTGTTCCAATGCAGTAATGAATGGGCATAATTTAAGGGGCAACAAATTTATACTCACTGCCGAATGCTCTGCCTTATTGCATTAATTTATTAGCACTTAGGTGGCAGCAGGGGATGGGGCAGAGCTCTATATGCTCATGCATCACAGAGCAATTCAGTCTCTAAGCTGCTTCATTGCCATGCGCTGCTGCTTCAATTGTTACGTTTCATGTGAAATGGCTTTTTGTTATATAACTAGATTTACCATGATGCAGGAATGGGGAATGGGGGCTGAATGTGGCCCTCTAGGCCTCCTTGTATGGCCCCAGGACCCACCCCAGGCCATGCCCACTCTTCACATTCCCTCTTCCCAGTGCTTGCCCCTCACCATAACCTTCCTCAGTACATTTGCCTGGTTGAAATGTGCCCTTGAATTGTGAATGCTTCTTGCATTGTGGGGGAGGGAGGCAGAAGGATTTGTGGGTAGAAACTTCTGATTTTCCCATGGCTGGAATGTAGCTTAGTGTCCAAAAAGTGAGAGTCACATCCGTTACTATGCCTGATTTCTGCCTCTCACTCTGCCCACCACTGCCACGTGTCCCTCAGAAGGTTGAACATGAGGGAATGGAAAAGGTGTCCCATTCCTGCTATAAACGAGACACCAGAGCTGAGTGCAGGGTGGGGACCAAAGGTGGACAAACTACCCCAGAAGGAGCACAATAAGTCCCCTACCAGAGGTGTTGTTGTTGTTGTTTAGTCATTCAGTCGTGTCCGACTCTTCGTGACCCCATGGACCAGAGCACGCCAGGCACTTCTGTCTTCCACTGCCACCCGCAGTTTGGTCAGATTCATGTTTGTAGCTTTGAGAACACTGTCTAACCATCTCGTCCTCTGTCGTCCCCTTCTCCTTGTGCCCTCCATCTTTCCCAACATCAGGGTCTTTTCCAGTGAGTCTTCTCTTCTCATGAGGTGGCCAAAGTATTGGAGCCTCAGCTTCACGATCTGTCCTTCCAGTGAGCACCCAGGGCAGATTTCCTTAAGAATGGATGCGTTTGATCTTCTTGCAGTCCATGGGACTCTCAAGAGTCTCCTCCAGCACCATAATTCAAAAGCGTCAATTCTTCGGCGATCAGCCTTCTTGATGGTCCAGCTCTCACTTCCATACATCACTACTGGGAAAACCATAGCTTTTACTATATGGACCTTTGTTGGCAAGGTGATGTCTCTACTTTTTAAAATGCTATCTAGGTTTGCCATTGCTTTCCTCCCAAGAAGCAGGCGTCTCTTAATTTCGTGGCTGCTGTCACCATCTGCAGTGATCATGGAGCCCAAGAAAGTAAAATCTCTCACTGCCTCCATTTCCTCCCCTTCTATTTGCCAGGAGGTGATGGGACCAGTGGCCATGATATTCGTTTTTTTGATGTTGAGCTTCAGACCATATTTTGTGCTCTCCTCTTTCACCCTCAATAAAAGGTTTTTTAATTTCTCCTCACTTTCTGCCATCAAGGTTGTGTCATCTGCATATCTGAGGTTGTTGATATTTCTTCCAGCAATCTTAATTCCGGCTAGGGATTCATCCAGCCCAGCCTTTCGCATGATGAATTCTGCATATAAGTTAAATAAGCAGGGAGACAAAATACAGCCTTGTTGTACTCCTTTCCCAATTTTGAACCAATCAGTTGTTCCATATCCAGTTCTAACTGTAGCTTCTTGTCCCACATAGAGATTTCTCAGGAGACAGATGAGGTGATCAGGCACTCCCATTTCTTTAAGAACTTGCCATAGTTTGCTGTGATCGACACAGTCAAAGGCTTTTGCATAGTCAATGAAGCAGAAGTAGATGTATTTCTGGAACTCTCTAGCCTTCTCCATAATCCAGCGCATGTTTGCAATTTGGTCTCTGGTTCCCCTGCCTCTTCTAAATCCAGCTTGCACTTCTGGGAGTTCTCGGTCCACATACTACTTGAGCCTTCCTTGAAGAACTTTAAGCATAACCTTGCTAGCGTGTGAAATGAGTGCAATTGTGCGGTAGTTGGAGCATTCTTTAGCACTGCCCTTCTTTGGGATTGGGATGTAGACTGACCTTCTCCAATCTTCTGGCCACTGCTGAGTTTTCCAAACTTGCTGGCATATTGAGTGTAGCACCTTAACAGCATCATCTTTTAAAATTTTAAATAGTTCAGCTGGAATACCATCACTTCCACTGGCCTTGTTATTTGCAATGCTTTCTAAGGCCCTACGCCCTCTTTAAAAACAAAGGAACACAAATGAGTTTCAATCGAGAAAAGGGTGGGTGCTGATGAGTTTTGCAGTAGGTGGACAGCTGTTGCTATATATCTTTTGGTGGGTGTAGTGGGGGGGAAATGGTGGTTCCAAGTGTTACGTGGGAATTTCATGACTTTATTTAATGTGCCTGACTTAGCTTGAACCTCTTGGCTTTACATGCTTCTCAGTTTGAAGGGAAAACAGGACCAGTGTGAAATAAGCTGAATTTCACTCCAGCACTGCTGAACCTACTGGGTTCAGTGTGGATTATGGCACAGATGTAACCAGGCTTGCCAGTTAGTTATTGTGGAACACGGGGAAAAACAACAACTGTAAAGGTTGACATGAAGTCCAAGGGAATCTGGGGCTTCCTTGTTTTATAACAACAACAACAACAACAAATTTTATTTATACCCTACCCTCCCTGGCCAGGACCGGGCTCAGGGTGGCTAACATCAAAGTATGATACATTAAGAACATAAATCAAGCAATCGATTAAAATACAGCTTAAAAGCAAATTTGGAGCAGAATAAAATCAGATGGCAACCCACATATTATAACTATAGGGGATACAGCACTGAATATCTATCTGAATCACACTTGGGCATCCATGTAATTTGATAGAACTGATGTTGGTCAGGACCTTATAGGCATAGCCTCACATCCCATTCAGCCTGCATGCTTCATGACTCCAAAGGAAACATTCTGAAAGGCATTTTTGGATATTACTATCTCATCAGAAGCACATTTTTAAGTTGAACAATCAAATAGCCCTTGTGCCACTAATTAAAATTTAGTGGTGAATCCTTTTAATCATTGGTTGCATTGAAAATTCTTACTTTACTTTTCCACATTTATTCTGGCAATAAAGTGCTGAAGAGCTCATCAGCTTTGGAAGGAAGACAGCAATTTTTCTCGTCTATATAATCATTAAACTGATAAATAGGCAAGGCACCGAATAGTTATCTGTATTAACACTGCAGCCTCTGTCACTATTAAAAACCTGTAGCAGGAGACTGAGCTGAAAAACACAAATGGGTAAAAGAAAACAAAAGGAAAAGTGTCAGCAGCCAGTTTCTTAAGTCCTGCTTTCCCTCCTTTCTTTTGCTCACTTAGCTGTCACCTTAAATAGCTTCCCTTCAAATGGTTCTCTCCATCTTTTGTGTGTGTGTGTGTGTGTGTGTGTGTGATAATTGAGTGTGCTTGCTCCTGCAGACAATTAACAGCCTTGTTTGTTTTCCTTTGTTGGGTTGTCATTGTAGTTTGAGGCTGCTCTGAATGCAAAACACAGGTGTTCCTTTATCTACAATGATCATAAGACTTTCAGGCTGTCTACCACAAGGAGATTTGAAGACCACTGGAGGCACACAACAGGAGAGCATTGAAAAAACTACTGGTGAGTTCAAAAATGGCCTGTGAGGACACCAGGGATGGGCTAGCCAGACAGGCTCTGTCACTGACACCCTGCCTCATCTCTGTCCCATCTAGGTAAACAGCAGCAACCCCAAAAATGAAGGACCCCTCGGCAGCACTGTCCCACAGCTCCTAGTCATCCTCAGTTATATCAATCTCAGGTAGTTTTCCTAGGCAGTGAAAGACCTCGGCCTAGACCAAGGATGCCTAATCCATGTCCTTCCATTTATTACTGGATAACAATTCCCATCAGCCCTAGCCAGCACAGACAACTATCAGGGATGATGGAAGTTGTAGTTATTCTGGAAGGGGCAGAAGTCCCCTACTCCTGGCCTAGAATAGCAACCTTTCTCAACCTTTTCAGCAACCTTTCTCAAGCTGGGGAAATCCACAATTATTTAGAATCCAGCTTCTTCCAATCCAAACCACCGGGACCCTTGGTCAAAGGCAATGGGAATCCTGGTACAAAATGCCTGGAGGGCACCAGATTAGGGAAGACTCCCCTAAAGAGCTGCTGTCAATCAGAGTAGATAATACTGGGCTGAATCTAATTCAAAGACAGGTTGTTTTTCACCTCTCTCCTGCCCACCAAAAAATTCCCCACCACCCTCTAAGCTTTCTCCGCATTTGTGCTCAAATTTTCTTGTGAGAGGAGAAGTTTGCCTTCCTGGCAATACTGCTTCTAAGTGACATGAGGTCAACAGCAATGTAGTCCTCACTTAGTTGACAAATGGCATATTGATTCATGCAATCTGCCAAAGTAGTAAATAACATCTGTGATTTGTCATTTCTGTCTAATATACTGTTGTCCATTGGACTTTCATTTCATTTGAGCAATAATAACTCATAGCAACAAAAATATGGGCAATGTATTTCATAATTAGTTTTCTGTGAAGTATTAAAAGCAATTTTGGTTTTTTGTTGTTGCTGAGTAAACTTTGCTTATGATCTCTTGACATTGGCTTGGTGGTTGTGCTAAGGAAAGACTTTCTACTGGAAAGCCTGGCAAACTTTCTTGATTTATTATTTATCAAGTAGAAAGTGTAAAAATTTCCCCTACCTTTTAACTGGATTTTAAAATACATTGTCACTATAGTTATTTTACCGTCTTTGGTTCTACTGTTATGGATGATACTATTATGTAGCACAGTGCTGTGATGTCATGGTCACTGAAAGTGTGATAGGATCTAATTGGGTTCAAATAAGCCAAATTGTCTTCCAAGTGTGTATGTGTGTAAGATTTCTCCAGAAAACACCTTCTACTAGTAATTAGAATGAACCTACATTTGCATTTCCTGGGTGACTGATACTGCCTTTTTCATGAGGGACACCTCAGTCACCTGGCTCAGAGTTCTGATTGGCCAGATACTCTTCATGTTCTCCCTTCCACTCTGAGACAGGACACTTGCATTGATGTTATCTGTTAATAACTCAGAACATGAATTAACTAGCAATCTGTTTCCTCTTACACTGGCAGCCTGTACACAGCCAAGAGTGTGCCACTACAGGTCTCAGAGAACCACTTCTCTTTATGCTCCCTTCCTCTGAAAATGTAATTATTAGCATTTTGTTTCTCCCTCCTAGCTCTACCTTTCTGATTTCCCTAATCTCAGTGTCTTTCAGTTTTTTGTGTTTCCAAACTCAGTCTTTAGCAGCTTAACTCCACACACCACCTGCACCCCCCACCATGCATTCAGGCTTTCATTTCAACTCTGCCAATTATTTAGCATACACTCCATATAAGGCACCCTATCCACCCTCTGCGTTTCTGTGTCTTGTGAATAGGAACTGATTATATTGATTTGGACAGGCTGTGTACTTTCTGGCAACTGTTCATCTTACTATTTTAAATTTCTGATTTGGTGCATCACAATGCAAAAGTATTCTACTCATTTCCCACTGCTTTGTGTAAATAAACATTTTACCTCCATTTGTCAACTCTTTCTAATTTCCCTCAGTAAGCAAGAAGGTATTGGCATTTCTAAATTGGTACTAATGTAATGGTATAACTACTGTGCCAGGCCGCTGCCTCCAAATTTAAAGATTCCCAAAGTTGCATTTGCATGAACACATCTATAAGCCATGGTGGCTGGTGCCCACTAGACCTGGTGAGACTACTAAAAACTCATGGGGGTGTGGTCAAGTTCAAGTTTCCCCACCATCCTTCTCCCTTGTAAAGATATCATGGACATTTAAGCATTCCGTTTTACAAATACTTAGCACCTGTTAGGGGAAGGGTAGTACCTCTGATGGGTGATAAGCTGTGTGCTTTTTGGGGTAGACTGTCCATCTTTGCGCTCAGCTCTCACCTGTGGCTTCTAGAAGTTGTCAGCATGTAACAGAGGCCACACCCTGGGAAATGGCTTCAACTGGCTGATTAAACCAGGTGAGGGTAGCCAATGGGTCTCAAACCCTTGCTGAGTTAGGGACTTCTTTTGCACATGAAGACAGGCTCTGGTTGATTGAGCAGATGAAACCAATATTGGGTCCAATGGTCAAGCAGATGGTTTCTGCACATGCTGTAGAGGGAAGTGCAGGGCAGATGGGGCTCATCAACCTGGGAAGGTAGCTCATCTAGAGGAAGGTAAAGTCTGATCCTAAACCTCTGCTGCCTTGTGGGTTACCTTCAGGAGTAGAAAAGGCTAAGAAGTAAACCCTACAGAAATCCTGAGTGGAGTCTCTAAGACGGTTGGACGGTGCATTGTACATTGTTTTCCAGCAGTTTTTGCAGCCAAGCTGGTGCCAGATGTATTGCTCTGCTTCCCTTTGTACCACATCAGTGAGACCGAGAGGGGGGTGGGGTTGTTGTCTGGGCAGCCCAGGACCTCCACACACACTGCCAAGGCTTGCATCCCAGGAAGGTCATTCTGGTGATGATAACACTGTGCTTTGTCTTCACCCCAGGAGGCACACTTCATTGTCAATACATTGTCTATGCAGACAGACGGCAACAACAATGAAACTGAAAAATGTCTCACTTTGGTTCAGAAGGGGTCTCTGCTGTCACAATCCTTCCAACTCTACAATTCTAAGATGCAATGTTTCTAACTGTTTCTCTGCTGGGAGAAAAGTTGTGTGGCCCCTATGTGTCTGTTCCAACTTAGCAAAGAAACAGTGGATACTAAACACTGCAGTTTTACTAAGACTTAGTACCTAAGTGCTTTATCTTGGTTCTGAAGGGGTCCCTGCTGTCACAGTTTCTAATGTGGATTGATGCCACAATAATTGTACATTGCTAAGAAGTAAGCCCTGTTCAATTCCACAGAGGTTGATCTCTGATAAATATGTTCAAGATTGAAGCATGAATTGATTAATCTTAAAAGTACAGTGGTACCTCAGGTTACAGACACCTTGGGTTACAGACACTTCAGGTTACAGACTCCACTAACCTGGAAGTATTACCTTGGGTTAAGAACTTTACCTCAGGATGAGAACAGAAATTGCGGGGCGGTGGTGGGTTAAGAACAGTTTCTGGTTAAGAACGGACCTCCGGAATGAATTAAGTTCTTAACCAGAGGTACCACTATAGCATGCAGGACAAGGGACCCCCAAAATTCCCAGACTTCTGGAAAAACATTATTCCCACCCCACCGTATTTAGTTCTACATCACCATGAAGGAACTGGTGTCTGAATGGTTCAGCAAGAGTTTTTAAAATGTTGACCATAGTAAGGAGGGGAGCACCTAAAACACATATACTTCACACCCAATGTCCAGCAAAGTCTAACAAATTTTCTCTGTCCCCCTCAAATCTGATGGGCCCTAGGTTGTCTTTTATCTTCCCCATACAGTGGAATCACCTCTCTGGAGTAAGTAAGACTTATTTCTACTATGCAAATATGCTAGTGTGATAATTTGAATATATTAGAATCCCTGGCAGCCAGCAGCAGATGAATATTCAATTACTATAATGTTTGTAAGCATAAATGCTACAGACAAAATAATAATCCCGTGCTGCAAGAACCTATGAGAGCTATTGAAATTCCAATTTGTTCTCTAGTAACCAAGAAGCTTCTAACATGTTCAGACTCAGTGGAATTTTCCTACCATATAAGAGTGGCACATTTCCCCTTCTCTTTAAGCTAAATAACAACGCAATCATTCTAGTAGTAGCAGTAGTATTTATCCTACCATTTAAACATGTACTTCCAGCTTCACTGTCATATGCCTTTTCTGGACAGGGTTGCTCTCTCTTCACCCAAAGGAGCAAATCCATAGTATGGTCACTCCTTGACCAATGATTGTCACTGGAAGCTAGACACACCTTCTATCAGCATTGGCCAGTCTGCCAATTGAACAGGAATGGTCTTGCTCCACATTGCTTACCTCAATTTTGGACTAATGTAATGTCCTTATAGCTGGTCTGAAAACTGGCTAGTGCAAAATTCAGCACTAGCAGTACTACTTATTGGTGTCCACTCTGCTGCCCAATAAGCAACCTGGCTAGGATTAAGGGTTTATTTCTGACCTAGAAAGGCTTAAACAACTTGGGACCAGACTGCCTGCCAGAGGACCTCCATCCTTGCTGAACTATGTAGTTACTATGATTGGCTGATGAGGCACTCCTGGTGGCGCCAGAACCTAGGGAGGTTCGTTTAGCAGCGAACTGGTGGAGGACCTTTTCTGTACTAGCACTTTCTCTGCAGAACCACCTCCCCTCTGAACTTAGACAAGCATCAATATTATTTGTAGTTTGGTGCTCATTAAAAACATACTTATGTTCACAGGCTCTTGTGGGTTACCAACTTTTGGGATGATTCCTTAGATTATACAATGAATGCAATAGGAAGGGATCTTCAACAGCCTCAAAGTGCATGTAAAAGTTCCTGCTGACATAGACTTTGGATCCATGACAATAATGCTAAAGGATTGTGAATGAATTGTTCATATATTCTTCAACTTAAAAAAATTGAGTTGAATTTTTTGCAGGATTCTGGACCAGCTCTGACCCTTTTTCTACCATGAAGGTATCGGTTCGGCAGAGGACTCACATAACCTACAGTTACAATGCACATGCATATATCTGAGTCTCAAAATAGCCAAGAATTTGTAGGTGGTGCATGCTTGCATGTATGCCCAAGCATTTTAAATTCCGTCCAGAAATAACAAGAGTGACAATGCCTGTGAGAAAACAAAGTTGCTTATACCCCCCCTCTCAATTTTTTTAAAAAAACAAGTTAGCTGTTTTTTTTGTATCATTTTTCCCTTGTGAAATGTGTGCAAACATTAATATGCTTACTTTGCCACGCAAAAAGAAAGAAAAAAAGAAAGTTGTGCCATGACTGATTGTGCCTAATTATCAAATCAGCTGTTAAATTGTGAAGTCTCCTAATCAGCAAGCTCAGCTGATGGAGCTGAATAGGCAAGATCTTCATCCATGCAAGTGACTTGCTGCCTTGCCTTTTTTGCCATCTGTATTATCAATAGGGAAAGGGAGTGAGGCCTCAAATGGAACACATAAGCAAGGAAGCTCTGCAGCATGTCAAGTCCTACAAACTTCCTTATAGGCACTGTAAAACCTAAAATACCCAAAGCTAAAGTAATTACAGGCTCACTAAGGTCAATGGGCAGCCTTGTTCAGCAAACACATCCGTTTTTTGTTGATGGAACTGCTCCTTCTACTTAAACAGGGATAGGTGAATATTGCATGCACACGTTAGATCTCTCATATCTAAAAGGAAGCTCATTGGTAAGCAAGGTGAAGTGAGGCTGAATAGACAGGCAAAGCCTTATACAGTGGTACCTCGGGTTACATATGCTTCAGGTTACATACGCTTTAGGTTACAGACTCTGCTAACCCAGAAATAGTACCTTGGGTTAAGAACTTTGCTTCAGGATGAGAACAGAAATTGTGCTCCAGTGGCGCGGCAGCAACAGGAAGCTGCTTACAAAAAGTAAGTCACATACTGTACACAGAAGATCCTAGGTTTAGTCCTCAGAATCCTCCGGTAAATCCTGGAAAGTCCCTGGCAGTCAGTGAGCTAGATAGACTCATTGTCTTACTTGGTTTAAGGAAGCCTCCTATGTTTCTGCAGCAAGATGATGAATCAAGGCACCTAGTTAGAGAAGTTCCAGAAAGTGCTAAATTAATCTAGAAGTTGCAGAAGCATGCATGCAGGTAAGAAACATTCATTCCACCAGAACTAGGACAAGAAGTCATTCATGTCTCAGTGGATAATGTCCATAGGCTGCTGAGTTGTTTCCACAAATGGATGGTCCTGCGCTTTCAGAGAGAGCAGAAGAGTTGTTTTTCCCATTGGCATGGCATGATATGGTTTTCCATGTATAGCAGAGTCTCGGGTTATGCAGACATTGCTCAATCTGTCCTTTTTTCTCTAAGCAGCAGGATGCCATGTGGATCTGTACATATGGATTCTTTCTCTCTCTCACCCTCTCCCTCCCTCTCCATTCTCAGTGTTCATGGTTACAAATTGCTGCTGGATCATTTTCACACTAGAATGCCTTCCAGGTGTTTTGCACTGTATCACCTATCATTCCTCTCTATTGGCCATGCTGGCTGGGGTGGATGAGAGTTGTAGCTCCAAACTTATGGAGGGCACCATGTTGAGGAATGGTGCAGTAGGAGAGAACAACTGCATTGTCCCAGTCTTGTGCCTGGGAATGCATAACTTGTGCCCACTCATTTGATATTGGTGGTTAGATTCACTGGTTGTGGATGTCACAGCGCGAAGTCTCCGTTATTGATTTATTTTACATTGATTTGCAAAAGTGTGCTAGCATTAGACTTGCCAAAGTAACTTAAAGTCTTCCCTCCCCTAGAAATGGTCCTCAAATGCAAATTTCAGTGCCTTTTATACATAAATATTTTAGAGTGGAAATAGTTTACAAAGTCCCAAGTCTTTGATCTTATTTGTATGGACTGGTTTTTGCATGCATATGCCAGCATGGTGTCAAAAATGTTCTTATCAAGTGAAGCTGAAAGATTAATTTTTGTAAAATGAGGGAGCTTTTACAATTCCACTGTTAACATTTCCCTGCAGAAAGATTTGCCTTCATGTTAAGAGACATGAATATTTAAATTATATTCAAATGTTTGAGCTTCCCGTCTCCAAAAACACCTTCTCTTTTTGCCTCTGTCCTCAAGCATTTCTTAAATAAGCGTACCTTAAGGCAAGGATGGGGAATCTGCATCCCTCCAGATCTTGGTCAGTGGTCAGGGATGATGGGATGCTGCACACAGACACAGGAAGCAAACTAGAAAAAAGAGCAGGACAGGAGATAGTCAAGAAATGAGGGGAAGGTAGCTCAGGATGACAAGCGATCAGAGACTTGTGGTTGGGGGAACCTTTAGCACCAAACATTTGGGATGAAATCGGTGCTTGAATTATGAGGGGGAGACCATAGGGGGAACCCCATTAGCTCTTGCTGCTTTAGGAAGCTACAGGCGAGGTATGATTTAGCTAAAATTGTGGGGAGGAATCAGAGAGGGTGGCATATGGATCATACGGATTTCATTCAGGGAACTCTATTCCCTTTCCCCCATAATTACCTGCTGCAAGGCCCATTTCCACCTGACCTAGGGGGCAGAGCCCAGACTTACCCTCAACAGCTAAAAGAGGCTCCTGGGAGGCCGCTGAGACACTGCTTGGGTTGGGGCAACTAGCTAAAATGCTTTAAACTGTTCCAATTTTGGTTCCTCAGTTTTGTTTTTTGTCGGGTTGGTGTTGGTTAAATGTTTAGTTGGGGTTGGTGGGTATTTTAAATTGGGTATAACAGTAAATTGTTTCTTGTTGTTGTTATTGTTATTGATTTCTATTGATTTATTGGTTTGTTTGTTTCTTGCTTGTATAGGATATTTTGTTTTTTTAAAAAAATGTTTGATGTTTTGTTATGTTTTTATACACACTGGAAGGCTCCCAGAGTGGCTGGGGAAACCCAGCCAGATGGCTGGGATATACATTATTATTATTATTATTATTATTATTATTATTAATTTCAAGCTCCCTAAGCTATTGTTTATGTAGAAAGCTAGAGGGATTCTGTTCCAAGTGTGAAGAGTCAGAGGATGGTGCATCAGATTCTTATCAAGCCTCTCTCCCTCCATGGACTTCCAGTATTCTGAGCACTGCCTGAAACTGGATCCCTCCCCACCCCCTGAAATCAGCTGCTGAAATGGGTTGCCACATGTTTCTCACTTGAAAGGAAATTGTATTTATTTAAGAAATGAATGACATTTCTACATTTGCTAGTGCTGGTAGAAAATGTGTCAGTAGATGGCAGCTCAAGAGTACATAGTTTTTTTCTTTGTAGACTTTCTAGAGGCTATGCAAATCAATGCTGCTTTTATGTGCTGGGAAGGAGGTCGCTTCAGTGCAGGAAGAGACAAATCTGACAATTTCATTTTCATTTCATTTTTTCATTTTTTCATTTAAATTTTTGTACATTATTTCCACAAATACAGTGGTACCTCGGGTTAAGTACTTAATTCGTTCCAGAGGTCCATTTTTAACCTGAAACTGTTCTTAACCTGAAGCACCACTTTAGCTAATGGGGCCTCCCGCTGCCGCCACACTGCCGGAGCACAGTGCTTCTCATCCTGAAGCAAAGTTCTTAACCCGAGGTACTATTTCTGGGTTAGCAGAGTCTGTAGCCTGAAGCGTATGTAACCCGAGGTACCACTGTGAAATTTTATGAACATTTACGCCCCAAATATGTGCAGTTTTGTACATGTTTTTTGATTGAAGACTCATATCACAACAATCAAAGAGGTGCAAATTTCAAAAAAAAATTGAAGAATTGTGTTTCAGTTGGGTATTGTTCTGGCAAAATCTACATTAAATGTGGCTAGCAAACCAAGCTGAACACCCCCCCCCCCCCCGCAATAGCATAACCCTTCACAAAGCTCTTAATACCATCCCAGTGCCAATCATTACACAGCTAGTTGTGCAGATAAAATGTGTCTCTGCTCCTCTCCCCAAAATTCTATATTTTTTTTACACTTGAATTTGGAGAACACTGGTTAGGTGAAGAGACTGAAAGTGGTAGGCCACATAGAATCAAAGTTGGGGAGGGGCTGGGGCATGTGGGGGGGGGAGAAGGGGGGGGAGTCCCATTGTGATAGTGAAAATTCTTGTGCTGATGGGACTCATTATTATAATACAGCCCAAAATAAATTGCCCATTGATTGTTTTTAGTAATTTTAACATGACCGCTCCAAATAATGAATAAGTTAGTGGCTCCAATGCAGCGGTCACCAAATGGGTGCTATGGTGCCCACAAAGGTTTTCATTAGGCAAGTGCACCAGGCTTTGAGATTTCGTTCTTTTCTTCAAGAAAATTAAATCTCTAACCTTCTAAAAAGAAAGTTATGGGGCAAAAGGTACAGATAATCTCTACATGATTCCTGTGAAATAAGATTTGAGTGTGGAGTGGCCATCTTGCAATTTTTTCCTGGTACTGAGGAATGTTCCCTGTTGCTGTTAGACAGCAACAACATCTCTCTCTCTCTCTCTCTCTCTCTCTCTCTCTCTCTGTGTGTGTGTGTGTGTGTGTGTGTGAAATCAATATTGTGTGATCTCAGCATTCAGAACCAGCAGGATATAGCTGACTTCCCATGGTGAGCATAGGGCTGCCAGAGGTGGCTGTCTTTCTAATTATGTGTTACGCCACGCTCCACATTGCAGCCATTTTGTGTTATGCCATTCTGCCCCCCCCCCCCCGGCAGATATTTTGTGACCAGTGCCCTGAGCAGTCTGTCAAAATTCAAAATGTGCCCACTCGTCCAAAAAGGTTGGTGACTGCATTCATGACCACAAGCTGAATTTTGTAATGTTGGTGTCTCTGTTAAAGCAGAATGTGTAATACTAAGAAACCAAGCCGAGCACGTTTTTTTGAAAGTAGACACAGCACCAGAAGTTCTTTTCTCTCTCTTCTTAACAATCCTAGAAACCACATTTACAGTTACAGGTTTCTCTTTCCAAGATCAAGAGATAATTCCCCAAGGCAGGAGAGACAAAAGAGATCTATTCCAACATGAAACAAAAAGAACTCTTTTTATCCCAATTCCTGTTTCATGAAACAGCAGCAAAGCCCTTAACCCTCCTTGTGAGAAGAATACAAAGTTCTGCATTACTTGAGATGTGAATGAGAAATAACAAAAGTGGGGAACGGGGAGGGGTGAGACTTTCTTACAGTGATCACAGTTCAGCTTCCAGGTTATTTGACAAGATAAAGAAGAGGAATTCTGTAGAAGGTTTTGACATCCAGATGGATGCTCCCTTTTCTTTAGCACATTTCAACATCTCCTTGGAGGCATTTTCTCCCCGTCCCCATTAAGACTGATAAATCAGAAATGAGCTTTTCCCCCCTTTGTATATGACACCAGCCAAATGACAGCTTGTTCCTAACCATAATTTACTCACAATTTACTCAAGTTAATTGAATGGGGCTTACACCCCGGTAATGGGGGTTTGGAATGTAACCTTAGATGCAGTTCTCCAAATCGAATGCCACATTTTTGTAGCTGTGGGGGGATCAAGTTTGGTAAGAATGCATGGGAGAAAGGAAAGGATGAAAAATGATATGCATATTGATATTGAAAAAAAAGTGTGTGAGTGTCATGTGGAACCCCACATTATCCGATGCAGGGGTGATACATTCCCACAGGGATCCCCGTGACCATGCTCATACTATCATTCCCCTGAAATAATCACGTATTGTTGCTTTACTTATCTATATTGGCATTTTGCCGTCTTTTGAAGATGCAGCTGTTTATACAGGCATACCTTTGATCATTAGTCCCGAGTCTCCTGGTTTAATTGCTATAATTGTTTCATGTTAATGGGTTTGTTTTATTGTATAGTTTAACTGCAGTTGTTCATATCTTAAATTAATCTTTGTACAACTTTGTAAACTACTTTAAAGCCAATTTTGCCATTAAGCGATGTATAAATTAATTACTTTTATACTTAATTTTAATAATAATTGGTTTTTGTATTTAAATAATTAGTAATTAGACTAGGGCCAAGTCTCAGCTACATAAATACTTCTAAAATCTGATATTCACAACCAAATGTTTCATCTCCAGTGAAACAAATCTGTGTTTCTTCAGATGCCAAAATGCTGACTCACACAACCAACAAATTTTCTCAATAGCAAAATCAGCATTTCCCTCTATTTTGGGGTGGATATTGACATGTCATGAAGTCTGAATATGTGTTCAGAGTCTAGTTGGCCAATGCTCTACATCAACCATGCTCCAGGTTTGAAAATCCTTTAGGATGTGGTAAATCAAGATTTTGGATATGTGGTATTCCCAGGAGCCATTCAGGGGCCTCAAGTGGGGAATGATTTCATTCCAAAATTGTCAAATGTTTCTCTTTGCATTTTATTTGTACTCCAGTTTATACAGCTTATGTGATACAAAGTTGAAATAGATTATGGTCTCTGCAGGGAAAAATATGGGAATATTTTTACCTGAAGTTGAAACAATTATAGTAAAAGTTTTAGCACTCACTGGGGTATCAGAGTCCCAGAGCATATAGAAATTATTACAAGGTACTTCAAAGGCATTTCTCCCCTACATCTATTTTTGCTTAATTGCTTCCTATATACTGTTGCTCTGTGGGAAAGCCTGTAAATGATTCCCAAATAGGAAGATGTTATTTATCCTTTAGGCATTAAGGGCCCTAATTACTCTCCAATGATCCTAATTCACAAAGCATTTTATTTACAGTGCTTCTTCTGGAATGATTAAACATTTATTGCTTAAATGTTTGCTAAATGTAAGGGCAGCAAAGTTCTGATGAGAGCTCCCCGTAGAAGAATAAGTTAAGAGTACAAAAAATAGCTTACTGCTAATATTGGGGAGTTGCGTCCCAGTAGGAATCAGGACTATAAATCAGAAGAACAAATTTACTATGTTTTGAAATATTCTAATTACCCAATGATAATGTACTTCATTAACAGAGCAATCTAACCCACCCTCACTCATTGGGACTTGTGAGTGGCAGAGCCACCACCACAACTGGAGTTTGGCTGCTCAAGGCAAAATGGAGAGCAGGCAGATTAGGCTGGATGCCAAATACTGCTGCCTGGAAGACATCACAGTTCTACCCTGCCCTCTCCCTGCTCTCAGAACACCCCATTTCAGGGCTGTCCTCCAGGCTCCACTAGCAAGTCACCCACATGCATGTTTGGCAGATGGAAGGCAGAGGCAGGCACAGAGTGGCATTTCCACTCAATCCTAAACTCCCCGCCCCCAACCCAAGACTTTCAACCCAAGACTACCATTGGATTTATCTGCCTGCAAAATGAAGACTTCGCCAGAATTTGTACTAATAAATGCAGACTAGTACTTAACATTTGTTTCAGTTTATCTAGCGCTCTCTTTCGTGATTTTGCCACCCCATGTTTAGCTTTCCTATCATAAATCCTTCAGTTCTATTCTGCACTAGCATCCTGTCTCACCAGGGAACCGTTATCTTAGCAGTATTAGTTTGTATTACATAGCAAAAGGTGCAAAGTTCTGAATGGTAAATTCAGCTTAACAGTGGTGGTGGTTTCTTACAGGGTATTTATCTTCTGGGAATTTTAATTTGCACGATTGCAGAATAAAGTGGGACCCAAAACAGCCTTATTTATCAATATACCTCAAGATGCATCTAAGTAGGAATATTATTGCTTCAGTGTTGGGATTGGGCATGGAGGGTCAGTTCAAGACATTTTACTTCCTGAGGCAAAGGAGAACATGGTGCTTCCTCACCATTCCATATCACAAGTCAACTGAACTGACAGCTGAATCTTACTTCAACACTGATGATAAGATGGCAACCTCTACTGCACGTGAGGTGCTTGTGCAAATCAGGAGGCTCAGGACAGGCCATGTGGCAACACAGGAGAATGGCTAAGGGGCTCATGAGGAACAGCTGGCAGATGCTGCTGCTACTCCCAAGGCAGTTGCCTCCCTCTGCCTAATGGTAGGGCTGACCATGACTCTTATAAAAAAAAACTATTAACTATTACTAGAAACTCCATGCTCAGATGCCATGTCTTGAGTAGCAGGTGCTGGGGGAACTGACAACAGTGGAGGGCCATTGCTTTTGTGCTCTTTTTGTGTGCTCTGTGGAGCTTCCTGGTTACCCATTGCTGGAAATAACATTCTAGACTAAATCACAGATGGGGAAACTGTGGCCCTTGAGATGTTCTTGGACTTAGCTCCCATCAGTCTCAGTCAGCATGGCCAATAAGCAGTGACGATAGAAGAACAACCTTGTGATGGGCCACAGGTTTGTACCCTTGGACTGGATGGACCATTGATCTGATCTAGGAAGGTTCTTTTTATTCTCTTATTATGTGGGATAGAGAGAGAAAGAGATACAGAGTCATACCAAACTACTATTGGCATCACATAGCGGCATGGTGGGTTGTTGCAGTATGGAAATGTCATATCTGTAGTTAGCCCTAATGCAAAACAACAAAACACAACTAAAACAAAAATAAAACCTAGAAATCTCTGTTCAGGGATTGCTTCTGATCAATTATAGCCGTGTATATTTGTAGCATTTCTCCTGAACTCAATGACATGTCCCCTTACTTTTTCCACTGAAGGAATGGAAATGAGAATGTATGCATTTAATTGCCTCAAACACTGTTTATTATGCAATAACTTGACAAATCCTAGTTCCTGTTAAGCACCTTCAGCACAACCTGCAATTGCAGATTCTTTAATTAATCCTTAAATGATAATTATTTCCTTGGCAAAGCACCAAACCAGAATCAAAGCAACTCAGAGTGTTTTGCATTAAAGTTCTCCCCTACAGATGCACTCCTGTTCTCTTATCTGTAGCTGTTCAGGAGGGCTGAAAGCTGCACTTCTGATGCAAAAAGTCATAGTTCTGGAAGCAGTTTGCAAATGGAGAGAGGAGGGGGGAATCAAGAGGATTACTTCAGTGTTAAATATGTTCTCAGGGGAAAGCAAAGGTGCATCCAGTATCCTTTAAGAGAATGGGCATGTACTAGCAGCATCCAGAAACAAGCCAAACTACAGTAGTCGGATTCAGTATAAGGCAGCTTCCTATGTTCATTCAGATCAGAATTCAGGCCATGTTTCCCTGCTGGACCATTGGGCAGTTTATAGTGTTCCAGCTGCTGGTTACTGAAATCCTTGCAAAAAATTAAAATTCTGGACTTTGCTCTGATCCAGCAAGGCATTTCTTAGGCAACAAATTGCAAAACTCACAATAAGGCATCACATAGCATAGCTGGCAACGTTTCCCTTATTTAAGGGAAATTCCCTTATTCCGAATAGGATTCCTTGCAAGAAAAGGGAAAAACTTTACATTCAGCCACCCTCCTTTCATTTACCATTTGCTGTACAAATGTCTCATAGTTAACAAATAGCACTTACAGAATATAAATAGACCCAATATAAAGTAATAATACCAATGCCTTCCTTGCACAATGGCAGAAGACAGGGGCAATCTTTTTGATTAGGCAGTTGACTAAGAGGTTCCTGCAAGGTTTTGAAAGGTAGAGCGTTCATGATTGTCAGCCCTTGGATGTGCTGAAGCCCTGGTCCACACATTAGGTAACCTTGGGCATTCACAATGTGCCTGCCCCACTCAGATGAATAAGCCTGCACTGTGATGTCTCCTTTGCCTGCAGTGTTGGCTCCTGGAGTCCCATTGCACCAGTCTCATTTCCAGGAGTCCAGCCTCCTAGCTTTGTTCTTCTATTGTTTAATTGGTTTTTCTCTCTCCTCCCTGGTGCCTGTTTTGCCAGCTGCTGTGCCTGAAACTCCTTGTGCCTCTCATTTTAGGCACTGGTATTCATTGCTGTCTGCAGGCTAGGAATGCAATAATAAATGGATCCAGCCACCTTGCTTATCTTCGCACTGCAGAAACTCCCCCCACCGCCCATCAATGCCAGAGATAGGCCATGCAGAAGCAGAGCAGGGAAGCAGAAGCCGAAAGATCTTTCGGTCAAGGTGTGATGATTAGATTCCCACAGCCTGCAGCGCTATAGATTAACATGGAGGGGGCCCCAAGGGAAAGCAAATGCAAATCGGCATTTTGCAGCTCGGTGGGTCACAATAAATAGCAGGTGAGCCCAAGTGGAATGTGTGCACTCAAATGCTCAAATGTGCTGAAGATGCTGTCCAGTCAGTCTCCACCTTTGTGCCCTCGAAGACTCCCAGGCTATGTGCATTTTCTACAGTTAAAACACATTCCAAACACATTACTCCCCAAAAGAATTCTGGGCAATGTAGTTTTGTTAAGCATTGATGGGAATTGCAACTCTGTGAGGGGTAAATTTCAGTGCCCACAATTCTTTGAGGGAAATAATGTGTTTCAAATGGGCTGTGAAGTTAACTAGCCCTGTCAGTGGAAGTCCTGTGCAAGGACTTCCAGTGTCACAAGGGGGCTTTTCTTCCCCCTTTCCTTCCTGCCCCTCAAATTGGCATGGGGTGGGAGGTATCAGGAGAACCCCCAGAACAGCAGACAAAGGGAAGAGAAGGGAATGATTCTGTCTGGCAAGCTGAAATACTTGTGCAGATGGAAGGATTCGAAGATTTCGATAAAATATGCCTGGCACCCCAGTTGCTGTTTTTTTTAATGACACTTATACCATGTCAGGGCCAACTCTGTTTTAGTTATGTGTCAGTAAGATGCAAAGATCACATGGGGCTGGGGAAGCAGAAATCTACTTATTTTATTACATTTCCCTCCCTCCCAAAGGAGCACAGGATGGCAAACAACAAGTAGGTAAAGCTATAAATCCCCAGTGCTCATTTCATAGTTATGGAAAGAAATAATGATAGGTTGTACCCCAAATAAGAACACTTCCCCTTAAAAAAACATTCCTTCTTTACCACCAGCAATTATCAGACAGTCTTAGCAAGTAGATTTGTATTTCATTAAGCACTCCCAAATTAGGAGATTTCATTTGTGCTTTACTATTTTTCAGGAACTATTTGGCAATAGCCAGATTGTTGCCATTCCTTACAAGGTTTAGGATTGCTGCTGGGATTTTGACAATTTTTAAAAATTAAACCCATTTGTACAGTTCTGTACCACATGTAAATAGGTGGATTTAAAAGAAGAAACAAAACCAAAATTTCTTTGGAATGCAGTCTAACACAATAGGGTTGTTTTTGTTTTTTGTGGCAATGATTTTTGACAAATGTCCTAAGAAATGCTCTTCTTTTCTTTTTTATGGGAAAATTGCAGCTTCTCTGCAGACTTTAAGCAGACTGTATTGCTGTAAGTAAAGCTGCTTGCAGAGGATTTGTGACTTATATTAATCTTCCATGCAAATGGAGGCAGGGCATTGCTGCTAGGGATAAAAGCTCTCTTCTCTCCAAGCATATATTAGGAAGTTTAGGGGCCATATCCTCTTGCTGCTCAGCAGCACAAAACAAGGACATTTTTTCCTCTTTCTAGGGGAATCTTTTTATGAGGGCTCAGATGCAGCAACTTGGTATGCTGCAGGTAAAGAATCTGTGGCAGGTGAGAGTGCAACACACATGTATGTTTCAAATGGCATGTGCAGGAAGCTTCCTTTATGGCTATCTTTCCATTCAAATTGATCAATTTGTACAGTAGCTCAGAATAAGGGCATCTGCCTGGCATGTAGAAGTTCCCAAGTTAAAGCCCCAGCATCCCCAGGGAAGTCAGGAGCACAGACAATACTAAGCTTGATGGACTAATGCTCTGACTCAGTACAGTGGTACCTCGGGTTACATACGCTTCAGGTTACAGGCTCCTCTAACCCAGAAATAGTGCTTCAGGTTAAGAACTTTGCTTCAGGATGAGAACAGAAATTGTGCTCTGGAGGCACAGCAGCAGCGGGAGGCCCCATTAGCTAAAGTGGTGCTTCAGGTTAAGAACAGTTTCAGGTTAAGTACGGACCTGTGGAATGAATTAAGTACTTAACCTGAGGTACCACTGTATAAGGCAGTTTCCTTTACTCCTATCTTCCCATGCAGCAAATGGTGATAGGCATTAACAGTTTGTTTCTGGCCCATGTCACTTTTGCATGTGTTCACTCATGTGCCATTTCTGCATCAATCTGCAGATCCTTTTTATTTTTAAAAAAACTGTACAAAAAAAAAATCACATTCAAACATATATAATGAAGGACTGATAATGGGAAATACAAAGGCGCATTTAAAGCTCCCTCTAGTGTGGCCCTCATAGCCATATCATATGCATGTTTACACAGACATGATCTCAGTGTGTCCATTTGCACTTACCCCCAAATGAATCACTGAAAAGCTCATTTGCAAAATGGATAATTGGGGCACACTGTGACCCAGTTGCTTCTGATCCATAGTATCTATCTGCGTGCCTGAATATGAACGTGTCCTATTTTTTTTAACCAACCAACCCAAAATAAACACTAGATAAAATTGGAGCAACTATACCCATGATCATCCTAGATGATATTGAAATGTAAATAACATTTTATGCACACTGGGTTATAAAAAGGAGGCCTATGCTGAACATCCTCAGAACACCTTTTCTAGAAGATTCATAGGAGCTATGGGGAAGCTGAGAGGTGTGGGAAAGATTCCAAGGCCTACTGGAACATTTTGCTGTTAGAGGATTCACTCTCTTAATTTTTTTTTTGCAATAAGGCAATGAGGTCCAGCACTGAGGGCCTTCTGGCGGTTCCCTCGCTTTGAGAAGCCAAGTTACAGGGACCAGGCAGAGGGCCTTCTCGGTAGTGGCACCCGCCCTGTGGAACGCCCTCCCACCAGATGTCAAAGAGAAAAATAACTACCAAATTTTTGGAAGACATCTGAAGGCAGCCCTGTTTAGGGAAGCTTTTAATGTTTAATAGGTTATTGTATTTTAGTGTTTTGTTGGAAGCCACCCAGAGAGGCTGGGGAAACCCAGCCAGATGGGCAGGGTATAAATAATAAATTATTATTATTATATTATAAGATAAAAGAGCAGTGAAAGGCTTCTCTTTTTAAAACTGTTTCCCCACTGTCTTTGCTTAAATGCTTTCCCCCCATCACTGCCCCACATAAACAGGATCCTTCTTTATCTGTCTGGATCCATCTTGCCCCACAAGTGAGCTGAATAAGGGAGCTAGACAGCTTGTTTCGTGAAGCTCATATGTCCGAAATGTACAGTTCCAGTGAACAGAATCCCATTATTTACTGGAGTTTGACTGAACTCTGAACACAAACACAACTAATTTTGAAGGGAGGATTACACCCGCAAACAGGTGGACTCAAATCCTAACAAACTGCTGGTTGCTTTCTTGTTAAGGAAAACTAATCAAATGAAAGCATTCAGCCTCAGGGACAGATTCATCTCATCAGGACACATGAGGAATATAGGTTTGCGTCTTGAATGCAGAGTCAAGCTGGCATAAATGTTCTCTTGATTTGCCATCGTTATATAAAAGCCATCACTTGAGACTAAGTTTTTTTTTAAATAAAATAGCTTCTTTACATTTGGGTTCAAGTATCCTCATTCAAATTGGGTTCTCTTTCAGATCTGAAAGCTGGCTATGTTTGAATGGGTATGCTGCCCACAGACTCCTTTGTTGCTTTGGAAATGTAACTATTTTTTCTCATTGTCACTACCAAGCTTTTAAATTTGGGAATAATAGCTGCCTCCCTTGCAAAATGATTTTGAGGGCAATCGACAGACATTATGAGGCACTCTGCAAATTAGGGGCATAGGGAGCTGTCTTATTCCCAGACAGGCCACAAGCCCATCTAATTCAGGATTTTCTACACTGCCTGACAGTGGCTCTCCAGGGCTTCAGGTAGGGCTCCTTCCCAGCCCTACCTGAAGATGCTAGGGATTGAACCTAGGATCTTTTGCATGCAAAGCTTATGCACTGAGAACCAGTGTGGTGTAGTGGTTAAGAGCGGTAGTCTCGTAATCTGGGGAACTGGGTTCGCATCTCCGCTCCTCCACATGCAGCTGCTGGGTGACCTTGGGCCAGTCACACTTCTTTGAAGTCTCTCAGCCCCACTCATCTCACAGAGTGTTTGTTGTGGGGGAGGAAGGGAAAGGAGAATGTTAGCCGCTTTGAGACTCCTTAAAGGGAGTGAAAGGCGGGATATCAAATCCAAACTCTTCTTCTTTTTCTTCTCTTCCTGAATTATGGCCCTTTTAAAAGTCATATCAGTACCTCTGTTTCCAGTGTGTGGATGTGTGTGTCATTGCTTATGTAGCCACCCATCCATACTGAAGATGGAGGAGCTATCATGCTGTTCTCATGTGCTTGCTATCAATAAAAAACCATCTACAGAGATGTGCTTGCTAGTGACATTTTTAAAGTTATGTCTGGTTTGGCCCCGAGGGGACTATGGCTCACAAACGACTGTGCTCTGAGCTTCATGGCTGAGTGTGGGGGCTTGGACTCAAGTCTCATACATGTACACCCAACTATTTCCACTGCAGCACATACTTTAGAATGATGTACATCTTCATTTCCCTGATTCTGGTGTGACATCTAAAGCAGCATCTGATCTGGTGCATTATCATCTCTGGAGTCAAGATGGCAGGTAGCAGCTAAGTAACTAATTGCTTTAGATTCAGGAGCCAGGTTAGAACCACCAATTTTATCAGCCCAGAAGGAACTGGCTCCTCAAACCATCTGATTCCTGGGTGAAGTGGGAGTTGCCATCAATGAAGATCTGAGAATCCCCAAGGATGGCAGAGTATAAAAAACATGGGGGGGGGATGACACACCATCAACAGCCCAGTGAGGACATGAGTGTGCTCAGTGTGCATGGAATGCTGACAGAGCATTAGAGGGCAGAAGAAGAGGTGGTACAGAATGAAGCATCATGTGAGAAAGCATGGCTGGCTGCATTGAACCCTTTCAAAAAGCACTCCACCTCAACGTTTCGTTGTGTGTCCCACTTGTTATTCCTTGATTCCCCCCTTTAATTTGAACATGTCTACCAGTATTTGTCCTGTCTAAAGCCTTTCTGCTGCAGAATTTTCTACAGTATTAAAATAGGCACTAAATGCCTTCTGCCCATTATTCAGAAATTTTTCTTCTTTCTATGACAGCATCTATCTATTATCTATCTATCATCTATCTATCTATCTATCTATCTATCTATCTATCTATCTATCTATCATCTATCTATATCTATCTATCTATCTATCTATCTATCATCTATCTATCTATCTATCTATCATCTATCTATCTATCATCTATCTATCTATCTATCTATCTATCTATCTATCATCTATCTATCTATCTATCTATCATCTCCATCCATCCATCTAGTCAGACACCTTTAGTTCTCAGTGGTCCTGGTCTTTCCATAATCACCATGCTGCTGAGATCCCATTGGAGAGGGGGAAAGATACTGTTGTTTTTCAATCTAAGCTCTAAGTCAGACTTTGCAGAACTTTAATTCCTCTTATGGTTCCACTGTTTAGGTAGCTCGTAAACAATGAGAATCATTGGAAGCATTTTAAGGAGAGGGGGAATTCACTTCATACAGAGCTGTGAGTTCTTTTAAGAAGGGCTGGTGGTGGATTCTTTTGAGTCTGCATTCTGAGTCTTTGAGTTAGATTTGAGGTTATGCACTCCCGCAGAGTGCATTTTTCCATCAGGCGTGAGATGTTTAAAGCCATTTGAAAGGGAGAATGAGAGAGCTGAAATCTTTGCCTTCGGGTGGTGAGGCTTGACTTATTGTGAGTGAAATAGAGGCTGCTTTGCCTGGAAAGAAATCCAGCCAAATGTGAGTCAGTATTTTATGGCCTTTCAAAGACGAAGAGAAGACAAGAGACTACACTTGCTGTGAACAGGTGTGTGAATCTGAACTTATGGTATGGTTTATCTCTGTAGATCATGCTAAAGTAAGAAGATTGACATGAGTTGATATGACAAGAGATACCCCATCTTGAACTTCCTGGTGACCTTGGTATAAGTCTAATTCCAGCCTAGTCTCCTGAAAGGTATTAAGGTATATCCTAAGTTCCTCAGTACCTGAGTCTATGGGGATAAGGACATTTTGTGGTGATGTTCTTTTTGCAATATGCCTCCCTCAATGACTCAGAATGCGCGGGGGAGGGGGTTAGTTCAATTAGCATTTTAATATGAACCAATCTTGTCCATACTTCCCAAAACAATGTACAAACCAAAAACACAGCTATCCTCCTAAGTCTTTACTTTACTGAATTTTGAAATGCAATTCTCCAACCTAAAAGTGTATGTAAAACTGAATGTATTAAGGGGGAAAGTGGGTTAAAATGTTTATATCAGTGATTTTAATCTTTCAAATTGGTAATGTACGACTGTGTCTATTAGGGGAAAGTGTGGATAAAAATGTTGATATTAACATTTATATTAGTGAAAATAGCATGCAAAAATACATTAACAGTTGGGGAAATTGTTTGCAAAGAATGTGCTTATTAAACAAAAAATGCATACAAAATGTGCATACAAGGAGACGTGCTGATGAATGAGAAATGGGCAAATTGTCCACATTAGATTCTCTCCATCTTTACCAAAGGCATTCGTGTGGCTACCACTGACCTTCTTTTAAGTCCCAAATGAAAATAGTTTTCTTCTGTGAGTCTCCCCTTCAAGGCACTTTAGGTACCACAGCATGTTCTATGATGCTGTACTCTCCAAATCTTATACAGTGGTACCTCGGTTTACATACACTTCAGATTACAGACGCCACTAATCCAGAAATAGTACCTTGGGTTAAGAACTTTGTTTCAGAATCATAGAATCATAGAGTTGGAAGAGACCACAAGGGCCATCGAGTCCAACCCCCTGCCAAGCAGGAAACACCATCAGAGCATTCCTGACATATGGTTGTCAAGCCTCTGCTTAAAGACCTCCAAAGAAGGAGACTCCACCACATTCCTTGGCAGCAAATTCCACTGTCGAACAGCTCTTACTGTCAGGAAGTTCTTCCTAATGTTTAGGTGGAATCTTCTTTCTTGTAGTTTGGATCCATTGCTCCGTGTCCACTTCTCTGGAGCAGCAGAAAACAACCTTTCTCCCTCCTCTATGTGACATCCTTGTATATATTTGAACATGGCTATCATATCACCCCTTAACCTCCTCTTCTCCAGGCTAAACATGTCCAGCTCCCTTAGCTGTTCCTCATAAGGCATCATTTCCAGGCCTTTGACATTTTGGTTGCCCTCCTCTGGACACGTTCCAGTTTGTCAGTGTCTTTCTTGAACTGTGGTGCCCAGAACTGGACACAGTACTGTCAGGATGAGAACAGAAATCGTGCAGCGGTGGCGCAGCAGCAGGAAGCCCCACTAGCTAAAGTGGTGCTTCAGGTTAAGAACAGTTTCAGGTTAAGAACAGACCTCCAGAACAAATTAAGTTCTTAACCCAAGGTACCACCGTATTTGCTCACCAAACCTTGTGGTAGGACTTCAGTTGACCAAATTGCACAGCAGGTTCAGTGGCGGAGGAAGGGGGTGTGGGGTGTGTGGGTCACCCCAGGTGTCATCACTGAGAGGGGTGACAAAATGACAAAAAATATGAGTTTTAAAAAATATTTTTTAAAAAAATTGGGCTCACAAAACTTTTTAGTTTAGTCAACAAATGTAACAAAACGTGGCTGGCACTGGGCGCCACACTGCAGGGGCCGGCACTTACTGCGGGGCCTGCAGCATGCCTGAGCCATGCATCTCTCCTGGGAGTGATGTAGTGGCTTGGGCGCCTGCAGGCTCTGCGCTCTCTAAAATGGCAGCATGGGACTTGCATCTGCCCTCTGCCTCTCCCTCAGCTTCCCTACAGCTGAGGGGGAGGTGGCGGAGAAGCTCCATGCAGCACACCCCGCCCCCATGGGCGGCTCACTCCTCCCCCAGCTGCAGGATGCGCGCACCGCACCTGGCACCTGAGCGGCTAGCTACGCCGCTGAGCAGGGTAGCCTCTATGTTCTTGACAAGCATAAGATAACATGGTGGCTACATCAGTGCAAGTCACTCTTTATGTCAGTGTAGCTGTGCATTGTCTGGAGACTGCTTGCTACCACCAGATCCACCTGGGGTAACATTGTAACATCCACAGACAAGATCAGGTTAATAGTATTTGACTCTCCAACATAACTGTAGCACCCTTGGAATTTGGAAGATTCTAGGAGCACCAGAGTTGCACCAGTGTAAGCGGAACTGTGGTGCAATCAGTAGGAATTATGCCTACTGGGAAATAAGTCCTACACCCACTTACTCCTGGGCAAGTGGGTATTGCAGACTATGTATCATTCCAGTCATTATAAGTGGAATACAGAACCGCACTGTAAAAAAGAAAACTTGGGCTTGGGTGAGGAAGAGATCAAGGTGCTACTATGTAGATGACTCAGATTGTCCCAGGCATAATGGAAGAGCATGACTATTTATCTATATCATTACATTTTAGCTCTGGAATGATGCAATACGTAAGAGCATGGCATTTGTAAATATAGCCAATATGCTAATTGTGTGCATGGGGAGGCAGCAGGAGAAGGAACTGTGATTTCCAAATCTTCCATTTATCTCTTCTTGTCTTCTCCCTGATTTCCTAGGAAAAATTCATGCATATATTTGTGGGACAATTTATTCCTCAAGCTTCATTTATTTACATTCTAACGAATTCTGTCTAATCAGTCTGGTTGCTGCATTAGTTTTTGCTTTCCCCCAAAGAGGGCTGCATTAACTCATAACAAATGGCATTTCAGCCTCTGACATTCATCACTTCAATTAGCCTTAAGTGGATCTGAGTAAATATGTGATTAAATTAAAGCAAATCCTGGGTAAAAGCTTGTTTCCCGTTCTATATTTTACACTGTAATTAGGTAAGATAGCAAGGCATTTATCATCATGTCTGTGCAATCCATTCCTAAAAGCCCCCAGAATTGCTGCTATAGGATGAGAACATGGTTCTGGTTTGGAAATTGTGCTTTCGTCTGAACCTGTCTCAAGCATCATACTGATAGGAGTGTGAGGTGGCACACAGCAGAGAAGAGTATATTCTACTGAAGCAGTAGAGACATATTAAGCCCTAATAGTGTTTATTCCCACAGTCATCCTACAAAAGCTGAAATGCTGTGCCAAACATTTACGGTATTTTGCATTCCATTTCTGACTATTGTCCTTCAATTAATGAGAAGAGTTTGCATTGGAAAAAACAAGCAAAGTCAGATAGATAGATAGATGATAGATAGATAGACAGATGATAGATAGATATCAGGGTTAAAAGGTTTTGTTTTTTGAAGGAGAAACTTCCTTAAAAACAAAATCAGTGATCATACATGATCTCAGGTGCTTGGGAGCCAGCCACCTCAGTCCCCAGCTAACCACGGTTAAAACAAGGGAGAAAACTTTATGATGTAACTTGTATCTGTGTTGTTGTTTTTTTGTCAGATCAGGAAGTGTGGGTTGCAGAGTGCTGGATAATTTATAGTAAATATAAATGGGGGAAACTGCCAACATTAGCCACCTTGTAATAGTAAGGTAAGCTCAACCCCATACCCATTATTGTCTCTCTTAGTTTTTTGGTTCTATTGAAGGCCAAATGAGACTTTTCTATGGTTATATTTATCCCAATTTGTCTCTGTATTGGATTTGAAATTGTTGTTATATATGGAATGGCTTCAATTTGTTTATCGTTGTTGCTGTTGTTCCTGCAGAACTGCTTAAATATATATTTTATGGAAAGCAATTACGGTAATGAATGGCACAAATTAAATATAATATACAGTGGTACCTCGGGTTACATACACTTCAGCTTACATATGCTTCAGATTACAGACTCCTCTAACCCAGAAATAGTGCCTCGGGTTAAGAACTTTGCTTCAGGATGAGAACAGAAATCATGCTCCAGCTGCGCGGCGGCAGTGGGAGGCCCCATTAGCTAAAGTGGTGTTTCAGGTTAAGAACAGTTTCAGGTTAAGAACGGACCTCCGGAACGAATTAAGTACTTAAGCCGAGGTACCACTGTATATAGAACCCTGAGACTGATACAGAAACAATGACAACAAAGGGGAAGAAAACTTTTAAGAAATGGAAGGGCAGGCTTTGGCCCAGCACCAGAATGACACCTACCGCTAAGGTTGTGTAGAAATGTATAAAATTTTAGCGGTAAACCTACTGTGAAAGCACATTCCACACATTTTGGGCATAAGTACAACTTTCTTCTACAGATGAAACACTATGGAAACCATGACCCAAGGGGCTGCAGCAACTCCCTATGAGGAAAGAAGACATCATTTTGTGCAATTTACTTTAGGAAAGCAGAAAAGTAATGGGGGACATGATAAACTGCTTAGAAGAAAGAGAGAGAGAGAGAGAGAGAGAGAGAGAGAGAGAGAGAGGGAGGCAGGAGATATTTTTTCTCCCTCTCCCTCTTTCAGGTGGTTCACAATTTAGCAGAACCACCTTCTCTACCAGGGCCCAGTACGGGCCACATAATCTCCTGCAATGAGTTTGCAAAGTTTTTTGCAGATAAAGTCGCTCAGATTTGGGAAGAGGTAGACCTCACCGTGGAAGCAGGACCAGGGCAGGAGAGTGCTAGAGTCCTGTCTAGTCAAGTTGCGTGGGATCAATTCCAATCTGTTACCCCTAAGGATGTGGACAGGCTGCTTAGAGGAGTGAAACCAACCACCTGACTCCTTGATCCTTGCCCATCCTGCTTATAAAAGCTAGCTGGGAAGGGCTGGGCGATGGGCTTCATGGGGTGGTGAATGCTTCTCTCTGTGAAGGAGCCTTCCCAGACGTGCTGAAAGAGGCGGTAATAAATGCTTCTTTAAAAAACATCTTTAGATGTGGCCAATATGGCCAACTATTGCCCAGTCTCAAATCTTCCATTCTTGGGCAAGATGATTGAGCAAGTGGTTGCTGAACAACTCCAGGCGTGCCTGGAAAAAGCAGACCATTTTGATCCCTTCCAGTCAGGATTGAGTCACCATGGGATTGATTCCAGTCACCATGGGATTGAAACTGCCTTGGTCGCGCTGGTCGATGATCTCCGGCGGGCTAGGGACAAAGGTGAGAGCTGTTTCCTAGTTCTGCTAGATTTCTCAGTGGCGCCATCGACCATAACATCCTTCTGGACCGTCTTGAGGGGCTGGGAGCTGGGGGCACTGTCATACAGTGGTTCTGCTCCTTCCTCCTGGGCCGTGTTCAGAAAGTGGTGGGGGGGGATGAGTGTTCAGACCCCTGGGCTATCACATGTGGGGTACCTCAGGGTTCTGTCCTCTCCCCAATGCTTCTCTGCATCTACATACAGCTGCTGGAAGAGATAATCAGGAGATTTGGGCTGGGAGTTCATCAGTATGTGGATGATACCCAGTTCTACTTCTCTTTCAAATCAGAACCGGTGAAGGCGGTGAAGGTCCTGTGTGCGTGTCTGGAGGTGGTTGGAGGATGGATGGTGGCTAACTGAGGTTGAATCCTGACAAGACAGAAGTACTGTTTTGGGGGGAAAGGAAGCGGGCAGGTGTGGAGGACTCCCTGGTCCTGAATGGGGTAACTGTGCCCCTGAAGGACCAGGTGCACAGCCTGGGAGTCATTTTGGACTCACAGTTGTCCATGGAGGTGCAGGTCAATTCTGTGTCCAGGGCAGCTGTTTATCAGCTCCATCTGGTATGGAGGCTGAGACCCTACCTGCCTGCAGACTGTCTCTTCAGAGTGGTGCATGCTCTAGTTATCTCTTGCTTGGACTACTGCAATGCGTTCTGTGTGGGGCTACCTTTGAAGGTGACTGGGAAACTACAACTAATCCAAAATGCAGCAGCTAGACTAGTGACTGGGAGAGGCCGCCGAGACCACATAACACTGGTCTTGAAAGACCTACATTGGCTCCCAGTATGTTTCCAAGCACAATTCAAAGTGTTGGTGCTGACCTTTAAAACCCTAAACAGCCTCAGTCCAGTATACCTGAAGGAGCGTCTCTACCCCCATTGTTCTGCCCGGACACTGAGGTCCAGTGCCAAGGGCCTTCTGGCAGTTCCCTCGCTGTGAGAAGCCAAGTTACAGGGAACTGGGCAGAAGGCCTTCTCAGTAGTGGCACCTGCCCTGTGGAACTCCCTCCCACCAGATGTCAAAGAGAAAAAGAACTGCCAGACTTTTAGAAGACATCTGAAGGCAGCCCTGTTTAGGGAAGCTTTTAATGTTTAATAGACTATTGTATTTTAATATTCTGTTGGAGGTCGCCCAAGAGTGGCTGGGGAAACCCAGCCAGATGGGCGGGGTATAAATAAATTATTATTATTATTATTATTATTATTATTATTATTATTATTATTATCTGGGGCTATCTAATGAAGCTTGCTTTAGGACAGACAAAGGAAAGTACTTCATACAGTGCATAATTAAATTCTAGAATTCGCTACTCTAGGATGTAAAGGTAAAGGTAAAGGGGCCCCTGACCATTAGGTCCAGTCATGACCGACTCTGGGGTTGCGGCGCTCATCTCGCTTTATTGGCTGAAGGCTTCCAGGTCATGTGGCCAGCATGACTAAGCCGCTTCTGGTGAACCAGAGCAGCGCACGGAAACCCCGTTTACCTTCCTGCTGGAGCGGTAGCTATTTATCTACTTGCACTGTGTGCTTTTGAACTGCTAGGTTGGCAGGAGCAGGGACCGAACAACGGGAGTTCACCCCGTTGCGGGGATTCGAACCACCGACCTTCTGATCAGCAAGCCCTAGGCCCTGTGGTTTAACCCACAGCACCACCTGTGTCCCTGCTCTAGGATGTAGTAATGCCAATAACTTGAATGGCTCCAATAACATTTGCTGGGAATCGTCAGTGAGAAGATTGCTGTTGTACTCATTTCCTGCTTGCAGGTTTCCCAGAGACTTCTGATAGGCCACTGTGGGAACAAGTTGTTGGACTTTTTGCTCTAATCCAGCAAAGCTTTTCTTATTTTCATGTTTTAGGATGCCTTCAGTCCTGCCAATTAACAGACCAGTTCCAATACTGTGCTGCTACAGTACAGTCAGTTGCCATTTTTAAATGTTGGAATCTGAATAAGCCCCTCATGGGTACTTAGTCGCTCCATCCTGCAGCCTGCTCAGTCCCTCTCTGCTGGCTGCTGAAAGACTGTGGTGGAAACACTCTACTTTGTCCTAACTCATTCTTCACTAAATTCTTTCTTGGGTTTGTGTGGAAATGAATTGAATTCATGTTTCTCAGTGAAAGATGTGGGTGTCCTTGATATATGAATTAATATTTCTACTGAAGAAATACATTTGCTGCAAAAGATATTTTCTGTATACATATATCAATGATATGGCCAAAGGTGAGGAAAATAAATTAAAGTCTAGCATTTGAAATAGGCCATACAATACACAAGGACAATCAGACAAAGGTATCACGTAAATGGAAGAGTGAGTCAATGACCTCAGAGGGATGTTCAAGAGTAAATGGGAAGAAATGAATGCTGTCAAAGTCTCTCCTGCAAATCCATGCAGCACAGGACTCCATAACCAGAAAGACATCCCACCTTTGACTTTTTAATTCTGTAGCATAATATCAATAGGACTTTTCTTTGGGTTTGGGGATCAAGGACAGTTTTCGTTACTTTCAGTAAGTTTGGCACTTAAGGCAGAAGAAACAAATGCTTCCCCCCCTCTTCAGTGCACTGCATTCTTATCATATTTCATGGCCTACCATATATAATACTCTGATTGCTCAGCTAAAACACCATTCCAGTTGTATGAAGTCTTTCCTCCTGTATATCAGGAATTTCTTTCTGAGGTCATAATCCCAGACCCTTCTATGCAAGTGATCAAAGGTTCTTCTCAGTCCTGACCCTTCCAGTTGTGGTCCTGGGCCTACTTGGTCCCTACCTTACAGTGCAGTCCTGTGTATGTCTACTCTGAACTTAGTTCTCCTAAGTTCAATGGGACCTACTCTCAGATGAGTGTATATAGCAGTGTTTCCCAAACGGGTCTCCAGCTGCTTTTGGACTACAACTCCCATCATCCCTAGCTAGCAGGTCCAGTGGTCAGGGATGATGGAAATTTTAGTCCATGCCAGAAAAGACCTCCCTCAAATTAGATCTTTTAGACTGCTTTGTGTTTCTGATGTTATTTTTGGTTTTTACATTCCTGCTTTATATTTTAAATTGGTTTACTACTGTATTATATATGCTGTTTTCTGTTCTTCATTTTCCAGTGGTGCATTGCTGTATTTATTTTGTTTCTCTTGTGATGCTGGTTTTTAATTTTCCCCTACATTCCAAGCCACCAAGAAAACCGCTGTTATTTGGCAACCTAAATAATATTAATAACCCAGTGGTACAGGGCTCTGATACATCATGCCACTGAAGTTCAAATGCATAAAATAGAACATCTTATTAAAACATGAATGTCTTGCTTTTGTATAAGGTAGTATTTTCCTTCTACACACAGGATGCCCATCCAATCTTCAGGTGTGAATTGTTGTGTGAACTAGACATTAGTTAGGAAGCAATCTGCCTCAGGCATCACTCAACAATTTAAAACAATCCTACTGAAAAAACAAAGGGTGTTCTAGTATCAGTGATTTTCAGAATGCTTTTGACCTATACCAAACTCTTCTTGGGAACAGTTGTTCCATGCAGGAATAAACTAAAAAATAAGATATGCTGCATTTCGTACTGATGTTCACTCCAGAAAGTTTAGTGTTTGGATCCCCCCCCCCTTTTTTTTAATTATTAAGCAACAGAACGATTTAAATGGGGACTATGTTAATTGGATTATGAACCATCTGGCCTTATTGGAGAAATCAGATTATGCAATTCTCTAGATGCAAGACTGAAAGAAAAGAAAAAAGAATTAGATGGTAAGGCACCTTGCCATCTCAAGTCCACTTAGGCAATGTCAGGTCTCTTTTAAGTTATTAAGAAGTTGGACAAGTTCTGGAGTTTCTCACAGGTAGGTCACACACACACACAGAGAGAGAGAGAGAGGAAAAAACAACAACAACTATGGACACACACACCAAAAAATGAACAAACACCGGTCTAGTTGTTCAGGAAGGACATGTACTGTAGTCAGTGCGTTTTTCTGGGGGTTCTCAAGGGTACATATTACTGGCACCTTTTTTTTTTCTAGAAGAAAAACACTGGCTATACTCCTCTGGGGACCAGATCACCTTAGAATGTACAGTCATACCTCCGCTTATGTACCTCCGCTTATGTATCCCTCTGGTTACGTAAACGTGTGAGATACGTAAGCAGCAAACCCGGAAGTATATTTCTGGGTTTTTGCCCTGCGTTCATGTGCAGAAGCAGTAGACAACTTCTGTGCATGCGCAGAAGCACTCTACCACCATGTCCCTTTGGTTGCGGAAACCTTGGGATCCGACCAGAGATCTGGAACAGATCCTGTTTGCACCCAGAGGTACCACTGTATATGAGGGGGTTGCTTGTCTGAACATATCCCATAACAAAATATCCCTATAGGGAGAAAGCTAACAAGTCAGAAAGAAATCTTTCCATGCACAGAAAGATTTTAGGGGAACTTCCAAACATTCATCCTCCTACATACAATCCGAAGTGGGTGCTGTCTGATTCATGAACAGTTTGCCACATGTCCCTTTGGACATTTAAACTGACTCTGGATCAGTGGTTAATTGTGTACATGTGTGTGGAAAGCAAATTAGAAACAGTGATTTGGCAGGGACAGGTACCAGAAAAAAACACTTCCTTGCTCTCTCATTTGTTGTTTGACCCTAGTTTCAGGTAGACTGCTTCTGTACCATTCCAAAGTAGTATGGCTAACAAGGACATCAGAGGAGCCCTGTGGGATCAGACCATCCAGGTCAGCATCCTGTTTCCCACACAATGGCCAACCTCTGGGAAAAATAAAAGCAGGACATAATGGTACCAGTAAATGGAACTATCCTTGGTAAACAGGGGCAGTTGAAGTACTCCAGTGCAGCCCTCCAGGTGTTACTGGACTACAACTCTCATGATCTCTGACCATTGGCCATGCTGGCTGGGGCTAATGGGAGTTGGATTCCCAACAACATATGGAGAGCCACAGGGTTTCTAAGCTGGAGTACAAAGTAGTGGCTTGTGGGAATTGTACTGTGTGCTCTTTCCAAACATTTGGCTCACTCAGGAATCCAGTGCTTGAATAATATCCTCTCTGTCATCTGAAACCATTTTTTAGAAGCTTGCCTGATCCGATAACCTTGACTCTGTTTTTCTTTTAAGAAGAGAACAGCAGCAGAATGTGGCACGTTTTATACTTTAAAGGCCCAGACGTTTTTTAGGTTGTTTGATTATTTTGAAGTTTGCTTCTGAAAGTTGCTACCCTTCACAAACAGTCAAACCTCTACAGAAGCTTTGTAATTTATGGCATATACAACTGGCTTTAAAAAAAAAAAAAATCCCTGTAAGGTTCAGGATCCTATGTCTCTCTTCCCCAGGACTGCAGGATATAAATATACATAGAAAATTTAGACAGAATATGGTAATAAAAAGTCAAATCATGACTCCTGTACTTAGTACATGAAAGGAGGAAAAGAACATCTAATATGTATGGAAATTTCTATATTAAACTGGAAAGTTTTATTTATTGATCTGCTGATAGGATCCTTATGATTAGTGTAAGAGTAAGCAACAGAAATATTACATTGAGCACAAAACTCTCCTTTTCAAAGGACTTCCAGGGGTCAGGTATGCAGACTGATGCCTTCAGGCTCTGCATCCTAGAATACCTGGTCTCATCACTGCCCCTTACTGGACCATTGGAGACACTTCTCACGGTGGTGGCATCAGCTCCCATCCTCAGTTCTGTGGGGCAGTAGAGCCAGCTTCCCCCTTCCTCATTCAAGGTGAGAGGTGGTGAGGAGAGGAGATCACTGTCAGGCCAGAGAGGTAGCAAATAATGAACACCCATCCCCACCATTATGTAGCAGGTAAGGTAGCAAGATCCATAGAAGTAACTGGGTCCCAACTAGGCCCAAAGCAGCCCTAGTAGGGAGAAGAAGTGCCCATACTCCAACTCTTCAACACGTGGCAGGAAATGTCCAGCTAACTGAAGTCACCATTATCCCTATGGATTGACTGTAAATGCCACCTTGCCTCCAGACAGAGTGATGGAAGTTCTACCTGGGGTCTCTTTATTTCATTCTTTGTTAAATGAGCAGATGAGATGCTCCTCTCAGAATCCAGCATACATCACCACCACACAATCCTGCTGGGACCTCCAATCTATAGGGCAGCCTACTGAATTCCCCAGGTCATCCTTCTCACAAAGGGATTCTTCATCTGCAAGGTCAATTCTATGAGAAGCTGCTCATCACTCTGTACTCCTTGTGTCAAAGGAGCAGGACTGAGCTCTAAACTTTCCTCTCCAGGATTTTCAAAAAGCTGGCAGCTGATCAATGAAGAACAAGTATTGCTCACAAATCATAAAGCAGTAATCCAAATGGATTAGAAATTTTTTTTTTCATTGATATAGCACATGAGGAACACCCTATGCTGGAGGGGGTGGGGGGAATCAAGTGGAAATTGAGCACCACTCTGCAATTTGGGGGAAAATATTTTATAATTAGTATTACAGCCTGCATCACAGGATTAGATTTGGCATTTTCCAAAGCAGAAGAATTGATTGCCATTGATACAGATCACCCAAGCTACAGGGCCTTTCAGAATGAATAATTTATTTCACTTTGCTTTGCCTGGAAGACACCTGAGTAGCAAGTCATAAATGCTTCCCACACCTTCCTTTGCCTCCCTTTCTTCCTCGCCTAACACATGTGCCTCTTGCATTTCACTGGCAATTACAGTAACTCACACAGAAATGCTTTTTCAATTGGGCTTTATCTCTCCATTTTGAAACCCACAAAAGATCTGAAAGAAAAATGAAGGTGTTTTAGGCTTCCTTTATGCAAATGCATCTCCTATTGTACCGGATCCTCCTTCCCCATAGTGTTTACTGGAATAAAAGTGCACACAAAATAATGATTTAAAGGAGACTTGGATAAATTATTCCTCCTCCTCCTTCTCTCTTTCTCATTTTGGCAGTGTCAAATGACCAACAGAGATGTAAGGAACCTTCAAGTGCCTCCGGCCAAGATAGAAAAATGAGCCCCGCTTTTCTCTTATCATAATATGTCTGCCTGTGAGTCTAATGGCAAAATGTATTTTCAGACAGGTTGTGCTTGAAAATCTCCATTCTGTAACTCGCAGGCCTGGTTTGCAATAGAATGGGATGCTAGAATTTGGAGCAGGTAGAATGGGCTGAACCATTTCAGACTGCAGGTGAGGATCCCTTTTTAAAAACACCCCCATCATGGAACACATCTACCAAAAATAAACAGGTGGAGCTGGGAGGATGCCGTCCATGCTAGTTTTCTGTTTAAAGGGATGTTGTGGTTTTGTGTGTGCACAAGGGAGCATTCAGAATCACAATTCCTGAACTGAAGCAATGCAGTCTATTCTATCACCTCAGGACTCTTGTCACCTTATTCAAAATGGTTCTATTTCTGTGGTCTGTCAGTGTTTCGCATCTGGAGTATCGGAGGCTGTCTTATACTGAGTCAGACAACAGTCCCACCTATGGAAAGTGGCAGCAGCTCTCCAAGATTTCAGGTAGGGAACTTTCTCAGGCCTGCCTGAAGATGCTGGGGACTGAACCCAGGACTCTCTGCATGCAAAACAGATGCTCTATTACTGAGATACAGTCATTCCATCTCATTGTATCCCATTTGAGTGTTAATTTGCATTCATGTTGAAATCCACATGATAAACATCACTGAAACACATAGATTAAATGAATCTTTTAAAACATGCATTTCAGATAGGGGGTGTGGGAGGGAGAACTGAAAGAGCACAAATAGCCAGAAGGCTGGTGGTTTGAGCCCACCCAGAGACTGCTGTGGGCAGGATCCCTGCATTGCAGGGGGTTGGACTAGATGTCCCTTAGGGTCCCTTCAAATTCTATTATTCTATGAAAAAATATCAGACCACGTTTGTTTATTAGTTCTATGTGTGTTGTTTTGTATATTAAAAAAAACAGCATTTGGTAAAGAGGCCTACAAGATGGCTCACAGTGTAAAAATCATTTAAAAAGACATAACATTTAAAGAAGAAGAGCCCAAAGTCAGCAGCAGGAATATATTCCAAATACAATCCATGCATATCAGAGAAGTACAGAAGCCAGTATAATGAATATTAACAGGAATAAGAGAAGGTTTTTAAAAAAGGGGGGGGGACACTTTTTAAACACAGCTGTTTTCACCAAATGCCTGAATTCCAGTTGGGAGTGGGACAGACTGAGCCTCACACGAGGGGATTCCGAAACCTCAGTACGACCATCATGAATGCCCAGTCCAGGTAATTGTCCACTACTTGGGTTACAGCTAGTGGAGAAACCTTAAGCAGAACATCTGGAGAACAGTGCAAAATATAGATAGATTCGCATAGGAGAAGGTAGCCTTTCAGGTTGTGTAGACCTAGACTTTCTAGGGTTTTAAAGGTTATCCCATGCTTTGAACCAGGTACAAAAACACAACTGGGAACAGGTGCAATTGTTTCCAAATATGCAGCCTATTTTGGGTGTCCTGCTGCACCTGAATCCAACCTATCCATGTGGTTGAAGTTATATCATTAAAATGAGCATTTGGCAATCAGAACTGCAGCTCCTTGTCCTGTTGTGCCAGCAGGGGACATTGGGTTCCACAGGGAGATAATTTGTACCAACTAATACCCCATCTCCACAGTAGTCAAATGGGCTAGTGGCAAGTGGCACCCTTCATCCAAAGAGCTGGCTGTGGTGCCACACCAAAGGCTGCTACAATGAAATGTGACCCCTTTCTTGTGGTTGTGAAATCCAGCTAAGCTCTTTACCTGTGCCTACATCCCTGGGAACCACAACCACCACTGCATTGTAGCCCACTGTAATTGTTTCCTCTTGTATGACCATTGCAGAAATTCCAGGCTGTTCTTAGACACTTTCCCCATCCATAGTTTGAAATTTGGCAGAAAGATCCCCACAGTGGCCTACTGTGTTGGCCTTTTCTCAAATGTCCACTTACCTCATTGCTTACAGGACTCACTAACCTGTATAGATGTTAACATATATTCTACAGACTGTGGCCTTTATGATGCATGAAGCCTTTTCAAGGAATGAACAGATGGACATAGAGGTCCAAATCCAATCCCATATAAACTATGTCATGCAAGTAAGCCTTCTATGCTTCCACAAAACTAATGACATTCGGGGTCTCAATGACCTGACAATTACATTTCCCTTGATACCTCATGATTCAAAATCCATTGGACATTCATTCTAGAACAATAAAGTTATTCCAGTCCTATTTTAATGGAGCAAACCTGATGAATTTTGCCCCAATCCCAGCTGTATTCATCTAAAAAAAAATCCAGGTTTGTAGTGAAGCCTTAAGGGCATGTGAAGTTCTTTTGATTTTGACAATATCTAATATTAGGTACTGTTGCATATCACACTTTTCCTGAGATTCTGCTTATGAATTAGTTTTCTAGCGGTATGCAGTTTTTAGTTTTTTGACAGTGTGTCTTCCTCCCACTAATTATTGAAAAAGCTTTCCCACACACTGCAACTCCTTTATAAGGCTGCTGATATATAACGTAAATTGAAACCTCCTTTGATTGCTTATACTGTGGATAATAACAACCTGAGAGGGGAGGGGATATTCAGTGCCTCTTCTCTACAGTATATCTGCAAGTTGTGTTTCAAAGCCTGAGTTTTCTTTTAATTTCCAAGAAGGATCCTACCCATTTTCGTGCATGTTATCACTTAGATTCATGTGCTAAAATAACAGTGAAAAAGAATGGTAAGAGAATTTTGCTTTTAAAGCCATTATCTGCAGACATACATGTTTACCCCAAAGCTTTATCTCTTACAAGCTAATAGAGTACCACAGTGTGCCTTTTTCTATGAGTGCATATTTTAAATGCAGGTATTAGGTCCATTCATTTGCCAGAAAATTAAATCCTCTTGGCTCCCCACCTCCCCTCAATAGCATATTATCTTTGCATATTTGAAGTTAGCTTGCACAGAATTAATTAAGGCTGCAATCTATACTCACTTACCTGGAATAAAGCCCATGGCTTGCTTCTGAATAAATATTTAGAGGATTGCACTGTCCAATGCTATTTTTATAGAAAAAGAGGTGCTGGAGCTCACCATGAACACTTCCCTTATTCTCTTATAATGGCAATGCTACCCACCTGAGAGGTGCCAGAACTGAGATCTGGTGAGTTCTGGCTGAAAAAAAGCCCTGGCACAGTTAGTACATGAAGGTCATTCAGTGTACACAAAGACCAAATCTAGACCTCAAATCTGCAAAGATGTATGCAAACTGTCTGTCAAAATCTGAAATGCAAAGCAGGATTGATGTGGCAGAAAGGACTGACCATTGGTCCATCTACCTTAGAACCAAAGCATATAAGCAGTGGCAGAGGAACCCTTTCTGGCACCTGGGGCAGTGCAGCCCGTATGGACTGTGCATGTGCGATGACTGTACGGGATGCCGCACATGCACAATCTGTATGGGCTGACACGTGTGGCAGCCGTACGGGCTGCCGATTGCATGGCGACTGTACAGGCTGCCACACAAGCGGCATCCCATACAGACTGTGCATGTGTGGCAGCCTGTACAGTCGCCGTGCGAGAGGCAACCCAAATAGACACTGCGGGCACTCTCGGCCACTCTACAGCTGGAGGGAGGCAGGGGCCATCTTGACGACCCTTCCAGAGTGGCACCCGGGGAGTACCGCCCCCTCCGCCCCCCCTTCCTACACCCCTGCATATAAGAAGAGCCTGATGGATCCAGCTTATGGCCCATCTAGTCCAGCATTCTGTTCTCACAATGGCCAAACAGTTACCCGTGAGAAACCCACAAGCAGGAATTAAGCACTAGAGCACTCTCTACTCCTGTGGTTTCCTGCAACATGTTGTGAGTGATGGAGAATGACTTCCCATCAGTCCCAGCCAGCTTGCTCAGAGGTGATAAGGGTATTGGGAGTAGTTTAGCAGTATCTGGATGGCCACAGGTTCCCCAACCCTGCTATACTACATGATATCCTGTTAGCTGGAGATGTGGAGGATTGAACATGTGGTTCTCTATAAAGCACCTGCTCCATACCCCCCAACATTTTGGGAAGGCAAATCAGGGCACACACACACCGATCATCCTGCCAATGCCAGCACTCATCCACTCGCCCCCTTTCTGCCACCACCCCCTTCTTCAGCTGCCCACTTGCCCCCTCCCCTTCCTATCTTTGCCTGCTGGCCTCCTCCTCCTCCACAGTCTTGGGAGATGCTGTGCCGACCAGCGTAGTTTCCACCTCCTCTCCTGCCACTTCCTCAGACATACTTCTGGAAGCCACCTTCTGGAAGCACCGCAATGGAAGGAAAAAGAAATGTGGCAACACACTGGTCAAAGGTAAGTTTTCCCTCCGTCTTTTGGTCCCATGCTCTGGTGTGAGGCAACTGACTCACGCCACAGTGCAGAACAACAACAACAAAATGCATCTTTTGGTCCCATGCTCTGGCATGGCCAGAGCACAGGAGCCAAAATAGTATAATCAGGATTGGGATCAGATGCCGGGCGGCGTCTGTCAATCCAGGATGTCCCGCTTAAAATGGGACACTTGGAGGGTATGTTGCTCTACTGTTGAGTTGAGTGCTCTACAGCACTGAGCAATTTAGACTATTTATTATGTATAGGCCTCTATAATCCAATTGGAAATGTTGATTGAAAATGGTAGGTCAGCACTTGGATTGAAGGCACCGGCGGGTATGGGTGAAATGCTCCCATACATCACTAGGATTTAATCTCTTTTTACAATAATCTCTCTCTGTGTGTATGTGTCTCTGTGTGTGTTTTATATAATAGACTGCAGTATATCGATCACAATCAAATCCCTTCAAATTACACAGGAATTAAATGAAACTATTGGCAGCCAGACATGCATCAATATGGCTCTTCCCAAATTATTTCATTGGCTCATCCATCATCCTGCCAAAAAAATAATATTGATCTCTTGAGGTTATTTACTGTTGTTCTATACCAGGATGGAATTTCCGTTTGTGCTGCTATGCTTGGAATTTTATGTTGTACACTCTGGGTAGCAGGTGAATGAAGCTGAAATTGGGCCGTTCTTCAAAAAACATTGCAGGGTCAGGGGGACTCAAAGGAAGACTGTAATCAGCCTGGACTAAATTCTCTTGATATGTATCATGCTTCTCTTTTGCTTTGCCAATTTCTCTTCTTGAACTGATGTGATTTTCTTTCTTTCTGATACACACTTTGACTTGCGTTCAATGCTGAGGAAGAATTGACGGGAGGATGGTGTAGGAAAGACCTACAATACATAACTCTACTGTCACTTTAGGGTGATGTTATTTGTAGGGTGGCATTGGTGTCCCTTAGAGGTGCAATTTCAGATGTTGGAGACATCAAAGGTCCTCTCTTGGTTACAGTTAACACTAAAAGTGCAGTCCTTGGTCTCTGGGGAAGCATGCAAGCGACTATAGGACTTTGTGGATCTTCCTTTCTGCTGGAAGAGAGGGAGGCCAACCCTCAATGCCTGCTTCCAGCCACTTAGTAAAGTACCACCAAACTTGTCCCTACACTGCTGGTGCTCTGTTGGTGGAGAAGGTTAAAGGAGACTGGTCTGGGAATGTATCAGGGAAGGTTTAGGATTTGATGCCCTCCTGCTTCCCGACATAATCTTAGATGGGGAGGAGTATGCCAGCCCTAGCATGTCCCCCCACTCCCAGTCTCCATATTTGGTCCTATAGTTGGTCTTATTTTCTTCTTTAAAACTATAATCACAACAAACCAAACAGCCACCCCTTTCCTTATAAACAAAAGATTTTCACAGCTTGAATTTGTTTTTGTCATTGGCAAAGAAGTGGGTGAAGCAGTGTCTTCTCTTTTGGAGAGTGGGCTGAATTGTGAGTGAAGGAAGTACTCACTGTTGTAGTCCCCCTGGCACCTTGCTTCTGCCGGCCACCTATTTTTGCCTTGGAATAACACTACTCTATGTCATCACATAATGTTCTTCTCATGATCTTTCTGGGGGAAATGGTGGCCTGTTGAGAGGACCAGTGTTCACAAAAAGCTGAAATACATTCCTTTGGTGATCTGTCAGTAAGAATCTTGCTAGAGCATACCAAAGACCTATCTAATCCTGCATCCCATTTTCCAACCAGATGCCTATTGGATAACCAGGATTTTTTGGGCTGCAGGCTGTAGCCATGGACATGCTATGTGATCTGATGGTGAATTTGGGGTGACCCAATGCAAAAAATCCTGAGGATCCATGTGGATCTGTGCTTTGTAACCACATTTTTGCACCATTGCAGCCCCAGGAAACAATGGGTGCTTGATTTTTTTGGTGCAGACTGTAGCCATGGACATGCTATGTGATCTGATGGTGAATTTGTGGTGACCCAATGTAAAAATCCTGAGGATCCATGGGCTTTTACCTCCCCCCTCCCAGGCAGCCTCTGCTAGCGTCCCTTATCTCTCTCCCAATCCCACCGATCAGCTGCTTCCTTTCAACACTCCCTTCCCTCTTGTTTGCCTTAGTGTCTTTTCCTTAGATGGAGCAGTTTTTTGCTCTTCCTTTTCTTCTAATTTCTCTCCTCATTGATTCAGTCTTCCTTTTCACCCCTTTGCAAGTTTGCTGTCTTTACCTCCCCCCCTCCCAGGCAGCCTCCTTTATTGCTAGCATCCCTTATCTCCCTCCCTGATCGTTTGCTGATTAGCAGCTTTGTTTCCACACCCACTTCCCTCTTTTTTAAAAAAAGCATGACCTGGGCAATTCAGCTCCAGGGACCACGCATTCGCTCCATAAGACGCACAGACATTTCCCCTCACTTTTTAGGGAGAAAAAAGTGTGTCTTATGGAGCGAAAAATACGGTACTAAGTATATACCCACTGATAGCTTTAGTCTTCATGTCTTTGCCTAATTCCTTTTTAAATCCATCCAGGTTAGTGGCCATCAACATATCCAGTGGCAGTGAATACCATAGTTGGCAACATACTGTGTGATGAAACCTTTCTTTTTATCTGCCCTGAACTCCCATTTGTTTTCTGCCCTGGTTTCTTGTATTATGAAAGAGGGAGAAAACCCTCCTTCATTCTCCAGTCTCACCTCACCATGCATGATTTTAGAAACCTCTAGCACTTGCTCACCATTTTCTAAAACCCAAACATAGTGACCTTTCCTTCTAGGGGAATTGCTTTTAGAGATGGCACATTTATGTTCTTGTGAAGTCTGTCCTTGCTTTAAAATTAAATCCATTTAACAGATACCCTTCTGTGTCCACTACACCCTTGATAATTAGAAGGCTACAGGCCACATAATTATGGGGCCAGAATCATGGCCCTATGGTAATGAGGGTGAGTTGGCTGGATCACATTCTGCCGTTACAATGAGAGATTATTTAGAATTGGTATTGTTATCTCTCACATTCTATTCGTACCCCCACAGAACTTATAATAAACCACTGTTGCTACTGTGGAAAGAAAGTATGTGGCTGATAATAAAATATTGGAAGCTGTTTCATCTCCAACAACCTTCTTTAGGTGGATATGAACTCCCCTCCCCCTCCCCCCGGATGAGTAACTGATTTTTTCAAAGTAAGTTCTCTTCTTCTTCAACCCATTATTTGGATTGTAAGGAAAGATTATTCATATCGAGAAAAATGTGGCACAAAGGCACAATTTAGCTCTAATTGCTTCAGATCAGATCAATGTGTTCTTGCCAGAAAAAATTAAATGCATCACATTTACAAAGCTGTTTATGCTATGTGTGAATTATTTAGGATAGGTTTCATTATAACTATTAATATGCATGGCACTGCCTCACTATGTGAAACCGATCAAGTTTGGAATGGGGAATCTCTGCTCATGCTGCTTTTTTGATGGTGCACAGTCTCTCTCTCTCTCTCCATATAGATACAGATATATTCAATCAAATCTCAGTGGTGTCTTTGTGTGCCTGTGTGTGTATATATGTGCTAAGTTCATATTCCGAAAGGGCAATCATGACTGTGAAATTTAATTTGTATGCATGCTGCCCTTGTCACATCCCACTTGATGTGGCACACTTCAGGTTTTGCAGCACAAACACTCAAATCTCCTGCTTTGTTTGGGCTAATTATATGTCTTATGCAAGCAAAAGGAAGAGGAGCATGTAAAACTGGAGCAGAGAGAATGAAGAAGCCTCAATGTGCCATATAGATATAGTTGTGTTTTGAGATCAGAAGAAGAGACAAAGCCAGAAAGTTAACTGTTACCTTAGGGCTAGATAGCATCTGAGGGTTCCTTAGCCTATGTGGTGCAATGGTGAGAATGAGGGGCATAAGACTACAATGGATTTTCACCCCCCAAAAATGTGCTGCTTGAAAGTGGGAGGTGGGGTGGAGTTTGTGTGTGAAAATGTTTGTGACTCTCCCCTTGCTTAACCCCCCCCTGCACACACACACACACACACACACACACGTGCTGTCAACATAGCTACGTCTTTCCCCAATGATGATGAAAACAAAAGGAAAGGGATGACAGTGCTTCCTATACCCACCCAATGGGCAACAATGCCTCTTTCTTTGCAGCATGCCCCCCCAAAAAAGACCCCACTGAAATGGAGAGAGGGGGGCATTAGTCTCATTTAGAATTGGACTGGGGAGATCTAGGTCAGGCTTCCTCAACCTCAGCCCTCCAGATGTTTTGAGATTACAATTCCCATCATCCCTGACCACTGGTCCTGATAGCTAGGGATCATGGGAGTTGTAGGCCCAAAACATCTGGAGGGCTGAGGTTGAGGAAGCCTGATCTAGGTCAAAATCTGAGCGACAAGAGATACAAAAGGAGCAGAGATGATTATTTATGTATGCAATGACAGCAGCACAGATACTACTGGTCCAGAGAGAGAAAGAAGATAAAGTCGACTGTCTGATGAAGATGATGGATTATTTTGAAATGGCAAAATTGACTAGGAAAATCAGAAACCATTAAGAGAGGCACTTTAAGAAGGAATGGGTAAAATTTACATTGTACTTAAGAGAACACTGTAAACAACTAAAAACTTTGGCAGGATTTGAGTAACATTTGTAATGTACTAAAAACTAAGGTAAAATTGAATTATATAAGAAAAATAGAGAAAATAAGTGAAGCAGTGGAGGGGATCAAAGGATTCAGAGAATCCTAAATGTTGATGGTGATGTTTATTGTTTGAATTTAAATTTGCAAGGTCAAACTCAAGAGGGGGGAAACAATAGCAAGCAGTTACCTTTTCCTGATGAGTTTTGAGATATACTCTTTGACTTTGGATATAGTCGTTATAATAAAAAAGGACCTAAACTCCTGGGAGGATAAGTGAGTTAACTAATGTGTAATAAAGGGCAATGGGTGTAATCCAATGTGTCACTGAGTGGGGCATGTGTGAGCAGAATGAGGTCCACTTGTTCAACAGGAGTCCCCCACTTCTTTTCCTGGGCTCCCCTAAACCAGTTCTGGGGGTTCCTAGCAAAGTTTTAAGGGGAGGAGAGGAGGGGAAAGTCCTATTCCATTAGTGAATCTCATCCCGCTAGCTCAACAAGTTAACTCAATCCTGCCCAATATTTCATTGACAAATATTTGTTTGTTTCTTTTGTTTGCATCTGACATTAACATCAAAACCCAACATTGGCTAGGATTCATATTTGATTTACAATGGTCAAATGGTCAAACTTCCATTTTTTTGACAGAACCTCTTCACTCGAATCACCAGGGTAGATTGTGGAATCTGGAATGGATTTTGCAATCCAATTTAGATAGGAACTACTGAAATGGCATCTGAAAGGAGAGCACACCTGAACATGCATGGCATCCTGCTTACAGGAGAAGAGCCTTCCCTGTGAGCTGTTAGCAAAGTTAATATACACACATCTGGAAGGACTGAACAAGACTCACAGACAATCTTGAGTTTTAGTACCACTTTTTGGACCACTGGGTGTGGTCAACATGTGTATTGTGTACACTTATTATATAGAATATGTAAGTTCAGGAGTAGCATCATTTGTTATGGAAGTCTTGTACAGGGAAGTTTTTAATGTTTGAAGATTTATTGTGTGTTTAATATTCTGTTGGGAGCAGCCCAGAGTGTCTGGGGCAACCCAGTCAGATGGGTGACATACAATTATTATTATTATTATTATTATTATTAACTGTGCATATTTGTACTCTTGGGGAAATAGTTTTAAAAATCAACATCTTCCAATCCAGAAAAGCAAGATCATCATTTGCCCATATTTTGTCTTTGCAAACTTGCAAATCAGATGAACGTCTCTTGTGTTTTTGCCTTACTGGAAGCACCTCATGTCAAAACTTGTAAATCAGAATAACCCAGAATGTATTAGGTGCTAATAAACAGCCATGAAGCACCCATCACTGAGTATTTACTGATAGCGAAATAGCTGTAGTCATGGAGCTGCTTGATGTTTGATGACAAGATCACATTAATAAATCCTGGGGCTTATCCTTCCTTGAGTTCATTAAGAACGATTTGACTTGAGTATAACATGATTACTCTGAAACGGGGACTTCAGTTCAGCCTAAACATTGGTTATATGAGGTTAAGGTAAATAGAAGACAACCCTACTCTATCACAAAGAATTTATACTCATATAAAATCCAGTGCCTGTCAAACTGATAAATGGGTTTTCTTGTTATCTTCCCGTCAGTATTGTTTTCTAGTCAGATTCCTATCAAACACCCCGACTTTCTATCAAACATCCAGGGTAACAACATGAAAACTAAAGTTACAATTGTCTTCTTCTTTTCCAGGAAGGCTGGTGTGTGTGTGTGTGTAGAGGAACGGGGAAGAGATGCTTGTAAAATGAGATTTGATTTTGCTCTTTATTGAGATGATCTTAAAGCTGTAGCTCAGATTAATCCAAATATATAAATAACACTAATGACCTCCCCTGGCCTTAGGAGCCATATTCATGGAGCTATTGCAAAAAGAACTGTTTTCTGGCCTGTTGGATCTTCATATGAAATGATGGGGGGGGGGGGCTCAGAATTGCTAGGCACTAAAGCCATCAGCTTTGGGACTACAATGGGATTTTTAATAAGATTGGATAAATTGAAGGAGGAAAAAGCTACCACAATATACAGTACATGGGGCTGCCTCTGAAGACGGTTCGGAATCTGCAGCTGGTGCAGAATTCAGAGGCAAAACTGCTCACCGGAGCAAGACGGTTTGAGCATATGATGCTAAACCTGTCCCAACTGGACTAGCTGCCAATTAGTTTCTGGGCCCAATTCGAAGTGCTGGTTGTGACCTATAAAGCCTTAAATGGGTTAGGGCTGCAATACCTCATGGACCACCTCTCCCCATATGAACTGACCCAGACCCTGTGGTCATCATCTGAGCCCCTTCTTTCTGTGGGTCTTATCTGAGGTGGCTCCCCACTTGTGGAATGCCCTCCCTAGGAAGGCTCATCTGGCACCTTCATTACATATTTTTCGGCACCAGGCAAAAACCTTTCTCTATAACCTTGAGCCAATCAAACAATTTACGGCCTTTTAAATGTGTTTGTGGGAGGGGGGCTATTGTCTTGTTTTTGTTTTTTATCATGATCTTCAGATGAAGGGGTTATACAGATTTAATAAACGATCATAATAAGGTTGAAAGCAAAACCAAGACAAAAGCAAAATATCATTAGAAAGCCATGTCCTCCATGAAGCTTTCGTCACACAACATGGGAAAATCCAGGCGGAATAAATACTACAACCTAGAAGAGAAGATCATTGATTCTGGACTCTCCTGAACTGCATCTCCTTCCCTATTCCATAAAAAATAAAGACAGAGCTGGCTGAGAAGTGTATATACGAAAGCTTATTTTGTCTGGTTCTAGCTGAGCTGGTATCTAAAGAGGAGACTTGAAAAACAGTTTAGGCTTTTGTTCCGGAAAGCCAGTTGCATTGGGAAGGTTGGACAGCTGTTGCTTTGGGACTAGCACTCTCTGTGATGCCTACTTCATCCTAGTAATCCTTCCTGGCATCTGTCTTTGTAGAGACACAGATTTTTTACAAAGACACTACTGTTGATGTCTTTATTACTTTTGCCTTCAAACAAAATCGGCCCTGCAAAATTGGCATTTAACTTCTCACCATTTAAGGAATAGGTGGGCTATGAGAAGTAAAGCTTTATCTTTTGACTTCACATAATTTTGAGGTTGCGTAAAGCACTGCCATCTTTCCCAGAAACAAGAGACCCAGCTAAGCAAGCCCTCTGTCACTATTTAGAGTGTCATAAGGTTAGCAACATCCAAATTGTAGGGGCACTCAAATGCTCTCATTTGAATGCTCATGAACAGCACTGAGTCTGTTTCCCTTTGCCCCCAAGGGATCAGTTCTTTAGCTTGAGAAGGAGGAACTAAACTTGGGAACATACAAAAACTTGACCCCTTTAGACTCAAACTTGGGGTGTCCTTGCATCAAATAAGTTGTCTTCTAAGATGCCACAGAACTTTCATCTTCTTAGAGCAAGCTGAAACTGCTGCAGTCTTAACTATGTCTACTCACAAGTAAGTCTTATTGAATCTAAGCAGGCTTAGTCTCCATGAAGTGGGGTTAGGATTGTAGCCTTAGCCTCAGCAATTGGGCAGGATTTGGTCTTAAAATCCCTCCACCCCTGCTGTTCTCTAAGCTGAGTATCACTGATCCGAAGAAGAAAAGGGAGAAATTGAATTACACATTCTATTGACATTCAGGTTAGCAAAGCATAAAAATACGTGTGAAGCTTGTGCTATTAATATTAATAATAATAATACCAAAAAACCCTTGCAAGGCTTTGCGTTAATCTTACATTATTTGCCTCCCAGCTGCATAATGAAGATCCTGCATATTTAATAGGGGAGCCAAAGGAAGCTAAATTGAATGAACAATAAGGGAGAGAGAGAAGGGGGGGGGGGAAGCCTGATGGTTTGAAGAAGTTGGGGTGGCTGGATCTCCTGGTAGTGCAAATGACATTTTTGCATTAAGCTCAAATGCCACAGTGAATTGAAAGGATGAGAATGAAGAAGCCACATTCTATAGAATCGGAAGGATGTAAATCCTTCCTCCCCACCGTGAAATTATATTAAAAAGGTCATCCTTCTACATACAATAATGCTGTCGTGATTGGACTAATATGCTTTCAATTTGGAATAAGCACTTGAATACCATCAGAAGGGAAGAGAGCATACTCTATAATTTTAAAACAAGAAAAAGGAAGGCTGATTTGTTGGGCAAAGCATGGCTTGCCATGTAAATGTAGTTTATTTAAGAATAAGGGAAGATCTATGGAGGACAGGAGAGGAAGGATAGCAGTATAAAAATGTCCCTGGCACTGTGTGAACTTGTTATATGGGATCAATTGGAGGATTCTTTGCAACCTCCATTCATGTTTTCCCGTGAAACTCTTTTGGATAAAACCAGTAGTATAAACAGAAAATAAAAGCAATATGAGATACACAGTTTGGCTAAAGAAAATGAGATTTCTTCCCCTTTTCTGACTTCCATTTCTACCTTGAAATGAAATTAAGCCTAGAATGAGTATGGTGGACATTACAGGCATTGTGGTTGGCCAAATGTTGGATATGAGGGCAGAGACCCCCAGGGAAGAAAAGGAGGAGAGAGGTGGAGGGATGAAATTGTGTGTGTGTGTGTGTGTGTGTGTGTGTGTGTGTGTGTACAGTGATCTTTCCTTGTATCCCTGTTATATTGCTGTCTGTCTTCCTTTGTGACTTGTTAGTTTTCAAGTGTGAGGCTTCTTGCCTTGCCTTCTTAACCTTCTTTGTTATTAGCACATCTTGTTCTCCTTACAGAGCTTATTAAACTACCACCTGGATCCACAATTGCATTTCTGTACAGGTAGCATCACCCCCTGCCCTCTGAGTAGAACATTTGGACCAAAAAGAGAGAGAAAAATGATGCATAGAAAAAAGGGAGAAATTCCAAAGGCACATAAAATAACAATTTCATGATTTATAGAAAACATTGGAATAAATTTTATTATTCCATTAAAAAAAAATATTTGGTGTTTTCTTCACACTTGCATCTCCCTCTGCCTCCCCCCACCTTTTCTTTCTTTACAGTCTTATGCCACAACTGGGACTTACAGTCCTATATAGGACACTCTTTGGCCCTTCTTAGCAGTATTTCTTGACATATAATTTGGTTACCTTAAAAAAGCAATTTTGGTGTTCCAAAATAAGCAAGGTCAAGCTCACTCTCAACCTGCCCCTACTGTCATGCTTAGCACTGAACCCTTCCCAAGACTGTTGAGGGTGCATCTGCTGTGAGGAAACCTGCCAAACATGCAGTGATATCCGGCTAAGTCATACTCAAAGAAGGCCCATTGGAATCAATAGGCTATGCTGAATATGTCTGTGGCGTTTGCCCTCCTAGGTGGGTCATAAGGAAAGGGTTAAATGAGTGTGAAGTGATTGGCCAGTGGGAACCCAAGGGGAGGAGTATAGTTAGAGTTGGAGTTGTGTGGAAGTCAGTTGAGAGTTGGGAGTTGGAGAAGGAACAGGGAGGTTAAGTCTGTGGGTTGGTCGAGTTGTGTTGTGAGAGAGTGAGAGAAACTGATAGGAGGAGTCAGATAGACAGTTGGGATAATCAGTTAGCAGTTATTAGGAAAGGTATAGGCCAGTATAGAAACTAAGATTAAGAAACTGACAAGAAAAATTATCTGAAACCATAAACTTGTTAAGGCTTATAAAATAAACTTGCTTATTTGATTTAATGTTAACAACTGTCTGGACTCTGTGTGTACCTGAGAGAAACTGGTTGGTGGCAGCGGGAAAGGAATCACAGTGGTGGCAGAGGGATCAATAGACCGTCAAACGTCCGGGGACCCTGTGTGATCGCCACAATGTCTAACATTGGATATTAGCTGCATAGACTGCATGAGCTACAATGTTCAAGATTCCAGTCCAATTCACACCTTAAGGGCCGCATCCCAAGAGATAGCTGGCTGATAGGTTGCCTGTGTGTACATCTTTTTACAGTCGTGCAGGTTTTGTTTTTTAAAAAATGACCAAACCCAATCCATTTGATTTGCAGTTGATATCTGCTCATCTCAAAAGGTTTTATTTATATAAATCCATCCTCCCAAATGCAACAGGAAGTGATTTATTCTTCCCATTGTCTATTATTCCCTTGATGTAGTCTTAGCTATCTGATCTGAGAAAAATAAAACAATAATTCTGAAATCCAGCTACTTTTACATGTTTTCAGCTGTTATCATCTCCCCAATTCTCATAGACACACTGCATATCATATAAAGCTTCTGTACAGCACAGAGATATACTTTTATGTGGTTTGCGGTATAGAAATGAATGAATGAATAAACAACCAAACACAGAGTAATGTAGCTAAGCTTATTAGGCACACTGAGTTTTCAGGATGTTTCACAGAAGCAATAAACCACACGAGTCTTCCCACCAGATCCCTATACCCAGCTCACCGCTGCAAATGAACAAAAACAATTTACATTTCACAACAAAATTACATTTGGCCATCTATTTTTGAGTGAGAAGGAGAACATCACAGGAACTACATTGCATTCCCCTAAAGAAAGAATTGAGAGTTTCACTCTAAGGAAACAGGAAAGTTTCCTATTCCTCACCACCATCCCAAGAAGGATGCAAACTCTCTGAATTTCTACATGCCCATTCTTCTCTATAACTCAGGGCAGCCCAACTTTTTTATACCACTTGGGCCACAAGAGTGCTTTGATATGGAATCCATGGGCTGCCTTGCCTCATGGAGGTGAGTAGTGAAGCCAGAATGCGACCCCCCCTCCCCAGCTCTCACACTGCCTTCCCAAAGCCAGCTAAGTGAAGCACTGGGCTTTGAGGAGGAGGTAAAGGCTCTGGCAGACCCCAAGAGCCTTCCCACCTTCTTACCAAAGCTGGGAAAGTGCTAAGTATGCTTTGGGAATGAGGTGAGAAGACTCTAGGAGCCTTTCAGAGCCCACACACCTCCTTCCCAAAGCCCAGTGCCTCACTTGTTTTTGAGGGCTGCCACAAAAGGCCTCGAGGTTGGACCACCCTGCTATAGTTTTTTTTGAACAATACATCTATTAAACAATTGTCATTCATTTCTATGACTGCCACCATATTTCCATTATCCAGTGTACTAATTTTCATGATGTACTTCTTTAATTATACATCATTCCTCTGGCTTTTGAATTTTGCATCAAAACTTGCTTTTTAAGGAACAAATGAGATCGAGAGATTGCAATTCGGCGGCAACTTTTTGTGTGAGAGAGGGTTGTATGCCAAAATGAATAAATAAATGAAAACAAATTGAACAACAAATTGAAATGTTTTCAACCTAGATGCAAATGCAACCACGATTTCAGTGGTTTGGACTGAGACTTAGATAAAGATGTGTGTCAGAGAAATTAGCTTTGGCATTGAACTATCCACCCCACCCCCTCCAGGAAAAGAAATAATAACTGCATTTCCTTCAAACTTTAAAGATTCCTGGAAATGTTTAATGTCCCACGAAGTAACATATAGTTGATCGGTATGACCAGACTTAGACTGTTTCATGCCTGATGTTAAAAGTCAACTCCCTATTGAGATATTGATTAGAGGGCAGGGAAATGATACTATCTTAGAATATTTTGCCTAATGCACAGTTGCTTTACAAATAAGGATGCCCCTGCTTTTTCTTTTTCTTTTCTATTTTTTAAAAAATACTTTATTACAAAACCGAAAAAAAATTACAAACATCAAATTCAAAATCCATGTTCGTTTTGTAAAATAAGCCTATTACATAGTTAACTAAATTAAAATATACGTGGGTGGCGCTGTGGGTTAAACCACAGAGCCTAGGACTTGCCGATCAGAAGGTCGGTGGTTCGAATCCCCACAACGGGGTGAGCTCCCATTGCTCGGTCCCTGCTCCTGCCAACCTAGCAGTTCAAAAGCACCTCAAAGTGCAAGTAGATAAATAGGTACCGCTCTGGCAGGAAGGTAAACGGCGTTTCCATGTGCTGCTCTGGTTCGCCAGAAGCGGCTTAGTCATGCTGGCCACGTGACCCGGAAAAACTGTTTGCGGACAACATCAGCTCCCTCGGCCAATAAAGCGAGATGAGCTCCACAACCCCATAGTCGGTCACGACTGGACCTAATGGTCAGGGGTCCCTTTACCTTTAATTGCTATAGACTTCCCTTTGCTGTATATAAATGAAACACAATTAGAAATATGCTTTTTCTTGGGCATATACAACAAAGGTGGGGCTCTCATAATGCCTTTTGGTTGCCAGGATGCATGGCGGCGGGGGGGGGGTGAGAACATGTTTATAAACTTATACTTTTTCAAAAGTGAAGTTTACATTTGTAGCTCCACCCACTTTTTCCTCTGGCCCCACCCAGCACTGACAGGTGGCCCTCAGTAGGGAATGAGGCACTTTGGCAGGAAAAGGTTTCCCACCCCAATAAAGAACTTATGCTATCAATCAACTAGACTATGAAGGTTGCTGTTGGTGTTTTTGGTGTGTGTGTGTGTAAATCAATGTTATTATAAGGTTACCAGACGTCCCCTTTTCCCAGGGACAGTCCCCAGATTTACAAATCAGTCCCCTAACAAAATCCTATCATTCCGACTCATTTCAATGGAAAAAAATCTGGTAACCTTATGTTATTAGTTTACCCTAAAGTTCAGGACAAGCAAAATGACTTCAATGATCAGAACAAAGGCTAATCTAGTTCTGCATTCCACTGTTTTGGTGGCCAACCAGATGCCTTTGGGAAATCTGCAAGCAATGTAATCATGATGCAGTACCAATTTTCATGGAGGTTGGTGGATGGGCCATTCAGCTTTGGTAGACGGTATATCCTGTTAGAGAGTTCCATTTGTTGAATGCTTTTTCTCCCCCCTAATGCTTTGCTTCCCAAGCTATAGATCTGTCCATCTTATTTCTGACATAGAAAATCTGATAGTTCTCCTTTAAACAGGTGCTCCAAGCCCTTGTTCTTTCCTTTTGTTTGTGTTTTAAAGTCAGCACCCGCAGGAGAAACCCTCTAACCTCTCTGCTGATCCCTAGAAACTTGCTAGAAGAAGTAAAATGCAAGTTATCTATGAAAGTGTGTTCGATGAAATGTCAAAAAGCTCACTTGCTTCTCAGCAGTTATTGACCTATTGGGTGAAGGGGGAAAACTTTTCAGTTTTCTCTTCCTCCTTTCTTCACAGAACCAGGGTGCTTTTGGTTTCCTCCTTGCAGATATAGCAACACACTGCCGATTACCTATCTACATAAATTGATGAATGTGTAGAACCCTCCAGAGAGATTGTACTACTGTAATCAGGATTCTTTTTGTTTCCTTCAAAATTCATGCAGATGTCTAAGTGTCAGCGAATTTATTGGAACTTACTTTCAAGTAGGCTTACACTGTAACCTGCAATATGGGCAACTGTTTGGAAGGCCACTGCAAAAAGGCGGCTCCTATGTCACATTACCAGTGAGTGTCTCCTCAAAACAACCTATTAGTATTATTATTATTATTACTAATTATTATTATTATTATTATTATTATTATTATTATTATTATTATTGCTTGCCTGCCCTGCCCTGCACAGTGAGGTCCCAAGTCCATTAGAACATGAAACTAAAAATAAAAATAGAACCAATATCTAGTTACTGACTTTTTGGTACTTCCTCAGTCTTCTTGGTTTCTCCAGCTTATTCTCAGCTACCCCAGCTCATCATGGTGCCATATATATTTGTTATGACTCCTGTTCTTCAGGGGATAAGGACAGGAATTCAAAGCAGCAGCAGCTGTTAGGGCCTGCCCTAGAAGCACCTCGTCCACTAGAAAAGCCCATGTAGTCAGTACCTCTCTACCCCATGGACATCACATTGCCCTCCTCTGACTCCGAAGGTGCAGTGCAACCAGACACTCTTCTGTTCTGATGGAGCAAATAACTGTTGGAGAATGCTGTGATCCTTTAAATGGAGATCACAGTGAAGGCAGATCTAGCTGCTGAGACAGAGATGAAGTACCTGTGTAAGACTTGTCTGAGTGGAGCTGGTGCTGAATCTGCTTCTAAGTGCTGCCCTCATGCAGTTTTCAGACTGAGCCCTGCATGGAGCTGTCCAGGGTACTCACTGCCTTGCCTCTGCTCAGGTCAGAACTCACATCAGTATCCATCTTGAAGCTGGTGACTCAATTTTTATATTGGAGAAGTACCACTGAATTCAGAATTCAGAATTGTCAAAATTACAAATACAGACGGTCATTTACCCTTGCTAGATTCAACATGCTGCCATCTGCCATATTGCAGGGCAGATTCGAGAGTAAACCATACACAGAACGAGTCTGCCCCTGCGGCTTGATGGAGGTAGAAACTGTCTCTCATGCCTTGTTACGCTGCTGTTTCTATGGGAATATACGCTCGGTATGTATTACACCTGCTATACAAAAATCTCCAAATGAATCCGAACTTCAATGTCTAAAATCCCTGGTTGAGGACAAGGAGCCTGAGATCACATTAAGAGTAGCCAAATTCTGTGTGATTGCCATAAAACTTAGGGAACAAGCTGTGCTATCGTAATGATTAAGGCCTTAAATGATAATTTTAGGTTATATGTTAGTGACTAAGTTTTAATTTATATATAGTTTTAACTGTTGCTATATCTGTATTGTCCCTGTTATACCTAATTGCAAATTCAAATGTATCCCTATCATGTTTTATGACTTCCTTGATATTGTATGTGAGCTGGAACTGGTCTGTGACCAAAATAATAAATTCATTCAATTTTTATATTGGAGAAGTACCACTGAATTCAGAATGATTTACTTCTAAGTAAATGTGCAAAATAAATGGGCTGCTTGTGGACTCAAATAAAATGAAATTAAAAGACAATGCAAGCAGCATCTGGGTTCTTTCCTAAAAAGTGAGCATTAAGCCCTCTGCAATTGTTCTCTAGTCACATCTGATGAACATGTATAAAAAGGTGAACTGACACTCAACAATAGTTGCAGCAAGCCAGAGATTCCTTGTGAAATATATTTTGCTTACCCAAGTATCTGAGAGTTCAGTAGATCTCATTGAGTAATCCCTTCAAGTCCTCCACCTCCTTATGTTATTGAAATATAGCAAACTATAGTACTTTGGATTTTTTGGCATTTGGTTCTCAGCAGGAGAGGCACAGCAGGCTGCTGGATTTTATTTATTCTTTTATGTTCCCCTCTAAGAAATGGCTTTTCTGGAAGTGATGATTTAGTGCTTGCGATTCCTTCTAAATTCTGTAGGAGCATCAGAGAACAAGAATTCAGCCAAAACAAAGTGAAAAAACAAAAACAAGTATTCAGCAAAAATGAGTCATCAGCCCATTCATTCAGTCCACCACACACCCGTTCAGACCATAACAGAACAAACTGTGCTCCCTCACTGCAGTCTTGGAATATTCACAACAGAATTCGGAAGTTTTCGTGGATTTTTCTCTGCTTGCTCATTTGCTGCTGTGCTTTTGTAATCATGTTTATGAACCCACAGAAACAAAGGAAAAGTTGATTTCACTTGAGGGGGTCACTTTAAAAAGTTTCATGCACAATGACTGTTGTCACCGCATAGGTTAAATGGTCTGGTGTTAATGCAGAGCTACTGATGTGTAGAGAAAGTTGGCTAGGAATCTGAAAGGTACAGCATTTAACGCAAGCAGACAGATGAGACAGGTTGCATTGATGACATTGGGGTACCAAAATGACTCTCATGGGTCATTCAGTGAGCAGCTGCTTTCTTCAACTTTCAGACCAGAATTCATTGCACATGTGGGCAAATGGTTTGTCTGAACCATTTGTGATAAAATCAGATTCCTAAAATGGTGCACTGCTCCAAATCTTTCTAGGGTGGGTTGAGCAAAGGCATGCCAGAAGACAGTCTGTGCTTACCATCTGGCTAATCAAACACTGTGTTTTGTCATGTGCACAGTACAATTCAGTTTGTTTGTTGTTGTTTAATGACCAGCGATAAAGAATGCTGATCACCGAAGAATTGATGCTTTTGAATTATGGTGCTGGAGGAGACTCTTGAGAGTCCCATGGACTGCAAGAAGATCAAACCCATCCATTCTTAAGGAAATCAGCCCTGAGTGATCACTGGAAGGACAGATCGTGAAGCTGAGGCTCCAATACTTTGGCCACCTCATGAGAAGAGAAGACTCCCTGGAAAAGACCCTGATGTTGGGAAAGATGGAGGGCACAAGGAGAAGGGGACGACAGAGGACGAGATGGTTGGACAGTGTTCTCAAAGCTACCAGCATGAGTTTGACCAAACTGCGGGAGGTGGTGGAAGACAGAAGTGCCTGGCATGCTCTGGCCCATGAGGTCACGAGGAGTCGGACATGAGTAAACAACTAAACAACAACAACAACAAATGACCTGCCCAAGGCAGACTGGTAATATGAACAGGACTCAAATGATAGCAGGAAGACTTATGAGCAGGGGCAGGGAGAAAGTGGAGAAATCTCTGTTTTTCTGTATAATGCGTGTGATATAATCAGCCAGAGAATTATGGGAGAGAGCTATAGCTCATTGGGAGAACATCTGCTTTGTATACAGAAGGTTCCAGCATCTCCCAGTAGGACTGGGAGATATTTCTTGTCTGAAATCTTGGAAAGTTGCTGACAGTCAGTGTAGACAATACTGAGCTACATGGACCCAATGATCTGACTCTATACATGACAGCTTCCTATGTTCCTAGGTTAGAATAAGCAGAGGGCTGAGCAGTTCTGGCAGCATCGTCATTTTGTGCCTGCTTCTTCTGGTTTCCTGCCTCTTGCAGGCTATTTTTTAAGAAGCCCAACAAGCTGTACTATGAACATTAAAAATAACTTACGGGAAAAGTGCCTGACCTTCAGAAGGAGGTTGATTTCATCTCACATTTGCGTTTTTGGAACAAGGTTTTTACATGTGGATGTCTTGTTTTAACTGAACCTGCTCACCTGTCACTATTAATCCCTGGCGCTGATGAATCTTAGTAAGATGCCACTTTCTTAGCAGGAAAGGTTTATCTGCATATCTGTACATGACAAGCTGTATTGGGCTGCTCAGCCTTTTCCGTCAAAGCTGTAAATGTAACTGTTCCCATGTAAGGTTAGCACTCCCCGGCAGGCATGGAATACAAAAATCATATGTCCGTTCAGATCTCTTTTGGGGTCTTGTTTAGTGAAAAGAGAAAGAGAGAGAGAGAGAGATAAAGGGAAAGAGGCAGTGGAAGGCAAAAGCTAAATGATCTCCAGCACTTCATAATACATTAAAGTACCATGGAGAAAGAGATACAGGTTTATCCTTCTGAAGATGTTCATTAGCTGCTTTGTTTTGTTTTATGCAGAGAACAGGAAAATACGAGCCTGGATTTCAAACACTGAAACCCCAATTTACAAATCCCAGGTCAATATACACAATCCCCTGCAGGCCTAGTGTGCCTCTCTCAGCTGCTTTTTGTACATTCTCTAGCCATTAAGATCAGGGATCAGAGACACTTCACACTCTTTCTCTCCAAGCCCAATTTGCTCTGTTGTGTATGCCTTGGTTGGTTAAATCTTCCGTCCCTGCGATTCCCATGATGATTGGCCCTATGATGCTTTAGGCTGTTTCATACTGCCATCAGAAATTGCCATCAAAATTGTGGGATGGGGAGGGAAGGTGTCTTTATTTTTTTCTTCTCCCTAAAATCCCCCTTGTGCTGCTTTGATGACTGGGCAACAGCTGAGTGGTGGAAAGGCAGCTGAACCGTCTTTTAAAAAGGATCATTTGGAGGAAGGATGGGGTATAAATTCAATAAGTAATCAATAAGTAATATTTATCTGGAGTGCCCTTTCTTCCTGCTGCTTGGCTGAAGAAGATTAAACAGTGAGCCAGAAGCAGCCTGAGTTTCTTTGCATACTGGCTGAAACGTGTGCACATTGCCCACAGAATGCACAAAATAGAGTTGAAATAAACACTTTCCCCAAGAAATGTTGGGGATTATGTATATTGACCGCAAAATGTGTCCTGTGGATGGATTATGAGGCCTGGTGAATGTATGCAACGGCCAGTTATTATGCACATCAACTGCTCAACTTATATTCCCTTTAACATATACACCACTTACCTCAAGCATCCAAGAGACTCATAAGGTGGAAGTGGGATTGTGCCTGCTAGCCATTCTCCCTACATGCCAACATACCTGCCAATAACATATCCCACTGGCTGCACATTAAGCATCAGAGTGAAGGGGATCTATGTGCCAATAAGGAAAGCTGCTTGAAATGAAACTCAGGAGAACTCCCCTAGGCTGCACAGGAGGAGAGGGTTGTGTGTCCTTAATGCTTTGCTCAACACATTAAGCTAAACCATGTGTTAGCATAATATGTGAACCAGCCCAATGTGCAAAACACACTCTTGGCAGGAAACAAATGTAAGCTCCAATGCACACATTACAGAGGGATTCAAAACATATACAGTGGTACCTCGGGTTAAGAACTTAATTCATTCCAGAGGTCTGTTCTTAACTTGAAACTGTTCTTAATCTGAAGCACCACTTTCACTAATGGGGCCTCGTGCTGTCACCATGCCGCCGGAGCATGATTTCTGTTCTCATCCTGAAGCAAAGTTCTTAACCCGAGGTACTATTTCTGGGTTAGGAGAGTCTGTAACCTGAAGAATATGTAACCCGAGGTACCCCTGTACATAACTAGGTAACGTACATTTCAAGAGGAATATGTGGGGAAAGTGTTTCACGGAAAACAGTTAAAAACTATTTCCTAATGGGAATGTACTAATGGAAGATGATAATCGTGCATATTATCCACTGACTACTTTTCCATATGGAATGGAAGGAATGGTGATTAAATGAGGACCTTTCTATGCAATTATTATACTACTTTAGGAGGTAACCTTTCACATGAGACCTTAAAAATGTGCTGGTTGCTCAGAGTTCACAGACTGAATTCTGATTTTGCAAGAGAGAGAAAATGTCTTGTGCTTCAATACTTTTCAGTGCAGCAGAGAAGCTCTGCACCACATAATAAATCTGTAACATCTTAAAAACATAACCCAGACCTTGGAAAGCTCTCCGATATGTGTCACGTTCTTCCGAGAGATGCATTCATTAGAAAGAGAGGCAAAGCAAATGGGTGAGAAGAGAAAAGCAACTCTGCTCTGCATTACATCTCTCTCTCTCTCTCTCTCTCTCTATATATATACTGTATGTGTGTGTGTGTGTGTGTGTGTGTGGTGTTGTGTTGTGTTGCATTTGGAATGGCAGCAACTGATTGCTTTGCCTTTCTCGGCAGGTGGTCTCCAGAGAAAGCAAAGAACGAAGAGTAGAGTTTTCGAAAAGAGCAACAAGATTGCAATCATTAGCACACGCTCTTCCCCTTCCAGAGTGTCACTGTAAGCAAGAAAGAACAACAAAAGACAAAGAGAAAGAAATTGAGCTTGGAGCTGGAGTGCTCATCTTATCTTTCAGATACTGCTTGCAGTTATCTTTCCTGACACACCTGCTCTGTATACATGCCTCCTCTCACCCTGGCCTTCGCTTTCTGCCTATCTTCATTACAGTGGTGAAATATCTTTCCTCTTGTGCCTACAACCTAAGTTGCAGTTGTCCGAGATGTTCCGGGGCTAAATTAGCCAAGTTGTTTGTATTACTGCCCTGGGGGTGACCCAGCTACTCAAACTAATAAGGCATATTTCTTTTGCCCTTTCCACTTGAAGCATCCTGGAGAACAATTTATATGTCTAAATTGAAGTGATGTGTTGTAGGGCAGGGGAATACTAACACAGAAGCAAAATTAATTCCTTTTGGAATTTTCCTTTCAGCAGAAATTGGGAAAGGCTGGATAAATAGGCTTCTCGTCTCACCACCTCATTTGTGGCAGTTGTTTAAATCTCGGAGAGTTCAATAATGTTTTTATTTCTTTCACTGAAGGAATTGCATAGCTCTGTTCAACTTGGTTTAGGAGCCTTGCATGCTTGGCTCTTAGCCAAAGGTGAAGTGAACCGGTGAAAGGGAAAGAAGTAGATATTCTTGGTTATAGCCAGACGATTTGCCAGGATGTTGGAGAGGGATGTCTGTGTCAGGAGCTCAGCCTACACTTGAGTAGGACCGTGGAAGAGACACATGCCTGACTGGCATGTTCTGTCCCTCCTGGTCAATCGTTCGAGAGCTTCATAAGCTTTCTTCAGCCCAAACATCACAGCGACCGATGCCAACCGACACTGGCACACTTAGGGATCCACAGAATTTATGCATCATGCATAACAGACCTCAGCAACCTAGCATTTTGGCTAATCTACTTTATTTACATATAAACACACACGGAGCACTGCAACATGGCTCCCTCTCTCTCTAGCATCAGACAGCAAAGAGAAAAAAGAACAAAGGACAATAGTCCCACTTCACGGAACACAGTAACACAAACGTCCTGTCTCCATCACTTCCCGCTCTGTGGAGTCAAAACATATACCGTCATGTGATAGACAAAAATCCCATGACTGCAGGCACGGAGCAGGAATTCTAACAGTCTGTAATCCAGCATTCGTGAATTACCAAACTGAATATAGTCCATAAAGCATGTGTGGGAACTGAATCAGTCTGGCAGGATTCAAAGCATCTGCTCCCATCATGGGCCATTTTTACAGGTGAGTGGGACATTACATGATTGCAATCTTTGGTCTTCCTTTGTAAACAGGGTTGTACAAGCCACACCTCTAATCTTCAATTGGAAAAGGAAGCTGGGTTACAAAAGGAAGGGGAATTTGAGTCATGGCTGCAAAGGATGGAAGGAAGACCAGGGGAGATACTCTAGTATTTCAGGTTTGTTTTTGTTTTTCTTGTAATTTGGAATATTTTTCACCCATATTCGGCAGACATAAATATAAGTATATGTTGTACTTCCTGGATCAATACACAACCTAAAACACATCCATTTTTTCTAATCCTTAGTTCAGTTCTCCACATTCCTACATCACATTGAAATATTTCTGAAAATTCACCAGTATTTTTGAGTGAATGTCTCCCACTATACACATTTGTATATGCAGTTTTCCCTGATAAACACTTTTTTTGGTAATGCAATGTTATTCAATATAATGTATGCTATTTTCACTAATTTGGGCAATGATATGCGTACTTCACCAAAGTGATGTACACGTTGCTTAGCTCGAGAACTGCAGTGGAAAATTCAGGTGAGTGTGAACTTTGAAGGATAGCTCTGTTTTGGTTTGCATGTTGTTTCAGAAAATGCACATTTGGTAAGTTCACCTTTAAGTTTTTATTTGTTTCTTTTATTTATTACATACAATTTATATACGGCTTGATTGTAGAAAAAACCTCAAAGTGGTATACAAAAAAAGATAAAGTTATCACAAGGACATCAATGATCCCCTGTGTACAGTAAAATGCTTTTTCAAGTTGTCAGCAACAAATAACAATTTATTTAATAAGTGCTGGCACTTATTAATGCCATTACAGCCTATTGGTTTTCTCCTATTGCATCCTGTGTATCTGGGATGAACCATGTGATCCCTAGAGTACATGAGCATTGTTTGGCTTGTAACTTCCCTTCCTCCCCCCTTTATCTCCTGGGAGAACTGAATGATTGCTCTCTCGTGGATAGCAATCACACAAGCCTATTTTGCATTTTGTTTTTCCTCATAATGGATGCTCCTGGGACTTTATTTGTACATCTGCCAAAGTGCAATGTCAAGAATCACCCACACAAACATTACTCTCTGATCCAAGAGGATTAGACAGTAGACCACGACTATGATATCCAGTTGCTGTCTACATGCATTTCTACACTTTCCCAGAAATTGTTCAGGGCTGTATTGTTGTCCATCACATCTACATGCCACAGTTCCCCCAAAGACCTCGATACAGCTACTCATTCTGCCCTCCCAGCTCCATGATGGCTCCAAGGCCACTGAGTGGAGCTATGAACTCAGAAATATGTATGAGTCCAAAACTCTAGCCATGAAAGAAGGAATGTTGCTCTGTGTCCACACAGAGCAGAGTTATGTATGTTGGATGTTCACAACAAGGCAGAGGCAGATGGGCACCAGAAAGGGGTAACTTTTGTTCTGAACCAGTTCTATGGGCATAGCCTTTGGGGGCAGAACAACTAAAGGCAACATGTTGAGCAGCATGAGCCAAATTCTAATAAAGATTTACTCAGAAAGCCTCTGTGCATAAATATTTTTCCTACTCTAAGTCCAACTAATCTTTTAAATTTCTCATCAGATCAGACTGGCAATTGTTTCTGATAAGGGCAGGATACTGGGATATTGCTGTTTCCTCTTTTGCATAGCTTGACTGACTTAAGAAAGAAGACAGATACACTTTATTGGAGAACAAGATTTCACCACCATTTGATGTGTCTCATAAGGCTCAAATCAGGTGCTATTTCACAAGGGAACTAAATTAGCAGATAGACAGATGATAGATAGTAGATAGTAGATGATAGATAGATGATAGATAGATAGATAGATAGATAGATAGATAGATGATAGATAGATGATAGATAGATAGATAGATGATAGATAGATAGATAGATAGATAGATAGATAGATAGATAGATAGATATAGATAGATAGATAGATAGATAGATAGATAGATAGATGATAGATAACTAGGGCAAATTGAGTGGTACATTTCCCCCTGCAGCAATCAATTGACATTAACAAAGAGGATACCTGCCTACTATTCAATTAGCATGGAATCATCTTATTTTTTTATTCTCAGTGGCTGTTTTTTAAAGTGCAATCCCCCCTCTGAAGCCAAAGTCACATTGCATGACCACACTATGAAAACATTTTCGCTCCCTCTTATCTTCCTGCCTCTCTTTCTGGGAACCTGCACTAGTTTGTCAAATATGTGATACATTTTGTCAATCACAAACTTCAACCCGGCTTCCATTGCTCACTTAAACACCTTTTGAGGGCACTATTTCTGTTTTGATAAAGGATCTGTGTTATCCTTGGCGCTCTGGGTTTTTTGGTTCAAGGTTCTGAGCCAGTTCTACCAGATAGGCAGCAACTTCTCCTTTGGAAAAGAACCTGGGCCACAGAGAAAAATGCTTCCCTTAGACAGGGTGTGTGTGTCACCAACTCTGTGCCCCATGGGTAACAGGGCACCCACAAAAGTACTGGGGGCCCCAGCAGAACCCCAATCGTTTCCACCAGTTTCCTTTCCCCCTAGCAATGAGGATGCATCCTTCCTGTGGTGGGTTCATCTAAGATCAGGTAATCATCTTCTGCTAATTCTGTGACATAATGTGGGTGAGTGGTTGTTGAAGAATCCACCCTAAGGGCAGATGTGAAACCTTTGCAAATAAGCTTAGGCATGTCTCCTCTCATGCAGGAGCAGAATACCAGACACTTATTAAGAATTCACTGCACAGTTAATTTGCAGTGCAATGGCATACATGTCTACTCAGAAATAAGGCTTACTCCCAGGTAAGTGGCTACAGGATAGCAGTCTAGGCTTTGGTTTAGAGTTGGCATTGGGGGAGGAAATGGGATTCCTGTGCCTTTAACAAATGTATGAGAGACAAAAATTCAACAGGGTTAGGGGTTTTATGGTGAAAAATGATTGTGTAGAACCATAAACTCACTTCAAATAATAAAAAGCACAGACACCCTTTTTAATGCACAATGGCTGGAGTAGGATGGAGGACTGACTACTTACCTATTTCCTTTTTCAGTTAAGATTTTATTAAAGTTTTTTCATGATACAATAAGATATAGAAAACTAATGTTAAAAAAACAGCTACAAAAGGTAAAGAGAGAATATGAAGAATATGGAATATGTTGTTCTTAACCCTTATCACTCACAGGAGGTAAGTAGCCCCTCCCAGCTCTGGGATCTTTCCTTTCTCCTTCCAACAACATACCTTCTTATTTCTGTAACATACATCACAAAGCTTGGTTGACAGCTTGAATGAAGAATATCTGCATTTCCACAGAGACCACCAAAGCTATTTGTTTTTCCTTTTTGCGGCTCATCTACTCTCCACATGTACTGTGAATTTGCACAGTCCCTCCACTTGAACTCTATGATTTTACAAATGCTCCAAATCTTATTCTGATAGTTTGGCACAACAACATCACAACTGTAGCCTTTTATCCGATAAGCCATGCAAAATCAGTGCCAATTCAGACTGTGCTATGGCCTCTTCAAAGAATTTCTCTCAAGACATGCTCACCCCCTTGGTCAAATTATATTGTCTTCTTAAATTCCTGACCTGTGGAATACATCTGACTTAACATGACATCAAAATTGCTGTACCTGTGTGTGCCTCCCACACCATGGTCATGAAAAGAAAGTCATTCTTCTAATCTACACTTAAACAATGGGTTTGTGGTGGAAAAATAATGAGCCACACAGTTTGAAATGTCAAAAGCATTAATACAGGCTCATCTGAGAATGAATGCTAATTTATACTTATTACTGAGGCACACGGTGTGGTAAGAGCAGGTGACAAGCAATGAGTAGAGAAATAGACAAACATAATATTTGTCAAGAAGCACACATCCATCTCTCTCTCTCTCTTTCTCTCTCTCTCTCTTTCTCTCTCTCTCTCTTTCTCTCTCTCTCTCTCTCAAACACACACACACACACACACACACACACACACAGCTTGTGTATATCAAGTGGGACTAAGCCAAAATTTCCCAGAAACTACAGTTCTGAAGAATTAGCTGAAAATTTTCTTTTGGAAAAACCGCTGGAGAATTTCAGGCTCCCTTGGAGAATATGGGTTGTATCCTACAATGTTCTGTCCATGCAATGACTTCCACCTATACAATGAAACGTCCCCTCCCCACAATCTGTTTTTGGGTTTCCCCCAACCCTCTGGGTCAGATTTGTAGGTTGTCTACGAGGCACACAGGGAGAGGAAAGGGTGGTGAAGTTCTATTCTTCAAGTGTAAGTCATAGGGCAAAGGTATATGGTTATGGCAAAGGCTGTACACAACAAAAGGAATTCCAGCCTCTCTAGCTTGTCCAAGAAATCATCCCCTTTCTTCATTGCCTCCATTGCTTCTTTCTTCCTTTGTCAACTTGAAACTGATCCAATGCAGCCCTCTGTAATATTCACTTGCACAATAGGATCCTTGCTTTCTGGCCCCACCACAATGCTTTGGTTTGTATGCTAACCTTCAAATTACTGCTCGGCTGATCAAACAGCTTCCCCACAGCTCTGCATGCATTTTTCTCAGAGATGACTGCAGAGTGGTACACAGCACCTCTGTCCTCAGATCAAGTTGTCACCTCTCTCGCACGGGGAGAAGCTTAGACATTAAAAGGCTAGTGAAAAGAAGACCTTGCCCAAGCAACAATGCACATAATCAATCTATCTTCTTATCCTCACTGCTCCAAATTACTCAATCAAAAAACAACAAATACATTTCAGGCTGTGACAGATATAATTTAGGCAACACTTTATTTTAGCATCATCCTCATAAAGTTTCTTTCAGGATGTTTAAATTGTCATTCTCTGTATATTAAATCCCCCTCCCTCAATAAAGTGAAATACAACTTTGCCCATTCATTTTACGGCAGATTTGTTTATCTCTATGAGGAATGGGGGACTATTTTGCTAAGACCATTAATTTTATGACGCTTGTGTTTCCAAAGAAATGCAGTACGCTATTTAGGTTGTTGTATTAATGCCTAGCTATGCCCAAGCTATAAACCTTAAACTTTAAGTGTGTTTACTATTCTCCTCCAAATATAATTCATGGCTCAGAACAGTTATTTATGCCAGGTGTTCATATATTCTCCTGTGGTTGCATTGGATAGACAATTCCACCACCCTCCAAGTGAATTCACATATGCCTCAAGATACCTGACACTTTGCTTATTGTCTTATAAAAAGTCATACCAAATTCTATAATAATAAAAAGTCGGGTGTGGGACTTTGAATGCATCACGCAGCAACATTTTCCAGGAACAGACCACTGTCTTTTGGGGAAAAACTCTTGCAGGCCCTTGATTCAAATGAAAAGCACAGTGTAAGTCAATGTGGTGACCTTCAGATGTTGGTGAACTACATCCTCCTTCATATCTTGCCATTGGCCATTTGGGCTGTTGCGAATGGAAATTGGAGCCCAACAATATCTTGGGCTACCATAAGTTATACGGGTCTATAACAGCTTGGAAATTTGAATTCTGGTGGCTAATTCAGACAACTTAAATAACCTGTATAGTGTAGAGGCTAGACTAATAACAGGAGATTTAATGATTAGGAATGTAATCTGAAAAGGACTCAGGTGCCATAGATATGCTGTACTAGAGCATATTCTCTGTCCAAAAAGTGGGGCTAGCCACTTTTCTGATGCCTAATTTGTGGGCTCAAAGCAACTTGGTACAACAAGCTAGTTTTATTTATCTCAAATTATACTATAACATCCTGGCACAAATATAATACCGCCCCTCGAGACATTAATTTGTGAATGCATACCTGTCAACAAAAGTGTGATCTTGTTTTTTCTCCTTCCCTCTCAACTAACTGTGCATGTTAATATCTTTCAGAATTGGTTTTCCATATATATATTGTCAGGAAGATCAAAGAAAGAAAGAAAGAAAGAAAGAAAGAATCAGTCAAGAGGCATTGGCAGCAGTCTGTGGAGAGCCATGGGCAATATAAAAGCTACTAAGGTAAAGGTAAAGGGACCCCTGACCATTAGGTCCAGTCGTGACCGACTCTGGGGTTGCGGAGCTCATCTTGCTTTATTGGCTGAGGGATCTGGCGTACAGCTTCCTGGTCATGTGGCCAGCATGACTAAGCCGCTTCTGGCGAACCAGAGCAGTGCACGGAAACGCCGTTTACCTTCCCGCTGGAGCAGTACATATTTATCTACTTGCACTTTGACATGCTTTCGAACTCCTAGGTTGGCAGGAGCAGGGACTGAGCAACGGGAGCTCACCCCGTTGCGGGGATTCGAACCACCAACCTTCTTATCAGCAAGTCCTAGGTTCTGTGGTTTAACCCACAGCGCCACCCGCATCCCTATAAAAGCTAGTAATCAAGACTAAAGAGCAACTCAGGATTGAAGGACATGCTGAGGGATACAGGAACATGCCAGAGCTTGGGGAGACCAATTGAAGGTTTACTAGGACAAGGAAACCTCTTATAGTCCTTTGAGTTCAGGAGGACCCAATAGCCAGTCTGGGGTCAGTCCAGTGCTTCAGGAGGATATGAAACAGCCTAGGGCTACAGCATGCACTTTGCTTTTTCACCACAAGGGGCAGTCACACACAAAACTAAAGTCTCAAGAGTTTGAGAAAGAAAATTAACATATTCTAGTTCTCTAATTCTACCATGAATTAAGTGGGAGAAAATAACAAGTTTTATGGAAAAATTGTGATTGCCAAGTGATGGTGATTAATAAAGGAAGAAACCTTGAGTGGAAACAATTACGTACTTAATGTCCTTGTGTTTTATCTCTTTGTATTTATATTTTGCCTCTTTTCCAAAGAGCTGATATCAGGATGCATATCTGGAAGCCGTAGATTACATCATACCAGTCATACATCTGAAAGCATTTGTCACTGTGAGACAAACATTCAAGCTCCAAGAAGTTCAAATCTACAGTCAAAACACTGTAGGTTTGGAACAAACCAAAGTTGAGTCATAACAACATTTTCATAGGCACAAGCGCCTACCTTGGATGCTTTCTATATTCCAGATGAAATAAATCATACTAAACTAGCCATGTTTCCACATCTCTGGTCCTTGTTCTTACATAGTTCCCTTGAAAGGTTAATTGTCAAGATTCTCTTGGGTCTGCAATAATGCTCTTCCCAAGCTCCCAAACTCGACTACTGGCATAAAAAAGATGGGTGATAAAAAGGACTGTTTTTCATTATTTGGGGAAAGGTCAAGTCCATATAATTATTCATGACTGAGTAAACAGTATTTTATTACAGATGACCAGAAGGACTATAAACATGAGTCTGCTAGTTTTTAAAGCCCTGATTCTAAATTCAGTGTCCGTGATCTTAGATAAAGGCTAGCCTAGGACTGAGTTCCAGTGAAAGGGGACTTAAGGAATGGGAGAGTACTTGGTTTCATTGGGTCTTAACCATAGCTAACGTTTGTGGGCTGGGCCACAGAAAACAGATAAAAATACAGACTTCTATAAGCCACAATTCTGTACAAAGTTAGACATCTGTAACGATTAAGGGCTCTAGCATGGCCCCATTCATTGGTCAAAGAAGAGAGAGGTTCAGGGAGCTTCCTGACTCCCCCTGCCAAAACAGTTCAGTCCTACTCATTACTCCCAGGAAAATGGATATGGGATTGCCACCTAAATATTTATCTGCCTTGGAGGTATGGATCAGGTCAGTTTGTATCTGAATTCAGACTGGTTGTATTCTGCAGACATCCCTCCTCTAAATAAAAAGGAAGGTTATTGTAGAAGTTGAATCATCAGCAGAGCAGTAGTGCTTTGTCCTGCTTTCCCTCAAAACAGAGGGTTCTGGAGAGATATGTTGACTGGATATTTCTGTAAAGAAATTTCTGCTCTCTGAGTGTACAGATGAGGTTCTATTTTCAGGGGACAAGGCAGGCTAAAACATCCTTTTTTAAAATAGTGCTCTGAAGATCATTCTGGAGAGACTTATAACCTTCATAAAGCTGAAGAAGGACAAACACTGTTGCTTTAAAACCCCTTTAGGAATTGATCATTTTTTTATTCTCTATCCCCACCCCGGACGGTTATAATAAATCCCTTTTTCCGTAGCAAGATTCCCCGATAAACCTTTCCTCAGCACCTAAGAGTGAGTGGTATATGAATAACAGATAGGGAAATAGATAAATAGTTATAGATAATCACGCCTCATATTTAAAGGCATGTTGCCATTTTACTGCGTGCTACTATGGCTCTAAGGGATGATTCTCAGAAAACGTTATCACTACATGCAGTGTGGCAAAACATGCACATCATATTAATTTAGACAGAACTTCTCCACAGGTTGCATGGGTGATGTCTCATATTAGCAATACTGTGCAGAGACTAATCTCTTTTTTTAGTTTTGTGTTTATTAGGGATGTGCATTGGCTCTGTGGTGATTTGGGGAAGGTTTTGGCCTTTCCAAATCACATCACACTGTCAGCAAAGTATGTCTCAAGTTCAGGGGTTTGCTAAACTTCCAAGTGACTTTACGCCTTTGACTCTCCCCAGAAAGGATGACCATTTATTTGTTTATTTTCCTAAGAAACAACACCAAGCTGACTGAGTTTGCAAGGGGAGGGGGAACTGAGGGGATTTATGAGTGATAGGTCTAGCTAATAATAACAGGAAATCATTTTCCAACCACAATCTGATCAGAGGGAGTGGGGGGGGGGGGATTAACAATTGTGTTCATTTTTTCACAATTTTATGCCTGCTTCTATGAAAGTGAATGGAGAAGTCTCCATTACATTCCCACATATTAAAAAAAATGTAGAAGTGGGGAAGGAACCCCACTTCCCACTAATCACCTTTGGGGGTAATTGGGTCATTGCTGGGGGGGGGCATAGAATGGCCCCCAGTGCTGACTCCTGTTGCCTTCACTTCCAAGTTACCCCTCTGTGCCAGGAAATGATTGAGAGACCACTTTCCCAACCTGATATAGTGGTGCTGCTGCGCTTTGAGTTCAAATATTTTTGTCGGAAAGCCATCACCCTGGAGGGGGATCGTAGTTGCAGAAGTTCCACCAGAAAGCATATTGTGTAGGGCTGTCTTAAACCTAGGACCAGACCTATGGCTGAGAAAGAATGACTGGCATGGACAGACACACACAACTGGCTAACAGCAGGCATCAAATAATGAGATGTGCAAGATGCCCAAAATGTCTTACCAAAGCAGCTGCAGTGCTATGCTGATGCAGTAACAAGAAAGGGAATTGGAATTAACCCACAAAGTGTTTCCTAAAGTGAAATGACATATACTGTCTCCTAATCCTTTGGGCAGCTATAGGCTTCAAACTTCTCTTTTGCTTTCTTGACGGATAGGTAGGGGTAGCTCATCAGTATTAAGGCTTTGTGGTGCTTCTGCAATTCCAGAAGAACCTGGCCTAATGTGCTGTGTACTTCCAATGGGACCCATCAATCGTGCAGTTCTCCCAACATTAAAGCCACAGCTTTTGTAAAGTAAAATAACACCTGACAATAACAGCTATGCTTGTTATTGCAAAAATGAAAGCGAACCAGCAGCTGCTGGGGAAAATTGTGGATTTTCTCATCCTTAACCAAAAGCAAACAGCAAGCAATCTCACCAAAGATCTGTTGCTGGGCCCAAGGTTGCTCTTAACTGCCCAGCCTGCAGACATGAAATACACCACGGAGAATGGCTCCTGCTTAGAATGTCCTGGAGGCATCCTTTTGCCCTGCTGCTCTGTTGAATAGCCCCATGAGATAGGACTTGGCTTGCGTGTTGTGATGTTGCACTTGAATAATAATAAAAGAGAGGCCTTTCCGGTGCAGCAGATTATGTGTCGGCTTCATTAGAGATGAATCTCTTCTTTCAACATGCTTGCTAACACAGATGCTGAGCAGAGCAGAGCAGGCAAAAATGCTGCCTCCTCTGAAACAGCTGGAAAATTCTTCCATCAGCTTCAAAAGGCATCAGGCAATTATAGCCTTGCAGGAGTTGCTTAGTTCATGAGCCACAAACTATCTCCCCCAAAGGCTCTTTGTGCTCAAAGAGGCCTACAAAAGGAGGGTGGTGATGTCATAAGAACATAAAATGAGCCTGCTGGGTCAGGCCAAAGACTATCTAGTCCAGCATCCTGTTCTCACAGTGGCCAATCAGGTGCCTGCGAGCAAGATCTGAGTGCAGCAACACTCTGCTCTCCTGTGGTTCCCAGAAACTGATGTTCAGGGGCATAATGCCACAGGCTGATGGGAAGTCATCACCCCAGTGTACATAGGCTCAGACCCTCAGAGCAAGGGGTGCGATGTGGTGGTGGCTGAGTACAAATTGTGGACTGTGTGCAGACAATCCTTCTAGAAGTTCTATTCTCCAAAGGCCATAGCAAAGTGATCTATGTTCAAAAATGAGTTCTGGGCACTATGGGCAAGGTAGGTATCTAATTGCTCCCTGAAACTAGAATGGCTCTATTTTCCTCCTCTAATATGTATGAGGCTAGGGGAAAATGCATTCAACCTTATGTTCAGGTTCTTCCTTATTTGGGGCAATAAGGATACCATTTCTAGAGACATTGTATAATTCAGAATAAAGTGTGGAAATTGCCATCGCTCAAATGTTCACTTATTGTCAGGACCTGATCAACTTCATGAAAATGTCAGTGGCAGTTGTTGACATCAAATTTCAAAGCTGCAATAATTTGCATCCAAGTTATGTTAGCTGGAGGCCAGCTCCATTAAGTCCTGTGAACCTTACATGAAATTCTACCCCCCCCCCCCGTGAATCTGTATCCACATGAGAATTTACGAGAAGCCTTTCCAATCATATTGCTACTTGCTTGTTTTTTCCTTCAGAGAACATCCAAAGTGACATTTGTCTCCCCCCTTCCCATTTGTATTATGCTTTCAAGAAATGCACTTTACCATTAACTCTTTTGCTATGCAAGCATCAGGGTGAGCAATGGGAAAATAATGATACATTAGTCATTGGGGAAGCAAGGAGCCCATGGTTTTCATATTGAAGCTCTGACTATTTTTCTGCATGCTTTTAAGACTGGAATGTGTTCTCATCCTGTACATAATACAATGAACGCTTGAATGGTTCTTTTTTATTATTATTAAGAGATATCGTTCAGAAGCATTCAAAAGCTCTTCGTTCAAAGCCATTGTTCACAATGCAGGTTGGTTTCCCATTGCTCAGCTAAAAAAAAGCATGGTCCTGTGTAATTCGTGCTCGCTTTTGTGCTTTCTCATCTGGCATTCAGAGGTTAATTAGCAGCAGCTAATTAAAAAAGGTAACATTCCTGGACTGTTGTGAAAGTGATAATGGTCCAGGGATAAGGACAAATAAAAGGTAAGTTCATTAAGGTTGAAGAGAGTTAATGAGAGTGAGAATTAAACTAGTCACAAGAATTGGAAAGGAGTTTCCTTCCCTTTTCACTATGGAGTAAAGATAATCAACCAAGGGCAAATTATTCCCTTCCCTTAAACTCAAAAGAGCCAGATTCATTTAGGTTTGTCTCAGATGGCAGGTACCTCAGTCCCAAAACCTTTTAGATGCCCTTTTCTGTAACTTTCCCAATCCTGAGCAGCCTCTTTGCCTCTGGAATGATGGCTACAACATTTGTATGCTCCTATTTGAATACCCCTTAAAAAACAAAAAACCTCCTTCTGCAAACCTCAGGGATTTCCTGATACTTCTCTTTTGTCATGAACTGGCAGGACAACAGGGAGGAGGAAGGGGATCCCAGCGAGGGCTGTAGCCGGGACTGGAACACACTGGGGCAAGTTGGGGTTGGGGAAGGAGAGGTTGATGTAGGAAGTACTCACAGGGTGACAGAAGATGATGAGCAGCTGGGAGTCAATGCACAGGAACCAGAGCAGCAGGACCCATCACCAGAGCCAGAGAGGCCCCTGTCTCCACAAACACGGCAGGCTCTGAGGCGTAGAAGCAGTAGGTGTGGTGCTGCAGGAGGCTGAGGCAGGCAAAGGCCCACAGCTCAGCTCACTAGCTGGTCAGGTGGGGCTCGCTAGCTCTGGGAGAAGGTGTGTGATTCCTCAGCTGGAGTAGACTCAGGGCAGGTGAGGGTCACATGCTTCATCAAGCCTCACCAAGCCCAGATGCTGTAATCAGCAAACAAAGTATTACAGGGCAGCAGGGCTGAGGTGCTGTGTCTGCTCAACTGCCCATGTAAATGGACTTTAACACTCCTGAACCTCCATGGGATTGTGCTTCTGGGTTGTCTCCTCACTGCTGGACTTTGGACTTGGCCTGGCCCTGAACCTCGTTTCCTGACCCTTGGACTTTGGACTCGACATACTGACTTGCTACCAGGTAGGCCCGGGGTTCAGGACACCTTTTGTGCATGGAAAGCTACAGAAGTGTTAACACTCACGAGTTGGAGATGGGAACTAGTCTTAAGTTGGAGATTCTGACTAAACCTCAGGAAGAATGTTCTAACTGTAGAAGCTGTTCAACAGTGGGACAGACTCCCCCAGAAGGTGGTGGACTCTCCTTTATTGGAGGTTTTTAAGCAGAGGTTGGATGGCCATCAGTCATGGATGCTTTGGTTGAGATGGGTGGGATATAATTAATTAATCAATTAATTAAATTTATTTATTTATTTATTTATTTATTTTTATTCCTGCATTGCAGGGGGTTGGGCAAGATCACCCTCAGGGGGTCCCTTCAAATGCTATGATGATGGTGGTGGTGGTGATCTGTTGTTGAGGAATAGACTGACTTAAAGAAACAGTTCAGAAAATTATTTTGACTTAATTTGCATCTACAGTGGTACCTCAGGTTAAGAACTTAATTCGTTCTGGAGGTCCGTTCTTAACCTGAAACTGTTCTTAACCTGAGGTACCACTTTAGCTAATGAGGCCTCCCGCTGCCACAGCACCAGTTCTGTTCTCATCCTGAGGTAAAGTTCTTAGCCCGAGGTGCTATTTCTGGGTTAGCAGAGTCTGTAACCTGAAACGTCTATAACCCAAGGTACCACTGTATTTAAATGTAGTCAATCCTAGCCCTGTTCCCTCAGTTTAGGGTGGCTCTTAGAGGTTGGGTGGGTACATTGCATGTTGTGTTATTCCTCTGCTTAGTTTTGCTATGAGATTGCAAATGTGAGATCTGAAACATTGCTGAGTAGTGTCCTGAAAAAAAGGAAAACAACTTAAGCTTGCAGGGAGATTAAATTATCCATGTAAAAATAATGGGTGGACTTTGTTCCGTGTGTCCCTTGTCTTAATGGCTGATTTCCTGCTCACCTGGAAAGTGTCACAGTGAGAAATCAAGTTGCCAGCCTTTCTCCAGAACATTTGCCATGCACCATATTGTATGATGTGCAGTACTTCCAGAGGGTCTTGTCTTGTACACACTTCTTTATGTATTGCTTTGAGCCAGGGCTTAAAGTCTGGAAGAGGTTGAACTATAGCTACTTAGAACTAAACATGGGCTTGATATGACAATCAAAAGATAAATTCAAATGGAATGTGTGCATAAGCTGTGGTACACTTCCTTTGGCAAAGAATGTGTGAAAGAACTACAGGAGATTATGTGAAGGTAAAGCATCTTAGACCTACTTTGTACACTTGTCCTTTCTGCCACTCTGTAGTATCTGCAATGAATAATATCTTTGTGTACAATACATTCTCCTGGGGAGGTTAATCAAAAGATGCTCAAAGAACTCTCAGTAACACTGTAGGATTTGGTGCTGTGTCTTCCCAACTCTAGGATGTCCAGTTTTAGCACTGTAGAGTGAATGAGTCTGCATTTATGGCTCCAGTGTGCATCTCACTGACCGCTGCTGAAAAGGAAATAGTGGAGTGAGCACATTTAAGGCTTAGAGCATTAAAAAGTCATTTACATTATCACTTAATGCACTGGGAGAGAGAAAGCCCTCCATTTTAGAGGCTTTAAAAGACAGCTGTGCTAAATTGGATTTGCCTCTGGGAAGCAGCAGGAGATGTACCAGAACCACAACACTGTTCTTGAATTTGATTGCTCCTTTTGCAACACCATATTTTGGGGGAAGCGAATGCATTAATGTTTACTATTGCAATAACATACTAGCTAAGGTATTCAAATGCCGTTTGACCCTTTATCTATTGCTGAGGTTTACCACATTCTCTTTCTGCACCAGACGAGTGTTTTCTGCTCTTTAATACGGCGGGGGGCAATGATTGGTGATATTAAAATTTATTTGTTGCCTACTTGATTTGGCAATCAATATTTGATCAATATTTTCTTTGTTATAATGTTTTCAGCTATTTCCCACTCAAATCTCCATGTGCTTCCTTCGCATCCTTGCTTTCTCCTGTCTACCTGCTGCAGGCACAAAACTCTTATGCAAACTATCATGGTTCCCTGTTACCAGCCAAAAATGGCATTTCTTGCTGAGCAGAAAGAAGTCATTATTCGCATGTACCTGAGTGTTTACTGTCCTTCTGGGTGAAATTAGGAAAGAGGAAAAACTTTTAAGGAGAGAATTCTAAGAGTGGTACAAGAGAATGAATCACTTTGCTGTCTCTGGAGCCAGGGGGAAATGTTAAGTAAAAATAATTAAGTCAAACAAAACAAGCTAATTATGTAAATACACATTAATAATTTTATTGTAGTGAGATTCTAAGCAAAGACCGCTGAAAGGAAGGTGTTACTTAACAATAAAAAAACAAGCACAAAGAGTTTGTTCTCCCATTAGAGGAGCATATGCAGTGTGGTGTCCCAACTGCTTTTTCACTTATAATGATCATTAAGGTGGTCATTTTTGCTGATGACACCAAATCAAATTACTTAGGGCCACAAAACAAGAAACGCAGTTCCAAAAGGATATCTCAAAAATGCACTTCAGTGTAAGCAAGTGAAAATTAAGCACACTGAGGCAAAATATACTCACCTTGCTTATATGTTAACTGATGGTGAAGGAACCAGGAAAGAGATCTTAGGATCATGGAGTGCCATAGTTGGAATGGGTGGGCCACAGCTCAGTGGTAGAGCACATGGTTTGCATCCAAAATGTCCCAATTCAATCTCCAGGTAGGAGTGGGAATATCTACTATCTAAAACTGTGAAGAGTGTCTGCCAATCAGTGTTGGCAGTGCTGCACTAAATGGACCAATGATCTCAATATTGTGGTCAACATAAGCATCAATCACTTAGGGCAAAACAGAAAAACTTCCTAGCATCTCCAGCTCTTTCTGGAGAGAGTATTTAGAGTATCTGAAATTTTCTAGATACCTACTGTGCAGATGGACTGACCAACAGATTACACACACACACACACACACACACACACACCTAGATGTGAAAAATAGATCATTATCCAACTGACATCAACATCAAATATCTTTCATTAAGTTTCTACGTCTTACAAATACTTTCTCTAGTACACACTCACACCCATCACAGCTATGTCCTTTTTTGCCAATAGCTTATCTCTAAAAGGTTACCTAGTTCTTCCTATGAGTCCACTATTGTTGTTGGCATCTGTCTGCCTTGGGACACAATGGAGGAGTGCACCTTTGGGGATGAAATTGAACTGTTGGAAGGTTGCAGCACCTTCTGTGGTTGTAGCGATAGATACAGGAGAGACATGTTATGTTGCAGCTGGGACATATGAAGGCAGTTGTGCTACTGCAGATGCACCATGGTGTTTCTTCTCCCTATGCTCCTTCCAGTCATCATTCTTCCTCTGATCACTGCTATGGACACACAACCTGACTCCAGGCACTGTGATTGTCTGCAAGGGATTCCCACATGGTGGGGTTGCTGTTGGCAGCCTTCATGTCTGGTTTGCAGACATCTTTGTAACACAGAAATGGTCTGCCAACAGACTTGGTACCTGAAGCCAGCTCCCCATAGAGCATGTCCTTGAGGATCCTGCCATCTTCCATTATGTGGACATGAGCAAGCCAGCATAGATGCTGCTGAGATGGTAGTGTGAACATGTTAGGTGTCCAGGCTTGGGAGAGGACATCTTTGTTTGAGACTCTGTCCTGCCATGTGATTGTTGTAATATGAGTGTCCAGCAGCTACGAACAAGCAACTCGATGTTTACATCACATGGTGTGTCTGAGCATGGGACAGGAAGTTCCAAGCTCTTCTCAGAGTTGTGTTCTCAGTGTAACATGAGACCTTCCTGTTGTTCCTGTACAGGAGGAGTTAGTCAGTTGCTCGGAGGCTTCTGAGAGAGAAGTCATGTTTTTGTACAGTGTACAGTCCAGGAATAAAGTAGAATGAAATAGACTACTTTTTCAGACTGTTTTCTTTCTCCTGCTGCTATGCAAGGGGGAAGGGAGTGTGCACCTTTCATGAGGGAGATGTCGCTTATTCAAGCGACATCTGGTCTGGTCTGGTCTGGTCTGTCTGGAAACCAGCCAGGGTAGATCATCGGCAACAGGCCCCGAGTGCCTGGGAAGAGGAGTCAGCCTTTCCCGAGGGGGCCAGTTTCCAACAGTGATGCCCCCAAATCTTCCTGATGCAGCATATGCGGAAGGTGTTAAGGGGTCATTGGGTATAAATTGCCCATAACTCACTTTCATAAAGCAGCATGTTCAGCATGCAAGATTGGTGGACCTTCGTATTGCTATTGATTGTTAGCATCACATTCTCCCATACCCATTTGGAGAGGCAAGCCATTGCTGTAATTGCCTTGCCAAAATGCTTGTCCAGCTCAGCATTGATGGAGAGCTTGTTAGTTATGGTGGAACCCAGGTAGACAAAATTGCCTACCACCTCAGTGGTAGATGCTGATGTGTGGAGTGCTGGAAACATCCTGAGTCAACACCTTCATCAGTCTTTGGTTGAACTGAAGGCATATGAGAGCACCAGAAAGAAAGAAGAATATGCTAAAGAGAGTCAGATGAGAACACAGCCCTGTTTCACACTGCTCTTTATAGGAATAACATCTGAAGATGTGCCATCATACTGGACAGTGCTGCACATGTTCTCATGGAAGACCCACTAAATATTGAAGATTCTCTGTGGCCAAATGATAGCTAGAGCAAGTTCCAGAGACAGAAGAGCTGTTTCAGAAGTCTTTAGCTCTCCCCACTGACTATCTGCAAATCAGCAACTTGGATCAAAACTATCACAGATTTGAACTCCAAATAAGGAAACTTGTGGGAAACAAGGCAGTTTGTTATTCTGAGGATCTCTGATAAGTGAATTGGATAGCAGCAGCAACGAGGTTTAGATCTTGATCCCCTGGGTGAACAACGTTAATGGCAAGAGAGACTTGTTCTGGAGTAAACTCCCTAATTGGCATGGTAACCTGCATCACTTTTATTATTTGGTTGATAAAAATATAAACAGCTAATTAACTCTTTTGGGATTTGGTGGGATATGGATGGAGGAACAGGTAGGCTTCTCCATGTAGTGGAAAATGACACTCGTGAGGGAGAAAGAATCTTTATTTGATCTGAAATGTTTGAGACACAAAACACAGCTTGGTTTTTGGCAGAACTGAAATAAACAAATTGTATCTGGATGTTTCAAACATACTCTGGTAAGCAGCAAAAGTGAGAGCAAGTGACATTGGGATTTACAGCAGGGATGGGGAACCTGTAGACCTCCAGATGTTGTTGGACTCCAAGTCCCAATAGCCACAACCAGCATTGGCCAATGGTCAGGGATGATAGGAATTGTAGTCCAGCCACACCAGGTAGGCCACAAGTCCCACATTCCTGATTTAGAGAGATGAAGAACCATGAGTAGTCCATACGCATAGATAAATGGACATCACTGCTTTTTTTAACTTTGCTCTTCACAAGTCTTTGTTGCAGGCAAGTTTGGGAGTAAGGCTCAGTCTTAGAGGGTCTTTGTGACTGGAGCAGGGGAAATAGAATCATAGAATTTTAGATTTGGAAGAGATCCCAAGGGTTACCTAGTCCAACCTGCTGTAATACAGGAATCTCAACTAAATAGCCAGGTATGGCTCTACCATTTCACAGGATGAGGTAGCATGCAAGGATTAACCTCTCTCTTCTTTGAGGCCTTAGTGCAGGCCTTGGAGCTGAGGATGAGACAATGTGTTTGTTCTCTCAGGTGTGCCTCATAGTATTTCATGAGTTGCTGTTTATTATCTTTTGAAGAAAGAAGGGCTGCTTTTGTTGAAGTTGTTGTGGTGCTCCACTGAACCAGTGGTGCTTGCTTCTGTCTGCATAGGTTCAACTTGAAAAGCACAAAAGATCTTCATACAGTTGAAATGCAACCTCCAGCTTTTAATTAGAAATGAATGCTAAGAAATAGTAGCTGCTAGATGACATAGGAATTCCATCAAAGGAAATGAAAGAAGTATTGAGACTCCACTTGAGAATTCTCCCCATTCTCACATCTCCTATGTGAATCTGTTACAAACAAACCTGAAAGACTCTCTATCGCCTCATTTGCTTACACAGCCAGGTGAATCTGTCAATTGCACTCAGCGGGGTGGGGTGGGGAGCCCTGGAACTGGGTTTACCTCTGCTGCACCTTCTCATTTCCCCTCTTGCCGTTTCACTTTCATCAAGAGAGACATGGACTTTTGAGCTGAGAGTCAGGCAGGCAGTTGAGAATTGGCTGAAGGCAAATTGAGGTTGGTGGAGCAATGCCCCATTTGTCCTAATGGAGAAGACTTTACTGGATTTCTGAATGGCACCTTTCACCAAAATGCTTTCTGTTGCAGGCTCAATCCACTACCCTGACTATCATACAAACGTAGGCTACCAGTTGGTTGGTTGCTGTTATTTTCAAACAAGTACTCTGAAGAGCCAGGCACAAATATATTTTAATAGATTGCACATGGCTGCTTCCCCTTGGCGAAACCTATTGGCGTTTCACAACTTTCTGACTAGTTGCAGGACCTTAGCCAGACCTAGCAGAGTAAACGCAGAATCCATGGAATCAATTGGCGACTTGGCTGCAAACAGGATAGACGAAGCAGGAACTTGTAGTTAGGTGCTTATTATATACAGTGGACTATTTACAGGAACAGAACATGGATATTTAGCTAGCTCTCTCTGACATGACTCGCAACTCCTACACTCACTGACACACTGAACCACTGAACACCTGAACTCCTAACACTGAACTAAGACATTCCAGTTAGTAGGCCAATAATTATCACTCCCTTGAGAGAGCTTGACCAATCAGGGAGCTGTCTCCATGCCTCTGTTATCACCAGGCAGACTTACTCCTTCACATGACCTTCTGGCTGTCTGCCAAACCTTAATTAACTCTGTGTGAGTAGCTGCACGTACACAGTTTCCCAACACAATCCACTACCCTGACTATCATACAAACGTAGGCTACCAGTTGGTTGATTGGTGTTATTTTCAAACAAGTACTCTGAAGAGCCAGGCACAAATATATTTTAATAGATTGCATATGGCTGCTTCCCCTTGTTTTTCTAAGATGTCACTAAACATATTCTGTTCAAGGGATCTCTATTAAAATGCTACAGACCTGCTCTGCTTGCCTGCTGAGTCCATCCTGTTTGTTCCTTCCAAGCTTCCTATCGGAAAACAATAGCCCCCAAACAGACTACCAGGAGATGTTTTATTTTTGTGTCCTAAGAGAGCTGTAACTTTAAAAGACTAAAGCACAATAAATAGGGTGCTTTCTGCAACCTATCTACTTCTACTGCAGTATCTGTTGAAAGCTTGTGGGTGAAACTTTTCAGTTCTTCTCACTGATCCCTTTCTGCAAGGTACAGGAAAATGTGGTTCTTAACAACTTTCTCTCTCCCCAGGAATTCATTTTAGAATTATACAACTGAAGGGCTAGAAGAGAACTTAATAGATTGTGACATGATATATCTCCTTGTTGGCAACTGATTTAAACAGCAGCTATACAGATTTAGGGTTTAATATCATACCAGGTAGGGAAATTCTGTAAGAAAAGTTTGGTAGTGGAGTAGAAAAATATATTGGCATTCCTTTTGTAGGTTAGAGCCAAAGCTCATTCAGAAATGTATATGCATGATTCAGTGCCTGGCCACTAAATGACATTGCAGCCATACTTGCTACTGAGCATGTGAATTACCAGTGCTGAAATGCATTAAATTTGAGATGATGTTAGAAGACAGGAAGTTTCTTTCTAAGGGGTAGTCCACATTCATATATGCATTATCTGACTTGATTTCTTGATTCACTAGCAGCTGAGTATGTAAACGGTTTCTACTAAAAGTGTTGGCTCTATTTAATACCCAACACAATTAGAATTGAGGGACGCGGGTGGCGCTGTGGGTAAAACCACAGTGCCTAGGACTTGCCGATTGTATGGTCGGTGGTTCGAATCCCCGCGGCGGGGTGAGCTCCCGTCGTTCGGTCCCAGTTCCTGCCCACCTAGTAGTTCGAAAGCACCCTTAAGTACAAGCAGATAAATAGGTACTGCTTTATAGCGGGAAGGTAAACAGCGTTTCTGTGTGCTGCGCTGGTGCTGGCTCGCCAGAGCAGCTTCGTCACGCTGGCCACGTGACCCGGAAGTGTCCTCGGACGGCGCCGGCTCCCGGCCTCTAGAGTGAGATGAGCGCACAACCCTAGAGTCGGACATGACTGGCCTTCGGGCAGGGGTACCTTTACCTTTACAATTAGAATCACATGAGGGAGGCTTCTAACTTCAGAGGTTATTCCTTCAACTCATGAATGGAGAAAGGTGGTGGAACTTTCTACCACTCTTCTATCAATTGATGGCACTGGGCTCAGGGGCTATGTCAACTCTAGGTTGGTGTAGTTCAGAGAAAGCTTCTGCCTGCTCCTATGACTTCAACCCAGAATGGTATGAGCATTGAAGAAGAAGAAGAGGAGGAGGAGTTTGGATTTGATATCCCACTTTATCACTACCCTAAGGAGTCTCAAAGTGGCTAACAATCTCCTTTCCCTTCCTGCCCCACAACAAACACTCTGTGAAGTGAGTAAGGCTGTGAAACTTCAGAGAAGTGTGACTGGCCCAAGGTCACCCAGCAGCTGCATGTGGAGGAGCGGGGAAGCGAACCCGGTTCACCAGATTATGAGTCCAATGCTCTTAACCACTACACCACACTGGCTCTCAGGGACTTGGATGTGGTGGTGACTCTGGTGCTTTGTCATGTCCTGCCATTGCTCCGCTGGGATTTGGATGCTTTTCGATACTCATCCAAGAACAGTGTCTCAGAACCACATCTAAGGAATAAGCAGCCAGAGAGGCGAGTTGTAGAATTCTGAAAAATGGAGGGTAAGGCAAGATTCAGCATTCCTCAATTCTGCCTATGTCTGTCCTGTATCTCACAGTTTTGTATATTGAAAGCATAGTCTGGATTGGGAATACTGTGAACATATAGTTCTAGTTTATATTATAGTGCTGCAGTGGAGGGATTTGGGCCTGATTGCTCTAAACGGCAGTTCCAGCCTCCTGACTACTATAGGCTGGTTTATTGTGATGGCTTATTGAGGGGAATTAGCTATAATGTCTGTTTGCACTCAAATCTGTCCAATGAATTTAGGTACAATAAGTGTTGTTGTTATTATTAGAAATACTCTGACATGGAACCATAAAGACAGCACAATGAATGGTGGATAATTGGGAAATGCCATAAAGGAGATAGAGATGACAGGTTTTCTTCTCAAGATAAATTTACTGATGCTAACCAGTGCCTTATATATACAGATACTATCACATCTCCATAATAATAAACAATGGGTAGCAAATTCAAGTCAGGAGTCATAGTCTTGTAAGAAGAGAAGGACATGGTTCTGATCAATGGAGAAATAAGGTTGTTCTTAAAAGTCAAGGCTTGTGGGTTCAACAAAATGAATCTTGCATCTGATTGACTGAAGCTTTATTACTGCTCAGTGTTATTAGTGAAGGTTTAATATTGCCTGGCAGTTAAAAGATGACACTTGCAGTCTCCCTGAGCCCAGATAATAAACATCCTGCATTTAATTCCTCTTCCTGGAAGCTAGTGTGAAGGTGAATCAAAGTGTTGTGATACAGTAATCGGGCAAGATTGAAGTGCTTGTAAACTGTGGCAGGTTGTATAGAAATTCATTCAAGTTTCCATGCTAAAGAAGAATTTGGTGTGATTCATACACACTGCAGAGTGTGTTGCATTGGTCCTCATGGCAGAATTTCTTTATTTTGTCCATAAAACAAATCCTAGTGTGTCCAGTGTCCTGTTTGTTCGGTGTCGTCCTGGGAATGCTTCTGAACCTCAGACACTAATATCAAAATTGAATAGCCATTCCTAGAAAGGCCTTACCTACTCTAGTGCCATCCAGTGACTATGAAGTACACAGGTAATGCTTCATCCCAGGAGAAATGTTTGACAAGGATATTGGCTGGATTGAATATTACATGATTCTCCCCCTCTCCCTACTTTTCTTTTGAACCCCTCTCCTGACCACTTTCCCCACATCTGGGATACAGAGTCAGAGACATTTGGCATCACACTGCCTATGCATTTCTCATTGAGCCCCCTCTCCATAATACTTAAAATATCCAGCTTTTCCAGGTTAAAAAAAATCCCAGAAAATCAGTAATGTGGGAAGAGGAGAGTAGCATGTCTGGGAAGAAGCAGGACAGAAACAATGCCCTAGAATGGATAATCAAGAGAGGATACATGGGATTAGTCAGAAAAGCTACAGGAACTGTGAGGGAGATGAAAGGCAGGTACATATATAATGGTCTGCTGAAGAAGTCACAATTAGAGGGGAGAAGATGCTAAGGTGTCAAACACAGCCCATGAAGGAAACAGCAGTGACCAATCAAAGTTAAGTGAGTCAGGTGTAATCAGGAGTGAGTAGCTAGAGCTTCAAATGAGAAGAGGGGTCTGAGGAGCTTTGGAGTTCTTGTTGCCTTAAAATTTCTCCTGGTCCTTTTCTAATATCGCACCATATTTTAGGTTCTGATGTGAACCCCTATATGTGTTTTGGCCAACAGTGGAAGGCTGAGGGTGAGGAAATGACCCTTTATAATTACCAAGAAGTAGGGCTGATTCTACCATTCAAAACTGAGACACCAAATCCTGTGCTGCAGTGCAACTTGCTTCTGGAGAACATACTGAATCTCAAGTGCCTTTGCTTACCTTGCTGTGCATATTTCTTCCTGTGTATGGTAGCTGGCAGCTGGGTCAAAAATTAATGCCACGTCTTGCTTAACCCTAGGTAAGCCACTTCCCATTCCCTGATGATAGTTTATTAATTTGTAGTTTGGTTCTCAAATTTAATCCATTCTAGGAATCCGTTCACCTCCCAAAACAGTTAAAAAACCAAAGTGAGGCTTGCAATTGGCTTCAGGAGATTCCTTCACTCAACTGGAAGCTGCAGAAGCCGCGTCGGATGTTTGGCTTCCGAAAAACGTTCGCAAACCAGAACACTTATTTCTGGGTTTGTGGGTTTCAGGAGTCGATTTGTCAGGGAGCCAAGCCTTTTGACTACCAAGGTACCACTGTATAATGAAAATATGTGCCTATCAGATAGAAATCATAGGATAGTGAAGAGTTGTAGCTCAACAATGCAGAAAGTCAGAGGTTCAATCTCTGGCATCTCTTAGTAGGGCTGGGAGAGAACCCTATTTGAAATCTGGGAGAACCACTGCCAGTCAGCCTAGCCTGTACATAGCTTGATGGATCAATGGTCTGACATGGTTATAAGGCAGCTTTCTATGTGTGATACTGAACATTCTTCACACAAGAGTGTGGCAAGTGAAAGCAAGTGGAAGTGTCACACAGAGAGACACCAAGTCTGGAGAACAGCTCTTGCTTTGTGCTCCAGGAGGTGCCTTGCAATCAGACCCCAAACAGATCTCCCGACTTGACTTTTATCAAGTCGACACATTTGCCCTCATGCACTTCAGAGGCAGGTGCTGCAAACCATGATTAGTTACTGGAGTCAGGAATGCTGTGCAGTGATCAAATGTCCTGTGACAGCACTTTTAGCAGTGTTTGAAATCAATAAATCTGAGTTGTGGGAGCATCACATTTTATTACTGTCCACAACATTGCTCCTGCTACAATAATTAATTGCCTGCAAGAACAGAATGAAACCACTTTTCAGGATTAGCCCCCCCCCCTGCTTTATATATGAAAAAGAATCATGGCATGAGGCGCTGGTCTTCCACACAAAATCATACAAAAGGCTCTCTTTATTAAATATACATTATTTACAGTTTAAGTCTTTCTTCTATACAACAAGAACCATAGAAAACAAAAAAGCTAAGGCTATTTTTTTAATCCCCATACAGTGTATTAAGACATGGTACATGGTCTACAAAACTGACTTGGACTGAGGCAACATCCTAGGGGATTTCTACCTTGAAAAGCAGACAGTGGGAAAAGAGTTAGTTGCATTTTGGTTTCATATACTTTAGTGTAACTGAAAGACTATTTTGCATGTGCTGTGTATTTTTAATGTGCTTTTTAGTGTGGCTTTGGACATTCGGCAATACAGAGGAAATGGGAAGCACAGCATCCTTAAGCTTCCTGTTCTCTGGGCACTTCTGTAGCATGCAAGATTCAACCTTCATATCTCATCCTGCCACAAGATAGGCAAACTGTCATTTTCTTGGAAATTTGCACATTTTGCAATCTGGAATATGAAGTTATGTGTTGGAAAATATATGAAGGAAAGCACAGGACAGGAAACATTAGGTGCTCCCTACTTTGTTGGCTTCACCTAATGCCCAAAGTGACTCTTCTTTTGCTGTTGTCTCAGATGGTGTTTGTTGTTCCTTCGTTGAAATCAGATACTTGGAAAACTAAAAACAAAATTTCAGAATTTGGGAATAGATTCAGAATTCAACATCAGTTTTACAAAAAAAAAAAGTAATCTAGACAAAGAAGACACTCCTGATGGCCCCAGTGCAGCAGATAATAGCAAAATGTAATGATATGGAAGATTTGCAACCACCAATCTGTTTTAGATAGATGTGTCAACAATTCAATAGGTTTAAGGTCTACGATAAGCACTTGACTAAGCTTGTAATTTTTTTTAGCTATGCTAGAAAAAATTGAGCCAGAAAAGAAAACTGGGTATCCTTCTTACTAGGAGTAGCTCAGGCATGTGAGAGCCAGATACAGATTTTAAAAAAACAACACCTAAACTGAGACAAGCAGTTGATTTTCAGCATCCAAATGCTTTGTTTCTGTGGTAGCAGATTCTGCAATATATGGATTCATTTCTGTTCTTATTAATGCAAACCTATAACAGGAATGGGGGAACCTGTGGTCCTTCCATATGTCTTTAGACTCTTAACTCCCATCTGCCACAGCCAGCATGGCCAGTAGTAAGAAATGATGGGAGCTGTAGTCCAGCAACAGTAGTCTACAGTTCAGGTTGGGTTCTCAGTTGGGACTGAGAAAATACACAAATTCATTCATAGATGTGACTACAAGATTACAAAAATTTCACTAGCTCTCCAGTCGCACGACTGGTTTGAGAGCTCCATTTATCTCAACAGCACTGCTGTTGGCATAAAGTTTCATGAGCTGATGCGTCTGACAAGTCTGCTCACCCTCTTGGTGCGGAGGCGTTGCAAGACAGCGGAGGCACCTCCAAAGTCCCCAACGAAGGTGGCTCAGGATCGATGCCCATTCTGGATGTGCGGTGGGGCCATAAGCTCGCATCAACTATCAGGAGCTGGACCAACCCTGAACCCAGGATTGACAAATGGGAGTGCAGGTTTGGATGTGGGCTGGGCAAGGGGGCAGAGCTGGCAGAGCAGGAGGGCTTCCCTTAGGTCCGTGCCTGGGCCATTTAAGCAGCCAGTCTCTGGGATCCTTACCTGGGAAAGTCTGAACATACACCACTGTACTTCCCACATAATGTGACACCTGAAATATTTTGCTTTCAGTAATTTTTGCATTCTGATTCAAATGGAGCCACGGAATAGCATGACTGTAGTTTTCCCTCTAGCTGGATCCCATGTGTCTCTGGTAATAGCTGGATTCCTTGATTTGTTAGTTTGCTGTAGATTCCTTTCGGTGTAACATGGGATATAAATAAAAAAGAAATGACCTGGGCTGCAAGTCTTGCACATATTTACTAGGAACTAAGTACCATTGAACTGAGCAGAACTTTTGGGGATTTTGTTACATATCCTGTGGAACTGCTAAGAACTCATGGATGCAATCTATGTTAGCACTAGGAAACTATCCATGTCAGCATATCTCTGGCTACCAGATATTGGGATCAAACATCATTCTCTGCTTGTAAGTTTCTAAGAGGCATCAGAGTGGCCACTCTTAAATACAAAATGCTAGTCTAGGTGGACTTTTATGTTCTTATTATCTTATTATAAAAATGGCCCTAGGACTCTCAAGTGCTTATAAGAATAACCTATATCAATGTACTTTTAGGAATGAGTCATGGAAATCTGTATTAGTTTCAAATCCTCAAGCTGCTTTCTCTGGTTTGATGCCTGTGAGATTTTAGGAATACCTTTAAACTGTAGCACGAAGAGATGTATCCAAACGTTACTGTCAATAAAAAACACAGATGTGTTTGGATTCATGGATCTCTAGCTCTGTCTCATACACACCCCAGCTATAGAGAGTTACAACATCAGCCCCAAGACAGTAACAAACACTTTGCCACAACAGTACCACCATTCTTATTTCGCACCGAGTACCCAAGAAGATCAGAGGCAACATGTGAGAATTCTGAATTTACATGCAACCTCTTAACTTATTCAAGGTTAAGTGATCAGCATACCCACATGACCAGCACCGTGACTATGTCAAATATTTTGAAACAGAACTCACAGCCTCTGTATAATACAGTGGTACCTCGGTTTACGAACTTTATCCATTCTGGAAGTCCATTCTTAAACTGAAACCATTCTTAAACCGAAGCACACTTTCCCTAATGAGGCCTCCTGCCGCCATTGCCTTTCCACCGTTCGGATTCCATTCTTAGACGGAGGTAAAGTTCTCAAACCAGGACACTACTTCCGGTTCTGCAGAGTTTATAAACCGAATCGTTCGTAAACAGAGCTGTTCTTAAACTGAGATACCAATGTATGTGGCACAAAGAGCTAGGTTATTTCCATGTTGGATTTATAAAGATTTCCACCCTGACTCAGTGATTCTTCAGTAAAGCCCAACAGTTGTTGATAGGAACTTTATATCTAGAATGCTGGACCAGCTTGTAGTTTTATTTCCTGACCTGCAAAGAGCTGCTAGGATGATAAGTGGGAATCTGTGTCTCTGTGGGCAGCTGCCTTGTGTGGCGAGTCACCAGGGATATGGGTTTACACAGCTCCCTTTCCATGAAAGGGTCCAGCTGAGAGTGGCTTCACCCATTGAGACTGGTTATTGGTTCTGGTTATTGGTTCTCCTTAGCAGGAAGGGATATAAAGGCTTCCTTTCCTGACTCTGCCAGCCCCATGACATCCCCTCTAAGCGCTGACCTCTGGCATGGTTCCTGGATCCCACTTGACAGTTGCAAGTGGCTCAGCCCACTTTCCCTTGCTGAAGACACTTCCATGCATTTGGGCGAGGACCTTGCTAGTCAAATTAATAGTGTATCTGCATCCTTAACCGTAGTTCACTGGGAAAATACTCTGCTATGCAATATTGGGTTGTTTTTCTTTTATGACAAAAGTTAACTTAAACTGTTTGGTTTTAGATTTTGACATATAATAAATAATTGTTTGGGGTCTGGGGAAGCTCTCCATTATAGAAGAGGACCTGAATAAAGATTAGTCTGCAGGGAACTTCAAGAGAGAAGCCCTGTAAAATGATCACTCTGCGGAGTCAATGTAATTTACAAATTACAGCTGTTTTTCAGGCAGTGTGCTCCTTTTTGTTTAATTCTCACTGCTTTGGGGCAGAATTCACAAAGAATCTATTTAGCCAAATGTTAAAATAATCTTGTCTTGATATCCCTTCTTCACAGTGATCAAGAGGAAAGGAAATAATTTAACCCTTCTGTCCCTGCTGTTTGAGGTGAATAGCAAACTGCGCCATTTTACTGAGATGGCAAGCTTTGAAAATAAACCTTATAGCTGCAAGACTAATGGGAATTTTGAAAGAAAGCAAGAACAATAGAAGTGACCCAGCTGACAATAATTTCCATAAATTTTTGTATAAGCACATTAATGGGAACTGGATCAAGCAACCTAAAGTCTCAAAAGAACCAGATACTTTACAGGGAACATAAGAAAAGTCCTGCTGTATTAGACCCAAGACCACATCTGAACTAGCATTGCATCCAGCATCCTCTTTTTCACAGTGGTCAACTAGATGCTCACAAACAATAGCATTTCCCCACTGTTGTCCCCTTGTGACTGGTAGTTAGATCCTATCAACTTACAGGCACCATGATGACAAACGCTGCATAGCCTTATCCTCTCTGAATTTGTCTCACTGCTCTTTAAAGCATCTATGTTGGTAGGCAATGGTTACAACCCGTGACAGCAAATTCCATAGTTTAACTATGCACTGTGTAAATAAGTATCTCTCTTTTATTTTTTATTTTTTGAATCTTTCAACATTCAACCTCAAGGGATAACACTAAGTTGTATTATTATTATGAGATGGGAAGAAAAACTCTCTCTAGCCTCTTTCTCCACACTATGCATAATTTTATGCATCTCTATCATATTCCCCCAAATTGGCTCTTTTTCCAGACTAAGACCTTTTCTCCAGGGAGTCTTGCTCTGCTGCTGCACCTGTTCCTGGTCCATTTTGAGGTATGACGGCCAGAATTATGCATAGCTTTCTAAGAATCGCAATACATTTTTATAATGGCATCATGGTTTTGGAAGTCCTATTTTTGATTCCTTTTCCTAATGCTTCCTGCATGACCTGCAGCATGAAGAAGATGTACACGTCCAAGTACCTCATAGATTTCTTATTATTTGTTAACTGGCAGCAAGGTCTGCAAATTGGTTCTGTTGAAAAGGACTGCATTGGAGGTGACATCAAGTGATTTAACTTCTGCCATTGGTTGTAAATCACAATCCCCATCTGTAGCCCGTCACTTGATGTCTTCAGCATCAATATTCATTTATGAACCAGGCTCTTGTTAAACTGAATAGATGTAGTTCAAAGAACATATATATAAGGGCCAATTTTGCCAGAGCTATGCTCAAATTTCATTTTTTTGACCGTTTGATGTGTAGGTGAGAAATATCCCTGCCAAAAAATTTTGTGTGTTGAGAAAAATTTATCCGAATATTTTGGAAGAAGATTGCTCCTTACCTTAACTTTATGAAGTGAGCATAAAGTTTGCTTTTTAAACTTAAACTTCCTGTTGTATGAACATATTGAAATGTTTTGAGAGGGATACCACATCAGGTTATGCCATGTTGCTTCCAAGGCATGCTGGGAAGTGTGGCTGGTGGGGAGTGGTGTTAGGCTCTCTCTGAGGCATCTCACCACCCTCAATTCTTGGCAAGACTCAGTGAGATAAATGGCAGTCCCTTTTCAAAAACTTCAGAGAAATCCCCCCTCATCAATGAAAACAGTGGAAAACAGACCTGATTTTTGAGTGGATTTTTGGGAAAGTGGGAAGGAAATTCAGTCTTACTGTACGGTTTACATTATTGTAGGATACATGGCTGGCCACTTAATTTTTTAGTCTAAATTGCAGCGGGGTCATCAGTTTGTATTGTGACTTATACCAATGTGAATGTGCCTGAACTCTGAGATCAGTTGCAGAGGCCCTTTTCTCTGGTTGGCTGTTAGGAGCTATGATGTTAGAAGGGGCATTTTCAATTGTATCCTCACAATCTTTCAGATTTCTCTCCTGAGAACTGTCTATGGCTCTTCCATTAGCAATTGTTATGCAGACCTTAAAACTTATGCTTAGCTCGGCTTTTCATTGAACTACAGTGTTTTCATGCTGGCTTGACTTTTTAACTGCTTTTTAACTTTTAAAAAATTGTTATAGATTCTCTAGGGAGGCTGTTTTAATTACTTTTTAAAATCTGACATATTGTATCACTTGAGATGTTGCTGTTAGCTGCCTTATGAAGGTTTACCCCGGAAAGCTGAGTATAAAAGCATAAAAGCAATAAATTAGAGCAAGTTTCTAGAGCTTGACTGTGCACCCGCATTGTGACAGGGAATGTCATTGTACTGTTTCCAAAATATGAGTTAAATTCACAAAACTAAAGGGTGAGTTTATGATGGTGACGTTGAAAACTCTCTTCGCCTTGAGCAAGCTCAAAAAAAAAGTTATATACTAACTGGCTATCTGGATCAGCCTACGTTCCTTTGAACAACTTCTGAGGTTCTTCAAATCATTTAAGTTAAGGAAAGCACCTCTGGCATGAAGACTGGTATGCACCAAGGAGATTCATGAGAAATGAATGGAGTTTCTACAAGGCATCCGACTAGTAATGGATGAGGGGTTGGGGTGGGGTGGCAGCACTCACCTGACCTTCCTACTGGTTGCTCATGCATACCACAATGGGGAGGGAGAGGGCCAAGTTAGAGCAAGGTTCATTGCTCCTTATATCCTCCTCCTTGGTATGTTGCAATGATGCAGGCAACTGGAGGTCAGGTGAGCATCACTGTTCCACCCTGCTGTCCACTACAGGGCAGAACCTTTGGTGCACAAGGACTTAATGTAGTTCACAACTCCTGTGTTGTGGTGTGATAGATGCTTGATGTGCTCAGTTCCTACACACACCCATTTTTGCAGGCAACAAAGCAAGAGTACCGCCAATGTGTGACTATTCATCTACACCACAGGCCTGAAGTAACAGCACTTAACATTTTAAGGCATCCGTTTGCAAGCTTCAATAGCTCTCTTGTGAACCAAAGGATTCTCTTAGAGAGGTTTGCTTGTTCTGGGTGGACAGCTTGATTCAGAAAGCATTTGAACTTAAATACGTAAAGGGGTTGTGGCCCAGGTATCTTTTAACAGCAGAGATGAGACTAGTGAGGGAAGATGAGAACATCATTTGGAGAGTCACAGGTTCTTCATTCCTGCCATACAGTTAAACATGATAAAAATTGTTCAACTAAACTAAAATTGTTTAATATCCTCATTCCTGATGTAAATGTTGATTTGCTTCACATATGAATGAGGGCCCAAGTCTCTTTCGTGTCAAACATATGAACTAGCAAGCCTGCAGGCATAAGGTGGAAGCAGATTTCAAACTGTCTCCAGTAACATTAGGATCATTTGTCTGTCTAGTGATACCAATGAACAAACAGGAGGTATACCACCCTTCAGTGAAATGGGCAACTGATCTATAGCCCAGCTAAGTGAAACCAGGGTTACTAAGATTTATACTGATTTAATTCTATTGATTTCAATAGGGCTAATTAAACTTGAATCCAAGTGCTTCTGCTTAACTGAGTTGTGTATTGGGCTGTAAGTGGCTTTCCTATACAAGAAAACCTGCAATTAACAACACAAAAAACACAATTTTATAGTGAGCAAATTAAGATAAGCAGGTATGAGGGGAAAACCTAGTTAAAATTTAAATATATGTGCATATAATCTCGTTCCCTTAGAAGCCAGGATTCAGTTCTGTTTGTAAAGGAAATGCAGTCAAATAGACAGTTAAGGACCCTAAAAGCTGATTTAATAGACTGCTGGAATGCTTATTTGGAAGGAAGACACTGTGTTCAATAGGGCTTACTTCCTAGTAAGTGTATGATTTGGGCCCAAGTTGTTCATTTGTTTTGGAACTCTTGGTAATTTCAAGGGTTCTTTAATCTTCAGACAGAGCAATCCAACTCTGTTTTGTGCCTGACTGGGGGTGGGTGGCTTAACTGGGTGGAAGTGTCCCTCCATCAGCCCTGTTGACCTATCAGCTGCTGCCTGAGGAGTGACACTGGTGTCTCTTTGATGGTACTGAGCATCCCCTTCTTTTCACTGAATGCCCAGGGGGATGGAAGCACCACTGGTGGAATCCCTGCTGGTAAAAGCCAGTGGAAAGCCTTGAAATGGTGTTTCCAGGGGCCAGAAAAGGGGCAGGGCTGTGCAGGCCCAGGATCCATTGGATCTCAAGGTGGTCCAGCTGCTGTCCTCAGGCTGCCCCCACCCCACTTGCACCCTGACAGCTGTGCGTGGCAAAACTGTGGATGTAGCAGCCCTGGCGCTTTAAGAGTCCAGTCAGACTTGGAGAGAAGATTGAATTGTTCCCCAAATCAAGTATACATGGAATGGGATGGCAATATGTTTCCACCCATTCACAAAGCAAGCAAACAAAAATTTGTCAATTAGAAACCGCAAACTCTGTGACTGAAATGGACAGAAAAAGTAGTATTCATGTACTCATGTCTCAATCCAGCAATGGAGATCTGCATACTTGAAGCAGCCTTCCATTCACATATCTGGTGTGGATGTCAACAGTCCTATTGACACTGGAGGATGCGTCTTTTGCTATTGTGTGGGAATGTGTGCTCTAACCAATTTTTGCCAAGACTAGCTTTTCCTAACTAGGGCACCAGTGGGTGCTGTTTTCCTAAGGCTAACAGGAGAGTGGGAACAGTTTTCACTGCTATCATGGTTGGGGATGGAAGGGGTTAAAGCTTCCCTCCTCATGTACTGCAGTTCCAGCAAAAATTGTCCCCTTGTCTTTTTTTTTATAAAAAAAACTTTACATGCTTTCTAATGACACTTCGCCCCCCCTTTCTTTCTTTTCCTCAAGTTTTTGTTTTTAACTGATAAAGCTTAATATTTTTGGCAAGAATGAGACCCCTGATTTCCTATATAGTGAAAAGCAGCCCATACCCTGCATAATGATTCAGCTTTGCTTTATTCCCCAAACCCTCTCTTTTCATCCCATTAGTGTATCTGCTTGGGGCTAAATTTGCTACACTTTAGGCTGACTTTTATATCGAGATGAAGAAAAGAATATGTAGTAGAGCAAAGTGGTGATTTATAACAGCTGTGTTGAGTAACGGGAAAATATGGCACAATAATTTATAGGGAGCAAAGTTATTGAAATAAAAATGTGAATTCCACTGCCTTGCCTTTCCCCTTTTCAGAATGCAATTAAACAGGTTACGAATGAATGGCTCCCTGTTAGCAAAATCATATAAAATAAGATGACTCGGCCAAAGAACAGTCAAAATAATGAGGAAAAATGTGGAGTCCTTAGACAGAGAAAAGGACTCATTAATTCCTGGATTTGTTTGGGTCGCTCTCCCTTTCCTTCCCTTCAAAAAATTACTCAGAATGCAATACGGAGAAGTTTTATTTGGGAGGGGGAGGAAACTGTTGTTGGAAAATCTCATTGGCAAGAGGGACACTTTAAAAAGGCATAAGTGCCTCTGTTGAGTGTCATCAGAACCACTCCTGTCATGCTAAAGAAACTTCTAATAATCAAAGATCAGAGAAACAAAAAGGATAAAGGTTGCTGCTTGTAAGGAGCTAATCACTAGGTTCAATTGAATGTGCTTTGTAAAGTTGAGTGGTTGGTGCACAGATCATTCAGCAGGATTAAGGCTGGAAAACTTCCTTTCTAATTATGGTCAAGGACAAAAGGGTGATTTTTCAGAACTCTGAGCATCAGGCCCAAATTGCCTTTCAGTTCTCCTCCTAGCATGAATCTATGAGTTCAGTGCATCTACTGTGAATTCCACCTCTCAGTATAAGTAAGGCATACTTAGAAGCCCTATTTGATCACTGCCATCTGCAACAAATTATTGGAAAGTTCATATGGCCATTGACCTAGGGTGTGATAAGAGTCCTAAGTCAGTGGATTCTATGTTTCACTTTTGGGAAGAACAATCTTTGCTGCTTAAACCATAGGGGGAATAATGGGAACTGAAGCACGTAATGTGAGGGAACCTGCCTGACTTGAAAGATCTGATTACCTAAAGAATGACAGCAGAACAGAAAGGGAAATGCATGCAGTTACAACATCACAATCATCGCTATAAGGAGACATTAATAGAATAAAGAGCTCAAATTCAGTGGTTCAGGGAGGGGTACAGTGCTGCTGAAGATGACAGCAGGGAGGGAGAGAAATTATCAATCAAATTAAAACATCAAATTAGAGTCTTTCTTGCCCATCCTGTGTAGAGTAATTTGGTCAAACTTGGACTGTGTGGCTTGGTTCTCATTAGAGCAGACCCAATGAACAAACCCACCTTCAGAGATTTACTATATCACAGGATACTGCAGATCCTCCTGGGCTATAATATATATCACTTACCCCAGATAAAACCCAAACTTTCCCAAAACCTTCAGGTGGAATACAAAATGCCTGCCTGCTCTCTATTGGAAATCTCATTAGTGATTGTTTCTATCCTATCACTGTTTCTTGGTTGTCATTCTTGAGATGTCAGTGGATGTAAGAGTGAATTGGGAGCAAAAGCACACAGCCCTACAGTTTTTCCTGTGGTGGAAAGGAACAGTCTTAATATGCCAACCTAAAATTCTACATTAATTGGAAGGAAAAAATGCAGACCAGTTTCCTGCATCATCTACTTTTTTGTTTCAAGCCCAGTCTTTTGCTTAATTTCATACAGAATTGGCTTTAAGTGAATAGATACAAAGTAATGGTTGATCCCACTACTTTTAATGCTTTGCCACTAGATTATGACTAAGTATCAATTCTAAACAGCATCGCTAAGATTTTTGTTCCTGTCAGGGTTTATGGGGCGCCCTAACCTAAAAACTGCTCGTTTTCATGCTTCACCTAGTGTTATATTCCCATAGAAGGTACTGATTTTAGCCAACCCTATGTGATGGAAGTTGCAGTTGAAGCATAAGCTTTGGAGTAAGTTGTGCCAAAAAAATAAAATGTAATTGTAAAGTTTTTCAGGGGGTGAGGGGGGGCTGCTATGATAGAAACAAGGATTTAGAGGGTTTCCATCTTTTTTGAAAGTTTTGCCACCACTCCAAGTGGTAAGGTATCTGCAATAAGCAGCAGCCTGGCACCATTCCTCATTGCAAACAAAAAAGTACATTAGGTATAACTATGTCATAAAGTGCATATGAAGAGCCCTGTTGGATCAGAACAAAGGACTATATAATTCAGCATCTTGTCTCCCATAGTGGCCAACCAGATGCCCATGGGAAGCCCATGAGCAAGTTATGAACGCAATAGTCTTCTCTAGCTTGCCATCCCCAACAACTAGTATTCAGAGCATGATGCCCCATTGTTAGCATGATGCTCTATGAATATGTCTAACCCACTTTTAAAGCCAGTCAAGTGGGCAGCCATCACTACAACTTACGTTTGTCACTTCCATAGTTTAACTATGTACAGATAAAATAGTACTACTTATTGTATGTACTGAATCTCCCACCATTCAGCTTCATTGGTTGACCCCAGGTCCTAGTACTATGAGGGAGGGAATTTTTTTTTTAGGGGGAGGGAGAGAAAATGGCCAACTGCCTTGAGGCAGTTTTATAGATTATTTCTGTAAAAAAGAAAGTCTGGAATCCTCTGGCATCTAGTCACTATCATGGTAAGACACTCCACAACTACAAATATTAGGTTTTTTTTCTACTGCCCAAAGATTGCAAAAATCTGTAGAGGCCATTTTCTCTCTTCCCCCTGACAGTGACAAAATTCACTGGGCATAATACTTGGCCCAGGAATTATTTTTGTAATTGTTCATTGCTGTTGTTTAATCAAGGTTGGTACCTTAAAAATGAGAATATTGAAGTCAAAAAGTTACAATAAAATAATAACAGGGATGCAAAGGTAGGGTTAAAAGATATGGAGGAGGGGCAAAATCATTCCAGATCCTCAGCTTGCAAAATCGACACAGCACCACCAACATGAAACAGAATTATTATGCCAATTTGCAAAAGACAGGAGGACTTGTCTCCTTTTAAACACACAATTAAAGATATGAGATAATTTGGTCTTAGTCTTTCCCACTACCTTGTTGCAATAGCCGTGATGCTACATAGTTAGCTTGTACACTTTACCTCTAGTATATATCGCTCAGGTCCGACATGAGATGGCAAGTTAAATGGGTCCAGAAAACAACATTTCAGAAATCCAGGAAACAAACAGTCAACCATGCATGTTATGTGGAACTTAGGTAGAATGTATAGTTGCTTGAACTGTTAGGCGTTAACTGTGGTGGGTTTCACAAAGAGAGTGAGGCACACTGCCATTGCTGCCAATCTCCTCTGTGCAAAGTGGGTTCTTTCCAAAAGGGTGGGGAAATTCAAAAGAAATGGATGGGTAAGAAAATAATAATAATAACCATCATAATCAAAGAAATGCCAAAGTGTAACATGGAGCTGGAGAGTCTGTCAGATGAAATATTCTCGTTTGCACTCGCTCACTGTGTTCTGCAAGTCAACATCAGTCTTAAAAGAACTGTCAAGGTGCTCTGGATATTCCTTTTCCTTTGTCTGGCTGCTCCGATGTGTCTGTTTGTGCTGGTAAAGGAATCTGCTCATAATAGCCACAATGCAAAAGATGATGAAGATCACAACTGCTATAACACCTGAGGAAGAGGGGAAAGAAGCACAATCAATAAAGGGAGAAGCAGCAGCGGCTAGTGCTTCTTGGGGCTGGCACTGCAGAAAACAAGCAGGCCAACAGTAATTGGAACGAGAGCTAATGACAGGCAGAGCCAACCAATTCCAGGTTCATCCTCTTCCCTATTGAGCTGAACAAGGACAAGAGCAAAACTGAGCTGGAGTAGAAGGAAGCTGACTGTCAGGGCCACCCTTTGACTGGTAAGAAGGCAGGCAGGTGAGGGATGGGTGGTGACAGACTGAAATCAAAGGAACCAGCCTCCACTGAGGAAAAGCAGAGTGCTGTAGTTGTTCAACAACACAGAGATCAGTCAGGAGCAAGTCACAGCACACTGCAAAGCTCATGGAGGTTTTCAAACTCCAGATTTTGCTTATAACTGCACAGTTCTGCAGCACTTGAAATTCATGGTGCCTGATCTCAATGCACTGCACCTGGTATTATGGCCATATCAGCAAATAGTGCTGATGCACAACACACATCATTGGGGAAGATTTAACTGCTGTTTCACCAGATAAATTATTGAATCTCTATAGCCCTTTTCCTTCTGTTGGGAGTAAACTGTCCTGTGTCCATTATGAGACTTGAACACAAATCATTAATGCTTTTGTTTTAGGGACGCAGGTGGCGCTGTGGTCTAAACCACTGAGCCTCTTGGGCTTGCTGGTCGGAAGGTCTGTGGTTCGAATCCATTCGGCGAGGTGAGCTCCCATTGCTCTGTCCCAGCTTCTGCCAACCAAGCAGTTCAAAAGCACACCTGTGCAAGTAGATAGATAGATACTGCTGTGGCGGGAAGGTAAATGGCGTTTCCTTGTGCTCTGGCTTCCATCACAGTGTTCCATTGCAGCAGAAGATGTTTGCTCATGCTGTCCACATGACCCGGAAAGCTGTCTGTGGACAAACGCTGGCTCCCTCAGCCTGAAGTGAGATGAGCGCCACACCCCATAGTCACCTTTGACTGGACTTAACCTTACAGGGGTCCTTTACCTGTTTACCTTTTAATGCTTTTGTGTTCCTAGAGTAGCAAGTGGTAGCTGCCACGTGGTTTGGGCTGTCAAACACTGCAATGGTTTGGGTTTTGGTTGGTTTAGCTAATCCATAGATCTCAGGGTGGTTTACAACATAGCAACATTACTAGAAGCCACCACAGTCCAAATGAGAACTCTCCCCTCTATTTTACCAAAATAGGCACTTGTCAGCAGATCTCTCTAAGTTGTGGAACAGCTTTTGGGCCAAAATATAGGGGAAACCCCAAGAAAAGGCTCAACTGAGACAAATTCAGCAAAATCTCTATGAAAGGAATTAAGACTTTCATGCTTCCATGTTTTTCTAGCTGCAAGTGGGTGCTTAATCCACTGGATTGGGACTGTCACATTTAATGGATACGGTTCTAATTTAATTATTCTTTCATGGGTATTGTAATTCTTGTTTCTTAATTACGAAGACCATCGGGTCATAAAGTTTGATGACTTTTAACATTGTGTTGAGATAGGGCTTGGCTAAGACAAAGCTGATGATTTCTCAAGAAACCCATGAGACTATTGAAATGGCTAGACCTGTATAGCTACCTCCTTGGTTTTACCCTATAGAAGACAATAAAGAAATGGAAAAGTATTCTAAGACTGGGCAGATGGTAGCTTGATAATGTTGAACTGTAATTGCCTTTCTCTGTTAGGACCAATCCCTTTCTTAATAATTTTTGAAATTTTTGTCTTTTTCACTGACACAGTGCACTGAAGATGTCACTGAGCTTTCTCAAGCTCTCTTTCCTGGACAGCTCACGCCCATCCCACCCATATATCAGAATCATTTTGGAGTCTTTCCTATTTCCAATACTAGGCTTCTTCATCTAATTTTGGGGCTTCTGTTGCTTCTTCTCTTGCCATGCCAGAAGAGAGTGGGATTGATTCCCCTGAGCAAGATCTCCATTTGACTTCTAGTCAGCCAGCACCAATCTCAGGGCTTTCTAGCAGCTTTAAATATAGGTGCTGGCAAATCTAGGACTCCATGCAGCTACTCTGGAAAAATAATCCACACAAGTTAATCCAATTTTGTTTTTCTACTGGATTCGTCTGTAAGTATTAGCTACCGGGCGAAGTTCAAGGCTTTTGTTTTGGTGTATAAAGCCCCATTCAGCTTGAGATAAGGAGACCTGAAAAATTCTCTCATGCCATATATAACCAACTTCTTTGTGTGTTTTGTAATCCTCCTTTAAGTGGCTATAGAAGTCAAAGCCAAATTGTTCTGTTTTTGATAACTCCCTGATGAAGACTTTGTCAAAGCTTGTTTGGCCGATATTGTTACATGACTTATTAGTACTGGATTACTGAGGATTTATTAGTAGAGAGTTTATTACAATGGGTAGCATTAAACAAAAAAAAATTATCCCCAAATCTGTTCTAGAGGTTGGGAGAGTCCCCAAAATGGATTTAGGAGGTCAATGGGTGGTGGTGGGGGGACGTTTCATTGTGCAAGGAGAAATCCTTGCACTGATGGAACATTCAGCTTAGTGCTATACTGTATACAACCCAGTGATAATTTTAATAAATAACTTTGTATTTTATTCACATATATTTTCCTTAACATTTTTTTCTTAAGCGTTTCTTGCTCAGTTTGTTTGTTTGGTTAAAGAAAAAAATAGGTTACCTCCAATGACAGCTGAGTCACTCCTGACAGCATTGGTGAGTGGCTCTCTCTCATCTGCCTTCCCAAAGGGATCTGAAATTCATTAAGGATACAAGAATCATTTTTTATATGCAACGGGCTGGATTCAGCTAATGGGTCCCACTAGCAGAAGCCCAAGCAAGGCCTTCTCCTGGTCCAATGGGCTAAAAATATCCAGAATTTCTGGTGACACAGCAAATGACTAGACTAGCAACACCATAATTTCCTGCTCCTGAGTTTTAATATGTGAAGGTAACAAAGACAAATGTGCAACTTGCTGGAAGGAGAGAAAGGAAATACTGAAAGAGGTGCCATTAAAAAAAAAATACCCTAGTGTCAGCAAAATACATACAATTAGACTGCAAACTGATTAGAACACATTACAGTTCTTGGGACAAAACCCCAAGATTGACTTATGATTCATGCAAAGGATTACACTTTTAGACAATATGGTGTTTATAAAAATGTTCCTGCCAGTTTTTAGTGACATGTATTTGGATACATACCAGTTTCATAAAACTGAAGGCTGAATAACAGATAGTTGTAACTGTGTGTTGCCTTGTAATATAATGAATTCTGTTGGCTTAGCTAGGATTGTGACAGTTTGATTCTTTACTTGTGGCGGTGGAATTATTTGGTTATAAAATGTTGGATGTGTATCCTCTTCAGTATTATTGTATTAGAAGTTATGGAGTGGTGACACAAAATGGGAGCGGAGGCAGAGAATGATAGGTTTCTAGTGGGAATAGTCTTAATTTGACCACTTAGTGACCAGAAGTTAAAATCTGTCCATAGGGGGAAAGTATAGTGAGGGTCAAAATTCTGGGGTGTATCCCATCAACATAATTTTTTTTGCGTGCACCCCCACCCACCCCAAATCTGCTCCAGAGGATATGAGGAAACAGATTTGGGTGTGCACAGTAGGAGGAAGTTCCATTGGGCAAGTGTAAGATGCAACAAGTTACTTAGTGCTACACTAGATGCAATCCCTGGTCATTTCTTTTCCTCTTCATAACAATATGTTGTCTTCTTACTGCAAACAACATTAGCTTTCTATTTTCTACCTGTGAACTTTTTGCTAGACCAACAATGAGCAAAGGAGAAGTCTTGCAAATTGAGACAAGCTGTGTTTCGACACTTCTTCAAGCTGGGTTACTGTCATTCACCGCACCATTCACTGATCATCTGGGCATGAGGCGAGCCCCGTTGCAAAGGGACTTGAGGATGGGAAAGGATGAACTAGTTTCAACCCCAGCTCCATCCGTTCGTTATTGGTATCGCGACACATATGTTCTTAGACTATTGAGAGGGTTCAGCACAAAACACCAACTATTAAGTCTGTGAGAGGGGATGAGCCAACGGCACAGGTTCTTCCTCCAGAAAGAGCATTAAAAACATGGTTGTGCAAGATGAAATTACCTGAGTTAAAGAAGTTAAAACATACAAACTATGGGTTGTACATGAAGTTGTCCCCTTCATCCAAGCACTGTTGCACAACAGAGCTTCCCCTACTCTCTCCTCCTCATGTGCCCTTCAAATGTTAGCTCTTGCACTAATAGGACAACTTCACTGGATACAGTGGAACCTCTGTTTTCATACGTAATCCATTCCGGAAGTCCGTTTGACTTCCAAAACGTTCAAGAACTGAGGATCAAAGGGCTGTCAGCTAGTTCCATGGGGAAAAAATGAGAAATGTGGCTCGGAAGCCGTTCGACTTCCAAGGCGCATTTGAAAACAGAAGCATTCACTTCCAGGTTTTCAGTGTTCGGCAGCCGTGACGTGTGAAAACCAAGGTCTGGCTATATTTTGAGGTGCTTTAAACATTTATTCCTTTGAATTTTTTAATGCAGTTATCTATATGTATTGAAATATATGTTACTTTGAATCATTTTTATGTAGCTTGTTTAAAAAAGCAGTTGAGATGCTTGTGTTTAGAATTTCGGCTGACAAGCTTTAATATTTCTTGGGGTTATGATTCACTCAGTTAAAAATGAGATTAGGGAAGCACAAAGAGGTGTTTGCTGCTGAGAAGCAGATGGTAAGTAACAAAAGGCACTTCCCCAGTAGAGCCCAGGGAAATTCTGAAGTCAAGGAAATGAACAGTTTCACATAAGACTTTAGTAGAATGCTCTTCTTAAAATAGATATTACTTCCCAAGATGATTTTACCAAAGGTCACCATAAGGGACTGTATTCTATATTTCAAAGACTGCTCTAACACAAGTAGTAGGTACTTGACTTTAATGATGGAGAGGCTGGCTGAATGGGGTATGCTATTGACAAAGGGTTGTCACCAGCTGACTCAGAGTCAGCCATAGAAACCAGAATTAACTTGTCCACTGCTTTCAGTGGGTCCCCCTCTGAGTATATGTTAGTCAGCTTCATTCAACCTGTGTGTGTCAATGCCATCCTGCCGTTCCTCTCAAAGAAGCCCAGGGTGCGAAAATTGTCATTAATAAAATAATACAATGCAGTCAATCTATGCTGATTGCTGAATATCCACCACTGTCACCCCTTCTCCTATGCAAGGCAATAGAGATCTCTCCTCCCCCTCTTTCCCAGTGAGAAGGATGTGTATCCCCAATAGGCTGTGGTGGTGGACAGAAGGTCATGTCCACTAATGACCCTTGTGGTAACAGACTCCTTGTTGGAAAGGTGGCATTCACCGCCCTAATGTTTCCTGGGCATTTGTGCTCTTTCCCCACATTCCATTCCTCTATACAAGTCAACTGAGAGATCTCTTTCTCTCCCAGGGAGAAGAGGCTGCACCCCCCAAAATCTGTGATGGTGAGGAGAAGCCCACCCGCAGCAGTGACCCTTGGGGTAACAGGGTGCACACTGGGAAGTGTGAAATTTCCCCCAACCTAGTCTTTCCTAGGGATCCCTGCTCTACTTCACTCCCACCCCCTGATTACTATTGTACTCATCACAAAAGAGCAAAGTGTGTCCTTGGAGAACTACTGTAGCTATGGTTCTGACATTTGGTAGGCTTCATCCCCAAAGAAGGGGTGCCCATGCCTACAAACTGCATCCAATTTGGCAAAAAAATAAGAAACCTTTTACTTTTATAATTGATATATATCAAGCCTTTACACAGAAACCCCTATTGTAGTGATTTGGAAGCCAGCATTTTGTTTTGAAAAGATCTGCTTCAGTCCCAGATAATGAATCAAATTGGAAGACATAAGAGTGGTTCTGAAATAGACTGGGCTGCTGCCCAGTGCTGTGTTTACAAGTCAAATGTTGCGGCCAATGCACTTTCTCTCTCAGCTGTCATGTCAGCTGATATCTTATGGCCATATAATCTTAGCATTTTCTTTATCATCTATGATGTAAGCAAGCAAGAGCAGACTTGGGTGCTGTGTGAGAGACAGAGAAGAAGAGAGAGAATGAATGTTTTATTTACACAAGCCCAAAAAAGCACTCAGTGATGCTGCCAGTGCGTCCACGCAAGATATGCTTCCCAATAAGTCACAGCTGAAACAAGGCAATATGGACATTAAAAGCAGCACATAAAGAGGAACATATTCACCAAAGGGGAAGTGATTCATAATTTGTTTTCACTTTGCAGGGTGTGAATAACATTGCTTGTTTCCTGCTGAATGTCTCAGGTACAAGACACAATAAAATGGGGATCTGGTGCTAATGCAAATAGTGTTGAAATAAAAGAATCTAGGAAATATTATTAAATTGCTATTTCCAAAGTGTGGACAATTTGCATGCAAATCTATTATGCAGAGAGCCAAATAACAACCAATTGCTAGATGAATTGTGGTGTTTAGCTGTATTCTGTTCAGCTGGTTTTCTCATATATAATTTCAAATCTTGGTTGTTGTTTTTAGATCATTTGAAAAATTGCCAACCATGACATTAATTTTTGCAATATTTTCTGTATGACAGTGATCTAGGAGCAGCCATTTTCATTCCTCCATCTATGGTGATACAAATACTAGCTTCACAATGTGTTTTCCTTCCTAACATACAAAACACTTAAGATTCCCAGGGGGCTATTTAATGACTGCAGGCAAGAAATGAACTGCTGGGATCATCATCAACAAGTAATATGACTCTCTTTAAAACCAGAGAGGATAAGAGACAAGCAGAGAACAAAATGCACACCCACACATAACGCTATGTCTTGAATCAATGTGGCCACCAGTCTATGATCTTTCCACTCTTTCTCACCATTATTTTGCTAGGACCTGACGATACCTGAAATGCTTTTGGCTTTTTCAGTGGGTGTACCCAGGCTTTGAAAGCCACTCCCTAAGGCTTTTGACCAGCTTTGGTGACTGTTGTTGCTTTATGGATGGATGCTTTTTGGTTTTGATCATTGATCCAATATTGTACTGTTACTTTGTTAAGGCACCTTGAATGCCTAATTTGAGAAGGTGAGTGTGTGTGGTTAATCTCATAGAAATAAATAGTTAAAAAAACCTGCTGCACATTCAATTCTATTTCAGCTCTCGTGGCAATCTCTGCACTGTAATCCAGGCCCTTTCCAATATGAATACGCCCCATCAATTTCATTCTCCTCCATTTCTCAGGGTATATATTAGCAGTCATTTCTTACTGTTAAATTTTATTTTTACGCTTATAATTAAACTCCTGTTCTGCACATTGGCAGCATGAGAGATGATATTCATGTGTTCTGCAGAAGTGTCCAAAAAAACACAGCACATGTGTATTTATTTCTCTGCCACAAGGACCAGGAGCACAAGGGAATGGCTTACTGATTGGTCCTCAGGGCTACAGTCATACAAATAGTGAGAAGAGGTCATTGCTATCAGAGCTGCTAATATCACATAAGTAGTGGACCTGCATATGGAGGCAGCAATGATATCATTTTCTCCCTATTTCATTGGGAGAAGGCAAGTTGGGTGCAATTTCTGACCTTCCAGACAGTAACCCTCCTATCTCAGCTCTAGTAAAACAGTTCATGGACAAACCAACTGGGAATTCAGTGAAATGTTTCTGATTACACTTGCACATGTTCATGAAACCTGCAGAAATTTCATTTCCATTTCCTGATCTCAGCCAGTCACTTACAACAGTGTGAAGTTACCCTGCATGAATCCACTGGTAAGATATGAAGGACTTCAACTAGTATTAATCTAGTTGCATGCTTCAGATTTACTGAGCTGGATGATACTGAGGTCCCCTAGTCTCAACCGAGGGAAACTAATACTCCTTTCTTTCTTTTTGTTACACAGCTCAACATTTTCTAATTAAAAGTAGAACCATTAAACAGGCATGCTACTGAACAAACATCCTGAACAGTTTGTTGAACATACCTGATGAAGAGTATATCGTAGTTGCTGTATTTACATCGACTTCAACCAAAGATCTACAATTTGATTCGGACAAGGAACCGACGACTGTCACAGGTGCTATGCTGGGATGCCGTAAAGCAGCTTTCAGGGGAGCTATGTTGTTGTACTGGACAGATGACATGCATCCTATGAACCCAAAGGAGTTTGCTTTGGAGACTTCTGGATCTAGTCCCTGACTATCTGTAAAATGCAAAGAAAACTGAGGTTATTTTGCTTGCTTTTTGTATATAAAAGAAAAGAAAAAAGCATTTGAGATAAGTGAGTTTAACCACATCCAGTGCTATTTTTCTGGAAAAAGAGGTGTGTGAGTTTAGCATCAACTTCTCCCTTGTTCTCTGATAATGCCAATGGTACCCACCTGAGAGGTGCCAGAACTGAGCTGGCGAGTTCCAGCTGAAAAAAAGCACTGACCACATCTGCTATCATAAGGAGTTCTACTGTTTGATAGTCACCACTTCTGCTTAGAGAAATAGCACAGCTAGCCTTTCTCCTTCGTGGGGGTGGGATGTGCAAAACAATCAACATAAATGCATAATGTAAAACCTGGAATAGTGCTTCTAGTTCCCCAAATTAGGACGATATGAACATAATCAGTTGGAGAATCCTGAAGTTGTTTCATATGACCAAACGTCAGCAGTCTGGGATAGCCAATGAAGGGCCCTCCAGATGTTGTGGGGCTATCAGCCCCCAGAGTCAGTGCCTGCTCTAGATGTGTTTTCCGTGGCAACTGCTGACTCTGGAATGAAGGAATGGGTTTTTACATAACCTATCCTTGATGTCTCTGATAACGGCTATACATTCCCCCTGCTGATTCACGGCTATGCTCCTGCTTGTGCTCTTATGGCTGTCCCCATTATTTAAGACAGGATGTAAGTGAAAAAGGAAACCTTCACTCTTGAAAGATCTGGAAAAGGGAAATGCACTTTAAAAACCAAGCTGTAAAGCTCAAAATGGGCCATGCTATTTTTCAAAATAAAACTAGTCTTCTGCAGCACCTCTAGACTATTTTTTCTCTCATTTCTCTTGGGGAGCCAATCTCTTGTTCACCACTCTTACAGCACTATCCTATGCATGTTTACTCTGAAACACAAAATCAAAGAAATCTCTTGGAGGTGGTGACTGTGTAAGATGACTTATAGATGCAAGAGAGCATTGACACTTGCAAAGTGCAGTGCTCCAATAATGAAGGTGCCACCTTGGATGAAGATGATGTTATTATCACTGGGACTCCAAAGCCACTGACCTTTTCTTTTGCAATAACCCATTCCAGGATATTTAATAACCATAAGTTTTCAGGGGGCTAAAGTTTTACATATTAATTCAAATTCAGCACCTCTGGCTCCATGGTGCCCTATAAGAGAATACCAATGGCAAAGAGGTGAAAATGCCACTGCCTAAGATGTCATGTTCATTTGCTGCTACAGCCTGGGGGTGTGCGAAGCATTAATCATTCACACCCCATTCTTATTAATCACTCACAAACTCACTGACCTCACTGCCCTTATGCAATCACAGAACATTGCAGCTGTAGGCTGGACCACTGGAGGGAGAAAGCCCAGGCAGAATCTGCTTTCTAAAGACACACACAAAAAGTATCTTAAAGACCAACAGATTTATTGTGGCACCAGCTTTTTATTGTGCTTATTTTTATAATGTTATGTTACTATAAATCTGTTTGTTTTTAATGTGGCATACGACTCTTCGAGAGTTTGTTGCAACAAGCTAGCATTGCTGAAGTTTTTGAAGGATTTTGAAGGAAGAGTGACTAGTGGGGTGCCACAGGGTTCTGTCTTGGACCCGGTCTTATTCAACATCTTTATCAACGACTTGGATGATGGACTCAAGGGCATCCTGATCAAATTTGCAGATGACACCAAACTGGGAGGGGTGGCTAACACCCCAGAGGACAGGATCACACTTCAAAACGACCTCGACAGATTAGAGAACTGGGCAAAAACAAACAAGATGAATTTTAACAGGGAGAAATGTAAAGTATTGCACCTGGACAAAAAAAATGAGAGGCACAAATACAAGATGGGTGACACCTGGCTTGAGAGCAGTACATGTGAAAAGGATCTAGGAGTCTTGGTTGACCACAAACTTGACATGAGCCAACAGTGTGACGCGGCAGCTAAAAAAGCCAATGCAATTCTGGGCTGCATCAATAGGAGTATAGCATCTAGATCAAGGGAAGTAATAGTGCCACTGTATTCTGCTCTGGTCAGACCTCACCTGGAGTACTGTGTCCAGTTCTGGGCACCACAGTTCAAGAAGGACACTGACAAACTGGAACGTGTCCAGAGGAGGGCAACCAAAATGGTCAAAGGCCTGGAAATGGTGCCTTATGAGGAACGGCTAAGGGAGCTGGGCATGTTTAGCCTGGAGAAGAGGAGGTTAATGATAGCCATGTTCAAATATATAAAAGGATGTCACATAGAGGAGGGAGAAAGGTTGTTTTCTGCTGCTCCAGAGAAGTGGACACGGAGCAATGGATCCAAACTACAAGAAAGAAGATTCCACCTAAACATTAGGAAGAACTTCCTGACAGTAAGAGCTGTTCGACAGTGGAATTTGCTGCCAAGGAGTGTGGTAGAGTCTCCTTCTTTGGAGGTCTTTAAGCAGAGGCTTGACAGCCATATGTCAGGAGTGCTCTGATGGTGTTTCCTGCTTGGCAGGGGGTTGGACTCGGTGGCCCTTGTGGTCTCTCAGCTCTATGATTCTATGATTCTATCTCTTTTGGTGGCCCTTCCTTATCAGAATGTTACTACATATGTCTCTAAACAGATTTAAACAGAATGTTTCTTTAGATAAGCCATTTTTAAAAGTATACTAAGGGCTACTTACCACATCGTAGGCAAACATTAAAGCTCAGGAGCATGAATACAGGAAATGTGTGTGTTGTTTAGACTGATAATGGGCATGGCAACACATAGCTAAAGGTAAAGGTAAAGGATGGTTAAGTCCAGTCAAAGGTGACTCTGGGGTTACGGCACTCATCTTGCTTTCAGGCCGAGGGAGCCGGTGTTTGTCCACAGACAGCTTTCTGGGTCATGTGGCCAGCATGACTAAGCCACTTCTGGCACAACAGAACACTGTGATGGAAACCAGACTGCACATTTACCTTCCCACTACAGTGCTACCTATTTATCTACTTGCACTGGCATGCTTTCGAACTGCTAGGTAGGCAGGAGCTGGGACAGAGCAATGGGAGCTCACCCCGTTGTGCAGATTCAAACCGCCGACCTTCTGATTGGCAAGCCCAAGAGGCCCAGTGATTTAGACCACAGCGCCACTTGCATACCCTTGCCTGAACATGACCCACACTCAGGAGCACTGCCAGGAGCCTTAACCATCTAGTCACTTCACATTCTCCCCAAGCCTTTTGTAGAAAGTTTGAGCATTGACTGAAATCAGACCAGAAGCACTTTCCATAATTCCTTATTGGGAAAGCTGTATGCCTAGCAGAATGAAGCTCCAGTGCAAACAGTAGGCTTGGTATGCCCACCCAATACAAATTAATAATATAATAGCTAGACTTCATACTGTCCTTTCCAACTGGTGACTGCAGATCACTGCCTGGCTCACTCACAAATTAGAAGAGAGAGGCATAGTAATTAGCAATGAATTTCTGCACTGGAGCACACAAGCCAGGCAGACAATCAGCCTCAGGCATACTTGTTTCCGAGCACAGCCACTAAACATAAAATTGGGTCCTTGGGGCTCTGTGGGAAGTGAGTCTGCAATTAGAAGGCACACTGGCCATATCCTCAGCACCGCTGTGGGGAGCAAAAATACAAATGGTTCTGAGTTTGTTCCTCATTCTTTAAAGGTGGGTGAAGACTAGGGCTGGGCAAATTGCTCACTTTTGGTTTCTCTCGATTTCTCATTGTTTCAGTCTTGACTTCAGACTTCCACATTGCTGCATTAGCATGCAACTTAAAAACAAAAAGTCCTCGTGAAAATTTATCCCAATACACATATTTTTTGCAAGCAATTTTCCCCAGTTCATTTTTTCTCTTTGTTATTTTCACCAATATCTTTATGCACATTTTACCATAGTAAATGCAATTTTGTACAAGCTACATGGCTGGAGGACAGCACTGCAAAATCTGAAGACGTGCAAATTTTGAAGGATGGCTATGTTTCAGAATATGTGAATTAATGTTCACCTTTAAATGTGAACCAAATTTCTCCCTCATCACTAAGTCAGTGCAGCATGTTTCTATGAAAACTGATTCCAGTCATATGTGAATGAGGCACAATTATGTACACATGTGTGCATTAAACCTGCACAGAGATAAGATGCTTCTCATAAGAGGGAAAAAGACTCAGAGTCATCAGCTTTCCTGGAAAGTGCTGCAATGGAGCCACAGCTACAAAATGACCATCTAAGAATCACAAAACTGACAGCTCATGAGGAGATTTGCTTTGCCTATCTAGTTTTAGCACTTCCCCTTTTTAGTGTGAAATCGTATACCGGTACCTCTGAATGTACTTAGGTTTCAAGATGCCGGTTTTCCTTGTTAAACGGTACACAAAAGCCACACATTCCTTGTGGCCTTTTAAACTGTGGGTGGGGGTACTGTTTTTATTTGTTACTATGTTATGTATTTTTGAGCTTTTATACTGTAAACCACCCTGTGACACTCAAATTAAGGGTGGTATAGAAATTTAATAAATAAATGAAATTAAACAAATCACTCTCAAGTCAATCCCTTTCAACTCTACAATTCAATGATTCTATGAAACCAGCATAAGATTTCAATGTTAGGGTGTTTCTGTACCCTTAAAAAGGCAAGTTGATGTGTGTGTGTGTGGGAGAATAGGCATACAATAAGTTGGTGCTAGCATCGTATCCGTTGGTGCCTCCGAAGCAGAAGCAGTTAGTGGTCTTTCCTGCCCTCACTAAGAAACCATATTTCTCTGGGCAAAATCAAAATGGTCTTCCGCTCTCAGGCATAATCACTTGTCTCCCCCAAAAGAAGGTGTGAGTCACATTCCAGATATAGCTGGCAGTTAGCTTAATAAGTCGTTGATGAAGATCAGGCTACACCAAAGTTACTGAAATTAACTGAAATTAGCAGCCCTTTGAACAGTAAAGTAACATGCCCCGAGTATAGTATTTGGGCTTTTATCACACGTCACCATCACTTCACAAAAACTCTTGACAAGTTTCTGCTGAGTATAATGCGCACATGCGAACACTCATTTTTGCCCACACATTTCTTGAACATCCTGGGAGAATGGGTGTTTTAAAGTCTAAAGAAGACAGTGCTATGAAGAGGGAACTTGAAAATTTTTGTTCAAACTCAAAAGTCATCCATGCGACCCTTGCAAAGCAAAGTGTCACAACATGACCGCTCCCATTTTATTTTCATTTTGTTTTTTTAATCACCATGTGGAATACTGTAATAAGAAAAGACTTGATGGATGCAACATAATGGGGAGCTGTAGATGCCAAACAAAGGAATACAAGATTCTTTTGATAGCAGACAGCTGCAGTCAATTGAGAGAGCAACTTTTCAGGCTAAAAATAAAGCTGCAAGAGAGAATCTCAAGGGGGAAGAGGGCGGAGACTTTGTAACCTTCCATTTCGACAATGTTCCCTAAAGAGATCCTATAGATGCTCTCTGGAGAGTAACACAAGACACAGCAATTAAGTAATATTACTGTGCAAACTCTATTTCTGAAAATAGTAGCAATCTCCAGAGGTGGATGTAGAATGTTTTTCTCTCAACGTTAAGTGACTTTCCCCCCACTCAGCTCATGCCGAGATCCATGTAGGTTTGTGCTATGGAGAATGAACTTTGCCAGGAAGCTGGCTATGGTCTCGCTTGTCATGTTCTCTGAGCAAACCAGGACTGGTAAGCCAGGAACAAACCTTGGCTTATGCTTGTGGTTTGTTTGGAGAGAAGCAAACCAAAAGCCAGAGACTGGATGGCAAGCAAGCCCTAGCACCACATCAGCAGGAGGAAGGATGCCACAGGAACTTTTGAACAACATGTACCAATATAAACTATGGTTTAATGTGGAGCACAAACCACAAGCTGGAACTGGGTGGGCAAGGAAAGTGTGTCAAGGGTAGGGAATCAATTTAAAACAGTCTGCATCTTTACATGTTTGTGATAAAAAGCAGCCTATCTTCCTTGACATGATACTGATTTTGAAGAGTGAAGAAAGTAATAGTTCCTCAAGGTGGGAGACAAAGAGTTGAAAGGAAAGAAAGTTATGTTTTCCTTTGCTTTACAGAAAAATAAATAGATAATCTATGTATAAGCAAGCAAACTGAGCCCTGGGCCAGTTCAACATGATGATATATCAGGGCAAATGCCACACAAATGTGCTACAACTATCTGCCTTCCTCCGCTGCCTTTCTGCAGAATATGGGAGGACAGGTGGGAAAAGAAGAAAAAGTGGTTGGGCCTGCTGGTGAACCTACCAAGTCCTTCTTTGAAGTGGAATTCTTAAAAAGACAGAAGACTGTGCTGCTGCCATGTAAGCACATGGATTAGTCTTTCATAGGGCCATGAATGATGAAAAACTGCCAAGAATGTTCAAACACAACAAAACAATTCCTTGAATCCACAGCTTAGAGAGCCCTGCAAACATGCGCACAAGATAGTCTGAAAACAAGAAGCCAGAATGCTTTAAGCACTAACAAACATTTAACAGCTCAGCTTTTTAAAGACAGAGCATACTTGAGGTCATACATAGATAGAAAGGGGAAAGAGATCCTTAGAGAAAAGAGAACTACTTTTGAATTTATAAGGTCAAGATTAGGTAAGATTAGAAAATTGATACCTGTACAATGACATGCTTCCAAGCAAAAAAGGATATTAGGAAGAATATGTTGGAACTGCATGGGTTATGTTTGTATATATGTGTGTAAACATTTATTATGTAACACTCCATCTGAGGTCTGCAGTGGTATAGTACAGTAGCAGATACATCGTGCAAAATTGCTGATCATGTGCTTCAGTGTTTGGGATGAGGTTAAGATTATTGGGGGGAGGGTGTTAGAATGTAAAATGTTCTATGAAATTAGAAAACTTTACAGCTCCTTTCAATATCTTACTAAAGTCAGCCACCCAAACTCTGAAAAGCCAAAAAAAAACAAACTGTACCATTAGAATATACAATGGGAAACAGAACAAAATTTTAATAAGGAATATTATAGGAAATAAACATGATGTGTTCTTTAGCCCTTCTTGGGATCACAGGTGTACTTCAAACCTTCATCCATTTAATGAGAGAGTAGGGATGTGAGATCACAACCAAGAGCAGTCGCTGAATTGCAATGACAGCAATTCAGAAATCAACACATGGTCTTTTGAATAAGGAAAGTGCTTCTGTAGGAACTCAGCTCTGTAATTTCAAAATCTGTTATTTCATCAATACTGTTATTTTGGAGATTTTAGGTCATGCTTAAACAGCTACCGGAGAAATATCTGTGATTAGGGTTGCTTTATTTTATTCTAGCTAGGGTGGACAGATTTTTCCCTAGCTTATTTTTTTAAGACTTTCACAGTTTGGCAGTGGCTTGTGTTCCATTCCATCCATTCTCTGATTTTCTTCCTGAGAATTTCTGTAATTGATTTCAAAATAAGCTTCTATTCATTCAGTGAACCTTTCCCTCGCAGGTAAGCTATGCACATGACTGACTGTGCACATTAAAAACCACCCCTTTATTATTGAATGGAAAGCACAGTAGTTTAAAACTAAGCTCTTTTACCGTCCTTAAAAATTCCCAGATGAGAAATGCAAACGAAGGGAAAACAGATTGCCCGGAAGGAATGTAATTAATTTGAGGAAAAAGCCAGGCCGGTTTCATAAGTTTCACCCCAATCCAGATAAGTAGAGCCACATCTTGAATGTGCATCCAAGACTGGCTATAGATTTTAAAGCACTGAACAATGCCTGCCTGTTAACTTCAGCTTAATGGAGCCTCCAGCTAATCTATCAAGTGCTTTAACTAAAAGAAATGGTGGTGCATCGTGCACATAATTGCATGATTAAACAGAAGTGTGGGAAACTGTGTGGAAATTTTATCATTCTTTTACATGTTTAAAGATATGGAAATCACATGGGATGGCCTTGTGTTCTTTACTGGAACAGAATAGCTAGCTTTCTGCAGTCAGGGTCAGGAGCATCTTAAGCATATGCAGCGCCGGGGTGCAAAGATCAGCCCGACGCCCCCCCCCCCCCCGTTGCCCAGAGTTGTCAACCTTTTTTAGGGGGGAACCCCAAAGTTTTTGACCTTTTTTAAGGGCATGCCAGCAAGGCACGCATGGCAGAGCTGGCCTAGCCAGCCACCTCAGCCACAGCGGAGGAGTCTGAGGTGGCGGCAGCAGAAGCAGAGCAAGGCCAGGGCCAGGGCCAGGCACCTGGGGAGGGGGCAAGCAGAGCCCAGCGCAACAACAGTTGAGCCCAAGGCAGTGCGGCAGTGACTGAGTGAAGCCAGGTGCCTCGTGTAAGCAGCATGCACTCACTGGGCCTCTTGACAGCCCACCAATCCCAGGCGTGCAAGAGGGCCGAGCCGGCCGGCTGCCTCAGCACCTCAATCGCCTGCATTAGAAGAGCTGAGGCACTCCGACGGGCTCTGCTCTGCCTGGCAGCGGCTGTCGGCTCTTCCCAATTCCCAAACTTCAAATCTCGGCCCCAGACTCATGGCCTGGCACCCCTGAGAGCCCTGCACCCGGGTGCCCTGCTCCCCTAGTGCCTATGGGTAAGATGGCCCTGGTCAGGGTCAAAATATGAAACCATCCATCCTTTTCTAGCATTAACTTCTTCACTGTCCATGTGATCTATTTTACCTTACATGAATTAACTTTAATGCACGAAGTGAGAGAGAGTGTGTTTTAATGTGCACAATGGCTTATGTGCTTGGTTTACCTGCAAAATCAGGAGGAAATGGACAGAAATTAATGACAGAAGAGATCAAGCTGTATTCTAGGAAATCCAGACTGAAGGAATGGTGAAAATGGAACCCATCACTGTGGATCTGTGACCAGGCCCAGATAATTTAGAGACCCCAGATCCAAGATGGAATTTACAGGAAAGGAATTTCAGAAGCATCTTAATTTGAGCCAGCATGCTGCAGAGGACTGTCAGACTACAATGGTTCCAAACCACAAGGCTAACTGGATGGCCAGTCCCATCTCTCAGCCTTACCTACCTCAAATGGTTGTTATGTGTAGGGTGGAGGTGGAGTACAACATATGCCACCTTGAATTCCATGAGAAGAAAGAGTTTTATGAATGCAATCATTAATAAAATGAATGAATGGCTAACAGTTAGAAATGCAAGAGGAGATGTGCAAAGGTGGCTCCAAGGGTAGATATGAATGGTTATACAGAGACAGATAGATAATTTGCACAAAACATTATTGTGTTGTAAAGAATAAAAATGGATAGAATCAAATACAGAAATAGAACTGGAGCCCTTCTGATGCAGCAATGTAACCTGCAATTCTGTCGGCATTTTAAAAGAGTGTTTTTGCAATCATTATTTGTCTGTTCTAAAATTAGCAATAATCACAACTTCCCAAGAGGATCTGTAAGCCGTAGAAGATTGGCAAACTATGGATTTAATTCTTGCACTTCTTTAAAGGCCACAGGACACATAGCAATGGATTAAGGGCATTACTGAACACGATACACATCCTGTGCAGCTTCACTGAAGCAAGGATGTGCCACAGCTGTTGGACCAGTTCACTTTCAAGGCAGTTCCACGAACTAATTTGACAATTTATAGCACAGAATGTTGAAAACACGGGGAAGGGGTGGGAGTGACTTTATCACTGTAGTATTTCACAGTTTCCCTCAGTCTAGCCTCAAGGAAACCTAACACCTTTCTCTGAAAGATAAACTAGATGTATGCATAAGAAGTGCACGTCATAATTCCAGAAAAATATCCTAAATCTCTTAGCAGTGTGTATATGAACATACATGACTGCTGGCTGCACACAGGTGAGTCCAGGTTCACATTTGTAACATGCCAAAGTATGGGCTAGACCACATAAGCGCATGCCTAAATACATCTGTTAGGCTGCAGTTCTCTAAAGGATTGCTCTAATCTTGTTGTTTTTGCATATATATATATATATATATATATATATATATATATATATATATCTACAAAAATTGTCAGGAACGTCCTACACGCGAGTAGGAACCTGGCAGAGACACATGCCCGGCTGGCATGTTCTTCCCCTCCTGGACGGTTGTTCAGGAGCTTCAAAAGCTTTCTTCAGCCTGAACATCACAGCGACTAATACCAAGAGGCATCAGCACACTTAAGGATTCTGCAGAGTATTGGCAGTTCACGTGACAGACTCAGTAGCACAACCTTTTGGCTAAACTACATTTATTTACATATACAGTGGTACCTCGGGTTAAGTACTTAATTCGTTCCGGAGGTCTGTTCTTAATCTGAAACTGTTCTTAACCTGAAGCACCACTTTAGCTAATGGGGCCTCCTGCTGCTGCCACGCCTCCGGAGCACAATTTCTGTTCTCATCCTGAAGCAAAGTTCTTAACCTGAAGCACTATTTCTGGGTTAGCGGAGTCTGTAACCTGAAGCGTATGTAACCCGAGGTACCACTGTAATACACTCAGAGCATCTTGACTCAGCTCCTTCCTCTTCAGCATCAAACAGCAAAGAGAAAGAACAAAGGAGCAAACGCCCTACATCATGGAAGCACAGTCATACAAACATCCTGTCTCTGTCACTTCCCACTATGTGGAATGAAAACATACACCGTCATGTCATAAAAAACAACCCCATGACTGCAAGCACAGGGCAAGAATCCTAACACACACACGGTTTGTCTTGCAACCTGGGTGGAATCTACACCCATCTAAAAAACATACAGAAAATGCTTTTTTTAAGCGTTTTTTTTAAAAAATACATTGCATTTTCTATTAGGCTCACCATCACCATCTAGTGTCACATTGTATATATTGCACTTTAAACATTTTGTTTGCAGCTGTATAGCTGAGTCCCTGGTTCCCAGTTTGTCTGCCAGTGAGTGACTTCCCCCAATACAGACATAGGTCTGCTGCCCAAAAGACCCCTCATGTTTCCCTAGCCCTTCCCCAAGCAGCTTCCTTGCATGCTATCATCCCTAATCGCCACCCAACACCTTTTTATGAGGTTGTTTTTTTCCTCTTTCGCAGCAACATCTCTGAGCCTGTGTTATTTTTGCTAATACTTGGCTCAGACAAAACAGTGTCTCATCGCTCAGCAAGGGGTCCTGTATTTAGCTCTCATTGCTAGACATCTCTGAGATGTAAGCAGCATCTCTGCTAAGCACAGCTCAGCTACAAGAAACAGGCTGAAAATAGGGCAAGGCCACGTGCTACTCCAAACAATACAATTTGCATGCACAGTGTTGCCACTGACAAATCAGAAAGCCATCTGCGGTGCCTACCTGTGACTTTCCCCAAGGTCAGAGATTTGATGGCTCTGAAATCAGCCTCCGAGGAAAAGTTGTGCTTGACTTTGAGAACCTGGTCAATCTGAAAGGGAGGGGATCAATAAAAGTGATTCCATTATTACAGCACACAGAGAGACCTCTGATGAATCTATAGCACTAGCTCTGCTGCCGGAACACAAGTAATATCTGTCTCTGCTGGGCATCAGTTTCCATGGACAGCAAAATAAATGCACCTTAATTCTACAGGAAAAGCTAAAAGGTGTCTTTACAGCAGGGGTTTCAAGAGAACTTCCCTGCGGGAATCTGTGTATAATATCTGACAAGTGGTTTGACCCCCGCAGAGAACTCAGAATGATTAATCTCTGATTGCAACGAGAACAACAAAAAGCATTTTGGGTAGATGTTTCTCATCCAGGTTTAGCCCCATTGGGGGAAAGGTATAAAGGTGGATATAAGATTGAAATGTGACATGAAGCTTTGTCTGTAAGTTCAGAAAAAAAGCTGGCCCATCCAGTGTATAACATTAACTTTGTTTACACTGTTATGAGCCTAGTGGTGAAACGGATGAGAATGTGGAGCTTGACTCAAAAATCTCCAAAAAGGTTTCTTTGATATGATCTTATAAAAAGATCAAAAAGGCCTATGATATGATCTTATAAACAGCAAAACTGGATCAACCCAACACGGGGTTCCTCTGAAGCAAACTTTCCAAATTTTTGTCAACAACAAGACTTTAAGAGCAGCTCACTGGCTCATAGGACTTCCCTCCACCTGGCATTTTTATAATTCATTTGCCAGGTGGCTCTGAGAAGCTGCAGATTGGCTGTCTCGTGGCTGAATTTAATCTGGAGTCCTAAACTACTTGATGTTTTTTTAAAATGGTTGTTTTATAGTAGGGTATTTCTACATCATACACCACAATGAATGTTTCATAGAACAGCAGCCCATATATACAAGAAAATAAAGAAATACACGATACATATTGTGTCAGAATTCAGATCTTCATTACAGTTCATCAGTCTTCCCTTTTGTTTATATCCAAACAAGGAATCATTATAACAACAGCTCACAATTAGTTTTGCTAATTACAAATTCTCTAATTTGCAATTAAGGGAACTAAAACACAAGGATTGTATTTTGAGGAAGTGTGTTCAAAAGTTCTTAGCACAAATCTGAACAGAACCCATATCTATTGAATTGTGCTTAGTCACTGAGCCCAGGATTCTTCAAATGCAATGTGAACCTTCTTACAGAGGTAGGAATAGCTCACCAGAGGGGTAAATTGGTTTCTGATTTCCCTACTCTGCCCACAACTTCTGTAGGATTTAAATGAGCCATGAAGCTAATTGTTCCTACCTTTCCTATATTGGGGCGCATCTATCTACACTGATCTATGATATGGGGTGTTTGTTTCTTCCTGAATGTTTTGCTTGACCTTCTTTTGGGTCTCTCCTGTATCTGTAATCAAGTCATGCACAATGTAGTCCTGCTCAAACTTGGGCAAGAGCTCAGTAATCCTTGCCTTAGTCATGCTTCAAATCATGTCCATTCCTTCTTATGAAGAAGCTGGAAAACACGTTTAATGTATTATGTTTCATCAAGTTTGACAGGTGAGGGAGGAAAAGAGAAAGAAAGAAAGTTGCAATCCTTCCCCCAACTCCACTTTCTTTTCTCTCCATCTTCAACCTCCATTCCATCACTGATGCTATTGCCTCATACACAGCAAGAGAGAGGCTTGGCCTTCTTCAAAGAGGTCCTTGCCACCTGCTCTCAACCTTTTTATTTTAGAAGGAGAGGGAATGTACTGGAGCTCTCATTAGGAGAGGGAGGAGGTGCAGTTAGCCTCTCTTCCACAGGATACATGTTGGTGGTGACCAGGTCACCCATTATCTTAGGGACAGACAGGATTTGCCCTTACAAATGAACATCTCCCTCTGTTGGAGGGAGTGTGGTGTAGTGGTTAAGAGCGGTAGTCTCGTAATCTGGGGAACCGGGTTCGCGTCTCCGCTCCTCCACATGCAGCTGCTGGGTGACCTTGGGCCAGTCACACTTCTTTGAAGTCTCTCAGCCCCACTCACCTCACAGAGTGTTTGTTGTGGGGGAGGAAGGGAAAGGAGAATGTTAGCCGCTTTGAGACTCTTTAAAGGGAGTGAAAGGCGGGATATCAAATCTAAACTCTTCTTCTTCTTCTTGGAATGATTTGACAGTAGCCCTCTTCAGGTTCCCCACCCCACCCCACCATGCATGGGTGGTCCCAACCCCTCTCTCATGTCACTGCCACCTGTCCTGTAGTCCAGGTGACCACCCTACACATGCTGAAGCAACTTTGCTTAATCTTTTAAGTCAGTGTCTGTGTGGGAAACCTCCTAGAACCCTATCTACACTGTCTTGGTTCCCACAGAAGAAAGTTGGGGCATGAATGAATGAAACAAACAAACAGAGAAACAACAACAAAATCTCCCCTGTTCATGCTATAGTGTGACAGAATGATGAAACTTAATGTTAAGAATTTGCTTTTTAGAAACAAGGACAGATTGCCATCAATTATGCTCCTCCTTTCCCCACTGAGGACAGTGAAACTGCAGGAAGACGGTGGACGGTAAAATATGGTGGGCAAATTTGGATACCTGAATAGTCAGCTCTCTTCCATCTCTATTTAGCTTCACATGGTGTAGCTCTCGGTTAGCAAAGTTTCCAGAATCAATAGTGAATATAAGGGATCTGTCCTTACTCAGTCTGTATCGGACTTGCAAGCTTCCTTAAAGAAGAAGAAGAAAAAAGGCAGGGAGAGAAAGATTTTGATCTTTAAAAGCACCCATAACTAAAACCATTTAACAAATTGCTATGAGGAAGCACAGAATAAATACAGACCACAGAAAGCTCCTGTGGAGAAAAAAGGACATTGGGCAAGAAGAAATAAGGTAGTTTGTGCACCAGTCATAGAGCTGCAGGTCTTGAAGGCTTCCGATGGAACTTCTACCAAACACTCCCTTCAATAGAACCAAAGAGTTGGAAGTCTGAAATAAAACCTTTAAATCAAGAATCCTCACAGATTCTAAGCAGTTCAAGCATCTGCATAATGGTGTGCTACAAGGAATATCCTGGCAAGGGTGTGGGCTGAATTTATCTGCATGAACATGGTACTCATGAGATGCCTTCACTGCAAGCCAAACTCAGAAGTCAGGCCATGTATACCATGGCATCACTTCACCTACTTTGAGCAGGTTTGCAAATGATCAATGGACAAGATCAAGCACCACACCAGCAGGCACAGATTACCCTATCTAACCTTTCCTTTGCAGCACCTCTGATCTGCTTTGAAAGGTCCCTCAATCTTCCAGAGCTTACCCATCTCCTGGATCCAGTTCCACCCCTCAGAAAACAGTGGGATAGACTTGTGAGTAAACACATATAGAGTTATGGTGTTAAAGTATGAATGAAACCAAATAAATCCTGCAGCTCCTGGAATCCTGTGACTTTCAACGTTGCAATAAACCAAGTCAGCTTGCCTTAGCCAAATTTATACCTTTGGTTCATTATGTTGTACAAAGTTACAATCCCATTTAAACCATCATGATAAATATGATCCTTTTAGCTATCTTAGAACAATTCAGTATGCACTTAGAGGGGGGAAATTTGCAGAATTTAATTGTTTCATTTAAATACGAGACAGAAAGAGAAATGCATACACAAGGACTCTTTTGTGTATTCTTGGATTTAGATTTTCTAGTTGATTTGAGTTCTATGCCACATTATGCCTCCAATAAGTGTATGTGCGCAATCTATTTTATTTTAATTTCTGTATAATTTCTGTCTCATAATTGTAATTAAAGCAATCACCAAATTATGGTTCTGGGAGCTTTATTACAGTCATGGGTTGCTTTGTCATCCTGTCTTTGGCTTTGTATATCAGCACACATGCAAGACATGGGATATTGCTTAAGCTATGTCTTGCTGCCAAGTTATTACCAAGCCAATTTCAGAAAATCGCTACCAGCTTATTTTGTAGCTCTACTAATTAAATATGAAATCAAGAAGTGTATTTCAAGATCATCAAAGCAGGGCTGGGCAAGTAGCTGCCTAGTGGCTGATTCTGACCTGCACAGCTTTTTAATCCAACTATGGGGATGTTCTACTCTCTTGCTTCAGCTATATTAAGGTTCTGGCCTGGGGTCTGAAGGCAGGGAAGAGCTGGATGGAGGCTAGTAAGCTGAGGCTGAATCCCAATAAGATGGAAGAAGTGCTGTGGGTGGGCAGCTCCCATGTCTGGGAAGTAAATGTACAACCTTTACTGGGAGGGGGTGAACAGGTGTATAGTCTGGAAGTACTCATGGATTCCAGCTTATGGCCAGGAGTACTTACACCAGTTTAGGTTGATTAGACAGCTAGAACTGTTCCTAAGATTGGAGTGGCCTGGGCTGGGTTGTCCATGCTGTGGTGACCTCCCGTCTGGACTACTGCAATATGCTGCATGTGGGGCTGCCCTTGAAGATGGTTTGGAGGCTGCTTGCTCATCTGGTAAGTGGGGCAGCCTGATAGGACCATGTGCCACCTGTCCAGAAAGCACTGCACTGGTTGCCAGTGAGCTACTGGGTCAAATTCAAGGTGCTAGTGTATAGAACCCTAAACAGCTTGTAACCCAACTGCCTAAAAGTGGCTTTCCCAGTATCGACCACCTTGGACCTACAATCAGCAGGTGAGGCCTTGTTGGTGTTGGATTATACCAAATACATGAAAGTCACAATAAAATGCCACTAACAGTGAATACAAAAATATATGGGGAGCTTAGAAGTGAGCAGTAGACCTGATGCATACAGAAAGCAAGATCAGCTTGGATCAAGTCCCTTCAGTGAACTCAGCTGGAGAAACACATGCAGGAAATTTGTTTGTCTCTCTGGTTTGGTCATGTAGAAACTGGGCCTGATAAAGCATAGGAGAGTGAAAGGTGTTACAAACCTAAGTTTTAGAGGGCCAAATTATCTGCTGGTCGGGGGTGGAAATACTTTATATGCCATCTCAGCACTCCAGTGCACAACCATCAGATACTTTAGCAGCTTATTAAAAGAGTGACCACACTTTCTCATCACATCATCACACATGTGTGAGTGATCATTAAAGAGGAGAAAATAATTAGTGGAGGTGTTGATTGAAGGAGGAAAGATAACATTAGTAAGGTAATTATTAACACTGCATACTCCATATGTGCCATTAAAAATATGCATGGCAAGTCTTTTGTGATGATTTATTGTGGACAGGAATACAGAGAGAGAGAATATTTGCTGTGTTAACTCTAGATCATGTCCTGATGGACACAACCAATTATTACCAGTGCCATTCAGCATGCATTATGTTCCTGGGTGACTACTGGGGTCTCGTACTACAGCATCGTTCCTTTATAGCTTGGATATTTTAAAAAGGTCTGCCTCTTTCTGTGAGAACAGCTGGTTGAAAAATCTGCTCCTTAATTAGCCGCCCATTCCCTGGGGTCTCATGATCTGTAAATTTACTCTTCAGAGAGTGTAGCAGCTACTACTGTGGAATAATGGGACCAATCTTCTGTTTTATTTTTGCAGAACTATACTCAAAGCAAATTAGGATGATAGTTTGTTGTAGTGAGAGTTTTGTTTTGTTTTTTTGAAGCTCAGGGCAGATTCAGAAAACCCAATGCAATTTGAGATTATGGATAGGAGAACTGTACTTCTGAATACTTACCTGGGCACATGTATTTCACACACGTTCATAACCAACCAAGTCCAAGCCCTCCCTGAAGTTTAGGTTCGGTTTGTCATAGGCTTTGTGCCAGCTCTTGCATTAGCTCTCCCTGCTGCAGTCCTTCCCTTACTCACTCAAACTTAGCACTGGTTATTAAGGAGTCTGTAATCTTGGGAAACTTCATTTTCCAAGGATGTTAGTGTCCAAGATGCTGTTCTGAGCATGCTTACAGCACCCTGGGTATGAGGATACCTGGCAATGTTTCCTAGGGCTTCCAGATCCTTCTTAGGAACTTAGGGTATTTGGGGAAAGTATTTTTTCCTAGAGGTACTGGTACATGGAATGTTGTGGCAGCACTGCTCTTGGAAATAATGTAGGCCTCAACACTAAACTTCCTCATTGCAGCAGTGACTCCCAGGGAAATTCGGGAAAAGAGGAAGAAGCAATGTTGGGCTCAGGTGCTTTAGAAAAGTTGATGGACACATGAGGAACATTGGGAGAGGGTACTTGGATGCCGCTGTGTCTTGTTCTTGATGAGGCCCACTATTTGGAATGTGATTGGATATATAGTAATACATTTTATTTATTGGGGGTATGCAGTGAGAAAGGGAATGGTTTGTTTTAGGTGTCACCTGTCACTAGCTAGCAGTAAGTCTATTGTCTTACTGGAGCAAATGTCTTTGAAAGCTTGAGAAGAGGGACAATGATAAGTGGTTATGATCCCAGATGTCTGAGAGGGTGTATGTGATACACTATATAAATTTAACTCTGAACCACATGGTTTGGCCACCGGTAAGACCTAATGCCATTGCTTGGGGTTTTGATTTTGAGCAGGTGTGGTTCAAATTTGTCACCTCCATTAGAACGCATCGTGCTAATCAGCCTCGAATGATGTGATGGTCTGCTATGGTTCTCAACCTAGACGCACATACCACTTCCCAAATGTTGTAGTTACAGTTTTAGTCTTTTGGTCTTCTTTGTCAAAATTCTTCTCTGTGTTTCTGTTTATTCTGTTCCTGTTTGTCTGTGTATTCCTTCTACCTCTCTTTTACATTTTAAAGACTTGTGTTAATACTTTCCATTCAGTCAAGCTCATTTGTATGAATGAAAGCAGGAATGCTAAACCATGCTTAGTTGATGTGACTGGAAAGAAGAGGAAGAGGAATAATTAATCCGGAGCACAAGGATATGATTTTGTTGTGCATGATATTTGGAAGTAATTCATTACTTTAAAAAACTAAAAAGGAAAATAATAAGTTTTATTTAAGTGCAAGGCTTGCTTGTCATCCTGGATCTGCACACCAAACTTTTACAAATCTTGCCACAAACATGCTTCGGAAACAGCTTTTAATAGTTTCTGAACATGCACAACCGAGATCAATTAATATGGATGGGTTACCCCCCATATGCCTTAATTACTTTAGTTAAGCACACAATCAGGACCACTGAAAAAACTATCAGACTGGACTCTTCTCTTTACCCACACTTTAAAAGTAACACATTATGTGTCACGAAAATCAGTGTCCTGGCTGGGCTGCCAAGATTCAGTATACAGATTAGTCACAAAACACTAGAATTGCTTTTTCCCTTCTCTCTCTAATCCAAGCAGAGTCTCGTGGCTGCTGAGTTTGGTTCTCTTTAGCATCTATTGGCCTTTCACCAGCCTGCAGTGCCCTGAATGGTTATATATACAGGGGTCTCTAGGAATTCAGCTAATGAAGAAGGCACCTTTCAGCTCTTTCCCATCATCTGTACAGCAGCAGATACAGCTATCTGCCAAGCAGTATCCTCCAACTTGCATACTCAGGGATTCAGGCTGCTAGCTACTAAAATTAGAGATGCTCCAAAAGATTTAGGCACACTCTTCTTAGCTTTGGATTTTACACATTTTTCACAGGTTCCCACTTTAATCCTTAGAAGTTTTTAATATTAGCATCAGCAGTTGAACATTACAATAAATACCAGGTTCCTAATGAGAGTCAGAAAATAAACAGTAATTTCATCATACACTCTGGGCCAGTGCAAGACAGGCATAATGTCCCTGATTATAATCAGGAGCATATTGCAGAAACCATAAGCTTTCTTTTCCCACCTGGGGTGAACCTGTGAAAAAGCAGAAACACTTCTCTTGCACCTTTTAATAGTTGTAGATTGACATGCAATTTAGTGTAAATGGTCATGCAACTACCAGTTAGCTCAATTGGTTACAGCATGGTGCTGATAATGCCAAGGTCACATATTCCCTCATTGTACGGGGTTGGTCTCAGGGTCCCTTCCAGCTCTGTGATTCTGTTATACATGCAGCAGCTCTGTTCTCTTTTCATCTGGCCCCTCTGCTCCTGCTCTTTCCCTTTTATAGTACCCTAACAATGTATATGATCATAGTCCTGTAATCACAACAAATCTCAATAATTTTTTGAGTAGACAGGTATATGTTTGCACTGCAAGTGCACTGTAGATTATCTACAATATAAGAATGAGAAATCCTCAATCAGCGTTTGAAATCAGAAGTTGTAGCTAACTGAAAACTCTGATTAAGAGGGGACTCTGGTTAACTGTAAATAATTTTTAACCACTGTTTTGGAGGGTGAAGAAACACATTCTCATGCTCCAGTCACAGCAGTGCTCAGAGGGATCCATCCAGATCTCTGGTTGTTATGCACAGCTAATAGCACTTTAACAGAACCAGATCATGACTAATATTCAGCAATATTTCCCATGGCCAGTGCAGACCTTATTCTTTAAGGAGTCTTGGCTTTAGCTAATAAGCAGTTGTCTCAATGAATTGGCCCTCATCCAAAGACTTATTAGCAGCAAGTGTATGTGTGTACTACAGTGCGCTCAGAGAACAAATAAGGATATACATTCCTATCCAAAGATGGATGGGGCTGGGAATGTGATCTTTTAACTTCTCTATTCAGTATTTTAATTGCATTTAAATATAGGTAGTTACGCAACTGGAGCTTTCAGAAAGAGGTGAAATATATCTGAACAAGTAAATAAAATTGTGGAGATCTAATTAAAATGGCAAGAAGGAAGGTGATGCAGCGCACACATTTTAATGTATGCATGTTTGTGTGTGTGTTTATGTGAGTGTGCCAATATTTATTTTAAGATGACCCCCCCCCCCCGCAACATCCTTTTCAAATTAATAGAGATTATTTTCTCATTTGGGGCTTTGGCTATGTTCATTGGAAGAACATTTATTTAAATGCCTCCAGTACTTGCTTAAGTTCAAGTTTTTATAGAATCAGAATTGTAGAGTTGGAAGGGAGCCTGAGGAAGTTGGAGTTGGAAGGGACCCTGAGGAGCCCTTGCAATGCCAGAATATGCAGCTGTCCCATACAGGGATCAAACCTGCAACCTTAATGCTATCTATGCAGTATTTTTACGGGATGGGTCACATTTTGGTCGTGCTTGCTTCAACTGCACATGAAAATGGGAGTTTCATGTTTGGACTGCAAACACTGCTGACAACCTAATGAGATGACACAGGATGCTTAGTCTGACAGAGGGACTATAGTTTTCAGGGCTGTACTGGGAAATCTCAGCCTTAACCTCCTTCTCCCATTTCTTTTTCTCTCCAAACACTCTGTGCTCACTCTCTCCATTGCTTATTCTCTCATTTCTCTCTCTCTCTCCATCTCTTTCCCACACACTCACCATGCCATACCATACTATACAATGCACCAAGCCCATTCCATATTATCCCTCCAACAATTCTATAACATGAGAATGGGCTACTGCTGGATGTATATAAGAGACACCTGTGCAGCCGTAATATACAGCTTTCGCAGGGAAAGGACTTTGTAAGGTTCTTAATTGCCAACCAACAAAAGCTACCTACTTTTAACTATGCACCTCCATTTACCACTCCGGCAAAGAAACAAGGCAATTTCCAATGAGGGCAAAACATGTTGTTTCCATGGAACATTGCAATCTTCTGAAAACATCCCAAAGGAACTAGTTATACCTTTCATTATCACCTTTACCACTAGTGTATATGCAGTACTATTCATAGTCTGCTTTGTGTTATAACAGCAAGCATAAACTGGCAGCATAAGGGAAAGCAGCACATCAGAAGGCTGCTTTAAATTTAAATAACTTCTTTTTCAATGAGACTAAGAGGGGGGAAATGGAGCAAAGTTAGAACTGACAAAACCATGAGGAAATTACAGACAGTTGGAAAGAAATGTTGGCAATGCAACCAGCGGTGTAGCTAGCTGCTGGAGCACCCAGGGTGGTGCAAAAGCCCTGCACTCAGGGGCAGGGCCAGCCAGGGCAGAGCATGCTGCGCAGAACCTCCACAGAGTCTATGAGCCCCACGTTGCTGTTTTGGGCAGTGCGGAGCCTGCAGGTGCTCAAGCCACCGCGTCACTCCCCAGGAGAGATGTATGGCTCAGGAACACTGAAGGCCAGGCCCCGCGGTCACCCCCCTCAGTGATGACAGCCAGGGCAGTCCACACACACCACACACCCCTTCCTATGCCACCAAATGCAACCTACTCCATGATACATCCTCTAAAAGTGACTCTGAAATAGTTGTGAGTCTGAGAGTGTGTGTTTTATGACAAGTGGAAGTGCATATTTGCTGGATAGGCTGAATATGCTGGATTTTACTGATTCAAAGGACCCAATTACTCATACAAAGTCTTGCCTGACGTTTTGCAGGCTTCACAAATAAAATTCTAGTGAACATTTACACGGCAAAATTACCCGAAGAGCCCAAAAGGAAGTAATAGGCTGCCATCTCTTCAAACAAAACATTTCCTATTCTAATTAGTTCATGTCACATGTGAGCATTCAGATTTTCTCCCCCTTCTGCTCTACATTGCTCACATGGGGAGGGGGCACCACTGCTACTTTGTTAGGATGACAATTTTTTCCATTCCATGCTACTTCACAGCCATCATTTAAAATAATAATTGAAATGCCCTTTTCAAGGCTGCATATTCTCCCATCTAAAATTGAAATATTCAAACATGGTAGTGATGGCTTCAAAGCACTGGGAGGGGGGTGGGGAGAGACCCAAGCCCTTCTTACACATGGGGCTTATCCACATTTAACTTTCCTCCATGCTTTCCAGGCATGACCTTAAAGCTCCATGTCTGAGCATCTTGTGTGGTGCTGAAGAGGTGAAAAGTAGAACTGATCAGTCAAAGAATGAACATTTTTGACAGCAGATGGCAGTAGCCCTACAAACTAAGCACATGCGCGCGTGTGCACACACACACACCATTTCACTACTGTAGCCTTAGAAACTTCTTATGCAGCTGAACTGTCAAGGGACCTTTAGCTTTGCACTGTCACTTACCATTCTTGGAGAGAATAACAGCCAAATAGTCATGAGATGCATTGATGTAGAACAGGAGGCTTGGAGCATGTGTTGTCAGGAACGTAAAGGCAATGTTTTCTTTCGATGTCGAAGTATCTGCATATATGGCTGAGGATGTTGTACTTGCATTTTTGGTCACAGGATAAGGCTCCTGGAAAATGTAGGTAATGGAAGTGCCAGCTTCAAAAAGGGCAGAGACCTCTAAAAATACAAAGAAAAAGCAAGAGAACATAAGACAAGCCCTGCTGGATCAGACACAAGCTGGTTCACTTTCGGATTCCAACAGTAATCAACCAGATAGCTAAGGGGAGCCCATAAGGGGAGCCCATGCAACAGATATTTAAAAGGAAAGCATCAGGAAAGAATCTGACTCAGAATACTAGATCAGAAATCACTGGAAATGTGGAGCATTCAGCCATAAATATCTGCTTGCTGTCTCAAGCCTGTTTGCATGTGTGCGCACATTGTACATTTTTGCTTATCTACAGTAAGATGAGAACACAATATAGGCAGAACTGTAAGAGCCAACTACAGGTCAGCTCTGGAGTCAGCCTATAGATGTGTCTTTATGGAAGCTTTCTTCATTTTATACTTGGTATTGTTTTTTTTTAACGATTTAATGTATTTCTATTAACATTTTTCTTGATTTACAAAGGTATGTGCAATGTTTCCCTCGGATTTTTTCCCCCATGTAACATTTTTTAAAAAACAAATCGGTTTCATTTGTTGAGACATTAGGAAGAAAAGGGTGTGGCTGTTCATTTGTGGTTGGCTGTGGTGGTCTTTATTTTCATGTGTGGGGGGGTGGGTGGGTGTTTTGGATCAGGTTAGTCATATTGATTTGTATGCTGTTGGTGGATTTTTGTCCTTTGGTATTTAAATGTCAAACAAGATGCTTAAAATATGTCTCTCCCTAAAGAAGATACAGTATGACACCAGGCAACTGGGGCAAAATGGAGCATTATAGTGAACATGCAGTGCATCTTCACTGATCTGCTGTTGCATCATGGGCTGCATAGATGGTCAGGGAGCAGTCTGGAGTAAAGAATGGGGAGGATGGTGGAGGGCATGCATGGTTGAGATAGAAGAAGAAGAAGAAGAAGAAGAAGAAGAAGAAGAAGAAGAAGAAGACGACAAGTAGGTTCTTGAACTAGGACAAAATCCCAGATGGCTGTGCTTTACAGTAAAAGCTTATGGAAAGATTACCTCCAATGCATCATTTTTCATATGGCTAAGAATGAGCAGCAAAATTTCAAATAGTTAAAGGGCAGCATGATATATTCACTACCAACAGTGAAAGCAGCAACGTAAGTTATCTTTGTGTTCCTTTTACCATCCGAGTCCCTACCTATCCTGAGGCATGCATTTCAAATTCTAGATTAGCAATATCTAAGGAAAGTTAAGAAAATATGTATTAATGTAAGTAATTCCAATAAATGGTTCTTTGTTGACTTCTGATTACAGGCTTCTTTAAATTTCAGTGTACAAATCTATGAACCAAATTTCTGCTAACACAAACATGTTGTTTTCATTGTCCCTTCTTCCGGCAGGTCCTGAGTATTTTATTTGATGCACTTCCAGCAATTTTAATCAGCCCAAGCTCCACTGACTTCATTGGGACGCTGCCAGTTTTACAGCAGGTAGGTTCTGTTCCCCTGCCTATTGGCCAGGCATTTGTAATGCAAGAGTAGCAACTAAAACGGAAATGTTCAAACGGATCCCGGCTGTGATTTTAAGATAGAATAAGATTACGGGGGATTATCAGGACATTCCCCAAAGAGCTTTTCATCTAAAATATGTGTTCTTTTCTCTCCTTTTGTATAGGAAACATCTGTTGAGAAATGGCTAAGAGGCCATTGTCTTCAGTCCCATGAAAACCATTCCATGTCTTTTCCTATCTCATTTTACTCACAATTGCCCGACTGCTGAATATTGATTTCCTAGGCTGCTCCCAAGGTGAATGATAAGATGAATCTCTGACTCACAGAGTTGTCCTATTTGAGCTTGGCAAATAATTAGAGCTTGATGGAATGTTCTGCCGAAGCTGCAACTTCAATGAAATAGGGGATTTTGCACGTCCCAAATAATTCATGTGTGACCCAGGTCTGAAATTCTAGGCTGATTGCAACAGCCTGTGCAGCTTCCTCTAATCCACTTTGGGACTCTGGAATTTAATTATATACTGTTGTCCTGCAACCTACTGTGCATCTGAGGAAGGAGGCGAGGGGCAAAACCTCCCCTTTAAATGTCATGGGGCAAGTGTATGCATTTATTTAGATCTAGAACCTCCATACATTCAGCACCACAGTGGCATTCCAAGGACTGCTTACAATCTCATGGTAAAGTGCAATTCAATAAACTCAGATCAAAACCTCCACCCCACCCCAAACAAGCAACAATAGTCATATTACAACATTATAGTAGAAGGTAGAGTGTCAGATGACTATCTCAGTATATGAGTACATAGAGATAGGAGCAAATGATCAACAAATAACGATGGAGCAGCCATCTTTTTTTTCCAACACAGTGTTACTGGGAAGCATGCTATGCCATCATAAAGCGACATTCCCGGTACTATTTGTAAGAAACATTAGACTGCTCATTTCAGCACCATTCTTTTAATGCTAAAATAAAGGCAGTGGGGGAGAGATGGAACAACCACAAGGCCAATCAAACTGTAAGCATTCTTCTGCCTCATATTTGTCACCCACCAGTTGAATGACTATCTTCCTATCCATTTTTTTTGGGGGGGGGGTCCCCACCCCACTCTCTATGACCCCACAACGCCTAGAAATTCAGATTACCATATCAGCCCTGGTCTTGACCGTTCTCAGATTATCTGTTGACATAGTATTGGAATAAAAATAACAGTTGCATTCTGGAGCAGGAGACAATCAACACTCCTCCTTTCCCCCCAATATTGGTATCCAAAGATACCTTCTTAAAATGGATGCCTCTGCATTTCGAGCTTCTTGATTCCAAGTGAGTTCTATTTAACTATTCCAAAACTAAAAATTAAACGGGGAAAAACTTAATTATACAAAATTTGCCAAGAGGTTTTAATCAGTGCAAAGTGACATTAAAAATCAGCATTTCCCCACAGTGCAGTAATAGTTTCCATCCAATTTCTTTGTATAATGAATTCTGATCAACTTTCACTTCATGGGGGGAAATAGAAGAACCTGCTACACAGCCATACCTTCTCTGCAGAATGGTCCTTCGTACGGAGAGCTGGTGCAGTCACACAGGTAGCCATTTAATTTCTCCACACATTTACCTCCATTTTGGCAAAGGTTACCATAACTGCTGCAATGCCCAGGGCATCCAGGTTTCACACCAGGAGTGACTTTGGCCCTCTCTTCAAGATCAAGTTTCTGCCCATTTAGGTGAAGAGAACGAATACACCCCACAAAGCCCTTTTGTCTGGAAGCAGTTGCTCCTAGTACAAAGGAGACATAAAACACACCATGCTTTTATTTCAAACACCAACCCTTTACCAAAGCAAAGCCCTTATTAAATGTTTTCTAAAAAGGTGCTGTGAGATGCCAGTTCAAAGACTGTAAAATATGATGTCCAGTGATGCCATACTGATGTGCATGAACACTCAGCCTTATGGAGGGTGAAGGACACATGCAATCTTGGCCTCATATATCTAATGGGCTTCCCTTTCAGCAGTCTGGTGAGAGTCCAAGCTGCAGGGACAGCAAAAGTGGAGACTTGTTAAACCTAACGTGGACAATAGCTTTGGGGGCTGAATATATTTCTTCATGAAATCTTAGAACTGTTTCATACATTCCAAATTAAAAGCAAGTATTCTTGCAAGTCTCTACAGTGTCTGAAAAATGTGACCTGGGAAGCCTAAAATACCTGTAATAAGGATTTCATAGTACTCGTGTTATACCCAGAGCTAATTACAGTCTCCTTTGCATGCTAGATTTTGAGATATTGAAGTGACTTTCTTATGATCTCTGTTTCATTAATTCGTAACACTGGGTGGTGACTGGCGGGGTGGCGGGTAGTCCAGCTCATGTTGCCATCATAAATCAATGTATGCTTTGCTATTTTAAAGCCCTTAGCTTAATCTTTACCATAGGTGATCTAAGGTAGCAGATGAGCAAAGACTTCACTTGCAGAGCTCTGTATAGCCCTAATAGTCAAGGCAATGTTCATTTTGTAAGCATAGATACATTTCTGCCCAGCACTGGAAATGCTTCTATTCCAATAATTGTGAAAGGGTGTGAAAGGCTACTCACTGGTCAAGTGAAATCTGTAACTTATCCCATTTCCTGTTCTGATAAGAAGCTTAGACAATTGCAAAGAATGTTTGTCAGAAGCAAATCATGGTAGCAGAAGCAAATCATCCATCTAATCTATTTAGAACTATTTGAAAATTATGGACACCCATCGTATCCAACCACTCTGCTCCTGAAAAATCCAAACAGGGAAATGTGCTACTGCGTTGGAAGGACCATCCTGTCCTCAGAGATGTATTTATGGAAGGGTAAACCTGGTGCTTGCGCAGGGCAGAAAATGTGAGGAAACTGAGGTGAGTGTTACTGGGCATTTTGGGGATTAGGAACTTCCTTTTGGATGGTGTGATATGAGTTAGTTAGTTTTTTGCGGGTGTAGAAAAGGGAAGAAAGCATCTATAAACATCACTTAACTGTCCCTACCTACAAATAGCTGACTATTGAGCTGCAATCGGAAATGTCCTTCAGCTGGGGCCTCCAGAATCTTCTTTGGAAAGTCATCCACCCGAAGAGACGTTTCCTTGAGATTCCGTTCAGCATGTACATAATGCCACTGGTTGTCATTCAGGGCTGCAGGAGACTGGACGGTGATGCCTACTGGTCCATTTCCAACATCTACTGTGAAGGTAATCTCCTTAGGAGCTGGAAATAATAAGGTGAACTATGTGACTTTCTGCTGTGTGAAATAATATGAATCACAGGACCATTAGCTGATTTTGGTTGGCTGGTTGGTGGTGGTGGTTTGCAAATAAACAACCACATGATATGGTTCACTTCCACTCTCCATTATAGAATCCTTGCTTATAAATCAGATCACTGGTAAACTATTTGCATTTCATGAATTTTAATGTACTGTGTTGCTGCTCATCTTTCTGTGTTATTAATTAGTGCACATGGTGCACAGTCACTACTGTAGGAACAAATATTGGATGGAAGAATAACCATAAGGGCTAGGAGAGGGAGGGAGGGAGGGAGGGAGGGAGGGTGAATCCTCACAAAGATTTGGAGGCCCACAATTAAATCTAGCATAGATGCCAGTGCTTCCAGATTGTTCTAGGTTTGAAAAAAAAGCGAGATGAAAATCAGGTGATATCATGAATAAGCATAGCTATAGAGTGGGACCAGAAAGAATGTGAAGGAGACTAGTCTTAATGGCCACTCAATCATTATTTAATGTATATTAATGCAATATCAATAAAGATTGAACTAAAAATGAAAATTTCCAGGATCAGTTGGTTTTCAGGGGTCCAAATTATTTCCTCAAACTCATTGCACAGAGCCTACTCTGAGAGCCAGTGCGGTGTAGTGGTTAAGAGCGGTAGACTCGTAATCTGGTGAACCGGGTTCGCATCTCCACTCCTCCATATGCAGCTGCTGGGTGACCTTGGGCTGGTCACACTTCTCTGAAGTCTCTCAGCCCCACTCACCTCACAGAGTGTTTGTTGTGGGGGAGGAAGGGAAAGATGAATGTTAGCTGCTTTGAGACTCCTTCGGGTATTGATAAAGCGGGATATCAAATCCAAACTCTTCTTCTTCTACTACTACTCTTGCATTTTTCCCACTGTCTAAAGTACTTACTTCCCTTCTCTAGAGCTAGTTTGGGGCATTTTGTTACCACCCACTTTTCTTTCCAGCATGGTCCTTCTTTCCTGAGTAATAAATGGAATGGATTGATAGCTTAGTAGCAGAGCAGATGGTCTGAATGTAGAAAGCCCCAAGTTCAATCACTGACCTCTCTGGCTAAATGAACTCTGGAAACAAGATTAGGAAATGCCGTTCTCTGCGGTCCTAGAGATTCACCTCCAGTCATGGTAGACAATAATTGGCTAGATGGCATTATGACTCTGACTCAATATATTCAGTATTTGATGATGTCACTGTGGTATGTAGCTGTTCAAACTCAGTTATGAGATATGATGTAAGCAATTCAGAACAAGGGCAGGAGACATTGGCCTCACTCTGAATTGACTTTTGCAAGAACAGCAACATAGCTATTTTGCCTTCCCTATGCAATGACATTATATAGTCAGTTCAGAGTGATGTTATGCTTCCTATTGTCTCACAAAAAAAAAAAAAAAATATTGAAAGGGAGGAAGTTTTTGCAGCAATAAAAGCAAGCATTTTAGATGCCCTAGATTTTTGCAATTGATTGTCATTTCATATTAATGTCAAACTAAATTTTATATTTTTAGAATTATTAATAGTGTGCTAATATATATTAGCTAGGGATGTGGAAAAAAATTATTGAATATTTGCAATCTTTCAAACAGTGTGAAGGTCTAAGATCAATTCAAATCTGCTAAAATACTAACCACTTTAAAATGTCACCCTTAAATTTTCCTCTTTAAAATATACCTCTTGAAAAATATACATCCTATTTTAAATAAACTCAGTGGGTTCTCACCCTAAAGAAAAGTGAAATAAATTTAGGGACTTTTTTAAAAAAGGTATAATCAATACATGAATTATTCTGCTTATTAAATCACTGGTAGATGCTAGGACCTGCACAACCCAATTTGTAAAAACTGAACAGAATGAAAGGAGGTTATAGAAACTTTGTATTCCAAGCCAAAGCAGAGAATCTTACAAGTTAGTTAAGAGAAGATGTGCTCCTCAAAAGATTTATTCCACAAAATAAATCTGGAACATATGGCTCATAGAAAAAAACTTAGCTACAGAAATAAAAGAAACTGAAAGAACTGAGAACGACAACAATGCTCTTCTCACATATCTCTTGATAAAACATAAACTTGCTTGAAGTGCCTCAGGATTTCTTTTGTATTCTTATTAAACTAGGTCTGCTCCCATTTGGGAACACTTGTTAGCACCACTCACATCTTTTCTGGGTTGTCTGCAGTGAGTCATCTGTTGTGTGAACCATGTCTGCAGGATCAAGGCCTGGGATGTAGGTCTCATCAGGATCAGATTTGGGGGTACAATCAAATCCAGTGCTGAGTGAATAGGGGTTGAACAGGCAGTGTGGCAGCAGAAGTCAGCTGTAACCCTGTCCAAAAATGGATAGGCACAGCAGGCTCAGAAAGCAAATCTGAGCCAAGCCTGCTACCCCCTCCCAGAAACAATAACCTCCCTCTGACATACTTCCTTTATGGGAGAGCCTGGAGTGAGTTCGGTCAGGTAACCCAAATTAGTCTCAGCATGGCCTCATTATCAGTTATTGGGATAAGACTGAGCCATGAGTCCTGGCATGGCTACCTCTGTGAAAGCACCGTCTCTGCAGTAATTGGCTCCTCTGTTCATATAAATGGGAGAGGGCTTCCATCAACTTGCCCTCCTGCAGCTCCACACACCATATCCCACCTAATTTCCAAGAGTCTCCCTAGCAGCAGATGGGGAGATGGACAGAAAAGAGACTGAAGAAGGAAGAGGGAGGCAGGAAAATTCCAGACCATTAATGTGAACAGCTAGGATTTAAGCCATGGATTTTAATAAGCAGAGGCATGTCTAACTCTGAACTGGTTCAGGGTGTATACTTGAACCCTCAGCAGCTGATCTGGGGACTACACACCAAATATGGCTATTCAGCTGCAATATTTATTAGCTCAAAGAAGCTCACAATCTATCTTCTAATGAAATCACTGGTTCCATATTTGCCCACATTTTACACCAGCTGATTCGTTATTCTTTCATCAAAGTGCATGCTAAACTATAATATTGATGGATTGCATTATTTTGACATCGTTTTATGTCAAAGCCTTGCATTTTTTGTAAAAAAAAAAATGGCCCTTGAGAATGAAATATAGCACACTGAAGTATCAACCAAATAGGACTTTGATGTGCAATTAACACTAAAGCATACCTCATTACCTAGTGATAATGCACCTCGGCATTTACCATGGGTTTAATGAATCAAAAGGCCTTGGGGGCCTTATTTTATTAAATTTTATGTTGGAGTTATTATAACCATATTATGGAATGATGGCACTTCATTCCACGTTTGTTCAGCCTGATGGAATTTGGAACAGAATGGCCTTATTGCACTCCAAAGTCACAACACTGTTCTCCCCACATCCATTTCCATTAATAGGCTAAACCAGCAGAATAAAAGATAAGGTAAAACTACCAATAAGGTATTTTTCTCTTTTTAACGCGCTGGGCAGTAATTGCAAGTCAGTCCCCGAGTGAGACTGTGTGATTGACAAGTGACAAAAAGAACCATTAGGACCGTCTGTGTGTTTTGGGTCCCTCTCACTTCATGTTCATTTGCATGCCAACTACTTTCCAAAGGCATCTTGCATAAGTACTGTTTGTCATTGGCCAAAACCATCTAATACCAAGAGAGGCAAGCAACTGATAACTGAGCTGAGGAATTTTTTCTTCCCTTGACTATGGAGAATTGAAGCATTGCACACACACATACAGAGAGAGTGAAAGAGCACCTACACACTTTTAAAATGACTACATAAGGAAGTTTCTGAGAAGCACCCTCAGCTACTGCTATAACTGATGCCTTGATCATGTATGTGCTCACCAACCAAACAGCTACTTTGCCAATACATCATATATGACATACTTTCCTCCCAGTATTTTACTAATAATGCCATGACAACATAAAATTCATTTGCTGGACCAGTGGCACATCTGTTCCAAATGCCTCAGTTATTGTGTGCAGAGAGGCAGTTAAGGGTAACTGTGTCCAAAAGCAGGCCTTGTTCAAGCGATTGTCCCATAGTCCACCATGAAACGTGTTCATATGTGACCAGTTTTTACTTATTCTCTAGTGATGCTTTAGTGCACATGAATAAGATTATGCATACTCATACTAGTCTGTGTTCAATCTGCTTCTTTGTCTAATGGTGAAATTATAAACAAATGTAACAAACAAACAAAATCCATTTTGTAACACAGAGAACTTTACATGCAGCTGCTTGCCCCCTGCTCCCATTAATGAGATTTTTAACTGGCTGCAATTATTATACTTTTTACTTCATTTTGCATTGCTATTTTGTTGTATTTTACTATCATTTTATTGCTTTTTCTTTACCACTGTTAGCTACCTTGAGCACCATTTGCTGGAAAGAAGGGGTACATATGCAACAATGAAATAACAAATAAATAATATTTGACAGCCAGCCAGAAGAATGATCAATTCTCAAGGTGCTGCCAGCTGTAAAACTGAAATAGTTCTCAATTTTTGCTTATCCCACCCAGTCCTTAAAACATTTCTCCTAGAGTCCAGACCTCTGCAGTTTTGAAAACCTAATTCCAATCTCTAAAATACCACCACCACCATATTTGTTGTTGTTGTTAAACACACCTTACTGTATTTCCTACATTTTTTTTTAAAAAAAGAATGCAATGTATTCAATTGAAAATTAAAATATAATTCAATATATAAAAGGATGCAAACCCGCAATATCAGACATCAGTTCCCAAGCCAAGAAAATAACTCACTAGAAATATTAAACAAATGGGCAATTGCACACACCCATTCTCTGATGGTTAGTATGAACATTGTACCATGATATCAGAGTACACACTCACAGCTTATTTCAACTCGGATAAAGTCTTTCATCCCAAGATTTTCCAAGAAGACCCCGGACGCAGCTGTCGTCTTGAAGAAGAAGGAAATGTCTGCACTGAATTCTGCGTGGAAGGTGGGGAACAGAAGGTAGGATGCCTCAGTGTTGAAAGAGGCTGCATTCCAGAACTGTCCTGCAAATAGCAACAACCTTCTCTATAGTTAACCGTAAGCAGATAGTGGACAAAAATGCAACAACAACAACCCAAAGGTGCATCCTTTTAGCTCATCATAAAAAGACATAGCCTATAGAAACGAAGCCAGCTGTACTAAAGGAAAGAAAACACAAAATACACATAAAAATGAAAAGCTATGGATGATACCCAGTTTTGGGGGTCTACTTACATAACAGCCACTGTGCTAGCAGGAGCCTGTTCTTAGCAGGAGCACAACAGCTGAAGGCATTGGGTCTCTTTCATTTTGCTGAAGATGCTACATGACTACTGTTAACATTATACACAGTGACAGGTAAACTTGGCACGCAATCACCTGCCACAATGTCAGCTCTCCAAGTTCTTGTCTTAATGTTATGTTGGATGTCATCCAACAGATGCACAAGTAATATACTGTATATGCCACACACAGACTTCTACACAAAACCCAACCTAACAGCAAGTTTCTTTTAAAATAGTCCAACATGTGCCTTTAAACAAGCCGGACAGTGATATTATTTTTAAGAGTCTGGTTTTTTAAAAGTGGAATTTATATTCAAAGGAATCACACATAGGTCTTGTGCAGCCAGGGAATGGATACTGAAAAGGGCTTGTACTCACTATCTCCATAGCAACGCAAAGGGCCAATTCTCCACACAGCTTCAGAATTAGGTCTATTTGTGTCGGTGACAACAATCTGGTTCACAGGCAAGTGTTCTTTGAAGGAAAGGAAGCCAGTATCATTGGTCCTGGATATATATATGTATATATAAAAAGGCATATGAATAGAAGCTGAAATAGTTGTTTAATTATTACTTTGATTTCTAAAAGCATGTCCAGTGGATTTGAAGTGTATGTAGATAAAATGCATGTAATAGCTAATTAACACATGGATAAGCAGTTAAAATGCCTGACATCTGACATCTACTCACTACTCCCTCCACCTCCACTTTTATTTTTATTTTTGCAAACAGTCTGATGAACCAGAGTAGAAATTGGATATGGGAATTCTGTATAAATGCCCCATTTTTGGTTCCCTGGAGATGTTTCAGGATCCCAAGCAAAACCACTGTAGATGACTCTAGCCTGTGTAAATGTAAGGGTAGAAGTACTCTTTAGTGGCTTGCTCCTATTAGTCATGGTGTCTCTGCAACAGCATAGAGGAATAGAAATCATAAAGCAAATGCAGTGCCAGCTCTCATGGTATTCCACCATGAAGTAATAAGCAACACACAATCTGAAACAATCATTGGCAGGGTTAGAATCCCAAACAGGTAGCTGAATCTGCAGTAACCAATTTGCAGCATGCAATATAATAAGCGGTCAATACATAAGGCTTTTCCTTAGCACAAAAGAGAACCAAGCAGCTCTTCCCCATTTGCCTGTAACAGGGTGCTATTTCAGCAATGATGGCACAAGTAATTGATGCTACAGGCAGCAATCATTTAATACATGTCCGATTGATGCACAGTCATGCACACACTCATTGCTGTCAGCCTGGAAGTGGCCCAAAAATGGGGCAGAATGGGATGGACAAGGCTTATGTACACTCCACCAATGTGCTCAGGGATCAGGAATGGAACCTTCATGCAGAATGGTCGCCGCTTGTACTTCAGTGGTGTTACACAATTGTTCTGTAACTCCACACTTTGAACTGTTGAAACCAATTTAATGTCATGTTCAAACACCTGCACCAGCTGAAACTCACAAATGGTTTTCAAACATTGCCAAAGAGGATCCATTTCAATCATAATTATGTGTGATGCCTTTCATTGATGATTCTGTGGGATAACATATCCACATATAGTAAATGGCAACCCTTGTTGTAGGGTAGATGACCAACTCATGTCCCACAATTTCGGCCTTTGAATTGTGCTTCCCCATGCTGTATGGTAGAACGGGTGCTGAGAATTACTTGGTTCCAGCATCCAACTAAATATTTATATGCTGGAAAGCATCAGTGAACCTGTGTTGTGCACTCCAGAAAATGCACATCCTTCTGTTGTTGCTTTTTTAATGACACAACATAAAATAAAGCTTCAACAAATGAATTACTTAATATTTGACCACAACTCAGAAGGAGGGAGAGTGGAGCTTCTGTTTGAGTTTGCTACATTTGGGGGGAACAAGCTGGGGTTATCTACATTTTAAAAAATGGTGGAGAATTATAGAATTATATTTTTTTAAAACAACAAAACATCCAAAATGCCATCACCATCATGGCCTATGATATGAGTGGCAGGATACACACACACACACACACACACACACACACACACTCCATAGCAATGAACACTCAATCTGGTATATGTATCACACTTTACCAAGTATGAGGAACACATATACCTGAAACAGAGCTGCAACCTTGAGTTAACATGTGAAGATCATGGTGAGGAAATGAGAAACAAACAGGAATTTATTATGCAATAAAGTATTTATGTGAAAAGGCCCTTAGAGGACATTATACTCCTTAATGCTATCCCATATAATTTGATGTTAGCATGTCTCTCATCTGGCATTTAGATAAGATCTACAAAGTTTTAAACTGCACATGGAGCTCTAATGAGAATTCAACACCCATTCAACTATTTTAAGCACCTGGGAAGTCAGAAGAAAACAAAGTAGGTTGTTACAGTGCACATGAAATTTGTGCATGAATTAATCAAATGGAAGTCCCCCGTGCTAGGTTGGGACAGACTAAGGAGTGGTGGAGGGAAAAGAGCCAAAATGACAGCAATGCAAATAGATAGTTTTAGAAAGCAGAAGCCTTTCTGCTATATTCTATGATATTTGTGTGTGTATCAAAGTCTTTATAACTCAAGGTAGCATACCTGCTGTTCCAGTCTCCTGTCCCTTACTGGCCATAGACCTGCTTTGCTTTAGCAAGGTTAATGTATCATGTGCTTTCAGACAGCACCTTGTCCATGCACACCCAGAACTATGTGCGACATCCAAATGGTAAGGAAATTAACTAGTCTACTGGGCTGAACTCATTACATGTTTCAAATGTGACCCACTATTTCAGATTTGCATTAAGCAGCTGAATAAGCAACAACAGAGTTATTAAATGACAAGTAGGAAGTTGGACAGCATCCTTACAGAACTATTTTTTTCCTTCTATGTTGATATTTAGAAAAGCTCATTCTCTGTATTCCAAGATCCTGCAGTATTATAAACTGGTCATGTCTCTAGATGTGATATTCACAGTCTCTCCCCTCCTGCCCAACAGATGGTAGGGTAGTGGTGTCATTAAATATAATTTCATCCCTTATGGTACCCCTATTGGTATATCTTCTCCTTTTGCATTAATGAAACCTCTAGTGGGTAGCTAGGCTCAGTGGCATAGATATTTAATGAAATTTGTGATAGATACAGTACACTTGGAAAATATGTACTATCAGCAGATGTCTGCAGCTATGTAAATGGGAAAGAAGCCAATAAAACAAATCCTGAAAGTTTGAGACTAGCACACTATAGATGATTAAAAATGCAATGGAAGATAGCTTAATGAGATTCTTACATGCACCCTGTAGCCATGCAAGCTTCTGAAAGTTCAACAAGCATTATAGTAAACAGGATGCTATAGTTAATAATGGAATAACTGTGGTGTTAGAAGGTTAATAACATTAAGGTCAGGCTTATCTAGAAAGCTCAATAATCCCAAATGGTGGCTAGCATGTTATCCTCCATATGTTGGTTGACTTAAACTCCCATCAGCCCTGGCCAGCACAGATTATCAGAGTTGGAGTTCAGTCACATTGGTGATTCACAGGTTGCCCATTCGTATTCTAGCTCAAGACCCTCTTGTATCTGACAGAAGGGAACACAAAAACACTAAAAGGTCTATCAGTGCAGGTTGGTATAACAATGCAATTGCTGCTTATTTACTTTGTTACCCACCTTAGTGTCCTGATCAGAAACAGCCCTACCAGTAGTGGAATGCATTCTAATAAAATAATAGTAATTCTGAACATCAATTCTATCATACTAGGGAAGCACAGTTCAAAGGACACATGACTGTGACAAAAGCAGGACATGAGCCTGGGCTCTCACTTGACTTCGAGAGTGACAAGGGGTCCTTTGCAAACATATGGCCAAGCAAGATATGTTGGCAACTGAGTGATTGTTTTATGGAATTAAATTCAGATGCTGGAGCTCCTGAAGTAGCTGAGTGGGAGGGCATCTGCCTTGCATGCAGAAGGTCCCATGTTCCATCCCTGGCATCCCTCCAGATAGGACTAGAAATGAGCCTGTCTGAAACTCTAGAGAGAAATTGTCATTGTAGACAATACTGAGTTAGATGAACCAATGAATGGTCGGAATCAGGGCTTGTCCATACTTCCATTTGTCCCACCACTCTTCCCCGGGAAAACCCAGTCTTTACCGCTGAATCGGAGCAAACCTCAATCAGCTTTTCTCCAGATTGGTGTCTGCTGTGATTTAGCACTACATGGTTGGTTTTCTGGGGGGAAGTGGCATTTTCCCTCCACTACATTTCTGATCTGGATCTCTCTCCCCTGTGCACCTACTGCTGCTTATCTGCACAGGAGAGAAGATTGTATTGGTGCCAACAGTGGGTATGCTTTGAGAGTCTGCTGTCTTGCAAGGCTGGCTTCGCATGTATATGCATGCCTCAAATCCTCTGAGACACCACAGGGATTCCTGTGATGCACTTTCCATCTAGGAGAACTCTTGTTGATTTCTGTCTCAAGCAATGTTAAAGAAAGGGGAAAGGTGAACCAGTCTTGTTCACTGCTCATCTTTGGATATCCATTTATGCCTACTCTCAGTTTCCTGTTTCTAAACCAGTCACTGATCCATAAGAGGACCTCTCCTCTTAATCCATGTATGCTAAGTTTACTCAGGAGCCTTTGGTGAGGTAGATTGTCAAAAGCTTTTTGAAAGTTTAAGTACACAATGTCAATTGGATCACCTCTATCAGTATGCTGGTTGACACTCTCAAAAGACTCTAATAGGGTAGTGAGAGAAGATATGCCTTTGTACAAGTCATTCTGCTTCAGGAAGACTTGTTAATTAAACTTTTAACCATGCTTTCCACCACTGCAACACTGAGCTCGTTCCCTTATAAAGGAAGGAATCCTGCCAGGGTGGCTTGAGGAATTCAATTTCTGTGCATTCTGATGCATATTGACCTGATAAACACCTCCCGGACTAACGTGCAGATCAAATTGCAATTTTCTCTTGGATTTTGTAAGCAAATGTGTACATTAGAATAAATATATATTTAAGAACGCATACATGGGGATATATTCTTGTGCAGATTTTTTAATAAAATATTTCAGACTAATGTGGAAGCCAGACAGAACAGACACATGCAAAACTGACACTGATTGATATAGATGCCAAATTATACCAGTGCAGCATAAATCTGTGGTGAACTAAAAAGGGGGGATATTGCAGAAATAGACAATGAACAAAGCACCACAGTCAAAATTATCTGTGATATAGAATGGCTTCTATGGTAGAAGAAAGAGATAGATGGTAGCTATTCTATATATCACAAATAATTTTAACTGGGGGGGGGGTATTCATTTTCCAGTTCTACAAAATCTGTTTTCCCCCAACTTTACCATTTTCTTACTGCATTATAATTTTTCTGTAATATAGATTAGGTGTCAAAACTGAAGAATTTTTATTCTTCAAAGTGTAACAATTTGAAGATGGGAGAGTTTCTACTTGTTATGTGCTGTTTTTCAGCTATCTTCCCTTCAAAAAATTCCAAACCAAATACTGTATAAATTATTTAACTGAAGGTAATGTGCAGAAACTTATACTTTGTGGAACTGCTTTGCTCAAGAGAATTATATATTTACTGCAGACAGGTGCATGAAACCAGAAATGAAAATGCATTCATACAGTATATACACAAGGGTCATTCCCACGCATGGAGCTCTTCATTTCAGTGAAGGAGACCAATCTGCATTTCAGGCAAAAGAGCTGGCAAACCCAAAGGTATATACTTTCCCCAGAAGATGTTGGTGTTCAGGTCTTGGCTTGCCTCTGGGGGTAGAAATTCTACATAGTTTGGGAATGCCCATCAAGAATGCCATATATGCCTTTGTAGTCCTAGTTTGATGCAAGAGTGGTAAAAAGAAGTGCTCTTGGTCAACCTTCTGGAAATTAACTGATATAGAGCTGGATGCAGACTAAAAAAATACTGTACTGAAACCTTAGTCCATAAAATTGTATACAACTCTCTCTGAAGTTCTTCTGGGTTAGTACCAGCACTGCAATTTCAAAGCAATCACAATGGAGACCCAAAAATGGAAAGCTCAGAATCCACCCTCTTTTATTCCTACTAAACTTGCACAACCCTTTTCATAAGTTTACACATTAATTTATTCACTTCTGTTTTATTGGTGTAGGGCAAATCTCCATAGTTACCATTCGTCCTTATCTGCATCACAGTTACAGAAGTATCTCAGATCGAGGCAGCTTTCCTCCAGTCCACATGCACAGCGCTGGGCTCCAGGAGGAGACCCTCCCCAGTAAGGATGCTTCTCATTGGCTCGACCAACCCACCAAACAAATGGCATTCCATCTGGGGAAACAAAAAGAGCAGAACTGCCATAAGAAATCTGAAGTCAGTCGGCAAATCGAGAAAAGATGTAAGAAGTCCTTGTTCTTGCTACAGCTGGGATGGAATATCATTCTGCATCTGATTTAAAATAAACATTGGAAATCTGAAGGTCAGCATATTGAATCCAATGTTTCAAATTTACATATTCAGCCATACCTAATATGTTTTTGTACATCCTGATCTTAACTAAGAGAGTGGTGATTTCAAAGCATCCCGTGTTTTAAAATATATTTAAATGAATGATATCACCAAACTACAGTGGAATCTCGGGTTATGTACCGTCCTCCTTACGAATGCTTCGGGTAACAAGATCTGCTAACCCGGAAGTAGATGCCCCTTGTTGTGACCTTTGCCCCAGGATACAAGCGGAAGTCACATGCCAGTGGTGCAGCGGCAGTGGGACGCCCCATTAGCAAAAGTGCACCTCATGTTAAGAACGGTTTCGGCTTAAGAACTGACCTCCGGAACAAATTAAGTTCATAACTGGAGGTACCACTGTATTCTCTAAAATGGGAAAGTTACTTGTTGTATCGCAGAGGTGTATAAAACCATTTAGTTCCCAGAAAAATTTGAGGAAGTGCCAAAAACAGGCATGGCCAACGTGGTGCTCTTCAGGTGTGGTCAGACTGCAACTCCCATCAGCCCCAGCCAACATGTCCAATGGCCAGGTTGGAGGTACCATGTTGGCTAAACTCTGGTCTACAGGAGATGCGAATAGTTGTAAGGGTAGAGTTTCTAATCAAACACTGCATTTTTAGAAACCTATAAAAAAAAGAATAACTGCACATTCATTATGCACATTTACAGCCAGCCAAAGTGGCAACCCAGTCAGATGGGTGGCATCTAAAAAGATAAAATTGTTGTTGTTATTAGTAGTGTAAAGTTCCGCCAGGCTTCCTTAACTATGCTGACAACTGATGTAAATGGTTTGAAGGAAAGTTTGAAAGTAACTGCAGGACTTCATTTGAGTCAAGTATTTTGGTAAGGCTAAATTTCAATGTTGACTGTGGCCAATTCTAAATTGTGTAGGGAGCCTATGTTAGTACAACTGGCTCCCTGCATCAGATGTTTGTTCTCCAATGTGTGGGGCTGCCATGGACAGTAATATGATGGAGCTAGAGGCTCCATCCCCCATTGAGTGAGAAGCATAAATATTACCAGATCTACTTGTGTATCTATGCACACATCCATATGTCAGGAGTGCTCTGATGGTGTTTCCTGCTTGGCAGGGGGTTGGACTTGATGGCCCTTGTGGTCTGTTCCAACTCTATGATTCTATTCTATGATTCTATACAATGTGTTGTGTTAAACACATGTTCACAGAGCTCCTAATTTTAGGATCTTCATTTGAAATATTTTGCACATCAGACCCTATTGCAATGGTCATGAATACTATTAGAATAATAGAATTGTAAAGTTGGAAAGGACCCCAGGGGTCATTTAGTCCAACCCCATGAAACACAGGGATCTCCTTTCTTGAAGCACATGTCTTACATTTTGGAGACATTTAGCAATGGCCAATAAATGCCAATATAAACTTGCTTGATTTTAACTTGGCTAACATAGAATAAAAAATGGCTTCTATAGCTTACGCTGCCAACACATGAATATAAAATAATACAATCAGTGCTTTTTTCTTTAAAAAATGTTTAGGGTACTCTCATTTTCCTACTCATATTGAAATACAGTCCCTCGATGAGGTCAAACTTAGATTTATGAAATGTTTAGGGGTATGTGTACCCCTGCATCCCCCCAGAAAAATTGTATTCACTGAATACAATTATTAGTTGTACATTACACAGACCCATGCTGCCCGGAGTATGCACAGTTCCTAGAAGAGATATAGACATAGGCAGAGATATACCTTATACGGAGTTTTGGGAGTTTGGGGAAGCCCAGCCAGATGGGCAGGGTATAAATAATAAATTATTATTATTATTATTATTATTATTATTATTATTATTATTATTATTATCAGAATGAAAATAAGACTAAATAAATCAGGAAAGGTCATATGTAAATAGCTGGAGTTTAGGCCTTGGGGGACTGTAGGTGAGTGAGATCCATGAAATAGAAAAGGCAGAAAGAAACCCAAAGCCGTTGAATGAAAATTTTCCAAAGATTAACATTTCAAAATAGAACTTTCTGATCTCTACTCCTTAATTCATTTATCAGCTATAAATGTAGCTAGGTATTGATACATGAAAAATAAAAGAACTGACATGCAAAAATGATTTGAATTTTATGCAGGCTAGCTTCTTGTCTATGGAAAATGTTAGCAAGAGCTAATTGCATTATATGTATTCATAACAACATTTTTTAAATAATAATAAAAAACATGAAACATGAAACGAGGTTAATTACTAATTGCAGTGGACTAATTAAGAGAAGCTTCAGCAAACTGCTCAGTCGGGTTTGCATTGCCCACTGCTTTCCCACAGATCCTATTGCTTTCAAATTTCAGTAATGCAAACAATGAAACAAAGAGAGAAGAATGATTATCAGGTCATCACAAATTAGGAAACAAGGGCTTTGCCCAATGCCCAATGGTACTCATTATAAAAACAGAAAAGACGACAATATGAATTCCCCTAGCATATATCTTTCAGTTTTGCATTTTTTGAACTTGTGAATACAAGTTGGAATATTAATGTGTATCACTGTCAACACATTCTTTTAAAATTATTGTTGCAAACAATTACAGCAGAGAGAGAGAGAGATGATGGTATGCAAGTGGATGGCAAACTATGATACCTTCCTATCCCTTTCTATGCTGGAAACCAATCATCCAGCTAGCAGGGGTGTGCACCAGAGTAAGAAGAATCCTGGAGCAAAATGGGAAACCTCAGAGGTATTTTGGGCTTGCCAGAGGCAAAGTGGAATCTCTATGAGATGGTAATATTCAAAGGGAGGAACCCTGAAGTGTTCCATGGCACCTCATCAATCCAGACATACACAGGCGCATGCACACAAACAAAATGCTGCAGAAAAGCAGTTGCTGAAAGTGAATGTATTGTGTTTAAGCTTGCTATAACACCAGAATAGAATAATGAGGGAAGGGGGAACAGACACCAGTGTGGGGAAAAGGTATAGAGGGAGAGGTCCTTTGTGACAGATCAGTACATTGTGAAACCAAAGGCAATTTTACTGACTAGTGCTCTCGAATTCCAGTGCTTTCAGGAAGGGAATAGCTTTGCAAGAGCAAATTTTATGTCTCTAAGTTTATGGATGATGTCAGGATGGGAATGAAGAAGGTTGAGAGGAAGAGCTCCTCTGTGACTAATCAGAAGGAATTGTTTTACTCAAAAAGCAAACCCATTACTTCTTCTCACCACAAAATCATCTTTAAAGGAATAATAATAATAATAATAATAATAATAATAATAATAATAATTTATTTTTCCCCAGCCACTCTGGGCAACTCCCAACAGAATATTAAAAAGACGATAAAACATCAAACATTAAAAACTTCCCTAAACAGGGCTGCCTTCAGATGTCTTCTAAAAGTCAGATAGTTGTTTATTTCCTTGACATCTGATGGGAGGGTGTTCCACAGGGCGGGCACCACTACTGAGAAGGCCCTCTGCCTGGTTCCCTGTAACCTTACTTCTCGCAGTGAGGGAACCACCAGAAGGTCCTCGGAGTTGGACCTCAGTGTCTGGGCTGAACAATGGGGGTGGAGACGCCCGTACAAATGGCCCAGGACCAATTCATCTGCAGTCTGGCAGGTTTCTTACTCAAGGACACTTTCCTCAGGCATATTGCTTACAGAACACTTGGGGAGATTAAGGAATTTCCATCCTAAAACTGTGATGGCTGCCCTTGTGGGACAAGCACTGCAAATATTCTTCTGGAAATTGGAGGAGCCATGCCTCAGAAGGGACAAATTTTAACCAATCCTGCCCCATATTAAAAAGTTATAGATTCTGTTCTTTTTTAAAGCAAACCAACTTTAACGACAGCCAGCACAAAAGCCTCTGGACCTATTTGGCAAGTTTTATTCACTTTGAAAAGGCTTCTATACCTGCAAATTCCATCCACTTATGTGGCTGTTTATAGACTGCTGAATTAGGGTTTAAGCCAAACATTGTGGCTGGGGCACACTCCTAATTTATACTTATTAGTACTACCTCGTTTTGGAACCAATTGATATTCTATAAGATGAGTCTTTCTTTTCCTTGAAGGGCTAACGGGGGGGGGGGGAGTGCACCAGATCCTGCCTAATCAACTGTTTGCTATGCCTTTTATAGAAATTGCAGGAACATCCAAGTGTATTTAGGATTAGCAATCTAATTTAACTGACAATTTAAATAGACACGACAGAAGTTATCTGCCTAATTAAAAATGTGCTAATTCGGGGGAAGACAATATTTAGCTTTAAAATACAACTTTGTGTGGCTATTAGGAAATAATGGTGAACATTAATCAAAGTCAAGCTGCATATTATTGCCTCTTGGATAGGATCATTAAACTAGAGCATAATCATATGATAAACAGCCATCGCTGGGGTATTAAGAATGAACAGTTTTAAAACGTCTTCTCTGTGTTTGACTATATCTATTTTATTGTACTAAACCAACCAAAAGATATATGAAAGTCTTTGATAGTAGCAGACTTGCCAAAGCTTGAGTCATTTAAAACCAGGCTAAATAGAGAACTTGCTAATACACTGGAGGCAACTATCTGACAAAGGATAGGGAATAGACTTCTATGGTCTAATGTATCTTTTTAAGTATCTCTTGTAGCATCTGATTCTGCCACTAAGAAATGAAATAGTAACTCACTTGAACTGCAATAAAGAGAGGAATGAGGGTCATAGAGACCCTCATATAGGTTCAACAAAGAACTTTAACACATGCTTTAGAAGGATTTAATTATGCTATTCCTTGACTGTATTTGCTTAACATGCTGTTCAGAAGCAATATAATTATACTGTTATGTTTTTGTTGCTCCACAGTGTGCCCTCATATATGCTTACCACAGACACCTTAAGTGGACCAAAATAAAAACAAAACCTCCAGCAAAAAGGGTCTGTTCTAAGGCACCGGCTCTCAATGGCAAAAGATACAACACACGTGCTGCCTACCTTTTGCGTAGACCTTAGTAAAGCATGGTTCAATTTATCTAGCACAAGATGGCTACACAACATATATGTATTTACTTTTACATGCTCAGAATTTGCCAGTGCTGTGTGTAGACATAACAAGTTTCAAATTCAAATTCTTAGAACAGTTATAACACAATTAACATCTTGGAGATTTCTCCTCAAAGATGGCGTTTTCAAGGATCCACAATCCCTTCACTGGTTTTTTTTTAAAAAGTGGCATCTGAACTCATAGCAAAAAGGGATAAACCTTTGAGACATTAGGGAAATTTCCTTTAGTCAAGAGAAGAATAAATAATTTTCCTAGCTGACTTATTTTAAAAGTGTATTACCTATGCTTTATACACTATTGCAGGGGAAGCCCGATATGCTCGAGATCAGGCATAGGCAAACTCAGCCCTCCAGATGTTTTGGGACTACAACTCCCATCACCCCTAGCTAACAGGACCAGTGGTGAGGGATGATGGGAGTTGTAGTCCCAAAACATCTGGAGGGCCAAGTTTGCCTATGCCTGCTCCAAATGTTGTTTCATTCCAATTCCCATCAGCCTCAGCCAGCATATTTAATGTTTGGGGATGATGGACTCTACAGCATGCATGCATGCGCACGCACACACACAGACACACACAGCAACCTCTGCACCACTCCCTCAGGCCCATACAGTAGGGTTGTGTGCTGGATTCAGCCAAAGCCTGAGTTTTGAACCAAAGTCGGCTGATTTGGGGGAACCTGAGCATCAGTTGACTTGGGTTAAGATAGCCCCAGTTCATCACAGGATGGCACAAAGTGATGCAGGGCTGTCAGGGCATAGGAAGGAGAGGCCAGAATGGGCAAAAATAAGGAGAAACCATGAAAAAGAAGGACCTCCAAGGCTACCATGTCTTCATGGGACAAGGCAAGGGTGAGGATGAGTGGATGGATATCTTTCCTGCTCAACCTCTACTTCTTCCTGCCAAGCCTCTCCTTGTCTCCTCCACCTAAACCACCACCACACAGGGAGGCCACTTGTGAAGGAACAGCACCACCCAGAATATAACCCCATTTGGTACATGAAAGGATTCAGTCCTGCACAGCATCAGTTGCTGTTCAGAAGGAAGAATCACTCTGCAGGATCAGACCTTCCTGCTCTTGGTCAGGAGTGGGGGAGAAGGAGATGCAGCACAACCATAAATAATACTCGCATTTGTCTTACTCCCTCATTCTCAATTTTAAAGCACAGGGTTGAAAGAAACAAATCTCCTCTTCACTGAAAGTTCTAAGCTATTTCTTTCTTCACGAAGAGCATATTAAGTTCTGCAAGCCACCCATGGTCTCGCACAGCAGGAATTTAACTTTACGTGTCTATGAATAAAAAACCACTTGTGGCAAAGCACTGCAGCTTGATTCAATGTTCATGTTATTTTCTGTAACATATTTATTTTGTCCAAAATAGCAGATGGAAACCAATTGCACCGATAAGCACATTAAGAGTTGCTATATCTCCCCCCCCCCCAATTCCCATTCTATAAGACAGAGAATTCACTCATAATAGACACATTAGGGTTTTTATATCAGGCGCAGCAAAGAGAGAACTGGGCTCGGAAAAGAGAAAGCAAAGGGGATGGGAAGAAAAGAAAGCTGATACAAAAAGCAGAACAGCTATGGAGAGTTTGTTTCAACAAATGCTGTTCCACACAAGCTCTGTAGTCATCAACCCCACCTCATCCAATGCAGTTTAATAGAAGATACATAACTGTCAACCCCTGACCTCTTTATTTAATTCCTGCACATGAGGAAAGATGTATGGCTGCTGCAGCAAAAATAAAGCTGCCCTAGATCTATCTTTCTTCTCTGTAACATTTAGTAACTGAAAAGCTGTATGTGATATTGTCAGACTTCTGAGTTTTCCTATTTCTATAAATACTAGTCACTGAAGTGGTGTAAGAGGCTGGAAATTTGGATTGCAATGACACTGTCGTGTTTTTACTTGCTAGATGGTGTGCGGGAGAATGGGGGGGGGGGAGATGCTATTTTTGTCACTATTCCTGACACATTTTTGATAAGCATTTATTTTTCATTTATGTATACCCTACCTGACAAAATAGAAGAGTATAGAAAAACAAGAAAATTGCAAGCCAGCTTGCAAAGTCACATTTTGCAATCATCTATTAGACTAGCAGAATCCCTAACATGGCAATCTTGTACATATCCTCTCGGAGGTAAAATCCATTGAGTTCAATGGAGATTATTCTCAAGTAAATGGTATAGTGGGACTGCAGCCTCAAAGACCAAAGATTTACATTTCCAGAAAAGCAACAGCTGTGGAAGGAATGACATGCAATCCTCTTATCATTGACTAAGGTAGTCCAGTTCATCTTGCCTGTTGTCAATGATGGATAGTTAGCCAAGTGTCATCTTTCTAGCCAATCTTTGAAATTTGGTGTACTAGCGCTGAAGTCTTTGGGATTGTTGGTATACCAACAGCTATAGAAAACATATTTCGAGAAAATATTGTTGAGCTATATAGCTTGGCTGCATAATGACAATATTTAAGAATGGTGTGTTACCCTAACTAGTACTGTGATGACGCCATCTTATATTTAGTACATATATTTAGGCTATATGCATTTTTTATTAACCTCTTGATGTCACAATTTATTATTATTGGGCATAGAACCCAAAATTTGCCTTGTGTTTGCACCTGTGCTTTTTTTTGGGGGGGGGAGGATGATATGGGTAGAATTCAATGCAGTGTTAATGGGGTATGCATGTGAGGAATGAGGTCCTCTCCTACAATAGGACTTTCCCTTTCTCCTCCCCTTGTGCCCCCCAAAACCTGCTCAGGAGGCTCATTCAGCTCTCCAGAGCAAATTTATAGGGTATAGCAAGGTATAGGGGGAGAAGAGGTGAGAAAGCCCCATTGCATGAGCAGACCTTGTTCTGTGCATGCAACAACTTAGCTGAATCTCCTACACCACACATTCTTGAGTTGCCTTGTGCTATTTCTGCTTTGAACTGCAACTAGTATTCCAACCAACAGAGTAGAAAACCAGCTCTGCTGTCCCCATTCTCTATAATGGGAAATCTAATCAACAAAGTAGGTGAAATTTTCAGAGCACAAGAGTCTCCCTGATTGTATTAAATCTACCAAATTGCAAGAAAATTGGGCCAGTAGCTTTTTGTCGGGGAAGTAAAAGAGATTCACTTTCCTCCATAATCTCTTGAGGGAGGACATGTGTCCCCTGCTTTTCATAAACTCATAGAACTGTAGAGCTGGAAGAGACCCTGAGGGTCATCTAGTCCAACCCCCTGCAATGCAGGAATCCCAACTAAAGCATCCATGACAGATGGCCACCCAACCTCAGCTTAAAAACCTCCAAGGAAGGAGAGCCCTCTAACTTCCAAGGGAGTCCGTTCTACTATCAAACAGCAATTACCACCATAAAGTTCTGCTTGATGTTTAGTCCAAATCTCCTTTCTTGTAACTTGAATATATTGGTTTGGGTCTTATCCTTCAGAGCAGGAGGAAGCAAGTGTTCTTCATCTTCCGTGCAACAGCCCTTTACATATTGGAAGATGTCTATTGGTTCCTCTTTTCCAGGCTAAACATACCCAGCTCCCTCAAATGTTTCTCATAAAGCTATTCTGGGCCCTCATACCCTCCAAGTGTCCCACTTTAAGTGGGGCACCCTGGAATGACATGAGCCATCCCAGCTTTTGATCCCAATACCAGATGTCCCATTTTGGCTTCTTTGGTCTGGTCACGCCAAAATGCAGGACCAAAAGATGCACTTTTTTGGTTCTGCACTGTAGGTGCAAGTCAGTTGGCTCACCCCAGAGCACAGGACCAAAAAATGAAAGAAAAAATTACATTGTCTCTGGAAAAATAACTTACCTCAAAATAATGAAGAGGTGGCCAGTTGGTGTATATTTTTGTTTTTGTTTTTTGTTTTTTAAAAAAAACTTTGCAGCTTCCCATCATCTTTTCTTCTACTGAGCTTGTTTTCATCCTCTGATAGGCCTTATAAGAATCCAGCAGGTTCCCAATAGGTCTAACACCATGAAGCTGTCTAGAATGCTGCCTGCTGAGTTCTGAAGATCTCTGGTGTTTTGTTTTGTTAACGCAGAGAAATGCAGGATTTTTTGTAAAAAAACACACAAACAAACCTTAAACAAAGCTTTTAAGTTTAAAAACTATCCTTCACTGCTGTGTTTAACAAAAACAAAAATCCAGAGCTTTTCACTGCTTTGCCAGCAACATTCGAAGCAGCCTAATTTAAGCCAATGGACTTGGATCACAAGAAAACAGAGAGCTGTTCCATTCAGAAACATATATAGACAACAGGTCAACAGAGTTACACATGACTTTGTGGGTGGGGTATTGACATCACACTTTGACATAGGAGGGTACCATGATCAATTCGCCTTGCTATTCAACCTACACACTGAGCCAATGCTCACTACCATTTATAGTATGAATATAAATCTAGCATGGCTCACAATGAATTACTTTGAATTTAGGTAGCAAGAACATAATTTTGTAGTTAGCTTTCAATGTTAGACAGTTAGAAATAAACAGGAACTCTATATTTTTAGTAGTGCTATATTCAGAATATTTGTCAAGATTGCTTTGAAAGATTCTCCAGAGATTCTCCTGATGCTGTTTCAGACAGCCCAGTGAAGGAAATTTGAGAGAAACTGAATCTAGCATTAAGCTCCCTGGCTCTTTGATAATTGGGCACCATAACACAAGCAGAAACCTAAGAACTTGCAGTCAATTGGTACAAGTAAATTAAAGGTGTTTTTCACTGATGCAGAAAATTAACACATTGTGAATCCCCTGCTACAGTATATAAGGGACAAGTAAAAATGAGCTTCTTTTGACATGAATAGTCTTAATGGCAAGGCTAGGAAGGTTGCTGAGGCTGCTGTTCATTGACCAAATGAACAAATGATCTGATTCAGTATAAGGCAATATTAGCAGATCACTAGGCACCCCCCCCCCTGCATGCTTTAACAGAGCTGCATCTCACAGTAAGCAGTAACAGGTCATACGGGAAAGGATGGAGGCTAGGAGAGATGGTGCCCCAGAAGACTCAAGCAGTGGTGTAGTGGAACTGGAATTGGAATGCAACACAATTCCACTCTCCCAATAGGTTTGCTGTGCTATACAAAGTTTTCAGGAGTTGGAAAAACAACCCCTCCTCAACATCAGTAAGCTGTTGGCACTGTTTGAAGAAACTGTCAGACACCTTAGCACTGAAAAATAACAGGACACTTTGAACTGCATGAAGAATAGAAGGGTCACTGATTCTTTTCTGCAGGCTCCATTAAGATAAAAACCACAGTGAAATTCAACATCCAGGGGTTTGCTGTGACTGAAGAATGAGAGTGCATTTATTCCCTACTCAAAACAAACATAACTGCTCCAACATGGGTTGGAATATCTAAAGCATTTGCTATGCTTAGAACTGTCAAGCCCTCAAAAGCTGTGTTAAGGTAAGTGGCTACTAAATATCTACTTTCTGGATTCTTTTAAAGAGCTCTTTGCAACTATACAAAAGTGTATATTCACTCCTCAATGAGTATCTTCCATTTTGTTCCATTTTGTTCATTTTGATGACCAAGATGAATATAAGCCTGGTCCCACAAAAGCAAAAACAAAAAACCCCTTCTCTTTCATATTATAGTGGTACCTCAGGTTACATACACTTCAGGTTACATATGCTTCAGGTTACAGACTCCGCTAACCCAGAAATAGTGCTTCAGGTTAAGAACTTTGCTTCAGGATGAGAACAGAAATCGTGCTCCGGCGGTGCGGCGGCAGCAGGAGGCCCCCATTAGCTAAAGTGGTGCTTCAGGTTAAGAACAGTTTCGGGTTAAGAACGGACCTCCGGAACGAATTAAGTACTTAACCTGAGGTACCACTGTATTTGTGTCCTACAACATATTGACTTAGACATGACTTTTGGAGGGATAGCCAATGCTTCCTGGGGTTGTTGGGTTCCAGCTCCCATCTGCCCCAACCTGCATGGCCAGTGATCAGAAATGATGGGAGAGAGCTGTCTTCCAATAACATCCAGATAGCACCATACTAGCTACACTGAGGTTCTCCTTCGGATATTTTTCACATTGTTGATATTTACAGTACGTCCAAACTACACATCCCTCTGCCCCAAACCATCTATCTTTTCACATGTCATGCCTCCTATGGGAATGCCACTGTCTAACATTAAAAGTTTAAAGTTAGACAGACTTCTCCCCTGCCCACACTATTGCTCCCCACTCTTCAATTTACCCAGATGATGACTGGACCCCACTGTAACTTAATTCCTTCACCTGCAACCTAGTGACTTCATTTCATAATACCAATATCTCTTGAATGGTCCAACCGCTTTGGAACCTTAAGGTGAAACTCTACCACAGACCACAGTGGTCTACTGTGTATAAGGAAGTATCTCAAGTAACCTTATCCTGAGCTGTATATTTACTCTGTACTAGGAGTAATGACTGGTTTACACAGCACAATTCAAAGTGCTGGTGTTGACCTTTAAAGCCCTAAACGGCCTCGGCCCAGTATACCTGAAGGAGTGTCTCCACCCCCATCATTCTGCCTGGACGCTGAGGTCCAGCACCAAGGGCCTTCTGGGGGTTCCCTCATTGCGAGAAGCAAAGCTACAGGGAACCAGGCCGAGGGCCTTCTCAGTAGTGGTGCCCGCCCTGTGGAACGCCCTCCCATCAGATGTCAAAGCGATAAATAACTACCTGACATTTAGAAGACATCCCCTGTTCAGGGAAGTTTTTAATCTGTGATATTTTACTGCATTTTTTGTTTCTATGGAAGCCGCCCAGAGTGGCTGGGGAAACCCAGCCAGATGGCCGGGGTACAAATAATAAATTATTATTATTATTATTATTATTATTATTATTATTATTATTATTTACTATTGGCAGTGGATGAGCAATCACAATTTGCTCGCTACCCCCTGAAGTGCAGAAACAGGCTTATTATGCTTCTGCTAGGTCTATCTGAAGACTCTGCTTCATATGCCTCAATTACCAAAAAGTATAAATGTGGATTAAGTCCACACACATGCAGAAATTTAGCCTTTTACTGAAATGATTTCTTGCTAGGCTAGCCATCTTTGTACTATGGAGCAAGCAGTGCTCTAATGCACAAAGAAAAGAGAGCTACATTATTTCATCACCATTCCTGGAAAAAGAGCTAGGAGTCAAATCCATTTTCTAATGTGCAATCCATTTGGAAAATTGGTCTAAATGTACATTATAGTTGTGCATTTCCTTGTAGTATGCTGGTTGAATTTAATAAATACCCTTTGTCCATGGGATTGAGACCAAGCAGTGATTCAAAACAATGATTCCAGCCCCCTAAACAACCATTGGTAGAGGGAGCTCCACTGACTATAAAAATATATCCCTGCAATCCATGTTGTGAGGGCTGGAGTTAAAATGTCTGTTCTCCCACATAGTAGCAAATAGGTGCATTAGAGAAAGAACCACTCTTCTATACTCATGTTCTTCAGGTCCTTCCCCTTTTCACTCACCTTGTGTTTATATGAGCTGACCATTATTTCTGTCTTGGCCATTATATATCATAAGGGCAGGAGAAGAAAGCAAGGCTACTTTGTTTCCTGTCTGACATGTACTTAAGGAACACGAACTCTTCCCACCCACTTATTTGACCTTCAAAGTTATATATAACTTTGCTCCACCTATGCATTCTGATAGCATGGAACATTCTGGGGAACTTTTTTCCTCCGTTCTTTAAAAATAAACCCGCCAGTATTCCCTAAATTTTGCACCCACTGATCTTGCTCAGAACAATAAACCACCCCAAATGAAATGCCAGCACCAACAATGGAGAAGGGACTTATTTACCCTTGTTTTTGTCCCAACAAAGGAATTGCGTCCCACATTTGGTGAGTCACCAAAAGTGCTAATACCTCTCATTAAACTTCTTTATAGTCTAATGTGTTAAAATACATTAAAGAGCAACTGTAAATAAATAATTGCTGATTCAACACAGCTGTCAGCCTCTGAGTAATTCCAGCACTGGAAAAGTTACAATTAATGTCAGTAGTTAATGTTCTAAGTGGTGGAAAGGGGAATCATGCTGCAATAAACAAATGCAGTCAATTACAACTTAAGGGCATATACAAACCACTGCACCATCACGACTCAGCTGTCCTACTCACAACCAGCAATTATGTCTCTGTTGGTCAAAGCAGCGGGGATGTCATTTGTCATCCCAGGGTGTGCTCAAGGGCTGCAAGATTGTGCAGTTTGGAAAAATGCAGCTGTAGCAGAACATATGTATAGGCAGCACCATGAAATGAACTGGCTATAAGCCAGCATGCTGGGATAAAAAAAAAAAAAATGCCAAGAGAATAGAAATGAGAAAATTCATAGAATACTGTACCCAGCAGACTCTTGGCAATACATCCTGACCAATTTTAAAGGTCAGCATGACAATAACCCATCTTCTTTATGGAGCATCTTAATCAGTTTTGAAATGTTTTTCTTACCTAGTGAATAATGAATTTTCTAGCACTCATCTCTTCTGCTTAATATATGTTACTGGTCTTCGCATCCCAGCTTTAAAATAGGCCATAACCATGTGCTATATGGATCCATCCCACATACATGGAAAGGAACTGGAGTTCATATGTGCCTGCTCAGTACTAGAGAGAATCCAGTTTCACTTCTTCTTTTCTTCTTTTTTGACACATTCTATGTAAAAGGGTTATCACATTTTCAATGTTTGCACAATTATTAATTCCAGCTTATGGCTCTGCATAAATCATCCAACATGTGGGGGGGTTTTTTAACTCATTTTCTTCCAAAACCTCATTCCCCCACATAGCAAATTCAGCTCCACTTCATGTGGCATTCACTATTATCCACCAAAAAAGAAGCATTTTCAGATTAAAATGAAGAGGAGGAGCTAATGATTTGGTTGGATATTCAATTAACAAAGCAATCCCATGTATATTTACTCAGAAGTGAAGATGGAGGATCTTCCTTTTTAAAGTAAACAAACCAAATTTGCATGCCTCAAGCTAATACATGGATAAGAACATAATCATTCCTTGGGTTTTGCACTTCTCCGAATTTTGCAATACGGTTTTCAGCAAAAACCAAAAACTGTCAAAAGTATCAACATGCATATTGTTAAGTACAGGTGGGGTGCAAGGATGTGGTAAAAACAAGGAGTCAGCACTATACAGGCAGTTTCTGCATCTTCAAGGCTTCTCTGATAAGAGGGCAAAGTGGCCTTAAGTACACAGCTTTGCATTTAGGCAGAATACATCAATGACTCTCAAACAGCTGGCCCACTTAACAGTCCCATGTAAAACATCTGCTTATATTCATGCATACAAATGAGACCGTCAGCTGGAAAGCCTCTGTGGACTGCTTCGGACAGTACATTTTTGTACTCAAAACTTGTTTACACAAACACAATTACATTTCAGTGGAACACGTGGGTACAAAGCTGTGACTTCTGCAGCTCATCTTGTACTGGGAAAGTGTGTTGACTTCATCCAATTCTCTCCTACAACCTGGGTCCCCATGGCTACTGTCAGGTTTGTACTACGTGCTCTGATAGTGACACCAATAGAAGAAAGACTTGGGTTGCCCTGTGCCCTGTTAGATACACAATTCACCCACACCTTCTCAAATTCAGCTGAACTTTCCTTTTACAGCCAATAGAACAGGTAAGCTCAAACTCCACAAAATGTCAACTCCTTAAATACAGACACTTAAATAAAGGCATCTGATGGATTAGCCACTGTCTCTTAAGACATCTAAAAAATTGCTGCCCGGAGAGATTTCCTTTGGCCGTCACACCTTATTACAAAGTCAAAGGAAGAAAGCTAAGGTTACTGTTGTCTCTCTGAAGATGCAATATGCTGAAAAAGCTTGTTATTCCCTAGACTTGCAGCTTTACTCTGGTTTTAATACAGAGTTAAGGTCATCACATGTCAAGCCAGCTTGGCCTTTTGTAACAATTTTTTTACCTTTCATTTGAAACAGCCTTAGGCTCCTTTTTCTAGCCAATATAGCCCAAAGATTTGTTTATTTCTTTTTTAAAAGGTAGCATGGCAGTCCAGGCAAAAAGCTGTCTGCCAAAACAAAACAAACATGTGCTATGTTCTAGGCTGTTCTTTAAAAACACACATAGATCTTATTTGAACTTTATATAGCCTCACTTTTTGGTGGGGGGGGGGGGGAAATACATGCAGCTTGCAAGCTTGCAAAGGCTCCACTGACAGTGATATCAACCTACCATCTGTTTGCTACCTCTTCTTTTCTTTCATAGGAAGTTTTATAGGTCAGTCATAAGGAAGGATTTATGGCAATGGTTTGCGACCGTTCTTCAGACAGTCAAGCAACATTTCCCTAGGGATCAAACACCTAAATATTTCCAAATATTCACAACTACCAATTTTGACTAATGGGTAATAGATAATACCTTAGATAAGTTTAAACATACCTAATTTCTCACCAGCTTAACATTGTCCACACTTTTAATCAATGACTGTCTTTGCTTTCTTTCTTTGCTTCCAGAAAAAATATCACTTTCTTTTGCTTTACTTAATCTGAATGCTAGTGAGGCAATGTAAAAACAAAACAAAAACTAAATCTAAGAATGCATTTTATCTTTGCAAATGCCGGTGTGAATTGACCTGATGCACAGCTCCAAAATTAATATGCAGTTCACAACTTTGTTATCTGCTGGCTTTCAGAGTTCCCAATTTTTCTAATGCAGTTTTCAGTTCAAAATCCATTATCAAAGTGTTTTTAAAAATGTGTATCATTGGGTCCCACAGTCTATAGTAAAAGGGAGAACAACTGTGTTGTTGTCCCCTACAACTGACTGAGCCAGGGAGCCTCAGCCCAGGATACCTGAAGGAGTGTCTCAACCCCCATATTTCAGCCCAGACACTGAGGTCCACCTCCGAGGGCCTTCTGGCAGTTCCCTCGCTGAGAGAAGTGAGGTTACAGGGAACCAGGCAGAGGGCCTTCTTGGTAGTGGCACCCGCCCTCCCATCAGATGTCAAGGAAATAAACAACTATCTGACGTTTAGAAGACATCTGAAGGCAGCCCTATTTAGGGAAGTTTTTAATAACTGATGTTTTAATGTATTTTTAATCATTTGTTGGAAGCTGCCCAAACTGGCTGGGTATAAATAATAAATTATTATTATTTTATATGAATCAACTGGCCTACTTCTCCCCAGCGCCACTTAAGATTGTCCGGTAAGATGGCAGGATATACTTACTCTCTCTGGGAGTAAGTCCTATTAATCTAAATGTGTTTTACTTACAAATAAACATGTGCATGAGAATTGGAAAATTGGCTATTGAACAATAAACCACCTGGTCATTTTCAGCCCACTCTCAGTTTAACATATTTAATGATGATGATTGATGATGAAGATGATGATGATGATTTGTATCCCAGCCACTCTGGGTAGCTTCCAGCAGAATAACACACACACACACACACACACACCAAAACATCAAACATTATTCAGAATGTTGTTATATGTTTCTGAATGAATTCCAGTTTCTCAAATTTTTGAAAGTCAAATCCAAGTGACTTATGTTTGTCCAGCTGGGAGGCAGGTAATGTCTAAATGCGTTATGAGTATGATGATGATTTTAAAAAAGTAAAGCAATTATTTCTGATGTCTTGGGAAGAATGCATTCAATGGCATTGCTCAAATGGGAATTTATCTTTTGTTTCCTTTGAAAGAAGAGCATAAAACTATGGTTTCATGGTTGCTTTAATGGAGAACAAGACAATGGCTGGAAGGAGAATAAAACCAGCATGTTGTCCTTTTGTATTAAACTGGTAGAAAAGAGTGTAAAACATTTTAATATGGCTTTGAATGTACAAATGTCATTTTTGTCACCTAACTAGTGTTGCAGTTAAGGGGCCATAATTGTCCTTTGGCTATTATCTTAAATACATGAGGAATGAATTTGAATGTTTTCACCACATTATATCCGGGACATTTTTTATAGCTAATTTCTGGGTCTGTGAATTATTCATAATACATTTCAAACTGGCTCTCTTGGATAACGTAATTGACCTTGTCTGTATGAAGCACCAAGTGCCTTGCTCTGGGATAATTAAATCTGTGATGTGGTCCATTATTTAATGAAAATGTCTTTTCATTAGCTTAGGTGATATATTATTGCTTAAGCTGGTCACCCAACTCTGCAATTAGGACCTGCACATTCTCACAATTTTGCAAAGAGCTATGTACATTCCGTTCAGCAACAACTTTGTGCTAAGCAGCTTGTGAAAGACCTTCTGTACAGTATAAACACCAAAAGTCTGCAGCCAAATTAAACTGCAATGCAATAATAGCTTAGAACTATATAGCTATCTTCTGCATTGCAGGGGGTTGGACACAGATGACTCTTGGGGTACCTGGAATCCTGTTTATTTTAAAACATTTATTTCCCAGTTCAGTAAAGTTTTATGGCACTAGCCAAAGGCATTTATTTCCTGCTATATACAGTGGTACCTCAGGCTAAGTACTTAATTCATTCCGGAGGTCCGTACTTAACCTGAAACTGTTCTTAACCTGAAGCATCACTTCAGCTAATGGGGCCTCCTGCTGCCACCACGCCACTGGAGCACAATTTCTGTTCTCATCCTGAAGCAAAGTTCTTAACCTGAAGCACTATTTCTGGGTTAGCGGAGTCTGTAACCTGAAGCGTATGTAACCTGAGGTACCACTGTATTTCAAAAATCTCTGAATCAAAAAAATTAACAAAATATATTGATAAAACATGGAAACAAAACGAGCTGAACAGAAATTTAGAAACACACATAAGCATATAAAACAGAAATTCAGAGGATGCAGACATCTTTTAAAGTCTTATCGAATCAGTGTATATGCTAAAATGTCCAACAAAGGAGTAAGGATGCCAGCTTTCCCAGTGGACAAACCACCCAAGGGAAATAATTTGTGCTTAGTCCTATAGCTGACTCTTATTTATTTGCATTTGCCCATTGCATTATAATGTTCTCAGCACATCACTCATGTCTTTTCTTCCCAGATTTGTAACAGGTGCCAGACTTATGCAGCCTGCTATACCTGGACTCTAGCATAAGTCCCCACTCAGGCTAAAAGAATCCCCACTCCCTAGATAAGACCACTACTTGGGACAAAAACATTCTTCCACTTGATCTACCTTTATTACACTTAATAGTGTTTGTTTCTTTTAGACTTTGGACTTAAAACTGTTATACTTAGCAATCATATACTTGACAATTATATATTTATGTTGTTTATATATTATTTATGAACATGCTAATAGTAGGGAGAAGTGGGACAGATTGACGCAGAAAAATTCAATCTCATATTTTATGTAACAAAAAGAGTAAAAAAAAATTGCTTTACGCATGGCATAACTAATCAATATTATAATAGCAATCAAAAGAACCATTGTGGCTAGAAGATAATGAGACTATAATGACTTGATTAAAAAATGGGTTTTGTATCACTCTGCCCCACCTACAAGACACTTTGATACATTGGATGGGGCACTTTGATACAAAGCGTAAATTTTATGAGAATGGTAACTATTTACAAAAAATTAATGAAAAAAAAACAGTTTTTAATGTGAGAGATCATAAACAGCCTTACAATTTGTTACTTAAAACCTAAATAACGTATCAAAACTAACAGTATTCCACACATATCATAGACTTTATGGCAGGTTTTCTTAACAAAACATCAAAACATATTAATCTTTCCTCAAACGCATATCCATTTAAGAAAAAACTTTGGAAAAACTTTAAAAGGTATAAGAACCCCCATTAGGTAGTTAAAAATAGTAATTTAAACAAAATGCTTAGAACAAATAAGACAATTACTTAACGTTTAGCTTCTATTGCACATTATATCCACTGAAGTCAATAGAAAAAGTATAAAGAGATGATGCTCAAGATGTGGCCTTTGAGAAATTTGGTTTTGGCAACTGCAAAACAACATCCTTGAAATCAACACTTGCCTTATGTTCCCAGTCCTGGGGAACACAATCCTGGAAAGACAAACACACAAGATCCTGTTTCCCCCCCTGAGATACTTGATAATCAGTCATATTATATTTAGAAATGACTTAGGCCACGTAGTAAACAACAGTTTTTTTCTTCTCAAATTTAATGAGTAGGAAATCTCCAACATTTATATTCTCAGGATTGGGAACATCAAAATTTATATCCTCATCTTATGGATCAGATGCAACTATAAAATCTTTGTCATATCAATGTCCCCCGGGTCTTGGTGTATGAAAATGCCCCAACGGACATTTTCAAAAAACTAACACTTATTAATAAAACCACTGAACTTATTTAAAAATCACGTGTAATCCTGATTACTGAGTGGAATAACTTACTTTTGGTATTTTAAAATCTTAACTAAATGATGTAAAACAGCGTTGGAACACTTATACATTTCACATAATTTTTTTAGTTGGCCTCACTAAAAACACACCTACTCCCGTCAAACGCCAATGGCTAACTGGCGGGCGGTGCAGTTGCAACTGTTGTACTCACACATCTATAGACATGTTTTAGTGAGGTCACAACACAAATAACGTTTCTCGAAATTGAAATATTGTTGGTGTATCAATGTGCCCCTTGCATCAATGTGCCCCGCCTCCCCCTATTTATTATATCCTTTTTGTTTCCTTGACACTTTAGTGGATATCCTAGAAAAAAGTAACTTTTACTGGGGCTATATAGTGTGTATTGATTTCAAGTCCCTGTGCAGAAATTAATTTAACTTATGAACTCCAGTTTTAGAACATTTACTAGCTTTGCTTGAGGAAACATAGATGGGGACAAAATAGTCGTACTTCACGGCATTGCAGGGCTGTTACAATGCATTTAAAATGGCCTGTTCCCTGGTGTTCTTTTAGCCATTAATCTTTGCAAAGGTGTATGTTACATAGACCATAAATTTCATCCACAGGAATGATGGCAGTCTTCTGAACAATATGGCTGGGGACCTCCCTGTCTTGTAGAAAGGTGAGATAAATTGCCAGGGGTCAATTTTTGGGGGCGGAAGACAGTCTCTCCCTTTGGAAACATCAGTTGCAGATAAGGTGATTTTTTCCTGACACTGAGAGGTGTGATTACTTTGTCTATAAAATTCTGACCTACTTAGAGACTGCTTATGTTCTGAAGACTGATTGGAATCCTGCCTAATCAGTCTACATTGAAGAAGCAATTTTCTGATTTCTGAAATAAAAATGTATATAACCAAGCAGGAATCAAGTAAGCCGGACATTTTATGCTCTGCTTTAGAGCTGATGGCTTACCAGAAATAATATTGACACACTCTGGGGAAGCAGCAGCAGGAGCAGCAGCCTTCACCATTTATAGTAAAGCAAGCAAGGATGGTGAAAAGCTAATATTCAAATATGCTGCTTTTGCTACCCTCGCTGAGGAAAGCTTTCCTCATTCAAAAATAATTGTAGCCATGGACTTTAGCTCCTCTATAAATGGTGAAGCTCACCGACAGAAGGGGCTACAATCCAGTGCAGACTTCTGATTCTCCTGACAGCCTCCCAAGACACTGTTGTCACATACAGTTATTGATTCATGCTTGCATGCAACAAGCAAACCAGAATGTTGAACCTTAGTGTTACTGGCTAGAACACATTGCTGCAGCCCAACAAAGCAGGATAAAATACAGAAGTACCTCGGGTTAAGTACTTAATTCGTTCCGGAGGTCCGTTCTTAACCTGAAACTGTTCTTAACCTGAAGCACCACTTTAGCTAATGGGACCTCCTGCTGCTGCCACGCTGCCAGAGCCCGATTTCAGTTCTTATTCTGAAGCAAAGTTCTTAACCTGAAGCACTATTTCTGGGTTAGCGGAGTGTGTAACCTGAAGCATATGTAACCTGAAGTGTATGTAACCCGAGGTACCACTGTATCTTCCCTCTACTTGTGACTAATTAAACTCAGACTTTGTCACAAGCTCACTTTTATAGTCAAAAATTAAGATGCTAAGATGAATATCACCAAGGGGAAAAAGAGTTCTGACAGTACTAGACAGCTTAATGTGTAAGAAAATACATTGGCTATTTCCTTTCGCATGCATTATGCTGATTTTTCTGAAGGTTACTTTCTCAGTCTGGGTGTCCCTCTGAAGACCTGATTTCATCGGTAAGCAAAACTTGTCAGAGCAGCTTTCAGCTGAAGGAACAGATGATAGTAGAAGGGAGGAGAAATAGTGTACAACCCAGGAACCATTATCGTCTTTGCTATTCCATCAGCAAACTGCCACAGCTAACATTATGGCCTCAATTAACTGACATAGGCTGAATAGAAAGAAAAATTGGGGTGTGTTGGGAACACTTGCCTACTGCAGACAAAACCACCAAGAACCCTTTTCATGCAGTATTAATGTGAATGTGGAGGAAGTGCTGAAGCTTGTTAATTGAATGCATAATGTCTAACCTTCAGGTAAACTGTCACTTTTGGAGAAGTGAGGATGAGAAAGTAAATGCCTCAGCCGTGATAAGGAGACAGGTAATGCATGATGTGATCTGGTGGCCTTTCAATACATGGTTCAGTTTCAGGAAGGATAGCTCAGTCTTTGGGCCTGACAGGTGTTTGGATATTGTGTGTAATATTCAAAACTGTCAATTAATGAAATGTTCAGATATACCAACCCACCCCAATCTAGTGCCCTCCAAATACGATGCACTACATGACTGGGGATAAGCGAATGTCATTTGATTCTGCTGCTAAGAAAATTATCACTCCCATTTGAGCCACAGGCTTTTCCAAAATCTATCTAGCTGTTTTCTTAAATCAATCTTTAGTTTTAAGTATCACATGCTAGAGAGACTGAAGTAAATGGAGAGAGAAAACTCTCCCCATTCTTTTCTGTGGTTTGTGGGGGGTCAGGCTCGATCGGAACACATAGCACTTCATGAAGAAATGCTATTTCTTGGCCACTTTTCACAAATAATTCATGGCAGGGTATTGTCAAGCCTCAACAAAGTAAAAATCATCTGGTATATACATTTCTTCAAGATCATATCATGTTTATAGAATATATTTTGGTAGAGGATAATGTTAAAATACTTTAGTGGTAACTGACTATCAGGATGTAATAGAAGATACATTATACCTCTGCTCTGGTCTAATGGAACTAGGCAGAAGTAGTGTTCTAATCAACCCCCTTAAGTATAAGTCCACTTGACTCAGGAGTCCACCTAGTTCAGTATCCTGTTCTCATGGTAGCCTACTAGATGCCAATGAGAAGTCATCAAAGCAAGCTATGACTGCAACAGAACTCTCCCCACTTCTTTCCAAAGTCCTGGGACCAACCTGAATCACCTCAGACCACTGCAGACTGGATCACTTTGGAAGCTAACCCACAGGACCATGATTTGCACAATTAAGCGAAACAGAGGAGTAAATGCCCCATATAACAGTTCCTGCAGAAATATTTTTCACTTAGCAGAATAAAATGAGAGTGACTGTCCTTGGTGCTACTGCTGTGTAGGTCTACTTATCGTAGGATGGAAGACCCCCATGGCTAAATGTTTCTACATTAAGATTTCAATCCCTCTTGAATCAAAGAGTTTTGAAACAAACCCAAACTCCAAAGTTGTTCCTTGTTTTCATCCTTCAATCTGCCCAGTCTTGCATACATTAAACAAAAATCTCTAAGGGACTTGTGAGTGTATATATATATATATATATATATGAATGATCTGTTTTGTTTCAGATCACCAAAGACTTTCCTTGGCAGGACTCAATCAGATCATTCCAAAATCAATTTGAAAAAAGTGAATTTCTTTTATTGATTTTTAAAAAATACTTCATGAAAGTCAAATAAAGTTTCCATAAATTGCTGCAAGGCACTTTCTGTGCAGTTGTACTGTCTACTCCTTAGTTTCACAAATATTTAAAACAAGACAGAAAAAAAGATGAAAAGCGCCTTTTAAATAAAGTTTGCATATCATTACATATAAAAGATCTCCAAGACACACAAACTCAAACAGGGGGCCAAGTCATAACAGTGCTGATAAATTTAGTGCCGTATCTGCCAAAGCAGTTTGTCCATTTTGCTTTTTCTCTCTTGAGAAAAGAAAATTATCAGACTATTGCAGTTATAAGCATATTGCAGTTATAAACTTGACAAAATCACAGTTGAGTTCTTGAGAGGAAACCTTGGATTCTGTAGGGAGTGACTGATCTCATTTGTAACCATTGTCTCTTTTCTTATTCAAAGGGTAAGGATGAACTACTTATCATGTCCAATTACATACCTTATAGTCACTTTTTCTGTAGATATCTGTGATATCTTAAAACTGCATGAGAGTATGCAGCTGGACATCTGGTGCAATGGGAAATTAATATTACTTAGCAGGGAAGGATGTTAAATGTGCACTTCAAAACGCTTACTGAAATGGTCAGATAAAAACCGCAGGTACACACACACACACACACACACACACACACACTTTGATTTACATGCATAGCATGTTAAGAGATTTTGTGAGCCAGACATGTTTCAAATATGATACACTGATGTTTCTGATTTTTAAACTAATCTTAAATTGGTCAGAGTTATAACTCCTTGCCTTCAGATTTGCATCATTCTGCCTCGTCTGGTGACCCAGTTGGGGCTACAAGTTGGTGGATTCCTTGGGCTATAGTGCACCATAATAGACTGATTTTGTCCACCCAGGCACTTGCTCTCTTAACCGTCTATGGCCCAGCATCATGGAAAATGTGGAGACTGTTGGCAAAAAAAGGAATCAACTCTCCCCAGTCCTCCCTCCTGGGGCTACTATTTGTGGAAGTTCAAAGATGACAGAGAAATGCAATCTCACACCTCCATCTTCATGTCTAGTTCTGCACTCTATTAGTTGGCTTGGCAATGGGGAAGAGCAAGAATATTGTTGTGAAAAAACTGCATTTGATTGTACATAAAGTCATAACAGCTCTTGCAGACAGAAAGAAGATGAGAGGGTATTATTAGGGGTTGAATGCTCCTGCAACCTCTCCCAATAATAATAATAATAATAATAATAATAATAATAATAATTTATTATTTGTACTCCTGGCTGGGTTTCCCCAGCCATTCTGGGTGGTTTCCAACAAAGATTAAAAATACATTAAATTGTCACACATTAAAAACTTCCCTGCACAGGGCTGCCTTCAGATGTCCTGTAAATGTCAGGTAGTTGTTTATCTCTGACATCTGATAGGAGGGTGTTCCACAGGGTGGGCGCCACCACCGAGAAGGCCCTATGCCTGGTTCCCCATAGGTATGCTTCTCACAGTGAGGGAACCGCCAGAAAGCCCTCAGTGCTGGATCTCAGCATCCAGGCAGAACGATGGTGGTGGAGACGCTCCTTCAGTTACAGACCAAGGCAGCTCCTCCTTCCTTGCCTCAATTTGTATCAAATGATCTGAGTCTCCTGACTGTTTCCCTAAGCACAACATAACTGTTCCCTCTTAAATTCTGCAACCCTTCCCTACAGGGAGCTGAAATTAACACCTTCACTGCTTACTTTTCTAACAATACTGTGAGGTCTCTTACTCCATAAGACAATATGGCTTCTAACATGCATCCTGTTGGCTGCTATGAGGAGGAAGAGACGCAGGACTATGGGCATTTGGACTGATTCAGGAGGTCTTCTCCTACATTCCACCATTATTGCTTAGGAAGGTTTTAGGAAAAAGTGGCAGCTTCTCTCCCTGGAACCCCCTAGGCCCTTGCCATCAGGGGGTTATTTCCACAGGACACATTGGCCATAGACATGACCTTGACTTTTGTCTGACACTTGGGTGCAGTTGATTTAAAGGTTAAGCTATCTAATTCACACATTTCAAAACTATACACAAAAACCAAAATGGACACCATCCTTCAAAATTCACACTTCTGCAAAATTTGTAAGGCAGTTCTCAGGCCAAGTAATGTGTATAAAAATGCATACAGTAGGATAAAGAGTGTTACAAGTGTATATATTTCTAAAGTTATAATATACATTACATAAGGGAAAACCACTTTGCAAAAGTGTTATATTAGGCAAAATTGCATACAAAGATGTGTGTATTAGGATAAATTTACACAAAAATGCTGCTGAATTTTCAGGAGGACTTGATTTTTTTAATTAAAAAAAATGCAAACTGATGTGAAAATCAAGAACAGGAAAAATGAGAAATTGAGAGAAACAAAAAATGACAAATTCACCCATCCCTAGTTGTATCTCAGCAACATTGGGTTGGCCATCAGCTTCCCACCCCTGCACTTAGTAAAGGTCAAGGGATTTCAAGTCATGATACTTTCTAGGTTTAACTGACTTCCCCCACCATTTCCATTTCTTTCTTTTTTTTCTGTAAAGTATCAGGATTGTGTGCAGGTTGCACATTGCGAAAGATTCTTTCCATGTATAGTCAAACTCTCCAGATTTATTTGCCTTAAGGGATCCTCCACATTTATTTTCTGAGTATATTCTGTCACCAGCAACGCCATATATCAAAGACTGCAATTTCTGGAGGCTTCTCAGACCAGATGAAAATATCACCCGGGAGCAAACAAATGAGATACTTGAAGCAGAGCATTTAACCACTGCAAGGCATTTTCCTAGGGAGCCTTCCCTTGAGAAATGAGAAAAACATGTACCTATCAATGGATCACCTTGTTGGTGAGAGCTCTTTTTAAAAACCTCACCCATTTTACACACACTTAAAGCTAATTGATATCTTGCCCCTTGTTGCTTCACCGAAGAACAAGCAACACTTGTTTATTCAGGACGTTCTTGTAAATGGATAACACTCAGAGAAAAAGTTTGATTAACTAATCAGATCTTTGTGAATTCTGAACTGCTTCACACCAATGTGTAGACAGGAACTTAGACATCTCCTGTTGTTGTCGTTAAACCTTCTGTGTGTTATCTGTCCAAACTAAACCCAATTGTGTTCAATGGCGCATGTTCCCAAGTGAGTGTATTTAAAATTACTGTTTTAGAAATGTGAATTTTGATGTTTACATTATATATGTATGTATTATTTAAATGAATATTTTCCTGTGGATTAGAAAAAAATCTACAGGTTAATGCAGAAATCAGACAGGACAATCTTATGAATATGGAAGGATGCTTTGAGTTTCTCGGTTTCTCATTTTCTCAGTCTTAAAATTCGCATTTCTGCATCAGTTTGCAATTTTTAAAAAGTATTCACGATTTTTAAAAATATATATTTTTGTGCACAGACACAACATTATATTTTTGCAAGCAATTTCTCCAGATAACACATTTTCTGCATCATTTTCACCAATACAGGCACTTTTATGCACACTTCCCCTGATATAATCATTCATGTACACATTTTGTTTTGTTTTGTTGGAGAACTGTTTTACCAAAGTGTGATGGTGCATTTCAGAGTTTGCATATTGTTTCAGGAAATTCAAATTAGGTGGGTTCTCTTTAAAATGTGAAGAGAACCATATTTATTCTCCATCGCCACTTATGAATGAGCATATGTGAAAGAGGCATGGATTAGAAAGAGACTACTTTGTTCATCCCTTTTTATATTAAGTGCTAAATTTGCTCATTTCCCACTCACCCCATTAGAAACAGCTCTTTGGCAAAACACTTGTGGGAAAATGTGTGAATCTCCACTGTTGGACAGAAAGCTTCACTCCACACTGAGAAACACAAACACTGCTGGGCTGCCTGCCTTGAACACATTTTTGTTTTATTTTAGGTACTATAAGCACCCTGCCTCACTCGTCTCTCTCTTTCAGATGGCCAAACTTGTGATGTGCACCACAACTTCCGCCAAATGACTCACTTCACAAAATAATTGCCACATGGTAGATCAAATACCAGGGACACTCAGAGCTGGAGTGAAGCCAAAGCATGCATGCTGAAAAAGCATGCATGCTGAAAAAATATCTGCTTCACATGTCCCAGGAACCAATTTTATCACAACTGTTTATTTTAGGACGGCATGCATGTGCAGGACAGAATATGTCTTTATTTTGCTCATGATGTGTGTGTGTGTGTGTGGTTATACATAAGCCCTATTCAGAGAAGACCCACAAAAGGTAAACTGATGTAACTAACTTCAGTGCATTGATTTCAGGACTGTCAGTCTAGCATCCTTTTTCTAACAGTACTTAGCTGTCAGCCAATAGGACCATTAAAAAAAGAAGAAGAACTGCCTCCTCATTTCTGGTTGTTGGATAATTAGCATGAAGGATCAGCACTAATATACATTACTAGGACTATGTTTGCCAGCTGCTATTTAAATAATAATATATTTTTTTCACTTTTTAATGAAAAAACAAACTTACAGTATATATCAGGTATGTACATTGGCTTTGTGTGGATCCCAAATAATGAGGCAAATTGGGGTGATCTGAGATAGTCTTTTGCAGAGCTATTTTTATAGAAACAGAGGTCATAGCTGTCAACTTACAGATTTGAAAATAAGGGACCAGCAGCCTTGAAAATAAGAGATCAGCAGCCAAAATAAGGGATTTTGCTTAGCTTATACAGAAATCCGGCACTCATGGAGCCATGCTGCTTTAGCTGTGACTGACTGTGTTTTGCAGGGGGTTGGACTAGATGATCCTAAGGGGCAAAGCTTACAGGCAGAATTAGAAACCAGGAAGAGGACCTCTTTAATAAAGAATGGAGAAAGTTTATAATTTATTTGAAAAGCTATTGTAAAGAGTTACATACATTGGTAGGATTGACAGAAAACTTGTACTAAAAATGTGAACTATGGATGGACAAATGATTTATAAAAATAGAGTTATGAAAGGGATGCAGAGGGGGAAATCACTACATTAAGATGCTGCACTGGTTGGAGGGTATGCTTAGCAGCACGTTGGGGCTGCCGTCATCCTGGCGTGAGGAGTTCCATTGGTCCTTCCCCGCCCGAGAGAGAGGAAGGGAGGGACAGAGACTCTTGCCCACGTCGCCTGTGAACCCAGCATGAGGCAGTTGCAGCATGGCTGAAGCGCTGCCCTTCTGCATCCCTCCCCATGCCCTCCTCTTCCTCCTCCCTCAGGCCGCTTCCTCAGCCGCCGCTGCCTCCGGCTTCCCCTGGCAGCGCAACAGAAGTCTCGCAAGAGAGGGGCTGCCTGCCCGCCCGCCACCAACCATCTCCTCACAATGCGCCCCGGAGGGGGAAAAGGGAGAGACAGAGACGTGGCAGCTCATGCGCGCGCTCCCTTGAGGCGGAGGACCCTGAGCCGCTGTGTCCCTCCCGAGCCGGGCGAGCATGAAACCCGGGAAATTTAAGGGACATCATCAATCCGGGACAGAAGCGGAAAATGGCGCTGGGATAAGGGAGTTTCCTGTGAAATAAGGGACGGTTGACAGCAATGACAGAGGTGCTGGAACTCACTATGAATGCCTCCTTTGTTCTCTTAGAATTGCAATGAGGCCCACCTGAGAGGTTCCAACCTGCTAAGTTGTTCTGCTTCCTCATTGTTTCCAAAATTTGGACCATATGATTTTTATTCTGTACCCCCAAAGTGATAATATCTTTCCATGTGGGAATCGCTTCACTTATCTGCCTAAAATTTGACAGTTTCCATGCCCTCAAAAGGGGTAGAGCATGCCTGCAATTTTCATTCAAATTTGGTGTGTGGGGGGGAATAGTCTTTTTCCACTGCATGTTTAGTTCAATCTACTGTGCATAACTAAAGAGGGGTATACTGAAAATCCAGTATTTTAACAGGAGTGCATTATAATAAATGGGACACTAGAATAATAGCAAAACTGTTTGGATACAACACGGAAGGTAGGCCTTGGACAAATTTGTAGGAAAAATGAGCTCTATTTATTTTTTGAACAATAACAGAGATATATGGTTAGAGACATATATTGGTCCACATATATTGTTTCAATTTCAATTAGATTGTGAGTACTTTATGTGAATGGGGGGGGGGGGAGAGAAAATCAATAAAGTAAACCTTGAAGTACGTCTTGGGAAGTTCCTACTTTATTTGACAAATTGATAGAATTGCAATATAAATTTGAAGTTATCAATTAATTTTACATCCAGCAATAGAGGAATGGCAAGCAGCTTTATGCCAACAGTCTCATCAGACATTTCTGTGTCACACCTGCAGCAGCAGGGCAAAGTCATATCAAGAATGAATAAATACAGAAAGCAAACCAAAATGAAGACTTAAGCCATGCATGCATATAGAATGGCAGGGAAAAGCAGAGGAAAGCAGCAGTCTTGGCGAGCAAAGAGAAAAGATGTAACAGGAAGCTGTAGATCTAAGGAGGGAAAAGATGGTGGAAAGGACATCTAGAAGGAAGGCTACAGTAAATGATATACTACCTAGAACAAGTGTAGCCACATGGTGCCTGTCGGATGCTGTTGGTCAACTATGACCACTAGTCATGCTAGTCCAACAATATCTGGAGGGCACCGCATTGGCTATCCCTGTCCTCATTACCACTGCCACCTCACTCTTTGTTCATGCCATACCTCATTCTGGAAGACACTATCTAATACAGGGGCCAGCAAACTTTTTCAGCAGGTCCACTGTCCCTGAGACCTTGTGGGGGGCCAGACTAGATGTTTTTTGGGGGGAATGAACAAATTTCTATGCCCCACAAATAACCCAGAGATGCATTTTAAATAAAAGCACACATTCTACTCATGTAAAAACACACTGATTCCCGGACTGTCTGCGGGCCAGATTTAGAAGGCAGTTGGGCTGGATCCAGCCCCCGGGCCTTAGCTTGCCTACCCATGATCTAATACATCTGATACACAGTGCAAGATATGGAGTGTTACGCAAGAATTGACAGCATTGACTAGATGGATTTTAAATCTCTATAACCTCAGAATTTTTGGAACAGTCAATTGCATTTTCTGAAGAGCCACTTATATAGGTACAAACGTTCCTTCTTGTACCCCACTGCTGGAAGCTTTTCATCATGGAATGACACCTGTGCTTCAATTATCCTTGTCCTGAATGTTCTAAATATAGAATGGTGCTGTGGTTTTTAACCCGAGGAAGCATCAACATTGCCATTCTGACTAGTGGAAGAAATGAGGCAGCATCATAGAATAACAGGCTCCTAGTCAATCATTCTCAAAATGAAGATTCTAATTAGCCGGGTAACAATAACAGTGCAGAAAAGGTACCTGACATTCACAAACCATTCTCAGAAGACAGGAGACCAAGGTCCTTATTGCTTTATATGGCAATGGCATGACTTTTGATAGTAGAGTGGCAACTGAGGCATCTAGATTGATAATGTGCAGATTACATTTTGAAGCAGACCCTGAAGCAATTGATAAAATTACTATTTACTTATTTGTTTTTGTTTTTTTGTATGCGTGTGCTTTAATGTCACATCCATGATAAAAGACGGATGGAAGAATAGTTTCATTTTGCCCTGTGAAATGTATTATTCTAAAAATTCACAGGCCAGCAAAAAGAGAAGAGGAACAAAGTTGTTGGCATTTAAGCAGATACAGTGGTACCTTGGGTTAAGAACTTAATTTGTTCCGGAGGTCTGTTCTTAACCTGAAACTGTTCTTAACCTGAAGCACCACTTTAGCTAATGGGGCCTCCAGCTGCTGCCGCACCACCGGAGCACAATTTCTGTTCTTATCCTGAAGCAAAGTTCTTAACCTAAGGTACTATTTCTGGGTTAGCGGAGTCTGTAACCTCAAGCGTCTGCAACCTCAAGCGTCTGTTACCCGAGGTACCACTGTATAGCAGTCCAAGCACCTATGCAATGTCCCATCCTCATCTGTGGTCACCTTCTATACTGCAGAGAATACTATATTTCCTGTCATTCCTTGCGCTAGTCCCATTCCTCCTGCTCTTCCCTTTCTTATGTGAATATTTGTGAATTTATGTTAGTATGTATTGTTGAAGTTGTTTAAAATGGTTTTTTTAAAAAAAGAGGGGGGAAAAGAAGGCGAAAAGCTACTAGGGCTCATGAAAGGAGGAAACAGTGCCTGATTCCAGCAGGCAAACTAAGCAGTGTAATTTAAAATGGATATATACACCCATTCATAGATATTTCCAGCTTTGTCTTGAAGACATAATCCTCATCTTTTTATTCTCCCCCAACTGCTAATTACCTGCTAATTAGTAGAAACTGTGATGACTGTTAGTAGTCTGGGAATTTCTCTACTAAACTGGAGTTCTGTTGCCACCCACAATTACTAGGTGTTCTGCACTGTTGATGAGTAAGAATGAGCTTTCATTTTTCCCCTCCACTACCAACGTTAGTAACATGAAGACTACACAGTTCTTAGAGCAGGGCCTGATTGAATGGGTTCTGTTGTCACATGAATATTGTGAAGTACTTCTACAGCACTTGGGGCCTTTATCATCAAGGGTATCTGAGCTTTCAGTTTTTAAAGTAAACGGCTAGACCTCACATTTCAAGAGCAGGTTTGAAAGCATCATGCCACTATGTGGTAAAAGTGGAGAGAAAAGCAAGGATCTGGTTGTTTGTTAGACAATGGGCTGTTTTCATTATGCTTTCAAATATTAGTGTACTTTCAATTTTGGGAAGAAGTTATGAGAATTTACTTCAATATATTTCATATTATACATTGATAAAGGATAAAGAAAAATTCAGAACAAAAATATTATAAATTAAGTGCACTATGTAAGCTATTTTTTAAAACTGACCTAATCTAGAAAAAAGAAAAGGCATCCTGTATCCATTACATACTTAATTGCTTGTGAACCCTTGATTCATTATGTATTTTCAATGTGACCACTAGCGCTAAATAAATATATTGGAATCTTGGGTTACAGAAGGCATTAGTTTAATCAAAAACATGTGCTGTTCAACATGGGTTCACATGGGTTCACATGGCCAGTTTGTAAGATAATTGCAGAAAAAGCAATTTTCAGCTTCCAGGTGCTTAATTACACACTGGCTTGTGTGGGGAAAATGAGTCCACTTGACAGCACTCTAAAAGTCTTGTAGGACCAGGTTACAACAATGATATCTGAGCATGATGCTTAAAAGCAATTTACATATTAATATAATGAATGATGAGCTGAAACTCCCCGATTCAAATTCCAGCTGAGCCACAAACTCAGTGGTGGCTACTCTCAGCCACTGTCTCCTCTTTGCTACTGGTTTAACTGAAACCTTCATCCCCTTCATTAGTTACCCATGTGAACAGATCTCCATGGACAGAAGAGTTGATCAAATACTGTAATCACACACAGAAGCTTAAGTGCATAGAATCCCGCCTTTTAACAACATTGAAAACAAGAGAGGTGTGAAAAAATGGTCTACTTGGATTAAAGAGTAACATTCCATAAGTTTCTTATTGTGTGACCTGTGGACATACAGTATGACTATGATCCTCTGTGTATTTGGCAGCCATGTAAACAGACCCTCTGCATACTGACATACATGCATAAGCTCCCTCCTCACATGAGGGAATCGCACCAGTGATTGTCAGAGATAGGCAGAGTAACTTGCAACTCACTAACATGGTTTCTGTGCTGGAGGTGGATAATGCAAGCTCTTCTATACATCACTTGATCAGGAGTGAGGAACCATAGAACTCAGGGCCAAATATGACTGTTCGGGTCTCTGTTCTGTCTGGCCTTGGTATTCTCCTCTTCCATCTCCAGGCCACACCTCTCACTGGCCTGGCTCTACATTTTGAACCCCATAGAAAATATTGGAAAAGAGGAAGCATGGTGATAGCAGGTTCTGACAATGAGCAAGAAAATGCTTTCCTGATTGTGGAAAGGGCCAAATAGGGGCAGGATCGGCTTGTCACACCAATAACCCACAAGAGTCCCCCCTGAGATCCATCAGAACCAATCTCTTTCTAAAAGGAGAAGGACAAAGTGAAAACAAAATGGTGGCCTCACTCTTTGCAGGAAACAGAAGACCATCTCATCCCATCCCTTTTAGTGGGAATGGCAACTCAACCGAATAGCAGCGATTTATATAAGTATTCTCCAGGAGATATTTCTCGTTGCCCTTGGAAAATCCTGAGCCCTTATGTTCCTAAACAGTCCATCCAATATCGAATTAGTTACTCCACTGAACATGAGTACAAATGGTTCCAAGCTAGAAGGCATTAAAATGATTCAAGTAATGTTGTCTAGAATATGAATGACTAATGGCCAATTTGGTTTCACCTTTCTGGAGAAGTAGGTAGGAAAAGGGTAATGGTACAAGTTTCTGTGTGGTCCAAAAAGCCTGGTCTGTACAGACAGAAAAGCTCACTGAAGACAAGTAGCCTCCTTCAATGGGCATCCCATGAAGAAAAACAGTGCTTAGCCTCTGCCCCTCAGGTCCTGCAATGCTATTGGCCTGGCCCTTAAATTCATGTGTTACGCAGATACCCTGCCTGACTCTTCATCACCGTCTGGTCCTATAGCCCTGCGAGTGACAGAAACCCAGGGAACTGATGTGGAGGCCTCAAATCTCAAGGCAGGGATGTCCAGATCTGACAGCTCCTAGGGGTGTGGAGATCTGGAATCCTGGTTCTCCTACTGCTTTGAGCAGACCCCAAGTTAGAGATCTGGGCAGCATTGGTTTTGTGTGTGTGTGTTTTAGTTAAAAAAGCAAGAGAGAGAAAAGGAACCTTAGCCATCCCAAAAGGTTTAGCAGCAGCTTTTTCATAAAACATTTGGAGAAATTTATTGCCCCCACCAAGCTGATGAATGGTCAAAAAAGAATTCTTTGAAATTTCTAGCACATCTCTACTTCTTGCATTCTTGTGGTCTCTGAAAGTTTTTGACTCATCTAATGGAATACTTGAAGGAACCAATACATTTCTGAGGAAAGCACCGAACTGCATGCTGATCTCTAAAGTCAACAACAGAGGGCAACTGGAAACAATCCTAAGAGGTCTGCAACAGTTTATGGCATGGATTCCATAAGCACAGGTTTCATTTGAAAGATGATAGAATGATAGAATTGTGAACTCAAAGGTCACTTTGTTCAACCCCCTGCAATGCAGGAGATAAGCGATCTTAAAGAAGCTAATCTATATATGGAAGCAGAAATCAAAATTATGTTAAAATATTTCTCAGAAAATACATCGCAACCTAACAGAAGTTGGCCAGGAAAAAGCCCATACACAACTAAGGCTATTTTACAATGCTGTAATATTAGGGATTTGAAGACAGACTTTTTCCTCTTTACTTAACCGCTGAATGCAACAATGCATTCTAATCATGGACATGCACAATGCTCCAGGGTTTCTCTTTAATTTAAAGGCCTCTTGCACACAACTGAGGACAAGCTGTCTCAGATACCTTGCAATTTCCCACAGTTCACATGGCTTATTTATGTGCATATTCCATATCTTTCTAACTTCCACTGCCCTGGGCTACACATAATTAAACACACAAGGAGGGGGCATAAACAAAAATGGATTTGGTGGGGGGAATTGGCCGTATCCCTAATGTGTTGGTTGTGTTCTCACAAAATACACGTGCTTCTCTGATTCATCATATAAACAAGCGTTACTGGAGGAGACTAACCCTTTTCAGATCATCAGCAAACTAGGAATGAGCAGCCTATTTGAGTTTTGTGTCTGTTTCACATACACCCAATCAGAGCACATTTCCCTTTTTGTGGGGTTTTTTAAAAAGCATGAAAATGCATTTAAACTGTATGCATTTTGCACAGATTTTGTAAATATTTCCCTAAAAACACATCTCTGTATGTTTTCCAATGCATTACCACCTAAAATATTCATTTTGTTTGCACTTTCCCATAAAATACATATTTTAATGTGTAATTTTTGGAACTGAATCTGCATCATAACTTTGGAGATGAACACCCAACCCCACAGTCTATATATATGTGTGTGTGTATATATATATATATATATATATACTCACCATTTGATGTTAACAGCAATAACATCTGTGCTAATTGCAACATGAAGCGGCTAGAGAAGTAAAATACGTTAGCAAATTCAACAGTGCTTAGTTTGTTTTTGGTTGTTAGTTTGTTAATGTTGCTAATATTGTTCTGTGGATTATGAATGCTGTAATGCTTTGTGAATTTTATAATATGACTTTTCTTGTGGCTGTGCTGTTTAGCCTATTTCTTAAGTTGTTTTGTTAATAGTGCTTTATAGAAGGTGTCTGTTTTACTGATGATTTGTTAATTATTTTATCATTCATATTGTAACTGTGATGTTCTACTGTGCTATTATTTATTGTATGTAAGCTGCTTTGTGACTCATGTGGCTGAAAAGTGGCAAAGAAATACAGTATAATAAATGAAAGGAATGAAGAATTCCAAACTGTATTTGTTACCACCAGTGCTGTTTCTGTTCTGCTGCAGTTCAGGTTTTGCCAAATACTATGCTATTCATCTTACTGCCTGGTATTTAATGAAGGTTGATTAACTTCCATAACAATTTATGTAACTTGCATTCATTTCAATGTTTTTTAAAAAATGTGGAAATGATTTAAAATAAAGTAACTAGTTATGTATTGTTTCTGGATTTGACAATGATGTGAACAAATTGATTTCTGTTCCTGACCACAGATGAAAACATGAACTGCAGCTTCCTTCTCCAATTTTGTCAGAATTCTCTGACATCCACAGATGTGGCGAACAACGATACATCATGCCATGGTCTCTGCAAATATTTTTCTACCACAGATGTGCTGCGTCTCTTTCTGTACTATAGCCATACATGGTGGTACTCTGCTTCCTTTCAAATGGAAATATCCAGTAAAACTCTAGCCTGTGTGTGCATAAGAAAGCAGAGAGGAACCTGATTTTGTGTTCTACTTCTCTTTTGATTTTCTTCTTTTCTTCTTCTTCTTTTTTACTGGTGTAGCACTGTCGATTCTTAACTGTGCAAGCACCAGTAGCTAAAGAGGAAACATTTCACTTTATGACACTTACTTGGAGTGTTGAGCAGACGTGACTTTTTGCAGTGGTAAGCTGTCTCCTGTTCACAGTATTCGGCACTATTTATCATTGCCTCCAGCTGCTCCATGCTGCTGTTGTAGTTGAAGCTCATGGCATATGGTTTCTCAGGATCTGCACCGCGGACTCGAGTCAGCTCAGTATTGTTGTGCTGGACTACAGTCCAGATCTTATCTTCTGTTAAGTGAAACAAAATGGGGGAAAGATGAGAAAAGCGGGAAAAGTCAACAACAGCATCTGGTGCATTTCCCTATAGGTACTGGAGTGTGTGTGTGTGTGTGTCATTCATATATATATATATATATATATATTCCAAAAAGGGTACTTTTAAACAATGAGACATATACCAAACTGGTGCCGAGGACAATGTAGGCTTCAACTGCTACCATAAGCAAGACAGATGCAATTCTGATGTTTTCCAATTATGGCTAAGAAGCAGGTAGGGCAACAATCCTCCCTAGAATTTGGTTTGCTGGCGTTACTTGCAAAATTCCCAGTCTTCACACTTTCTGAGTCAACATGGGTCAACAAAGCACATGAGCTGTTTATCCATCCAGATAAATGATATCACTGGACTAAAGATAGGACTGTTGTCTGGGCATCAGCACTGCAGTCCTCCAGAACGACAGAGCTCTCAAAACCGCTAGATACTAAGGCAGATTCTCTGCTATTAAGTGCTGACCTTGAAGAAACATGCCTGATGGAGAGGCAAAATTGGCCTTCTATTTTAGTGCAGTGTAAAGCCGATAGCCCTTTCTTTTATTTTAAGCATAAAACAGAACTGATTTAGCTACTTTTTAGCTACCAGCTTCTTGAATAGGGTAAAAGGAAACTTTTAAAAAAGGCTCTGCAACAAAGTATTGTGCCTTTGCTTACAACTAAGGAAAGAGAAGGAAAAGAACAACTGTGCAGAGATGGCCAGCAATTAAATTTGCTACAGGGTTGAGCTTTGAACTATTATGGAGACCAAAGGTTAGTCACAAACACCATCCAAACACACCACACTCCTGTGCTTTAATAGCTAGCACATTATCAAATAATGAAACCAACACATGCTTATCTTGTGGGGAGGACAGAAAACAGGAAGGAATGGAGACATTGCAGAAAATACAGTGTGGTGTAGCGGTTAAGAGCGGTGGACTCGTAATCTGGTGAACCGGGTTCGCTTCCCCGCTCCTCAACCTGCAGCTGCTGGGTGACCTTGGGCCAGTCACACTTCTCTGAAGTCTCTCAGCCCCACTCACCTCACAGAGTGTTTGTTATGGGGGAGGAAGGGAAAGGAGAATGTTAGCCGCTTTGAGACTCCTTAGGGTAGTGATAAAGCGGGATATCAAATCCAAACTCTTCTTCTTCTTCTACCTCTTTCTCTATATAAACCATGCTTTTCAATGCAAACGAGGAAATAAGAACAGAAGAACCATGCTAGATCAAATCAAAGGGCTATTTACAGCAGCATCCTGTTTCACACAATGGCAAACCATTATGGCTCTGGAAGTCTGGAACCGGAGATGAACTCAATAGTCTTTTCCTGTTCATGTTTGCCAGCAATTGGCATCTTGCCTCTATCTGGAAATTCCATAGCACCATCATCACCAGCAGTTATTGATAGCCTTATCCTCCATGAATTTGTCTATCCCCACTTAAAAACCACCTAAGATACACTTTATAAAACTATCTAAGATGCCCACCCCACTGTTTAGATTTTTGTTTTTAAAAAGCAAGAAAATATTGGTGTGAGGCAGCTCTCAGGGCGGCCATGACAGGGAAGAGCTCTCCTTCCTTCTCCCTCCCTTTGGTGCTGCCTCTGGCCAAGCAGCAGCCAGCCTCCAATTCAATCATCTCATCATAAAAGTGATAGAATACTTTACAGCTGTGACACTTTTACCCTATACACCCTTTAAAGACTTACCATACCATTGACTGCATAGATGCATGGATACCACTCTCCTTCATCTGCACCTTGTAAATGTTCACTAGTTATGGTTACTTCCTACTGTTACTATTACAGCTGCATTAGGCTCACTCCCAGTGAGATCTGAATTCTGATGCAGAAAGCCTTCTTTCTAACCTTCTGCCTCCCCCAACCCAATTGGGTCTTTTTTGGCGGTGGCAAATTTAGTACAAGTTGCACATTACAGGTTTAGAACGAAAAAGCTGGCCTGATGGTTGCCAGTATTTTTCTATAATTGGGTTCTGTAGTGCTTTGAAAGGGGATGAAGGAGGGGAGGCAAAGCAAATGCACGCTAACTTTTAAAAGGAGTTTGCTAATCCACTAAAGTGCCTCTGACAACACACTGCATTTTAGCAGTGGGAGTTGCAGCTTGCTGTGCCACTTGAAAGACTCTTGCTGAGCCTTCCCTCTTTAAGCCACAGAGATTTGCCACCCTGCGTGTCACTAAAACTGCTCATAAAAAGTTTTGTTTAAGAAAGGGAAAACAAAACAACCCACAGTAAATCACACGGATAACATGCTAACTCTGGATGAAATGGATCTGCTGCTGATGGGTACAAATTATCATTCTCTTTCACTCCCAAAAGAGATGCTCCCCCCCCCCCCCGGGCTCATGTGCTGCGTGCACTTAACGAAAAATGTGTTTGGAACTGCAGCCTATGTTTTATACAATTGTCTAAAATATAAAGAGAATCTTGCTGTGAAAGGAGAAGGAGAAGATAGACAGAAAGGGAGGAAGGGAAAGAGTGCTTTTTAAATGGGCTGGTTTCACAGAAGTCCAAAGAAAAAGACATGGAATAATATACCAAAAGAAACAAGGAGGAAATGGAGTGGGAGTATCAGAGGGTGGTGGTTTTGGTTTGGTTTTTTGAGGAGGGTTCTGTAATCATAATGTGCCTTCCTTCCAACAGACTGTCTCAACTAGAAACTGGCTACAACTTTCACAAAACAAAAGTTAACCCTGTGCTGGACTGGCTGGACTAGACGGGGAGCATTCACTAAAAGCACAGTGGATGGGATTGAGCCAATGAATCTCATCAGCAGAAGCCTCAAAGGCTTCTGCTTGTGGATTGGGGTTTTTCTCCCCTCCCCCTCCCTCGTGCCTCCTGAAATTGGCTTGGGGTGGAGTGGGATTGGGAGAACCCCTGGAACAGTGTACGGAGAGAGGAAGGTGGATCATTCTGACTGGCAAGCACTCCAAATGCAAGGCATTACCAGCTCTGGAGGAAAGACAACAGCTAAAGCTCTGGAAGTGAGGAAGTCAGTACACAGCAACAAAATGAAATATGCACTGGGTTGGGGAACCAGTGTGAGGGCAGAGAAGGGGGGAGTACATTGTGGGGCCTTGCAAAATTTAAGGCATTAAGGAATTCTATGATGCAGCATGTGAACACACACAGAGAGAGCACAACTGCATGATAAAAATGTAGGTGCTTTTGAACATTTGTTGTCACTGTTAACATGTGAAATTTGGTTGGTGTGTGAAAGTGTAGCAACTCAAAGGACTGCAACCTCCTCTGTCTGCTTGGAGATGTAATCCCCGATCTCAGCAGTGCTAGAGTACTTCTTTGCAAAGGAATTAATTGGCTATTATGGGACTTCAGGTGCTGCCTCAGTTGAATTGCATGCTTCCTTGCATTGTACCTCTGCTTCAGAAATAATTGTGGAAAGGGCCCAGCCGGACAGGCTGCGATTCGTAGACTGTGTAAACAGGCCTTGCTCGCTTTCCTCATTGCAACACAGAATAACATTAACACATCCATGTCCTATTTTCCACCTCTCTCCATTGACTTTAATTAATTAGGTCTCCCTGGAATTGTATGTGTGTGGAGTGAATGAGGAAACAGTTCTCCCACAAGCTCTCCCTTCATCTCCCTCCCAACACACACAGCTTTATTATTTCATTACACTCTTGGATAAGTTTCAGACCAAGCTGAGGTAGAGCAGCTGAAGGACAACTAACGTTCATTGCATTACATTAACCTGGAAAAAAGTTAATTTAAGGCAAGAAAGCCAAATATTCTAACAGCTTGTTAAATTGTTTTGGAATGTATAAGTGACAATGCTTCACTTCCAAGCTAATTCTGCAGCCCTATAACTTAGCAGCCATTTATAAAAGAGTTGTGGTGGGCAGACACCTCTGAGGGATAGTTTTAGAAGTTAGGGATGGGGAAGAAATTCAATTTCATTCATGTTTTGAACTTAAAGGTAAAGGACCCCTGGCAGTTAAGTCCAGTCACAAATGACTCTGGGGTTGCGGCGCTCATCTCGCTTTACTGGCCAAAGGAGCGAGTGTTTGTCCGCAGACAGTTTTTCCGGGTCATGTGGCCAGCATGACTAAGCCGCTTCTGGAGAAACCAATTCGCTTTAAACTTTAATTGCAATGCTTCAGCAGCCAACCATTTTTATCTTATTTTTTAGGGAACACATGGATTGTTTATTCCTTTATTGTTAATTGAGCCTTACGCTGTCTGCTCAGAAGTAAGCCCCACTGTTTTCAATAGAGTTTGCTCCCAGGTAATTGGGTATAGACGGTGCAGCCTTACACTGCAATCCTAAACATTTTTACTCAGAAGTAAGTCCCACTGAGTTCAATAGGATTTACTCTTTGATATATTCCTTACCATTCTCACATTGTTGTTATTGTTATTATTGTGATTATTTCCCGCCTTCTTTCCTGACAGGGACTCAAAGTTTAATTGGTTCAAGGTGACAGATGTGTATGTGCAAATGTGTGAGGTGAGAGCAAACACTGGAGAAGCTTCCTGATTTTGAATGGAATATCCCTTTTTTCATCTGAGAAATGTTGAATGCTTTGGTGATGCTCTTCAGATGCAGCTGGACACCAGCTCTCATAAGCGGCAGGCAGAATGGACACTAGTTAGAAACGATAGGAGTTGTAGTCCTAAGATATCTGGCATCACGTTGCTGCATCATGTGTTGCCAGGGGACGGGACAGAACAATTCCTCTCTTTGTTGTGCCTTTCCTAAATTTTCCTTCGCTCTTCAAGCTGATGAGGCTTCTCTTTCCCCTCCATTCTGTACTCAGCGTGGGATAGGATAACCAGCATTTGCAAGGAGCCAGCTGCTTTCTGCATTCTAGGCACATATGGTGTGTGCTCAAATGCTGTCTTTTTAAAAACATGAGAACTGCTCTCATGAATAAATTTGCATAGCCCAAGACTGCAGAAAGACACAATCGGGGAGCAAATAATAAATACTATCAAGCTGCCAGTACCAGGGTGTCGCCTAAAAACAAGCAAAAGTTTCCAGAAAACTCAGAGAGGTCTAAGAATCCGGCCTGGATTCTTGAATCTGTATTTAGCTCAGTGAGCAGAAGGTGCTTCTACAAGCATAAAGCAGGTTAAAAAAAGATAGTCTGTACAGTTTTATTTAGATGGCAAGATATAGCAAGAACAACAACAAAAACACACCAAAAATTATTCTTTCTCATGAACTTAAGACACTGATTATCGCCAAATTGATCTTGGTGAGTAGCTTGCAAAGATTCAGCTAGACTAGTAAAGAAAAAGTGATTCACATATATGGGATACAACATCGTGCCACCAGACGGTGATGGAGAGTCCTGTTTTTCTCTACCTGTTTTCCCTGTTTAATTTTACAATGCTTTGAACTGAAATGCCCAAGTTTCTACTGGTCTTGGGTTCAGGACAATCTCAAAGATTAGAGATGCCATAGGTTGCATATAGACTTCCTATAGACCTATAGACTTCCTGATCAATGGCTATGCTGGCTGGGACTGATGAGAGCTGTAGTTGCTGTTGCATTGTGTGGGTCACATAATTCCCATCCCCTACAATGCTTTCCAAAACTTCTACCGGAATCAACCTTACCAGGGGCTAGAAGAAGTCGTGAATGCCTTACACAGCTGCTCCTGCCAGGGGTGAAACTAGGCTTAATTTCACCCAGGTCAAAGACCCAGTTTGGCACCCCTCCCCCCCACATTTGTGTACACACATACACACACACACAGGGTGCAAACCTCAATGGCGCCCCTCTGGAGACTTCACCCAGGCAAAAAATCCTGTAGCTCTGACTCTGACTGTTGGGCACAATAGCTGTGGAGCCTTTTTGCGCAGGGCCAGTGTTTCCTGGCCTGCAGGAAGAAGGGTGATGGGACAAATTCCTGAATTGCAGGGGACTGGACTAGTTGACTCTTGGGGTTACTTCTGACTCTGAAGTTCTATGATAAATTAGATTACAGAAGAAACTCAAGGCCGACTAGAGAATGAATGCCCCACCTCTTAGAATATAATCACTTTGAAAGTGTAAGTCAAAGTAATTTATCTCTGGCCAGCCAAGTGATTGCTTCTTTTACATATGACAATATTTCTAGAACAGAGACTCTAAAATGTAGGGCAGGCCCCCACTTGGGTGGCATGAAAAAGCTGAAAGGGAGGGGCACATCTCATGGAAGAACAGCCCAGGCAAGATACATCGGCTCATTTAATACCCTCAAGAAAAGGATTATAATTTATTCCCACTGGATTTGTGAATGTGACTGCTCTCTCATTTTTCCCCATCTTTGTGATGAACTGCTACTTGGTTCTATTATGTTTTCCATGTGCGTTAGTTCAGGACGTCTTGTTCTATTCTAATTTCCCATGCCCAAGTTGAATGAATACTCCAGTTTACAGAATTTTTCAGAGAGCTGTAGGTTGCAAGCACATGGCTGTATGCAATGCTTTTTGCATACATTGCAGTGTGGATTCGGTGGCTGGGGGTGCTAGAAGGCAGATTGAGTCTAGAAGGGTGAAAAAGTTCAAATGCTACGCTGACAAAATTGGTAAAGCAGGGAATCCACTTTGCTCTTGGCAGGACAATCTATGCCCAGAAAAACCAAATTCATGAGGATATAACCTCCCAAAACTGTAGGTATGAGAAGAGGAAAAAGAAATAGAAGAACACACCAAATAATATCTCTATATATGAGTGCTTACATATTCTCTAAAACAGGAAGATACCTTAAATCTTTCCACGATTCCATCATGTTCTGAATAGCCTGCATTGACTCTGACAGCATATAAATTAAACCAGGCAAAAAATAAGAGAATTTTGTCCCACCCAACTGCAGAAGTTCCCATCTAGTTCTCATTTTTTATTTGTCTAGTTTGAAATATCCCTATGGAGAATGATTTGCTCCTGGAAACAAAATCATTTTCCTGTGATTTAGGATGTTTGTCACTGAACAAGATTATTCAGACTGATTAAATTTCAAACAAGCCAAACATATGGTAAGTACTACAGGAGCAAGAGGGAAAAGTGCTCTGTGAGCTGATGCAGCGCATTTGTTCCATGGTGCCTAGCAATGCTGCCCAGGTCTTCTCCTTAAAGAGGTTTGTGACTGGGCATACAGCAAACACTCTGATGTGGTAATGAGCTGCCAGCTACAAAATCAAGGTATGGTGGAAAAAGTATGGGAGTGCAGAGAGATGGGGGGGGGGGGGGAGACCAGAACCTCATCATGTCAGCTTCAGTTTTCTGAAATTACTCACTTTCCCCGTGTAGCTTAGGTGTGGTTACGTAAGATGTTGTACTAGAAGCAGGAAAACCTGGGTTCAAATCCTCGTTCAGTCCTGTAGCTCACTGGGCAACCTTGGTCTAGTCATTGTCTCTCAGCATGACTTCCTATCTCACAAGTTTGTTGAGAACTATGTATGCCATTGTTGCAAGTCTTTTTCCACCTGGTCTGGGAGGACGGAGCTCTGACTGACTCCAGCTACAAAAGCTGGAACAGACTCTTGGGCTGGGGGTGCGTTATTGGGGAAGGTGTTGTTGCTGCCATTGTTTTTGTATATTTATTTTAGATTTTGTTATGATTCATGCGGAAATTGTTCAGTTTGGTTGCGTATTTTTATTTATTGTTTATTTGTGCATGTGTGCTGATATATATATATATATATATATATATATATATATATCCATGTTGTAAGCCTCCCTTAGTATGGTTTGAACTGTGGATAGGCAGCATTCAAATATGCATGGCCAATGGCCAATGATGTTCAAATCTAGCAACCTATTACTACTCCTGATGTGAATGTATCTAGAGGAAGGGTAATAAAAAATAGTCATTTGTATATATTTCTCCCAAACCGTAGTTGGCAGTGCCACTCACTTGACCTCTAGTTGGTTGTATCACTGCTGCCTTCTGGGAGGTACAGGGACAGGGGTGAGGGGCAAGCGAGGTCAGCATGGTGGAAACCAGTGCTTCTGCCAGTGTTTGTATTATATCAGCCTCCACACTCCTTCCCTCCCTGCATCACTCAGTAAACAGCAGCAGTGAGGCAACCAACCAGGGTCAGGTGAGCAGCAGTGCCCCTCCATGCTGTCCACTATGGCTCTCAAAGCAGTACTTCAAGTAGGAAACTCTCCAGATAGAGAGTTACATTCTGTTGGTTTGTTTATTTCCAGCACACAGCCTACATATTACATTGGTGAGTAAGAACATGAAAGGATGTACTATCTTATATACAGAGGCTGGCAGAGGAGGATTCCTTAATGCACTGAACTTCTGTACCAGGATCGGGAGCTTTTGAGGGTTGGTGTTGGAGAAAGTGTTTCCATACCCCTATTTGGTTCCAAAACACTGTGGTGCAAAATTGCCCAAATACGTCTACTATTCATTATGTGCTGATGTTATCTTCTTTTGCTGAATAGGTCTGCTGCTCAAATTGCCAGGTAGGACAAAGAAATGTCATAGAAAGAACAAGCTGAATGACAGCAGAGTCCCTATTATTTGCCAGAATCCACTCCTTGATGAAACATATTGCTGACTCACATTGCATCTTTCTCAACAGCAGCCAAGTACTGCGTAAACTAAGATAGCATCTCAGCCTCTTCCTTTCGCCCTTTTCGTTCACTGGTGTTCATTCCACTTCATTCATTCTCCTTTAAACAGATAGCCCCTTTAAATGGGCCACTTGGGTAAATGAAATCCAAGTAAATTCTGGGATGTGTGGTTTATATTAAAAAGGTCCGGAGACCTCCCCCCTTTGTCTATCAGCCTTCACCAATATAGTGCCCTCCAGCTGTTTAGGATGGCAAATTCCATCAGCTCCAGATGGCAAAGCTGTGACGGCCGAGGCCGATGGGAGTTATCATCCAAGACTTCTGAAAGGCATCAGGAGGGTGAAGGCTGCTGGAGATGGAATATGTGCTCTTCTTGTGTCCCTAAATGGTAAATTTAGCCTTGTTGTTGTTTAGTCGTTTAGTTGTGTCCGACTCTGCGTGACCCCATGGATCAGAGCACGCCAGGCACTCCTGTCTTCCACTGCCTCCCGCAGTTTGGTCAAACTCATGCTGGTGGCTTCGAACACTGTCCAACCATCTCGTCCTCTGTCGTCCCTTTCTCCTTGTGCCCTCCATCTTTCCCAACATCAGGGTCTTTTCCAGGGAGTCTTCTCTTCTCATGAGGTGGCCAAAGTATTGGAGCCTCAGCTTCACGATCTGTCCTTCCAGTGAGCACTCAGGGCTGATTTCCTTAAAAATGGAGAGGTTTGATCTTCTTGCAGTCCATGGGACTCTCAAGAGTCTGCTCCAACACCATAATTCAAATTTAGCCTTACCAGATACAGTAATCTTTACTGGATTCATACCCAGTGGGAATTTAAGCACTGTTCTGATCACACATGATTCCACCTGGACACACCTGTGCACAGCATTCACAAGGCCCATTCATTTTATTGATCAGCTTTGATGTTTCATGCACAACTATTCTATGTGGATTATTTCTGCTTTCCTTGGAAAATAAGGAAAAGAGGACCACCATTGTCACTACAGTCCACTAAATAGAAAGCTCACACCAAGCTGTGAAAGTAAGAGACCTCATAAGTCAGTTCTTATTCTCTTTATGGTGGTACTCTCCAAACAGATTTTTTGATCACTGGCAGTCACAAAAGAAAAAAGGATCTGCATTGCTCCCACTCTCAACTTTCTCAAAGACAACAACAACAACAAGGCTTTCAATAATGGATAAATACCTGGCCAAGTTAAAATTAAGCATTGATCTTGTCATACCAACTTCTAAGTGCTATTGATTTTTTGGCCTGGGGTCTGAGAGTATGACAAAACTGCAACACTGGGAGAAACATAGCAGCAGAATGACTTTGGGTATTGTAACCAAATAGTTCAGACACTGAGGTTAAAACATAGTCCCCTTGGGGTGTGTGGAAGGTTCATTTTAAACATTCTTCAGTATATTGTAGCAGTTAACAAGCCAGTGCAAGACATGGAGTGAAGGGCTATAGATTTAGTACTAAGCCAAATTATCAGTAGCATCCCTGAAGTTCTAAACACAGAGGGAACAATCCATATCATATTAGGCTGACCCAAGGGTCGCTTCATATATTAATGCTTACCAACATCATTGTTTGCCTTGCTGCAACTGGATGTGTTTGCTGTCTATTCAATTGTCTATTACACATTTTTCGGATACAAGTGAATGGCTCATTCCAGCCCACTCCATCTGTGAAGGGGCCTTCAGAGAAGATAACAGAGATCTGTATTCTCCACCTCACCACAGTCCCTTGGTCCTCAAGCACCAGGCCGTTACAAGATACGAATGGTCATGTGTTCTTCCCATATCCTGTCCTGCCCTTTCCCTCTGCTCCATCAAGGAATGCAGGCTTGCATTCTTTGACTGAGCACAAGGAAGAATGGACAGCAATATGAGATGTGAGCACTCTGCACCTCCACATAATGGGCTGAAATGCACCATGTGCACAATCTGCTAGGAAAGGGAGGGAGAACAGGGCTCTACTTTACCCTAGGAGAATCCCTTCCAGCTGTTGTGCATGTATGCATGGGTTAAGAAATAAGTCTAGTGACCCTAACCTCTGCTAAAAAAAAATTGGGTTAGAGTTTTTATTGTGTGTCTCAATTTTCTCCCTCCCTAAACTGCACCTTGAATCTAGGGGGAAAGAAAAATAGGAAGTAGGGAGGAAAGAGACTAGAAAGAAAACAAGGGAAAGAAGGTATGATAATCTCTTACCACATATTTTCCTTACAAGTGAAACTATAAACAAACCTTTAAGACAAGTAAGACTGAGTAAGTTGTGCTTACAATTCTGTGTGCAAAGTTTGGTACAACAAATCCAGACAACATCTGAAGCTCGTTACAGAAGACAAAAGACCTAAAACTGCACTTTGCTTATGACAACTCTTTCATACACACAAACACACACACACACACACACACACTTGAAGCTCCTTCAGACTCCGTTGATTCAAAGATTTCCCTCTGTTTCCCTCTTCCAGCTCATTTACACCAACAACAATCAAATATGCAAGAATTTTTAGGCCACATATTTTATAACGAAAGTATTATGACCAGTTCTAAATGCAGATGAGATGATGTGATGTTCTTACCAGTTATATTACAGTAGACTAAAAGCGGTGGAAGTGGACCACTTGCATCAGAATCGATGTGGAAGAAACCAGATGTTTTTCCTTGGTGCCGATAGGCTTCACATGACTTCTCATAAATAGCTGAAAGGAAGAGAAATAGATATTTGCAGTATACACATCAAAATAATAGCTCAGGTAGTTTGGGACAATTTAGTGCTGTGCAGCAACTGCCTATCTCACTGCATGGCGGCTGCAACTATGCAGGAAGCTGGTTATCTGTAGTGGAAGCCTAAGGAGTAAAGCTGACCTGACTGTACTCAGATTCACTGTGAATTAGCTAGCAAGGGTATGGCAACTACATGCCCATTCAGTATACAAATCTGTCTTCATACACAGAAGTGGCTGTCACACAGTGAGATTATAAGCAACCACCAAGCATTTCTGTGCCATTTTAAACTACCCACAGATTGTCCTGTTTAAGTGGAAGCAAACTCAACAGTCTTTAATTGGGCTCTGTTTGCTGGAGATCTTCAGTAGGAATGCAGCCCTCACAGAGAAACTGGCTGTGTTGTTTTCTTTCATTAAATCAAGATGCTATCATTCAAGAGCAGTCAATTTTTCTCGCATATAATAATCCTGAAGATGGTGCTAGAATTTGAAAAGGGAGAGGGATGAGGAGAAACTGTTAGGAAACAAGTAGGAGTCAACTAAGGCTTCAATCCTATACCAATTTAATTCAATTTGGGTTGCCATGTTTCAAAAAGTGAAGTTGTTGAGCTTATTTTTGCAAGATCTCCCTCCAAAATTAAGTCACCAAAAACTCAACACTTCCAGGAATTCCCCCCCCCCAAAAAAAAAACATTTTTGCCAATCTTCAGAAATTCCACCCGGACGCTATTTCTGATGGGCAAATCCCAGATATGTCTGGGAAATTCTGGACTTACTCCTGAGTAGACATTATTTAGATTACATTGTAAATAATGGTTAAAGGGATAAAGTCCTTGAGTACAAGCTAAAAGTGATGGACTGTAAGCTGGTATATACTGGAATATTGATGTATTTCCTTTTGATGATCCATGGATTCTGTGCATTGTCTCCTTTCCCCAATCCAAAATTCCAACTCTGCCTACATATATTATATACATATGTCCCTTGATTCCACATAACTAAGTTGAAATCAGTTGTTACCATACTATATTAATTTGAGTTCATTAGCCATAATAGCACGCTTCCTATATTTCCCCCTAGTTAAATGCTAAAATGCACACACTGCCACACATAGCGAATTGATCAAGATGTTTTCCTTCCATAGGAGATGAAAATATTTTGGAAACATCTTGCAAGAATGAAAGCAAAGACAGATGCTTGCCCTCTTGTAATAAAAAGAATAAAAGCTTATTGGTGCTAATTACAACATATAACATTTGCATTGGGGGTCATTATTGGATGTTTCAAGGTCAAATTTCTTCTCTGCAATTTTCCACATTTCACATCCAACAGTCATACTAGAACTTTGTGTAGAAGTTGCATGCTATCACAGATTATGAGAGGCTAGTGGGACATCATAAGATTCCCATTTATTTTGCTCCTGGCTCCAAAAATGCAGTGATTCCCCTAGCTATAAAAATCATGCAGTTAATAGATTAGCTGCTTCATAATATTGTGGTGGTGGCGGCTTTCATTTGTGTAGTAATTGTGACTGGGAAAAACGATAAGATATGTTTACACACTAATCCCCAGGATTTTATGGGTGTAGCATGTCTGGTGAAATATAAACCCCTCGAGGTATACTATGCTACTTTTCCTAGTAGCTTTCTTTCTGTGTAACTGAAGTAAACAGGTCTTTTCAAATAGATGATCAAATCTAAATAACACTGCTAAATGGTTAAAGAATGGTAGTAATGAACAGTCCAGCTTTTCACTAACCAATTAACGATTTTGTAGTGTTTACACACACACACACACACACACACACACACACACACACACACACAGTGGTACCTTGGGTTAAGTACTTCATTCGTTCCGGAGGTCCGTACTTAACCTGAAACTATTCTTAACCTGAAGCACCACTTTAGCTAATGGGGCCTCCTGCTGCTGCCACACCGCCGGAGCATGATTTCTGTTCTCATCCTGAAGCAAAGTTCTTAACCTGAAGCACTATTTCTGGGTTAGCGGAGTCTGTAACCTGAAGTGTATGTAACCCGAGGTACCACTGTATATGCTTCCTGCTCTTATGGAACTGGTTCAGCAAAGAGAGCAATTTTGCTTGACACAGTAGTTGGGACAAAATCATTTACAGTCAGCATATTAACTGGAAGCATCAGGGTTCGATTTACTTCATGTATGTTTTTGAATCAAAGGATGACCTTTAGTTAGGGTCATCCTGCTGTGTCCCAAGTCAGTTTTTTTCCTGTGGCTACCACTGATTTCTTCAAAATTAAGCATCACTGGCTTTAAGGTATGAGCCTGCTTATCTAGGGAGCCCTTCCTAGATGTCCCAAATTCCCCAGAAAAGTGTACAGTTGGCAACATGGAGCAGACCTTCCATGTGGTTTATGCCTATGTTCTGGACCTCCCTTTGAAGGAAAGACCAGCTTACTGCTTCATTCATGTCCTTTCAGAAGTTGGTTCAAGACTACATCTTTAGGAAACCATTTTCATTTGTAATTCTGGGTTTTACCATCTTTTTTTTTTTTTGCAGTCGTATTTTTATTTCCTTCTGCATTGGTGCTACATTTTAAATAATGTGTTTAATTGTTAATACATGGCTTTATTGTTGTGGTTAGCAGCCTTGAGTTCTCAAGAGGAAAGGCAAGAAATGCTAAAAACAAATTTGGAAATTAGCACACAGTGGAGAATTGTTTACACTGCTAGATGTGGCAGTTTGGGGATTGGAGGGAGACATAAAACGAGTCATCAATGAGATGGGAAGAGTTGTAAGTTCAGAGGAACTTGAGGCTCAAGGAAAATAGCAACATTTAGTTCTGTCTCACCACTTGCTCTAATGAAGCTTCACATGGCAAAAGAAAGAACTAATCTGGTAGTAGCATTTTCATACCTTCCAACATTTCTCTGATGGAAATTAACAGCAGCAGCAACAACAATTTTATTATTTATACCCCACCTATCTGCCTAGGCCCAGCCAGTCTAGACAGCTTCCAACATATATAAAAACATAATAAAACTATACAGGGCTGCCTTCAGATGTCTTCCAAAGGTTGTATAGTTACTTATCTCATTAGCTTGGGGGTTGCATAACTCCATACCCTACAAAATTTCTCAGAGGAAAACAAGGACATCCTAAGGAAATGTGGGACATTCTGGGATTAAATCAGAAACCAAGAAGGCTTCTGTAAATCTGGGTTAAATCTGGACATATGAAGCTGCCAGATCAATTAGTCCTTCTGTCTTGGTGTAGCAAGTTTATACCAACTGGCTGCAGCCCTCCAGGTCTTCAGACATGTCTCTTTCCTACCTCTACTGAGAGATGCTGAAGTTTGATCATAGGACCTTTTGCATGCACAGCATGTACTCTGGCAATGATCTATGGCTCTTTCCCACACACAGAGGGGATGTACATCAGAGAGAGAGTGGTGGGAAGTATGTAAAATTGGCAATTCTCATTCAGTTCACTTATTGAATCTGTGAATGTTTTCACTAAAGGACACCTTATGTTGTCACTTAGGGGCCTTGTTAAATATACATCTTATATTGCATTGACAGATACAGGGCAGAAAAATAATTAAACAGAAATGTATATACTGAGTTGGCTGTGGGTTATGGATGTTTCTAGAACCTGCTCTACATCACTGGCCTATTAATAATTTTTGCTTGCTGGAGCAAAATCATATGATTTCTTTGAAATATGAACGAAAGATGTGAAGTCACTCATTAGGAATGCAGGCAGATGGTATAATGAAGCATTATTGCCAACAAAAGAGTCCTTTGGAGGTTATCACACAAACCAACGGTGGGGAAATCCACATCCTGAAAACCAAAGCAGAGTGTAACGTACACACTGGGCTAAAATGGCATAACACTCTCCCAGAGAAACATAATTGTTTTCAAAGAGATAAAAACAGAGATGAAATGAAGGAACTGATTCCCTTTTCATGTTTTCTTTTTTTTTAATATTCACACTCTCAAAATATAACATTGTGGGCCCATATTTCACTTCCTTATCTTTGATTTCCTTAATTAGTTTTCTGGCACCAGAAATACAGTATCATGTGGCTATGATAGCCAGAGGCAATGAGAATGTGTGGTTTAGGATGTTTTTTCAGAGCCATTCAGGAATAACATGTGGTCCCTCCCACACGTCAATATGTGGGTGGCTGCCATGCTAAAACAAGAGATTCAGGACTTTATGCCTGCAGTAGTAACACAATGTGTGAACAGTACACAATTTTCTTTGTGAATGTCTAAACTTCCTCTTAATCTTCTTCTCTCTCTTTTTTCTTTTTTCTTTCTTTTTTTGTTTGTCTGAGCTACAACTTATTTTTTCCAGTGGTGTAGATAGCATCTGGTTGTTAAAATTTGGCTCTTCTTCACTGTATTGATTATGATTATTGATCTATCAATCACCTTATAAACCACCATTTCGTGCTGATTTCCACATATTTATTTTTTTAAGCACACACAAAAAATGCATTGAAAACAAAACTCAAGCCCTAACAAGCAGAATCTTGTGGCAAAGACCCCTTTATCCAGCTGGGAAAGCCTGTTTGAAGAAAAATGTCTTCAATTGTTTCTGGAAAGTGAAGATAGTGGGCACCTTCATATCTCAATAGAAACACTATGCCACAGAACAGGGGCTTCTGATCTTTTTCAAGCTTGCAGGAGAAACCCTTCCACATAACATAGTGATCTATTGGGTGTTTAAGGGATAAGGCTTAGTAACTTGGTCTGAAGTTGTATAGGGACATATAAGTTAGTACCAATACCTTGGACTTGGAGTCCAGGAGCAGAATGACAGCCAGTGCAAATACTGGAAGCAGGATATTATATGCTGGCAGTAATTCTGCCTCCACAAGCAGGCTAGTCACTGAATTCTGCACCAGATGGGGCCTCCAGAACTAACCTTCATTCCATCAGTGATGGTCAAGCAATGCAACAGGGTATATCCAACTAAGTCATATTCAGAGTAAATACAGTGAAAATAATAAACATGAGTAATATACAGCTATTTATTTAAACTGATATATTCTATGTATTATTTAATTGGGCATAACCCATTAATAAGATACTGGGTTGCAATCATGTAAGCCAATCAGTGCTAGGGAAGGGATGAAGGAAAAAATAAGAGAGACATCTGTGATAGCATTGCAATAAGGTGGGGAACAAGAAAGAAATACTCAACAGAGGGTGACAGTTTGTCAACACCATTAGCTCAGTAGTGATGCCTACCCAACTGCAATAGCTCATTTAAAATGTCATTTTCACCATAAACCAGTGACAGTATTCTGAGGGCTGAATGGTATTGGCAAACTCACAGTTTGTAACATTCTCACATTTCTCCCCTGAGCATGCTGCTCCTCATATGCTCTCGATTTCCCTGAATGACATCGTGACCCACCTTCTAGGTTAGGCTCAAAGCACTGGCCAGGTGTTTGTCTCCTCCCTCTCAGTTTCTCCTCACATTTGGTCCCACATGCTACTTCTTCCTACACAACAAGATTACAAAGCTAGAAATCTTCATCTGCACCTTGCTGCTGCTGTTGCTGAGAAAACTCTAACACTTTGGTCATCTCCTGCTTGACTACCGCAACTGTCTCCTCTATGGCCTTCCACTGACAAACATGCCCAGCCTTCTCACTACCACCATTCACTTCACTGTTCAGCTTATGTAATACCTTTCATTAGGTCCTTACACGACATTCATGCTAGCTTGTGAATCCAGTGCAGAAATTCCCCATTATTTCAAAGACCTTCATGCCCATGTCCCCTTATTTCTCTGCCCGGGGTTCCTTACATCCAGATAGATTCCTTCCCCTGTGGCTGAATGTCACTGACAATGTTTATCTGCCTACTCTGACAGGCATAATCAGGCATCTTTGTAATAATGGGTGCTGGATGAAATGCCATTTTCAGTAACAACAAATAAAGGAATAAGGAGTGGGAGGAAGGTTTCTCCCTCTCTTCTTGTTGCTCTCATAGCAGAACCGTTAAGAGGCAGGCGGTGAACTTAACAGAAGTGACTGTCATGCTCACCCTCCTAATACAATTGTCATGTTAAATGCCAAAAAGAAATGAAATCTGTGCTATTGAAGAACTGAATTTGACAGGCCCCACTGTTGACAGACTAATAAAGTCCCTGCTGTGGTGTTCTGGGATGACAGATGGCTCATTTTCCTCTTGTTAAAAATACATATTTACTGATATGGTACCAAAAGAAAAAATACTACATTTTTTCTTGTGTGCAAATATAGCTTTTTTGGAAAAAAAATCCAGAAATTTAGAGCCTAAAGTTGACTGTACATGGAGTGTTGTTTTGATTACATTATTATCTTTCCAGAAGGCCAGTTCTTTTAGTGTGATGCAGAAAAAACAGGGAAGCGTCTTATGGCACCTAAAAACATTATTGGTGCAAAAGCTTTAATGGGCATTTAGAATGCCATCTTGGGCCCTGGTGGATAAGGGAAAGGGTTCATATCCTAGAGTTCCATTTCCATTTTTTGTCTCTTCCTCATCATAAGAAAGCTGCAGAGAAAGTCAAGTTTGGGGCAAAGAGTTGAATCCCCGTCCCTCTGGTGTAATAAAACCTAACAAAGAAGGAACAATGAGCACTGAAAGAGAAAGAGCGCATATACAAATCTTATTTTTAAGGGACGCTTGTGTGTGTGTGTGTGTGTGTGTGTGTGTGATCCTTTTTTGACACTTGAAAAACAAACCCACAAATTCAAAACTTGAATTTCAGATTTCAGACTTTGATACAACTTCTGGCCCCTTTTTGCAAACCATTTTTTCCTAGTCCAATCAAATTTTGTGATAAAAGTTTTCAGTATCGATGTCATAGTCATTTCAGCTTTTAACAGTGCACAGATCCTGCTAGCACATTTTTGAAACACCCAGCAGTGGCATAGCTAGCTGCTTGGGTGCCTGGGTGGAGTGTACGCGCCATGTACAGGGGGTGGGGCAAGGGGCCTGTGGGGCAGAATAGGGCAGGGTGTGCCAGAATCCCAGTGCCTGAGCCCCATTCCACTCCGGGGCTCTGCAGGCCTGTGTTGCTTTTTCGAGCAGTGCAGAGCCTGCAAGGAGTCCGCACGCTGTCTCCCCCATAGCTGTTGAGCTGTTCAGGGGGAGGTGGCTGGCAGACGCAAGCCCCACGCTGCCCAGTGCTCCCCGCCCACACCCAAAGCTAAGGCTCTGACACCCAGGATATGTATTAATAATTATCTAGGGTATCATTGGACAGATTCAGATGAGTTAATGGCTGTGCATATGTGTGTGTGGCCACATGAGTGTGTGGACGTATATATATATATATATATATATGTGTGTGTGTGTGTGTGTGTGTGAGAGAGAGAGAGAGAGAGAGAGAAGAGGAGAGGGAGAGAGAAGGGAAACCAAGGTAATTCATTTTTCTTGTCTTCTTTTCAAGGCATAGAATGTGCTTACTTCATTTTGACATTTCCCCTTCCAGTGAGATGGCAGCCATTTGGATTATTATTCACACAGGTAGAAGCAAGGCTTCATGTTTCAAGCTGGGTTTCAAAAAATCCACATATGCTTTATTGATTGGGAATAAAGGGTGATGGGAAACAAAACTAGCCAAGCACAGCTGGCTCAGCAGCACTTGTCAGTGTGAGAAATTCAAAAATTATTCAAGAGCAAAAGTAATAGAACAATACAAAAAGAAGAAGAAAAATCAGGAAAACAGAGGGAAAGCTTACTTTGGGTGAGGGGATTCTTAAAGGCTGAAATCCTATACACATGTTCAATGGGACATACTGAATAGAAATGCATAGGGTTACACAGCATATATCATGTGGCCCCTTGCAGAGCCAAAAGTACATCTCTAGTGTATCCCTTGTTTGAAACATGAGAAGCAAAAACACAGATATATGCACAGTCACAGTGAGAAACTTGGCAAGTAATTAATAGTAGTGATAAACATATTGGATTTAGATGGCATCAAAATTACTTAATGGTCAAGTGTCTCAAATGGGAATTATTTCAAAATCCATTATGGAATTAAGAGTCCTAATTTGTTCTGTTCCAGATGATGGTCGCACAGAAATCTTGAGTGGTAGCAAGAGTCCAGATCTAGGATAGCTCCAACTGGAGCTCAGGTTGGAGAGTCACATACAAGCACAGCAAACTCAAATGTTCCTTCAGCAACTGAAGCATAAACTGAAGCAACTGAGTATGGGTGGCTAGATCCAACTCCACAGAAGGAAGATCTATTAACTATTGGCTCCAATGAGACCAGGGGAACAGTGGCTCTGTTATGACTTCCAGGCTGGAGTCCTTGGTCTCTGAAGATTATGCTAACAGAACACAAACTTATCATGTTGTGGAGATGTTTGGAAGATGGCCTCCCTGTACATTTGGCCATCTGTGGGAGTGAAGTCACCTAGAGTTGATGTTGAGGCTAAAACCCTTCCCTACTCCATCTCCTCAGAGTTGATATTTCTCAAATATTGCACAAACGAGAGTTGCCAAGGTTACAGTGGGCCATGATGTGGGCTGCGGGGGGGGGGGATGTCGGTGCTTTGCAATAGGCTTGGAAAACAAAGGTCACCTGGGTGACAGTGGCCAATGCAGAAAGTGAAAGGGGAGAGTTGTTTCTGCAAGTGGTGCTGGGAAGAAGGAGGAAGTGGGCAGAATGCCATGCGGCACTGAAAAAGAAGACATCTCCACCACAAGGCAGATGCAGCATGGCTGATTCATCTGCTTGTCGGTCTGAGCTGGTTGCTCTTTGGAGGACAACAAATGACTCTCCTGTATGAATTCCCTGAACCCTCTCCATCTAGATGCAGGTTTAAATATGTGTAAATAATCTATATTTCATAAAGACAATGCGGTCTCTGCTGTGCCTAATTTCTGACAAACCCTACGTGAGTGTCTGGAACCCCCTGGAATCTTTCTACCACTGTGGCGGTGATTGGGTGTGGCATGTAACCATACCATCCCTTCTTAACTTGGTACTTCACAAGTGACTAAAAGGCATATCTAATAGTCTATACATGGCAGCCACTAAAACTGTTTGCTCCATTAGGGAATTATGGTCTGCCTACTGTTGGATGTATCTTCTCACAGCAGTCACATACCCCATTAAGATGAGACATTATCAAGACATGATAGCAAGAGAGGCACTTGCTGACACTATGTTGCTAAACAATGTAATGGCTACTTAGTAAGCACACATTGTTCTTAAATAAAATAGTTATTGGCTACTCCTTGAGAAATGCTTTAATTTTAACCATCAGGTCATTCAAAAATATAAGGAATGTAAGTTATACCGCATGTAGTTAACACACACACACACCTTTTTGGGGTTCAATGTGGTTCATGTTTCATGGAAACAATCAAGATATCCCAGTCAAATTTATTCCAGCTAGAAATGTCATTTTAGTGAGAGAATAAGCCAGGTTTTCATGGTGTCTGGGTGGGGGAAAGTATTCATCTATCAAACGACACTTACCAAAGCAGAACGTTCAGTCTACCTGAATATTGGTACATCTGAGTATTTCATTTCAACGTAGAGCCAAAATGAATGTTGAAATGTTGGCATTTCCTGTGGGATGAAATTTCCATTTATGGAGCTGTGTTAATATTCTGCATGTGTTATATTGGAAATTGTCTGACATTTCCTTTTCTTTTTCTTTTGGTAGGGAACATCCCTCTGGCAGCAAAGGAAACTTGTTAAGAGACCTTTTTTGTATGTATAAGATTAGCATGTACTGATTCAAATATCAGGGACTGTAATAATTTTTGTTAAATATCTCATAGCATGATGTTTGGACATGCTGACATCTTTCAGAACATAAGGGAGAAGTTATTTCTGTTACAAGGGAATATATAATCTATGGATGGCAGGATGAACTCCAGAGTGGAGAGATGAATGTCAGTAGTGACAGTGGAAGAAAGGAAAAACAAGAATTTGTGTCTCAGGAAGCAAGGATGGAGAGAGGATGGAGAAGGAAAAGCCTAAAAAGAAAAGGGCAGAAAGCTAGGCTCTAGAGACAAGACTTGCCACTCTAACTTAGGACATGCCATGGGAGGAAGGAAAAGGTGATTCCAGGGCTAGCCAACCCAGTGACAAATCATGGAGAGGAAGGGTTAATTGAAGATCTATTCAAAAGTGGAATGGACTCTCTAGGGTTGTTGTGGACTCTCCTTCTTTGGAGATTTTAAAGCAGAGGTTGGATGGTCCTCTGTCATTGATGTTTTAGCTGAGTTTCCTGCATTGCAGGGGGTTATACTAGGGTCCCTTCCAACTCTACAATTCTATGATTCTATGAAGGAATAGAGGATTAATGGGGAAGCAAGACTGTTTAAATAAACAGATCTCAGGAGGGCTCTGAGAATAAGAAAAGCTCAGAATTCATCCAAGTGGAGAGCTTACAAGGTGGTTTCTAATAGCAAGAGAACCCTGAGGCTCTGAAGACTCCTGTGATCTGTAGTGGGAAAGTGGAAGATTTCACAATGTTGAATATAATGCAGAAGAAAACATTTCTATAATCAGCCAGTGTTCGGGATTGAATTTTCTGAAAATCATAATGTCAGACTTATCTGTACAGTATTCCCCCCTCCCTCTAAATCCCATTTCACTCCTTGATCTTGATGAGACTTGAGCTATTGGCTTTATTGGTTCCATTACAAATACCAACATTTATTTCGTATTATATGCATTATTATGCACTTAATGATGGTGAGGATTCCAGGTTGCTCCACATTTTGGAGAGCACATATTCATTTCACCAGTCTTGGATCAGTGTGCAGATCAGGATGTTGAACTGTGGATCAAGCTGCACACTTGACAAACAGATCTTGAAAAAAACAAATGGCAAGGAAAGAATGCAGAAAAATAGACTTGACTTTAAATTAGGCCATTCCACATGTGCATTTTACTTTGTCCCTCTCCAGGTGCTTCACCAAACTTTAGCACCTGAGAAAATGGAACTAGCAACCATTAACAAAAACAGAAAAAAACCAAAAATGCTTCAGACTCCATGAGGACAATAAGAGCCAATGCTCCAGTTTAGGCTTCTGAGAGACTATTCAGAGCATCAGTTACCATATGTCTTTGTAGTGCTACTGATTCTCCTCCCTGCACACAAAGAGGACAGTTTCATAAAATGAAAGCATATTTTGGAGTTGGCAAAAATTGAATTGCCGTGATCTTCATTTCAAAAGTGCTACTCTGAAACATGCCTCTGTTTCTAATAAAACAAAATTGCATTGCTATGTGAACGTTCAAGTCTGAAACACTGCAACCCAGGTCTCGTTCAAGCGCAGCTCACCACAGATTGCTTTCAAAAGCCAGAACAAAAATACTTTTCAGAATCATTACATGGTTCATGCAGCATGCAAAGTGGGAAATGAGTATTTTTAAAAACTCAAACATCCATGCCTAGAAATATGTCAATTTAGTACAAATGTTCTGTTGGGTAAGTACATTTTCATCTATTTCTGTGAAACAAATACCTTCAGCTATTGTTCATGTTGAAATCTGCCAAAAAGAACCCTATCATCCAAGCTCTCGGGGTTCACCTGTACTGAATGCAATAAAGGAACACCACTGCCAAAGAAAAGAAAATGAAAAAGTGCCTCCGTCTAGCAGAGTACAATGGGCAAATGAATTGCAGTTAGAGCCACGGGGGGGGAGGGGGGAGGCAGGCCACTCAGGGATGGGACATGTGGATACACACCATGCTGATTCCTATCCCACCCTTCCTATGTAGCAATGTGAGATTAGCTAGATACCAGCTATGTGACCAAACAGGAATGTTCTCCATATATGCCAGTTAGCTGGGATGCATGTTGTTGTTAGGGACGCGGATGGCGCAGCAGGTTAAACCACAGAGCCTAGGACTTGCCGATCAGAAGGTTGGCGGTTCGAATCCCCATGATGGGGTGAGCTCCTGTTGCTTGGTCCCTGCTCCTCCTAACCTAGCAGTTCAAAAGCACATCAAAGTGCAAGTAGATAAATAGGTACCGCTCCGGCGGGAAGGTAAACGGCGTTTCCGTGCGCTGCTCTGGTTCGCCAGAAGCGGCTTAGTCCTGCTGGCCACATGACCCGGAAGCTGTATGCCGGCTTCCTTGGCCAATAAAGCAAGATGAGCACCGCAACCCCAGAGTCGACCATGACTGGATCTAATGGTCAGGGTTCCCTTTACCTTTACTATGTTGTTGCTAATTATTGCATTTGTTAGCCGCGTTTCACACTACTGTATACTGCAGGCCATGGAAAGAATAGTCAGATGGGGTGCTGTGATTCTCAGGTTAATTTGATTTGGTCTCTTTCAGCAGGAAATGAAGCAGGTAAGAAGGAGATTTATTTCCATCTCAAAGCCATTGCCTGCAGCCCACTAATTTTATGCAACACCTTCTGCCTCTCCCTGTAATTATTTAGACAGTGAGGAAACAAGGCCGTGCCTGTTGCCTTCTTTCCCCAGCTGCTCATGTTATGTGGCTTTTGATAGTGGCCTCCATTTTGTCCTCAGAATTCAACCAAAGATATGTTTGACTGAAGTGGATGAACATAGGAAATGACACTCCTCGCCCTGCTTTGGATCTATAATATAACCAACCTTGTAATTAATTTCTCTATGCTTGGCCTTCTGACTAGGGAGGTCATGAGGATCCAATAAGTTATTTCCTCCTCAGGAAGCTAGCTTGCAAAAATGATTATTTTTGTTATAGTTGGAGCACTCCCCAATCAGCACCCCATGGAAACAACCACCCACCCCCAACTTGGACAGCCACTCCAAAGGGACCCGACCGAAATGGATCTAGAAAATCAGTTTCTTTCCAAAGTGCCTGAGAATCTGGTTTGCCGCCACCTGCTCAAGAACCTTGCCCAAGAAGGGGCAAGTGAGATAATGAGATAATTGATTTATAAACAAAACGACACTATGCTACAGGATTTTGAAATCCTGAAGACTCTAGTTTAGACAGAGATAGGATCCTTCAACCAATTCAGACTTGCAAAACACAACAACAACAACAACAACAACAACAACAACAACAACAACAATAACAACAAATGACACTTCCAGGATAAGCTAAAAACCTCAAGTGATATAACTTGTTCTCAAAAGGCAAATCCATTCAGGAAGGCCATTCTTCTAGGTCAACCTTCTAGATCGACTACCAGCATCCTTCCAGTTTAACTACCTGTATCTTTGTTTGAATACCTGCTCAAATCTACTAATCACTAGAAGTTTCCCCGACTTTACTCAATCCGTTTTTGTTCTGATGCCTTCTCAGTGGTCATTTTTTTCAATTCCCCTTTACACACTTTTGGATTCCCTCCCAATCTTTCAAAGATCAGGTTTTAATTTTATTTTGGTTTCTTCTTTGCTTGCTCTCCTCTCCCTGAGCACCCCTTGCAAGACTCTTTCAATATTATCTCTACTCACCCCATCCAGGCATTATCCAAGTGCACACCAGGAACATGCTTAACTTGCCTCTGGACTTCAGGCTTGGTGAACGATCAAGGTCTGTGATCTTTTAACAAATATTTGAAATTACTGTGGGCATAGATGTTTAAGCTCAGTGCCTGGGCCCCAGCTTTGTATACCTACTTACAAGTAGGTCTCATTGAATTTTGTGATTTATTTTTTTCTAATGTAGGACTGGGGTGTGAATTAACTTCCAAACGTTCCATTTCTTGAGCCTGTGTAACAGAAACACTTTGCATTTTTGCTAAATGATAAATTCCCCTCTGTGCTTTTACACTACGGTCATTTACATTGTGATCCACTTACAATTATGACAGGTTGTTCCTGTGTAGCCAGTTTCACCACAATCACAATGGAATGTTGTCCAGGATTGGGAGCATTCTCCTCCATGTTCACAGTAGTCTGGTAGACACCTGGGTGAGGAGGGTGAGAAAGGACAGTTCAGCAAGAGCAACAACAAAGGTATTAGTTGCTTTTAACCAGATTACATATGCAATGAAATGTGCAACATATTGCTCTTTGCATAACTTTTCCTATCCCACTATGTTTCCTATGACTACAAACATTGGTGCATAGATGGAAACCATTCCTAGGTTCTCTGCTTAGCTTGAAACAAAGGTGTTCAAAAGAATAGCTTGCACTGAACAGAATGAATTCAAAACCAAGTCAAAATTAACACCAAAAAGAGGTTAGCTTTGTGTTCTTTCTGTATCTAGGCAACATAAAATGTATGTTTTATTCTGGCCTCCGATAAGGAGTAGTAATGTAAGATGAACAGAAATGCAAAACTTTCATCATGCTTCCCTGTTTGCACTGACATTTCGGGTGCTAAACTGAGTATCTGGCTATACTAGGTTCAAGGATATATGAGTAAAGAGAGCTATTAAAAATAAAAAGAGAATGGGTTGTGAATAATATACTTTATGCTCTCCCCCTCACTCTCACCAGAGCTCTGATACCAAGTACTAGTGAAATGAAGAAAGCAACATGAACTGCAGTAAAGCACAGGAAGTCAACAGAAGTGGGAACAGTGGGTGGTGGACCCAACCTGAGAGCTCATTTCAAAGCCTTAGTTATGCGGACATAAATGCAGAATCAGCTTTGCTGGTACTCTTGAGGGCTAGGTTCCCCCTCAGAATAGAACTTAAAGCAGATTTCTCCCAGGTACTACACTTTAAATATTTATGGAATTTTATTGGGACAAAGAAAAAGGCTGTTTGGAGTTTTTCAGACTCTGGCTCACTCACTTGGGAGGAAGATCCAGTCTGAACTCCTAGCATCATTCCCATGTAAAAATGATATCACGTGACTCCAGGGCCCTGGTGATTAAGATCCTCTCCTGGAACATAGCAGGCTGGAGGGAAAAGGCCAATGACCCTGAAGACATTTGTTTTATCAAGTTATTTGACATCACAAGAAACCTGGGCTCACTATGAAATAAACTTGGAGGAATTCAATTCGTACTCCCTCCTAGCTCATAAATCCAACATCATGGACCGATATAAAGCGGGACTAACCCTTCTCTGCACTCAGCAGCCTAATCTTGAAATCATTTCCCTCCAGCCATGAAATCATTTCCCTCCAGCCACATGACAATATTGCCCAGACGTTCTTATTGAGATATTCAAACTTAATTATAATCAACGTTTATATCCCCCCTTGTCCTGACAAGCAGACATTAATGGGCTATTGGAACCAACTCACATCATTTTTGGAAAAATTGGAGACCAAATTCCCCAACATTGATCTGCTAATTGCAGGTGGGTAAAGACAATTTTGAGTGGGTAAAGACAATTTTGAGCTTGTGAGAGAGATGGGTTTCAACAATGAGGATCCCCTGCCCGAGCTTCTCTCTGTCATGTGACATTCCAGAGACACCCATATAAATGAAGCTGGAGTTTGCCTTACCAAGTTGTGTGTGCATTTCGACAGAGTGATCCTGAATGGTTCATTACCAGGTGACCTGCTAGGAGAGTTCACGTTCATCTCCAAGAGAGGAAATAGAGTGATCTACTACATCTTAGGCTCTTCTGCTCTGACAAACCAGGTTTAAACCTTTCAGGTGGGCGACCGCATTGAGAGCAATCACCTTCCTGTGGTTCTAACTATTAACTTCCCCATCCCCATGCATCCTCTGCAAGAACCCCCTGCCAACAGAACTGATCCAGCTCGAGCCATGAACTTTATGGTGAGCAACTGCACCCCTGGTGATTATTCTTCTTTGACTCTGGCCACCAAATTTAACAATCCTGTGCTCACATCTGCATTGCCTCTGACTCCTGATGCAAGCAAAGATTTCCTGCTTAGAGTCGCTTGGACCACAGACTCACTTCACAAACTGTTCCAAACAGAGTTCATGTTGGAACATACAGCTTCTATAATTAACTTGGTAATCCCCAAAGAAGCTATTGAATGATTTGAAATCCTAATAACATCTCTGAATGAGTTTTCAAAACAACAATTCAAAGGGTGAAAACAACCCAAGGAGACCTTTGCTGTGATCTGGTTTGATAAGGAATGCAGCGATCTCAAAGAACACATCCAGAATATCTTCCGACAACACCATAAGGAAAAAGCCACTGCCCTACCCCCAGAATATTTCAACTCTAAAAACTTACCGCAGCATCTTATTTTGAAAAAAGAGGCTGAATCTTATTTTGAAAAAAGAGATCTGAACATACCAACAAACAATGGAAACATCTCCACTATGCCATAACCTCAAACAATGAAAGCTGATTCTCGTCCTTAGTTTCTGGGGCATTTAACATCAATCTCCTCTCCACCTATTTCGCCTAATGGTTGGTACCACTACTTTTCAAGTGCCTTGCATGAAGATCTTTCCAGTGGGACAGCTTGTCATCATTCTATGCAAATTGATGCCCCAGAGTGGCCTCCAGTTTCATCAGATGAAATAAAAATGTTAATAGGGCAGTTAAAGCAAGGGGAAGCTGCTGGCCCAGATAGGATAGGTCCCAACGTTCCCCATTGAGGTTGGGAATTCCACCCTTGTTTGGCCAGGACACTCCATATTTACACCAACTTTATGATCCCCACCTACACAGAGCTCTTTCCCTCGCAAGATTTAACGTCTTAACGTCTGCGGTTTTGCAAGGTAGATTCTCAAAAACCCCATACTCTGAAAGATACTGCCCTTGTGGCACAAAACAGGTTGAATCCATCACACACGTTCTATTTTATTGTCCATTTTATGCAAGAAGAAGAAGAAGAAGAAGAAGAAGAAGTAGTAGTAGTATTTGGCCCTCTTATTGAAGGCGGGGATTAATCGCACTGACTCTTCCAGGGTGTCTCATGTGTTGAACAATTGTAGTAATGGCGTTGTGGAGAATGTGGCAAGATTTTTGAGTGACGCTATGGAATTATGTCACCATAGGTCCTAAGGGCCATCTTCGTACCTCATGATGTCTGGACAGTTTTATCCTAAAGTATCTCGTACTATATTTCATTAATTGTGTTGTGTTCTGATCCATGTATACAATGCACTTTTTTAATGCCAATAAAGGAGATTGATTGATGATTGAATGTTATCAGAGTAGCAAGGATGAAGTGCTACTGCTCACAGTAGATTGTACTGAGCTACATGGAGCTATGTTTGGTTTCCATGAAAAACAACTTTGTAATTTGTCCTGCACAGCATCACATCAAGGTATTGTTCACTGCCCCCTGCAGTCCCTTTTCTCTCCCCACCCCATTCATTTTCAAAATGTAGGTTGAAATCTTTTTTTTTTTAATGCCCTTAAGAAGGATTTAACTTATTTTGTTTATTCAGAAACAAGCTGACTTTGCTTATGATTTTAGTCAGATAACTAACACTTCTTTTTTTAAAAAAGGAATTTTGTGCTATGTGATTCTACTGAGGGACACAGTACTATAGTTAGCATTGTGAGGTTATTGTATCTAATTAGCTAACAATTATTTGTCTAATTACCTCATAATTATTCATCAGAATTAGCCTAGCAGAGATATTACCCACACTAAATATATAATCAAGGGCTTGATATCCTGTCGTGCATTTGCTTTCACCACCTTTACTGTGTGTTACTCATGCAGAAACAGGGCCAACTCAACATATTTTTCTGCCTAAGCCAAAGGACAAGATGGTGTATATCCACTCCACCCAAAATTCATGTGCAGAAGCCTAAAAGCCTGACAACTGAATTTTTCTTCTCACTAGCTTAGGAGGTGCTGGTCAGGAATACACAGCTCTATCCAATCCCTGCCTCTCATCATCTGCCACCTGAGGCTGCTACCTAATGGTAGTGCTGGCCCTGCCCAGAAATATAGCTTTGTTTAAAGCTATAGTTAAAGTACAATTCCACACCTTGACAGGGAAAACTTTGATTATAAGTGAGATGAATAAGGATCTATTTATTCGCATTGTTGAAAGGCATAACCCACAGTTAATATGTATCTCACTCTGTGTAGTATAGATATTGTGTGTGTGTGTGTGTGTGTGTGTGTGTGTGTGTGTAGACTTTGGTTTTGTGACCACTTGATCCTTAGAGGAAATGAAAAAATGACCTATACAAAAATAGTAAATCCAGATGAGTTTCTTATCTGGCAGGGCCAATAGTTTTGGAATACAAGTTCTCTCTCTCTCTCTCTCTCTCTCTCTCTCTCTCTCTCTCTCTCCCCCCCCCCATATATATATATATATATATATATATATGCAGGTTTTGGTGTCCTCGGGTGTCTTCCCGTGTAAAAGTTGGGGTGTCTAGGCGACGTTTCGACGAGGTCTCACTCGTCATCTTCAGGCTGGTGCTTTCGGCTTCTTGTTACTGGAACAGAGCAGGATCTCAGTGTTTGAGTTCCTATAAATACTGTTGAGGAGGTGTGGTGTATAGCCTCCAATGTTCTGGGCAGAGAGGAGGTTCCCAGGCTAGTGTGCCTTTTCTTCTTTTGTTCCTTAATTACTTGAGGGATATCTTGAGTGATTTCTTGAGTGATTTCCTGAATCCCACTTAGGTGGGTCATTAGGTGTGGATTAGTTGCTAAAGCCTTCGTGTCTTGAACTCTTGAACTTTGTGAAGAGTTTTTCTGAGAAGATGGCTGTACTGCACTTGGTTGTGCTCTGGCTTGGCTTCGTGTATAGGGGCGAGCTGTGGTTTTGTGGCCTGTGCCAGCCAGATCTGTGTAGGGATTGCAGGGGGGTGCAGCATCCGGAGGTGCCACCTTGGTTTGGCTACTGGATGGTGTCTGTAATTTATCTGTGGAGAGGGTCTGGGTTTGGGTCTGGTGTGGTTGATTGGTGATGGTGTTCTGTGTGCCTCTGGATCTGGTGTCAGATTTTGTGGGGAGGGCTAATTTCCAGATGTCTGGCAAGCGGGATGTGTCGTCACGCTTGTTCATGTTGTGAGGGTGTTTCTCTATCTCGATGACTTCCATGATTATTCTCTTGTGGTGATGTTCCATGTTAAAGAGCAATTTGGAATCTGCAAAATTAATTTCGTGTCCTGTTTCTTTCATGTGTTGGAAAAGAGAGGAAGTTTTTTCTTCTTTTTTGACGGCATTCTTGTGTTCTGCGATACGTGCATTTATTCGTCTGTTTGTTTGTCCAATGTACGTGGCTGGGCAGACTTTGCAGGGTATTTCATAGACCCCTTGGTTTTCCAACTGAATTTTATCCTTGGGGTTTCTGAGGATATTGGCTATTTTTTGGTTGGTGCAAAAGGCTGTTTTGATATTGTGTTTATGGAGGATTTTGCTAATTTTATCTGTAGTGCCCTTGATATAAGGAAGGAGGGCTATGCCATTGTTTTCTTCTGTGTCTTGGTTTTTGGGGGGTGTTTCTTTTTGGATTAGCTTCGTAACCCTGTTTTGCTGGTATCCATTGGCAATTAACACATTTGAGAGATTCTGTAACTCAGTTGTCAAGTGGTCTTCGTCAGCCAGGCGTTTGGTTCTGGAGATGAGAGTCTTGGCTACGGAGTTTATTTGTGCAGGGTGGTGGTGTGATTGTGCATGTAAGTAGCGGTTGGTGTGTGTTTTTTTCCGGTAGATAGTGTGTCCTAGGGAGCCATCAGGTTTTTTGTAGATTAGGACGTCAAGGAAGGGAAGTTGGTTGTTGGCTTCTATTTCCATAGTGAATTGTATTTTGGGGTGTAGGCTGTTGAGATGTGTGAGGAAGCTATCCAGTTTTTCCTTCCCGTGTGGCCAAATTACAAAGGTGTCGTCAACATATCTGAGCCAAAGTTTGGGTTTGTGTTCTGACTTGTCTAAAGCATTGGTTTCAAAGTGTTCCATGTACAGGTTAGCGATGACCGGTGAGAGGGGTGATCCCATAGGTGCTCCTTCTATCTGTTTGTATCTTTGTCCATTGTGGATGAAGTACGTGTTGGTTAGGCAGTGGTTGGTCAGAAAAAAACACACACCAACCGCTACTTACATGCACAATCACACCACCACCCTGCACAAATAAACTCCGTAGCCAAGACTCTCATCTCCAGAACCAAACGCCTGGCTGACGAAGACCACTTGACAACTGAGTTACAGAATCTCTCAAATGTGTTAATTGCCAATGGATACCAGCAAAACAGGGTTACGAAGCTAATCCAAAAAGAAACACCCCCCAAAAACCAAGACACAGAAGAAAACAATGGCATAGCCCTCCTTCCTTATATCAAGGGCACTACAGATAAAATTAGCAAAATCCTCCATAAACACAATATCAAAACAGCCTTTTGCACCAACCAAAAAATAGCCAATATCCTCAGAAACCCCAAGGATAAAATTCAGTTGGAAAACCAAGGGGTCTATGAAATACCCTGCAAAGTCTGCCCAGCCACGTACATTGGACAAACAAACAGACGAATAAATGCACGTATCGCAGAACACAAGAATGCCGTCAAAAAAGAAGAAAAAACTTCCTCTCTTTTCCAACACATGAAAGAAACAGGACACGAAATTAATTTTGCAGATTCCAAATTGCTCTTTAACATGGAACATCACCACAAGAGAATAATCATGGAAGCCATCGAGATAGAGAAACACCCTCACAACATGAACAAGCGTGACGACACATCCCGCTTGCCAGACATCTGGAAATTAGCCCTCCCCACAAAATCTGACACCAGATCCAGAGGCACACAGAACACCATCACCAATCAACCACACCAGACCCAAACCCAGACCCTCTCCACAGATAAATTACAGACACCATCCAGTAGCCAAACCAAGGTGGCACCTCCGGATGCTGCACCCCCCTGCAATCCCTACACAGATCTGGCTGGCACAGGCCACAAAACCACAGCTCGCCCCTATACACGAAGCCAAGCCAGAGCACAACCAAGTGCAGTACAGCCATCTTCTCAGAAAAACTCTTCACAAAGTTCAAGAGTTCAAGACACGAAGGCTTTAGCAACTAATCCACACCTAATGACCCACCTAAGTGGGATTCAGGAAATCACTCAAGAAATCACTCAAGATATCCCTCAAGTAATTAAGGAACAAAAGAAGAAAAGGCACACTAGCCTGGGAACCTCCTCTCTGCCCAGAACATTGGAGGCTATACACCACACCTCCTCAACAGTATTTATAGGAACTCAAACACTGAGATCCTGCTCTGTTCCAGTAACAAGAAGCCGAAAGCACCAGCCTGAAGATGACGAGTGAGACCTCGTCGAAACGTCGCCTAGACACCCCAACTTTTACACGGGAAGACACCCGAGGACACCAAAACCTGCATTCCTGTACCCGTGAAAATCTACGAAAGCAAATATATATATATATATATATATGATAACTTGTATTCCAAAACTTTTGGCCCTGCCTGATAAGAAACTTATCTGGATGTACTGTTTCAGTATAGGTCATTTATATCCCCTGTGAATAAAATTAATAACAATTATCTCACACGACACATATTGTATCAATTTATGTGTGTGATAGCGACAGCACAAACATGCTTGGGTTTTCCACCCCTCCACAGTGGCCTTGTTGTGCCTCACTGTCATTATCAGCAATACTGTGTTATAGAGAAGTGTCTCAATGAAATTGCTTCTGTTACTTATGTCTTAGATTCTGTTTTATAAATTCTGCTTTCAGGCAGGAACTAGCTGCTGCCGGCATCGTCCCCTCCTGGACACAGGCATCCAAGCTATGTCCAAGGACAGGTCCAAAGAGACAAAATGAGGATACTGGACTGTAGTTTGAGAGTCCTGGATTCTTCCAGAGAGTTTATCGGGGCAAATAAATGAGGAATGTCTCTGGTTGCTTGTGCTTTCTGGATAACAGTCCTATTCCTACAGTAGTATCCTAGGAAGAGGGGGCTGGGAATAATAAAAGGAATAATCATAACTATGGGGCCTTGCCCCATGGCATTATCCCTCTTTCTGTCCATGGGAGTTATCAGAGAAAGTGGCTTCCTGCTGCATCTCCTTCCCCAGCTTGTTCTGGCTTGATTGCCTAATTTCACACTGTCCTTGCTCCTGACAAATAATAAACAAACTCTTGCCAGATAATTATCACAGAAGGAGTTCTCGGCTCTCTGAGAGCTGGCAATGCCATTTCTCAGTTTTATTATGCCTCCCTGTCAGGCATACTTGAGGAACAATCAGATAGGGAAACCCAGCCATCTCCAACTGCATGATCAAGCCTGTATATAAACATGGCACTGCACAACAAAGGAACCTGGGCTACAAAAAACTGAATGCTTAATTTTAGTCTAGCTTATCTGAAAATTCCATTATAGGAACATGGGAAGCTGCCTTGGTCCATTCTCATGATGGTCTACACTGACCGGCAGCCGCTCTCCAGAGTTTCAGCCAGGAGTTTTCCCCAGTCCTGCCTGGAAAACAGGGGTGCGGATTTCAACAAATGCATTCTCCAAAATTCTCCAATAATTTGGGGGAGAAGTCAGAATAAGAAACTGGACAAGTTTTCGGAAAATTCTTGTCCAGAGAAACTGGTTCAGGTTTATTGAAGAAGAACTTCCTGACAGTAAGAGCTGTTCGGCAGTGGAATTTGCTGCCAAGGAGTGTGGTGGAGTCTCCTTCTTTGGAGGTCTTTAAGCAGAGGCTTGACAACCATATGTCAGGAGTGCTCTGATGGTGTTTCCTGCTTGGCAGGGGGTTGGACTCGATGGCCCTTGTGGTCTCTTCCAACTCTATGATGCTATGATTATTGTCTATGGTTCAGTCCCTGACATCTTCAGCTATACATAGCAGTTCAGGCAACAGTGTTGGATTAAAAAATAGCTGTGCAATCCTATGTATGCCTACTCAAAATTAAATGGGGATTCCTGTATATGACTGTAGCATTGTTCATTGCATTGTGAAGTTGCCAGACATAAGTTGACTGACATAAGGCAGCTCCATATGGTCATATATCCATCCCATCCATCTCACTTGACAGTTGCAGGACATGGCAGCTTGTTTATTTGCCTGTGCTTCACTCAAGAACAGCCCATGCATAGCTCAAGGGAGCCTTTCAGGCCCTTCTAGCATCAGGGCCGGTTACCCTGTTACATTTAATTCCAAGGCAATCCACTGATCATGAGAGAGCGGTTATGCAAACAGTGTCAACGCTGGAAATTGTGTACTGTCAGGAAGGGAAAGGTGAGTGCACAATGAAAGTTCAGGATCCCCAAAGACAGGGTGTTAAAGGTAGTGAAGGAAGGAGTGCAAAGCAATGTCTTCTCTCGACAACTTTTTCTAGCTCACTGCAGGTTAATTATTCCAGGGCAAAGACAATATTAAATATTTGCTTCTTCAGTCCCAGCAAGGGAATTTGATTTCACTATAAAACAAATAAAGTTGAAACACACAGGGCATAATTAGAAAGAAGATTCTCCAGTTTCCATGGCCAGTTTTAAAGAAAAAGAATTAATAAGTTGAGATCAGCTGTATCCCACAAATTAAATGTTAAAGAGCTTGCATGTGCAAAAACAACCCTCTGTTTTCATTTTCTCCCCTCCTTTTCATTTCTGTCTCTCTCTCTTCTTAGCCTGCAATAGGATGCAATTTCCCTCTGGTCTGCTTTCTATAATACAACACGCACAATTTTGAGCAGAAAATGCTAAGTCTGAAATTAAATTTCCAAGCATAAATTCAGGTTGGTTTAAGAACATCAGGGCAGGCAGAAAGGAGAATCATCTATTTTAAAAGCAATCTCTGATTAGGAGGAGTGCTCTGCCAAAAATAATTTCCCTTTTTTGGTGTTTTGTTTGTTTGGTTGGTTGGTTTTGCATTATTCATCATTTAATGAGGAACAGAATGCACTTGAAAATTATCAAACCGGGGAGAAAGTTCAGTGACATTAACATGGGTGGGGACAGAGTTTTTGTCATGCTTTCCTTACTCCTGAAGTAGCCAATGGGTGTATATAAGTATCCTTTCTTTCACTCTGAACATCATCTCACTAGTGCACTCTGCAGCCTTTGTGTCCAAAGTATATAATATATCTCATTTATGTTGGAAAGGTAGGGACTATTAACAATATACAAGTCTAGCTATCACATCCTGTCTTCATGCTTTGTCCCATTTAAGACCTCCTCTCTTGGAGTTCTGTTTGGATTGAACATCAGGGCAACAAATAGCTGGACCTGAATTGTTTTATCTGTATATATTGGAAAGTGTTCTGTCTGTCCATTTATTTGTTCTCTATAGGGTTAGCTGCTTCTCAATATATTGCCACCAAATATGACATAAGGGTTTGTGAAGTGGAGGTGGCAGTCTTCATCACTGTTTGGATACTGGGAGCCGCTTAGAATCAAGGTGGTGGTCCGAAATGTCAGTTTGACCTGACTTTGCCTGTTTTTTGACATAGATTTGGCTGCCACTAAAATATTAAACTCAGAATGAGAGTCTGGGGTGGAGGTGGGATGTCTTCATTGACATTTGAATGCCAGCTGCCATTCTGAATCAAGAGGGTAGACCAAGACTAGACTTTAGTGTTACTTCACCCAATTTATGGTGGGCCCAAACTAAAAAAAATACATCATACATATACAAATCACAATTCTTTGGGTTTCTAAAAAATTCTGAGCAGCAGAAGGCAGTGAGTTATTTGAGAGTGGGTAAAAATAGGTCGCTGTTCAAGAACAATGGGAAAAACAATAAAAGGTATGAAAATACATGAATAAGGAAGGGGGGCATGAGGCAAATTATAATTACATGAGGACTGAGGGGATAAGCAATACATCACAAACATCCCAATTCAGATTTCTGGGATTCATTGCAGAATTTCAATTTTTACCATTACAGGAAAAGATGGATTATATTTCATTAACCATGTTACTACCCACCCACCCCCTGCCTGTCTGTGACCTATGATCTTTGTGCTTGAAACCAACGATGACAAACTAATAGGAAAGTAGTGAGACTTCCCAGAGCCATTTCCCCCAAAATTTGTCCTTCTGTATTTTCATCTATTTGCTGTTAATTGGTTTCACCTAGATTTCCACAGAGGCTGTGATGATAGCGTCCATCACCCAGTAATCCACCAAGTCCCTTTGAAACCTTCTGAAATTGCTTTTGTAAACTTAGTGCCTTTCCATAGAACCTGTGGTGCTTAAAATATCCGTTACGTGTTCATCAAAGTCATCCGTGTGCTCGACAGAAATTTCATTATCCTTATTGTGGTTTCTGGTAGAAAATAGAGAGATAAAATTCCTCTTCACTGAAAAGCTGGAGCATTCTATTCATCTATTTTATCAGTCAACCAGCGACAGAGCTGAGATTTACTGCAGAAGAATTTCACAACTTCAACAAGGTAATTTTACAGAGGTTTTCAGTGGTAAGCACTGGGGATGCTTTTCAAAGATGTTGAAATAACACATATGGAACACAGCAGTAGAGAATGATGGACTCTGGGGCTCTCATTACATTAATTATTTGGTGACTGGTATTCTAGAGATATTCTTGTGGAATCATAGTGTATACTTCTTTAATGCAAAATGTAAAACTCAAAGTACAAAAAAAGCAGGTACAGTGTTGCAGTGTGGTTTTGTTTCTGTTTTCACTGCGTAGATGCCAGTATCTGTGCTGATCCTGAAAGTAAGTATAGACCGGATAAGCTTTAGAGAGTCCACCCCCCTACTGGAGTGGAGTAGGAATGGAGTGGGCAGATATCCAGTCTTTGTGAATTCTGATATTAATTCAGGGGTGTGGAACATGTGGCCCTCCAGATGTTGCGGAGCTACAACTCCCATAATCTCTGAGCATTGGCCATGCTGACTTGTGCTGATGAAAGCTGAAATATGTCTTCAGGGCCCAGGGCCAATGTCTTCCTGACTTGATCTGTGCCTGGATTAAGGTACAGATCTTCATGAATAGGGGGGAGGAGGAGGAGGAGGAGGAGGAGGAGGAGGAGGAGGAGAATATAGCTATCCATGGGACTTTACACTTCCTCCCAATATTGCAATACAGCTCTTGGCTCAAAGAAACATGTCAAAATCCACGTAATTTTTAAAGAGATAGAACATATCCCAAAATAGTATTTAAATATGGATTTGCATGCAATTTTTTTTGCATGCATTTTTTTAAAAAAAATAAATTGCAGGTGAGTGTAGAAATAGAATGGAATGGACCTATGAATGAACACATGCTGCAAACAGGAAACAAACAGGTTCATCCATCCCTAAGGTTCAGATTAGTATGATGGCACATATGCTGGGGTTAGCTGGAACCCCTGAACCCTACCCAGGTTTATACCATTTATTTTACAAAAGTATTAGTTTCTTTATCATTTATTTGATCACCCTTCAAGTATGCATGAAGCCCATGAAGCCATGTCTGTCAGGTTCCCTGACACCCAGGCATACATATTTAAGAACCCACATTTGTCTTTCATAACATATGATGTGACCCAGAGAACTATGGCTGGTGTAATTTGGATGTTACACTATTTGTTCCTCCAGCTTCGACAGTAATGTCAAAAGTGGGTCAGATTGCATGTATGGTGAAATACATATGCATGAGTTGTCATCTGGGGGTTCGTCTGATTATCAGCATTCCAAGTTCTGTGCTATCTGTATCTTAGCTATAAGGTAACATGGGGACAATATAGGTAGGCTTTGTAACTGAGTACTATTGCAGATATGACTAAGTGAATGAAATGCTTGGGAATCTGTGTCATTCTCCCACAGCAGAAGTGGTAGTTATGCCTGCATCACTGACTCAGAAATAAGAGCCTCGGAAGCTTGCAGGGGGAAAGATCACTGGAGCAGCAGGAAGGTAAGAAGGAAAGTGATCCTCTTGCATTTGGTTTTTCCTCATTTTGAAAGAGAAATGTCCCTGCCCTTGATTTCTTGACGAAAGCCTGGAAAAGGAGGATGCTTTCAGAGACAAGTTCACTCATCTTTAGTTAGACTAACTGAACTAATATCCATTTTAGATATTTAATAAAACGGTGTCCTAATTTATTTTAATTATGGCCTCTTTCATTCCTTCTGGCTTATGGGAGCAAGGACTTTACAGAAACAAAGTCTTTTCACCTAGCTCTGAACACTGCCTCTACACACACACACACCTCCCACATCCATCCCCAAACCAAGAAATTAATTGGGAGCTTAAAGCTCAAACTAAAAATAAGCAAGATATATTCTGAAAATTCAGTATATATTCATAATGAGGTACGATTGAAAAGCACAGGTTCACATATATGACCTCTTCCGCCCCCTCCACAGAGAGACTTTTGCAACTCGAACATAGATTAATTCCTCATTTAGTGTGAAAACTGGCAAACAAGACCACAAAATATTACAAGCTCACAAGCACTTTTACTAAGCCACACAGTTCACTTCTTTTTTAACCCACTCTTCATCACACACAGTCTCAGGGTGAGGTATATATTAAAATACAAATTCAAACAGCACAGTAATTCCAAGAAAAATCATTAAAATCAATCATCATAATTTCTACATCCCTATTTTATAGTGCAAATTAATGCATGCCTATTCAGAAGCAAGGTTCATCAGTTACCAGAGGATGTGCTAATAATAATACAGTGGTACCTCAGGTTACATACACTTCAGGTTACAGACTCCGCTAACCCAGAAATAGTACCTCAGGTTAAGAACTTTGCTTCAGGATGAGAACAGAAATCACGTGGCGGTGGTGCGACAGCAGCAGGAGGCCCCATTAGCTAAAGTGGTGCTTCAGGTTAAGAACAGTTAAGAACGAATTAGGTAAGTAACCAGAGGTACCACTGTAGCTATGTCTGCAGAGCTTCTTTTCCTGGTCATCTGAAGTGAACTCATCACTAGCAACTTGAAACTGGATAAGGGGGAAATCACAATTTGGTACAGCAGGCTAGTTTTCAAGTTACTTCCTAAAATTCTGAAATTTCCACAACATGAATTGGGAGGGGGGTATTTTATTTTTTGCTATGCTTCTAAAAACTGCTATGGTATGCACTAACCTGCAACCTGTAAAGGATTCCATTTAAGCAAAACAGAAAGAGTGATAAGGCAATGACATGTTTTGATCATTCAAACATCTCCTTTTCTTTATCATCCCTTTACAACTTCAAAGCTATCAAATTCTGTTTGTGCATAAAATTTAATCTTTGCACAAATCTGCAGCTTGATTTAATTTGCATACTCCATCTCCCACAAACTAATATGGAGCGGAGAGAGAGAGAGAGAGAGAGAGAGAGAGAGAGAGAGAAGGAGAGAGTGAGTGGAAGAGATGATGCTTCGTGCAATTCCAAATTCTTCCCAGCAATACTTTTTCCAGTTACTCCATTTCACCTAATGTTGGAGGATTAGAATTTTCACTTACAGCAAACTGTACTTATAAGCCACTTGGCTGAAAGAAAACAAAACACACAAGAAGAAGAGAGAATAATTACCTGTCTTTGATGCCACAGAGATCAATGCGCAAATCACTAAAATTCCCCAGGGAACCTTGCTGAACTAAAATGAGGTCCTTGGGCTGGTTATCAATAAAGATGAGTCTCATGCAGCCTTGAAAAGCCGTAATGGGATTTAAACATTTTGAATCGGTAAAATTGTCAGGGCACCCTGTGGGACAGAGAGGGGAGAAAAGAGTGAGATGAAGAATACTTAAATGATAATTTATTTCCTTGGGGGTTCACTGATGGAAGGTCTAATTATTCCTAGTGTTCTCATTGCCTGCTCGATGTGAGCAAGTTACAAATTCTATGGCAATAAATAAAAATTAAAGAAAGAAAGCAGGCAATAATGCTGACAGAATACAGATACTTGGAGAAGCTCAAAGTTTTTGCTTGTCTTCTTTTAAAGCTACAAAGTGCAGTCAAGATTCAGTAAAAGAGTTGCCACTGTTTTCAACTGGATGTTTGAGGATTGGATCTGAAGGGCAGAACCTACCAGGAGCATCTGTACAAATTCCATTAGGAAGCACCCTTGTATACCAGGTACAGCTGACCCTATCATCTGGACGCAGCTGGCCCTACGTCACACATCCTTGTTATCCACTGAGGAGAAAAGAACCTTGTCCAAAGGACAGATCTGGCTATATTAGGTTATTAGGGATCTTTGTTGACTCTGAACTTTGGCTCCACACATTACTAGCATCATCCAAGCTTGGAGGGCAGCCATGCAGGTTGACAAGGCACGGCAGGGAGTCAGTTGATTAGTGAAAACTTCATGCTGGCCCAAGTGGGTGGAATAACATTCCCATAGCACAAAGAGGTTCGATTCTCCCTAGTTCTACAGAGATAATGGTGCCCACCTCTCTGTTCTGGGTTGTGACATTTTTTAGAGGATCTGCAAAGAGCTCTCTATGAAATCTTGTGTGTTTGGGGATGGAGGCAAACTTGCTGGAGCTGATAGCCGCATGTGGCATTTGGTCCAGGCAAGCAGAACTGGTTGGTTAAACATCTGATGCATTATTGGGTTAAGGGCACTCTTTATTCACCTTCCACTTCCTTTGGCTTGGGAGGGGAGGTCTTTGGGGGTGTGCTTTAGGCACTGCATGCACACCTTATTGAATTCTGGATAGCAGAGCCATGGTGTGCTTGTTGAGTCTGAAAAACCCAAGGTTCATGTTGCAAGGAGGGAGAATGACTTTCTAATCCTTTCCTATGTGGCCATAGATTGTACAGTGGTATCTCTGGTTACAAACGTAATTCGTTCTGGAGGTCCATTCTTAAGCTGAAACTGTTCTTATCCTGAGGTGCGCTTTTGCTAATGGGGCCTCCAGTGCACAATTTCCGTTCACATCCTGGGGCAAAGTTCGCAACCAGGAGCAGCTTCTTTTGGGTTAGCAGAGCTCGTAACACTGAAGCGTTTGCAACCAGAAGTGTTTGTAACCAGAGGTACCATTGTAACTGTAAACATGCCCTGGAGATGGGAGGGGTCCAATCTTTCCTTATCAAGAACTCACCTACTCAGACTCCTATGATTTGACCCAGGCATAGGCAAACTCAGCCCTCCAAATGTTTTGGGACTACAACTCCCATCATCCCTAGCTAACAGGACCAGTGGTCAGGGATGATGGAAATTGTAGTCCCAAAACATCTGGAGGGCTGAGTTTGCCTATGCCTGAATGTGGTTAATTGTGGCTTGTTTTTTTGTTTTTGCAGATCCTCCAGTTTGTTATATTAAAAAAATTCACACACGTTTTGCATCTTGAGCCATCTTTATGGGTGTGCTTACAAATATTTTCCCCATCTCTCAGCATCTCAGGCCTTATATGATGAGATTCTGCCAGGTTATGCTTTCCACACTTTTCACAGTGAGTCCATGTCTCTGAATCCAGGACTTCTTAGTGTTACCATAGAACAGGAAGACCTAATCCATTACAAGCTTCCATTTCCCTTGTTGAGCTTGTTCTGGTTAAGCCCTTGCAGCCCACTATAATGTACCAAGACTGATTTCGCACATTTCCCTGCCAAAATGGGGAGACTGTCAAGTCAATGACAAATTGTAATATATGACGGGTGGCTCATTTGGGCTTGCTGGGTCACAGATTGTGCAGGCCCATCCAAGAATCAGTTCCACAGCACTTGAGCAAGCAAACTGACACAGGAATAGAATTAAAGGTTCTATATGTCTGGCTAAGCCATGGAATGACCATCAGCTAATACAATTAGGTAATAGTAGCAATGAATTGACAGTTGGCAGATGTCTAAGTATTGGCTCCATGCTGCCTGCTGATAAGGTATGCCCTAGAAACCCTATGCCACCTTTTTCCATATGGCATTTAAATTGCGCTGAGCTTTACACCAGCTTGCTAGGGTCATGTCAGCATCTGGGCTAAGAGTACTGCTACGCTGAGGGAGAATCGGAGAGGGGAAATGAAAATGTCATCTGAAAGCAGTTTGCACTCCGGATATAATCGAGGAGCACAGAGTAAACTCTGTGAAATATCATAGGTGCAAAAGTCAAACCAAAAAGAAGTCTTTAATCCCACCACATCCTGCACAAAGGTTAGCAACAGAAGCGTTGCCACAATATAAAAGCAGTCATCATAGCCAAACAGGGTTAAACTGAGGCAAATGTTGTCCTACCCTTCACAGCATAGTGGGTGGGTGGGGCGGTGAAGGTGGGTTAAGACAATGTTGTTGTTGTTATTTTAAAAAGATGCACACAGCCCATCTTTAAACAGATGGATGGAAGGAAGGAAGGAAGGAAGGAAGGAAGGAAGGTAGGTAGGTACTTTTAGGAAGGAAGAATTTTAAAATCTCCAAAGATAACTCTCAGATACACAGAGGTGCAAAATCTTTCCCACCGTGCTGGTTATGTTTGCTTCTACAGAAAGAAAGATTTGAGTTTATAAGGACTTTATATAGGGGTTAAGATGAACCCAAATCCAGAGAGCCTGTTAATTGTGCCTCCACAAGGGTACTTATTTAAATTGCTTACAATGTTACTGTTGTCCTCTTTCTTGATTTTAATCACAGGAGCTTTGGGTGGCATAAATGCCCACCAAGACCCTAGCTTGATAACAATATTTTTCAAAAAAAACACCTTTCAATTAAAAACTGGAAAGCAACACTTCATACTTATAAAGAAAACTGCTAATTTTTGCGCTCCATGGGTTGATGTTTTCAAAGAGTTTATAACACACATAAATTTTGAAGGGCATACATTTGTAAGTATTTTATATTCAAATGCAAGTACCACTTACGGTGATTCTAAAATATCATATTTGGCAGCATAATAGTGCATAAGAACAATTATTTCATTGTGATTCTGCCTTGTCTGAACAAGCAATATGTGACTGGCTCATAGACAAACATATTTGAAAATATGGGAGCAAGCAGTGTCTCCTACAAGCCAAAATTCTGGAGCCTTAGCTAATGTCACACAAATAGAGTTTTTGTGCCCAAAGCGATCACTAGCCAAAACGAGGGAATTACATAATGACCAGCCAAACCTCCCAGAAACCTCTTATATGCTGCTAGACTAGAGCAGACCATATACAATGTGTACACATCATGCCTTTAAAGCATATTTCAATCACATTCATCCCCTCAAAGAATTCTGGACAGTTCAGCTTACCCCTCATAGAATTGCATTTTCCAGAAAACCCTTAAAAAACTATAGTGCTTAAAATTCCTTGAGGGAAAGAATGTCCTTCAAATGCCATTTAAAGGTATAGTGTGTATGCAATCATAGACTCATGTTTGTAAGAGCTTCTAGATCAGATTTTCTTTCGTCTGAACAATTCAGGTTTCTTCAGGCCGAGGGAGCCGGCGTTTATCCACAGACAGTTTTACGGGTCATGTGGCCAGCATGACTATACCGCTTCAGGTGCAATGGGACACTGTGATGGAAGCCAGAGCACACAGAAATGCCGTTTACCTTCTTGCCGCAGTGGTACCGATTTATCTACTTGCACTGGTGTGCTTTCGAACTGCTAGGTTGGCAGAAGCTGGGAAATAGCAACAGGAGCTCACCCTGTCAGGCGAATTTGCACTGCTGACCTTCCAATCAGCAAGCCCAAGAGGATCAGCAGTTTAGACCACAGCACCATCCGGGTCCCTACCACTGTATTACCCACAGGTCTCGGGGTGGTTACAACATAAAATCACAGTATAAAAACACAAAATACATAATAAAAACAAAACAACCCAGTAACCCCCTCCCACAAAACACATTTGAAAAGGGACTTGGGCGTCAAACAGCCAAAGTCCTGGTTAAAGAGGAATATTTTTGCCTGGCACCTAAAGATGTATAATGAAGGCACCAGAACTAGTGCAATGAATCAACGCACCATATTTCCTCCTGAAGCAGGCAGTCCATATTGAAGCTGAATGTTAGAAGATTCAGGGCAGATAAAAGAAAGTACTTCATCAGCAGCAAGTAGTTAAATTATGGGCAAAAGATTGGGTGGCTTTGAAAGAGGTTTAGACAAATATATGGAGGCGAAGGCTATCCATGGCTACTAGTCACAATGGCCATGTTCCACTTCCACTGGGTAGGCCTTTGAATACCAACTGCTTGGAATCAGAGGTGAGGGGAGTCCTGCTTGTGTGCTTCTCAAAGGCATCTGGTTGGTGACTGTGAGAACATGATGCTGGACCATTGACCAGCAGGCTGTTCTTATGCTCTTACATTTTCCCCCAAAGAAAGTGCACACACTCAAATGTGCACATGCATGTGCACACATTGTCCCCACCACCACCACCTTCTGTGTCCATATGTAAGCTCAAATAGTGGCAGATATACAGATGATATGGAGACTGAAGAAAATGAAGAGGACATACTCTCTTCTGCTATTTCTCCTTCTCCAGTAATGTAAAACTAAGTGGAGGTCAGCAAACAAAAGAAAACTTATCACATGGTCTGGAGATCATTTACAGGAAATGTTTAAAGTGCAATCCAGAGCAGTTTAGCTATGATTAGTTCTGACTGAAAGTAATGAAAAAATAAGCACTGATCCCTGCACTTCTCCACTGTGGATTTCAATTGGAACTCAGCATGACAAAACCCTATATAGATACATCCATCATTGACGTGGAAAGGTGCAATCCACTCCTAACCATTATTATCTGCCTTCCCAAAACTTTCTACCATCTTACTTATATCAAATTCATCAGGCTGCATACAAAGCTGACACATTTTCATTTCAGAGGCATCTGTGTATTTTGGTTTCTCAGCATATTGTGACTTATCTATTTTGACAGCTAACCCCAAAAACATGTAGCTTTCCAATGGTTTGGGAGACACGTGATGATTGTTTACTAACAGATCCTCTTTTTAAAATAAAGAAACACACGCATACATAAAACATTATAGATAACAACATTGGTTCTTTTAAGAATAACAACTAACAAAAATGGAGAGATTCATCATTTTTAGTCACTGCAACAGCACTGGAAAGCAACGTACCTCCAAAATAGTAGCTGTGCCCTGAATAAATCTGTGAAACAGTGGTTGCATGAACTGTAGATGCTACATCATTATCGAGAGTTAGGGTGATGCGATGTCTTCTAGCATTGATGTTAACTGCATGCCACAGACCATCATACAGATTGCTGCCTGGGAAACAAGGAGTGGAAAAGAGATCAACTACTCATGGGGGACAAGAAGGAAGTGGAGGAGGAGGGGAAGCTTGTGAGTAATTACTGTCCTTTAGGGAAATAACAAAACTGTCACTCAGGCAATGTCAGGGGGAACACACACACACCAGGTATAAACAAGCTAACATTCATGAAACTTGTCCCCAGAGCCAGAGTCCTCATGCACTACATGAAGCTGTTACATATATAAATATCTCTATTCATTTCAATCAAGGGGATGGAGACCAGTGTATATCCTTGCACCCCACTGAACTAAAGAAGGAAGCCTTTGATTTAGAGGCACTGTAAATCCTCTGTACCCTCTTTGTCCCACTAAAGAATTGTTGAATTTTAGACTTTTGTCTTCTGCTTTGGGTTCCCAGTTGTTGTTGGACTACAACTTCCATCATTCCTAGCTAGCAGAACCAGCAGCCAGGGATGATGGGAGTTGTAGTTCAATAGCAGTTGGGGACCCAAGTTTGAGAAACACTGTTCTAAATGCACGCTGAGAAGCATTCCCCAAATTGGACTGAAGCTCCCATCAGCCCCAGCCAAGTTAGAGAAGGCGGATCATGTCCTTTGTTGGATACGACTCAGTTTCTTTAAACCCTTCCACCAATCTATGTGACTGCATAAAGCAGGCTGGGATTTATAAGCTTGAATATAACTATTACAAGGATTTGGACTGGGACGGGCTGTGTTCGCTGAGCCCGTATTTTGTGCAGTCTGTGTGTGGTGTTTGTATGTTGCTTTGCGGTGTTTTATGCCTAATAAAGGATTTTGAATTGAATTGAATTGAATATTACAAGGATAAAAAAATGGGGGGGGGGGTTTGATTACCAAAACAAGGAGAGCAAAAGCTAAAAGAATTTTGGTTTGGCTCTACTTCGGATTGCTGCCAAATAATAATGGCATCTTAAAGACTACTTATTTTCCTTTGTATTGTAAACTTACTCCAGTGGATGCAAGGAAGTTCATGCATATAAATGCTTATCTTGTTCATTAGAACTTTGTCTATTTTTGCTGCAGCAGTTGCTGCTCTAGATTTTAAGGGGCTAGATTTGTTGTTGTGCTTTTACTACTTATTGTCTTTGGAGTTGCTATATCAGCATGCAATAACCTTCAGACTATTATCAAGCCAAGGGCATGCTGTCATGTCAACCACAAACCAGCATACTGTTGAGATTTTCCCTCTCGCTAGATTTGGCAGAGGGAATAAAAGATGGTTCTTCTAAGCTTGAGTTGCCCAATTTTCACTTCCCTTTAAAACAAAGGATACTGTTTTGATGTCATGTTTCATGTTGGAAAGCCAGGGACTGGCCACCTATGAGGCCTAGAAGATCTGTTCCCTGCTTCTCTCTCTGGCTCATTTCCACCTGACCTGGGTGGGTGGCACCCTGCCTGACTCCAGTTATAAAGGCTGCTGAAAGATGTTTGTAAAGCACTACTCCATTTGGTGCATAATGGGGAGAATTTGGCATGTGGACGGGAGATTAACACACCTCTGTTTTCTGCAGCATTCTACAACACTTCTGCTGTGATACTTCAGTTAAGGTGATACTTGAATTTAACTGGTTTAAAATGAAACAGTTTGATATTGATGTAGTTTTCTGTTACTGACCTTATTGAAGAGTTTATTAAATAAAATGGTATTTTTGGAGACTGTATTTATTATTCATTCATTCATCCCCCCCCCCAAAAGAAAATCTATACCACCAATGTGGGAGGTTTTTAGACAGAAGTTGGATGGCCACCTGCTGTGGATTCTTTAGCTGTGCTTCCTGCATTGCAAGGTGTTGTTGGACTTGATGACCCTTGGAGTCCTTCCAAGCTCAGCAATTCTATGATTCTATGCAGTGTTTTTTTCCCTTAAAAAATGTTTAGGGGGACTCTCATTTCCCTACTCATATTGAAATACTGCCCCTCAATGAGACCAAACTTAGATTCACAAAATGTTTAGGGGTATGCGTCCCCCTGCGTCCCCCCAGAAAAAAGCACTGATTCTATTATTTTTAAAAAATGCACCAACAGCACTGTATCAAGGAAACCCTGGGTGAACAGATGACTTTCAAGCAGGCATCTAAATGTCGACATGGTAGGAACCGGCTGACTTTCACTGGGAACTCATTCCAAAGGGCAAATCATGTGCTTAGAGGAACTTTAATTGTGATGTTTTTTGTTAGCTTCCTAATGTGGAGCCAAACACTTGTATCACGGCATGTGTTTGATAGACCTGTGGCTATGTTTTCATTGTATGTAGGTACAATAACATATTGATATGTTTACTGTTCTTTTGAGCTGCTTAATTTGGAAAGCCAGTATAGAAACAAAGAATCCGAAAGAAAGTAAATATTTCTATTAGATGTGCAATACCTGCACTAACGCCTACATATTTCTCTGCTCCTTTCTGGATGATGAGCGACAGCCTTCCATGCTGGAGGTATAACAAGAGTAAACCGGAATCTTCTGACAGCTCCGTGGATAGCAGCAAACCATCCTTGTTCCACGTCCGAAACTGGAAGCTAACTGACAAGCCATCAAGCTGGGGAGTGCCTGGTAACAGCAAGTAACTGTTGTTGGAGCTGTCAAAGGTGATGGGAGTGATTTGTGGTTCTGAGCAGGCAAAAGTCACATTACCCTGGAAAGTAATAAAAACAAGGGGAGGGTGGGGAGGGGAAGGAGACAATGACAGGCAACCATCAAGCTGTTTTCCCATTCAGTGGCTCTGAATACGCTGCAGTTATCACAACAGGAGGACAGGAATATAATGTACCTTTAGGATTGTGTGTATGTGTGTGTGCAACATATAGAACCAGAAAGTTTCTCAGTTATACAGACACTTCCTTGCTGATTTCCATCCTATTGGTGTGGAGAATGAGTGCTTTGCTGCAGTTTTAAATAAAAATAGGACTGCATTTGCACATTCATGCCCTGGGCCAAGGAAATACACATACACATACATAGGGTTGCACTGGCTGGAAAACAGAGCTTAGATTTGGCAGTGGGGTAAGGTGGACATCCTTCTACATGCCTTGACTGGGTTGGTGGCCATAGAACAGCAGCCGAATCCATGCTTTGCATAGAGAAGATACCAAGGTCAGGCTCATTTAACAACAGGGTTGGGAAATGTCTCTACATGAGACCCGGGTTCACCACAGTCAGCATCATTACTGGACTTGATGGACATGCAGCCCAGTAAACCATGAGAAGAAAAACTCTTCACAACTTAAGAGGGAGGAGGGGGAAAACTTGCTGGGACCATTGGCTAGGTTTCCCGGGGCTGAAGAGCCAACTGTTCCCTACCTCCTGATGTATAGGAGTCCAATGTTAGTCCTATAAGCTGCCCTACACAGCATGTGCCTCCATCAAGCTCAGTGGGGCAGGATGATCACAGCACTGTGGAGGTGTATCCACATTAACTTTGTACATGAATCTTCTTGGTCAGTCAGTTTGGTTTATTGGGTTTAGCAAACAGCCATTACACACAGAAAATAATAACAACATGAATTAGGGTTGCCTTATTTCAAAAAGTGAAAATCTGGACAGAAAAATTGTTGAGCTGTTGTTGGCCAAAGTTGTTAAACTATTTTTGCAAAATCTCAAACAAAGACATTTTTGAGCTATTTTAAAAGGAAATCTCCAAAAAAGACACTGTCAACATGGGTTGCCATATGTATGGATTTCTCTGGACATTTAAGTGATTTCCTTCCAGACACTATTTACGACTGCCGATTGCTGGCTATGTCCAGGAAATTCCAGACATACGGCAAACCTAACAGGAATACTGCTACTAATAATGGTTTACATTTCTACTCCCTTACCCCTAGTAGATAAATCATTTTCTGTTCCCCCCTCAAGTTTTGTTACAAGAAATTTAGATGTTCTAAAGGATATCTCTCTTTCGACATTGGGCAGCAAAGGCAGGTCTTTAATCTTCGCCTTGAACTGATCTTTGCTCACTTTCACTTCAAAACCAAAACTAAACAAACTCTCACTTCCACTCACACTGCTTCCAGTTTAGTGTGGCGGGACAAATCCTACCATTTATTTTTCTGACTAACTTTCTGATGAGTTCTATTCCAGTGAGCGTCGGAGCTCTCGGAGCTTGATCTCAACATTGGTTCAGATCTAAACGCTCTCCTGAATGGCAGCTGGACTCCCAGTGCCTTTATTATTGGCAATTTCATTGTAAATTAATTCCAGCAAGGAATATATCAAGCAATTAAGAATAAAGGAAGAGAAGTGCATTCACAGCTTTCAAAGATAGTACACAGGGTTTTGTGGACAGGGGGAGAGCTGCAACTCACTTGCTTTTGAACCAAGGCACTTTGTGAAATATCAACTGAAATCTGATAAACCCATTCAAGTAAAAGGCCTTCCGTGTGGTGCGGTCTCTCATTAGAAATTATATCTCATTCTAACAGTATTATTAGAATGAACAAAAGATGAGTGATTTGCAGGAAGCTATACGGCGCTTGGGGATCCCCTTATTGAAAAGCTAGGACAAAATGATGGAATAGCTTCTTATCACTTTCAATAGCTTTGAACAATTCTTAGTTGACAAGGGGAAATTAAACAAAGTTCTGGAAAGATGTTTAATTTGCTGCTAACTGAAACAAAAGCTTCAATGGGATCTTTCTCTCTTTTCCTAGATTACAAGACAAAAGTACACTGGAACAAGGAATAAATGCATTTCAATAAGTCCAGTTTGAATGACTTCTTATCTTTAACACCTCCAAAATGATTTCAGCCAGAAGGTGGAGTGAAAACCTAATCAAAAACCATATAAATGCCAAACTATGCCAAACATTTTCTCAATAAAACATCTGCCACATTTGTAGGGAGTGGGAAGGGTGGAACTGGGGGGAGGACCTTGGTGGGGCAAGGGTATTCTCAATACATTTAAGGGACTTTCAAGTGTGTGTGTGTGTGTGTGTGTGTGTGTGTGTGTCTTAGTTCTTAGTGGAGAAGATCCAAGAGGAGGAGACAAGGCTTTCTGCATAACCCGTGAGGCAATCCTGGCCATGTGTGTCCTTCCAGACCTGGAATAACCCAACCCCATTCCCACAATATATTGGATGTTATTTGTCAGGGACCGTGCTGAGAAGGGCTTTATTGAGGAAGAATGATGGGAGCCACCCCCTCCTCCTGATCCTGAATCTTCCCAGGAGCCAGAGGACAGTATAGATTTGGAACAGTGGTTTGCAGAGGGGCATAGTTCAGAAGGCAGAAGCTGGGAAATACTGGATGGGGAACAGCTAGCAGAAGAAACACTAGAAGAGAGAGAGTTAACAGATTCACAGTCTCTGGATAGTATCCATTCCCATCTCCCAAAGTCCAGGAGAGCTCAGAAAATGGCAGAACAGAGAAAACAGCAGCTCAGATTAAAAAACATAGGAGTGACGTAGATTAATAGGGACAGGAGAGGGTGTGATTCTTAATTGGGAGCACCGCCATTTCCAGGAGAGATGTTCTTTGTTCTCTCACTGTGATTATTAAAGTTTCTAACTGGTAAGAAGACACATTTTCCTTGGTTCTGCTTATTTACTGCCACGTTGGCGGGAGGGACGGGGAGCTGATTCCCTGAAGCCTGACATTATTAGATGTTAATCAGCCAACAGCCTGGGTGAAGAGAAATGTTTTCATCTGAAGCCTAAAGGTGTGTGATGAAGGTGTCAGCTGTACCTCCCCCTGCCCCCCCCAAAGCTAGTGATTCTTGAGCTGCTAAAGATTTAAGTTCTCCATTTGTTCCCTGCTCACACAAGTCATAAAAACATGTTAAGTCTTCCCTGGAGTGTGCAGAAAGCACAGAACATTCACAGCCCAATAATGGGCCTCTGAAGGTTGTGAGGCAATTTCAAAATTGACCCTTAAAAATATGATTGCTTTATTGTTTCATCTGATGAGAAGATGCCATGGGCACTGCTTCACTTTATCATAATCTAATCCTGGCTGAGGTCCAGATAAGATTGCCAGATGTCACTTATTGAATGTGATGGTTGTTTAGTGCAAAGACTGTCTTTTGTTCCAGTACATCCAGCCTTGCAGAACATGATATTCATTCCATATGTCAGAACGGCAAGAACTCTGTTAAAGTTCGTACAACAGATGGCCAAATTGCTACTGTGGGCTTCCCCCACTTTTTCTTATTTTGGGAATTTTGATGTATCATGTCAAGATGCGGAGTCAACACAAATCTGAAGTGAATAGGGTAGTGATAGGGCAGTTGATAGCAGCCATGGCTCCCAGTACGATTCTGAGCACAATTCAAAGTGTTGGTGCTGACCATTAAAGCCCTAAATGGCCTCAGCCCAGTATACCTAAAGGAGCGTCTCCACCCCCATCATTCAGCCCAAACACTGAGGTCAAGCACTGAGGGCCTTCTGGCAGTTCCCTCACTGTGAGAAGTGAGGTTACAGGAAACCAGGGCCTTCTCGGTAGTGGCGCCGCCCTGTGGAATGCCATCCCATCAGATGCCAAAGAAATAAACAACTATCTGACTTTTAAAAGACATTTGAAGGCAGTCCTGTTTAGGGGAGTTTTTAATGTTTGATGTTTTATCATGCTTTTAATATTCTGTTGGGAGCCACCCACAGTGGCTGGGGAGGCCCGGCTAGATGAGTGGGGTATAAATAATAATATATTATCATTATCATTATCATTATTCATCTCCCTGGATCTGGATCCTAAAGGAACATGGTTGTGGTAAGCAGACAGATTCTTCATTTGTAGATCTGACTTACAATATTTCACTGTTTGTCTGATATCACTGTTTGGTAACACTTTATACACCCTCATTTTTCATAACTGAATTTTGCTTTCTTTGGAATTGGGGAGTGCAGATGGTTATCCTGCAGCCATTGCAGGTTTGTGCCAGCAGAGGGTCTATGAAGCTCTTAGAATGAACATCACCAGGCACATCTGGACTGAGCTGGTCAGCCTGTTTCCTAGCAATCTTCCTTAATAATAGTGTGCAACCAAACATGGCAGGGGTAGATGTTTCCAGGGCTAGTCTTGAGGCTTAACAACTTTGCCTGTCAACTTAATGCCCCATTTTGGTTCTGGATGGCAGATATATTGTGGCCAGTTCTCAGTTCAGGAGGTTGCACAGGATGGAATGGCAAGTAGTTTGTCATCTCTGTGGGTAATTTAGTGACCTTGGTCTTTGCTACAGGTTACTGAACATTCCCTAAACGAATGTTCAAAAACTGTTGACTTTCCTTTTTCTAAGGAACAAAGTAAAGATACAGGAACTTTGTCCTCCTTTTTATCTGGTAACTAATTGTGCAACCCTACTGGTACATTTGCACACCCATATCCAAGACAGATGAAATTTTTGAGGTGACTGGATGTATATTATAAATGGAATACAGTACAGCCACTGCTTCTGCGCAATTGAATACATACAGTAGGGGCCGTGCTGGCTAGTCAGCTTCCTTTTCAGCACTTCTCACTGATTTGGTGAGATTAGCATGAATGAGGGTCAAAACCACGTGAAAAAATGACACTAGATCTTAGCTTGTCCCTAGTGCCTTCTCTGGAACAGTTGCTATTACAGCTGAACTCACTTTAACTGAAAAAGAAAAGGATAAAAAACCCCTCAAACTTTTCCCTAGCTGTGAAATAGAATAAGAAGTTTCTATCCTCCAGAGGGAAACTAGAAGATCAGACATGTCTAGCTGCTAAAAACTCCATCTAGCACTCATCTGGCATTTACGAACTCCATCGAGTCCAATGTTTCCAGTCTGATTAACGATTCCTTTAACAGGTACTGAAATGTACTCCAAAGGGGCTTCTGCTGCTGTTATTACAATTTGAACTTCCTAAATTCAGGCAATTAAACAGAGATATTTAACATTTCCTTGGTAGATACTGCCTTGACCCTCATCCACTTGGGAAAGAGGTCTGTCACTATCTATTTTCAGGAGTAACATGGCAAGCAAGGGAATTTCCTTTGTTGCAAACAGGCCATTGTAGAAGCTATCAAAGCAGATACAAATTGTTTAGTTAAAAACATTAAGTGAGAGGCAGTGCATATTTGGAGCATGTCTTGGCATGCAATATCGCCTTTAAAAAGAAATCACCTAGCAGAACCCTAAGGAAATGCTATGTAATCCGACTAAGAGGAGGTCTTAGCAATCATCCCGAGACTGTCTCTGTGTATAGCATCAATGAGTGAAACTTAATTCTCTATTTCTTGCCTATTTTGCTGATTACTCAAGTGTGGATTACTATTTTATCAGAAGAAAGTTGAAGTATGTGAGTGCGGGTGATGAGGATAATTAAACTCCCGCAGTTACAAACCCAGGAGACATAAAAGTAATCTCTCAGCTCAGTGTCCCATCCTATGCACTCAACACCTGGGTGAGTGCTGAGGGTGCCTTTCAGTTAGTCTGGATCTTCAGCTCCTTAAACTTATCATCTTGGGTCTTCCAGAAGGAAGCATTTCTAAACATATTAATAAAAAGTGTATGGATAATGCAAGCATTGTGTTGGAATACCACAGTTAGGATGTCACAGAAATTCTTTGTGTAAAGTCTCATGCACAGCATTCATTTAAAGCACACTGCTTCCTCCCAAAAATCATGGGAGCTATAGTTTAAGGGTGATGGGGATTGTAGCACCATGGTACATAAAACTACAGCTGCCATATTTCTTTGGGGGAAGCCATGTGCTTCAAATTTGCTGAAAGTGAAAGGTGAAGCACAAGGCCTCCAGTTAACCCAAATAAAGTTGAAGCAGGGTTGGGATTTCTTAATTATAATACTTTTTGTTATGCACATGGAGTTACAAAATACATCCATATTGGAGCAGTTATGAAGGGTGCTCACATGTAAAAATACCATTTCTTTCTTTAATATATTTGGGAGAAATGGTCATTTCTTTCTTGGCCTCAAATTACTCAAACTTTGATGCAAAAGTCCTCTCCATAAGTGATGTGATACACACATGCATTTTTCATTCAGTATCTGAGTACTTGAGTATGCAACGATTTCATAAGAAGTAATCATGATGCTCTCATTATGCAGGCAATAAGTGATTATTAGAAATTGTTTCAGAGATAATTTTTGCCTTGCTTTGAGAGTAGAAGTCAGAGAAGAAGAAAAATCTCCTTAAGGAAGGCCTGTTCTTACTTAATTGTCATATAAAGAGGATAATGGGGTCTTTTGTCAGCAGAGAGGACACTTCAATTATTGGGATGCTCTTAATACAGAAGCTCTACTGTACATAACTAAGCTAATATTTTCAGGAGGAAAGAGGTGAAGTCACTGATTGTCATTAAAGAGCAGAGGTTCTCATATACTTGAATTCCTTTCTTGGGAAACTTTTATGTCCCTGCTCAGAAAAGTATCAGATAACAGAACTGAAAGGGCTCAACAGAATGATATTTCATCCCTTTGAGAGACTTTGAGGATCATATGCTTGGCTAAGCAATTCTGAATTTTCTTTATCTGAGTCTCCTAAGCTTTTAGGTCACTGGCCAACAGCGCAACAAAAGATTTTACTGCCTTCACGCTTGCAGTAACCGAGCATTATCACTTCATTACCTGGTCCAGTAGCTGAGACGCAACTGCAGAGGACAGCAGCAGCCAATTTTAAAAATCATAAATCATTCTACTAAGAAACAAAGGTAAAAACAGAAAAGGGGATAATAGACAAACATAATATAGATAGCTTGAGATTTCCCTCTTTTCAGTAGAGAAGGAAGCAGAACCAAAGGCTTGTCTTTCAAATTCACCTTGCCAGACAGGACAACTAAAAGTGGTCAAATAGCACAAAAGCAGATTTAATACTTTGTGCCGAGTCAGGGGTATAGTGACCTAAAACCTATCCAGTTTTATTCACTAGGACTAAAATGTTTTAATACTTTCATTAAAACACATCATTAAAATTGAATGCACTAGGGCTGCATTCATACCAGACATTTAAAACACATTTTCCACACACAAAGAATCTTAGGAACCAGAGTTGGTTATGGGTGCTGGGAACTGTAGCTCTGTAGAGTGGGCTAAACCACAGTTCCCAGGTTTCTTTGGGAGGGGTGTTTTAAATATGCTTTAAATGTGTGGTGTGTATGCAGCCTTGAATTCTGTTTGCCTTCCATGTTCATTTCTAAAAACCAGTCCTTTTCAAATGATTGGGATCTGCCTTTTTCATCCTACTGGGCATTCCCAAGTCATTGGGTGTATCTGAAATAGCTCATTGGGTCATGGCCACAGATGGCTGGTTTACAGAATGCTAAAGTAGGCTATATTACTATGGACTACAGGTAGAGACGCGGGTGGCGCTGTGGGAAAAACCTCAGTGCCTAGGGCTTGCCGATCGCATGGTCGGTGGTTCGAATCCCCACGGCAGGGTGAGCTCCCGTCTTTTGGTCCCAGCTCCTGCCCACCTAGCAGTTCGAAAGCACCCCTAAGTGCAAGTAGATAAATAGGTACCGCTTTATAGCGGGAAGGTAAATGGTGTTTCCGTGTGCTACGCTGGTGCCGGCTTGCCAGAGCAGCACACGGAAACGCTGGCCACGTGACCCAGAAGTGTCCTCGGACAGCGCTGGCCCCCGGCCTCTTAAGTGAGATGGGCACACAACCCTAGAGTGGCCCATACGGGCAGGGGTACCTTTACAGGTAGAGGATGCCTTTTTTTGAAATAATCCCTGCAAGCAATACCCCAGCACACCAGTCTTCCTGTGCTACTTTTCTACTTGAACAAAATTGGACTTGGGGGATGCAATTACATTTTTAAGTTAGAGGACTTGAATAGCTGTGAGGCTTGCCGTTCAACTGTCCATTGACTTTTATTTGCATTCTTCTGTTAGAATTAATTGTCTTTTGTACTGTTAGGAGAGATAAAAGGTGTTCAATAGCTTTTTAAAAAACTGGGGGAGCGTTTGTGAAGAAAATCAAAGCTGAAACATGACTGGAGTTAATAAGAAGTAAATGTTTTTGTTGCCATGTTAAATAGCTGTGAATGTGCTATAAAGATATAGGATTTGGTTTGACCTCACCAACCTCTGCATCTGGCTATAGAAAAATTGGCCCTGGCAGCTTTCCAATGGGGTAATGGGTCATCAGCCCACCAAAGATTCCCCACCAGATCGTAAATGAACAATAATTCAGCAGATCAGCATTCTGTCCCATTATCCAAAAATAAACATCAACGTTCAGTCAATTTCGTAGCTTCATCAGTGGCCAACGACTAGGAAAGTTTTCTGCCAGTGTCCGTTCAGCAACGCATACCACAACCACTTCAAAACATAGCTGGTTATATTTTAAGCCTGTCTGACTCCAGGCAAAAGGGGATGAATTGAATAGTCTTCTTCCATTCATAGAGGAATATTTGATCTAGGAGAAGATTCCACTAATGGAAGAGTAGGCAATTTCTGAGGATAACCCCTGCACCCTTGAATATTTGCTGCAGAGGGTTGCACGGCATGGGAGATTTAGCATTTAGTACTCCAGTCCTCCTAGTGATGTATGGAAGTGAGAGCTGGACCATAAAGAAGGCTGATCACCGAAGAATTGATGCTTTTGAATTATGGTGCTGGAGGAGACTCTTGAGAGTCCCATGGATTACAAGAAGATCAAACCTATCCATTCTCAAGCAAATCAGCCCTGAGTGCTCACTGGAAGGACAGATCGTGAAGCTGAGGCTCCAATACTTTGGCCACCTCATAAGAAGAGAAGACTCCCTGGAAAAGACCCTGATGTTGGGAAAGATTGAGGGCACAAGGAGAAGGGGATGACAGAGGATGAGATGGTTGGACAGTGTTTTTGAAGCTACCAGCATGAGTTTGACCAAACTGCTGGAGGCAGTGGAAGACAGGAGTGCCTGGCGTGCTCTGGTCCATGGGGTCATGAAGAGTCAGACACGACTAAACGACTAAACAACAACAACACTCCAGTCCTTCACTGAAGTAAATACTCTTTCACAACCAGAATGGCTCCTCCTGTTCAAAAAACTGGCACCATTGGATACAACCTTTTGTTTCCTTGCTTCTGACCTGAAAATGTCCTCTGTGTACTTCTATCCATCTGATGTGCTTTGATAATAATAAGAGTTTTGAGATCAAAGGTACTCAATATTTCCTTAAAAGTGAGATTAACATCTACGTGAGATTTAAGGTGGTTCAAAGCACTTTACTGATGGTGTTTAGAATTCACAGAAAGAGAATGCATTATTAGCTTAAATTCAACTGTCACTGAGAATTTTTCTTTACACTTTTGATACTACCCATTTGGATTCATTTCCCCAGACAGCCCATTTTGTTGCCAAAATGACCCATTATTCAGAATTGTCATTCCCACAGTCTGCGCTGGTGCCTGACCCTGAAGCCTCAACATTGCATGAGGGAAAAACACATGCCTGCTTGTTAAAGAAAACAAAAAGTCATTTCATTTTGCTGTTACATCTCACCAACACCTGAAGCTCTCCATGGCATTTCAAAATTCAAGCTAAGTGGTTGAAGAAGAAATAGAAGAAGGAGGAGGAGGAGGAGGAGGAGGAGGAGGAGGAGAAACCTTGAAAGGTCTCAAGAATCTTTTTATGTTGGTGGTATATTTGTAAATTGCATTGTGACATAAAAGCCTATTTATTGATTAAATAATAACAACAATAACAACATACTATAAAATATCTAAAGTGGTGTACATAATGCTGCTGTGCTTATATTATCAGGATAACAACTTATTTCAGATAGGGCCAGCCTGCCCATGAGGCGAACTAAGGCAGCTGCCTTGGGCAGTAGAATCCCATGGGGGCACCCTGCCTAACTTTGCCACCGTCCCCATTGGAGAAGTGAGGAGAAGCTGGTGCATGATCCAGGTAAGCAAGACTTTGGCAGAGAGGTGGTGGAAGGGGACAACACCTTCCCGTTTTACCTCAGGCGGTGAAATGGGATGGGCCATCCCTGATTTCAGAGGTTGCCAACCTAGTGCCCATGGGCACCATGACACCCATGAAGGCTTCCAGTGGTTCTCCAGGGTAGGTACTCCAGACTCTGAGCTTTCATTTAATACATAAAGAGTCCCTATCCCCCCCCCCCCCCAGAAAGAAAGTTAGGTGGCAAAATCATTCTAAGTGATTTATGTGAAATAAATGGTGCAGCTACCTTGCATCTTTTTTCTGGGGGGGAAGCTCTGTTTTGTTATTATCCAACAATTGTAAGTGTGTGTGTGTGTGTGTGTGTGAGAGAGAGAGAGAGAGAGAGAGAGAGAGAGAGAGAGAGAGAGATCCATAATTAGGACCAGCAGGACAAGGCTGACTTCCCATGTAAAACATAAAGTTCTCAGCAGTGGTTATCTATTTTTGTGTTACACTATACTCTCCATGGCAGCCATTTTGGTTTATGCCACACCCGCTCCATGGCAGCCTTTATGTGACCCCTAACACTCTCTCAGTTTCTGCATCTGAAATGCACCCTCTAGTCCATAAAGACTGGTGACCCCAGCCTTATTTTGAAAGAAAGAAAGAAAGAAAGAAAGAAAGAAAGACACTGCTTTGAAATTTCATAGTGGTTTCCAAATTAAAAACACATACAGGAGTACCAATTACATGATACAACAACAACAAGGCAGAAACTCAAACGATTTAGGGTATAAAGAGATGCAATAACAGCCAGTAAACAAAGCAAAGCCAACTCTGAAAGGGTAGCAGGGAAGAGGCAGCACAATCTTTCTTGCAGAGGGCTCCTGCTCCTGGTGGATGCTCATCTAGCATCCCCCTAAAATAGGATCTGTAGCAGGACCTTGTCAGATTATCTTAAGTGGCAAGATGACAAAAGCCTCATATGGGAGGAGGCATTCCCTGAGATTGTCAGGAGATATTCATATATATTGGAAGCATGTTTTTTCACAGAAAAGCATAATGAAGCTGGAACCCTTCCAAGCCTATGTGCCTATTCTTTTTATAGCTGCATATGCACATTGTGAGAGTTCCGCCATAAGATAATAGGAAGCTATTGGGTTTGAATTCTTGCTAGAACTTTGAATTTGGTTGGCCACTGTTAGAATGGGATGCTGGGCTAGGAAAGGGCAGAGTCAAGGAATAAGTTTAGAAAATTATGATCCTATACACATTAGCCTAGGAGTAAATCCCATTGAACTCAATGGGACTTGGTGAGCTCCATTGAAAATGGGACTTACTTATCAGTGGACATGCAGAGGATTACACCATTAGGCAATCTGTGTATGAGAGAGAACCTGAAACTCAGGAGGCAATCCAATGCATTAACCATGGACCTGAAAATCCATTTTCAAAAAGTTTTTCTCAGAATCTTGTCTGTTTTATGACATGTAGTACCTATGATTATAAACCTTCTTCCCCCCTTCTATTCCCTCCATCTTGTGTAGCTTCCTCTAACAATTCTGAGTCCACTTAAATCAGGATCCCTGAAGCTTTCAAACATGCCTTTCAATAACACTTAGCTTTGCCCCAGCCTTCAAGCACATCTTTTGAAGAAGCAAATTGTGTGCATGACTTGCCAGATGTAAGATAAGAGCCTTTTGCTTGGTAGAGCAAACAGTACCTGTCAACAGCGACAATTTCAAGAAAAGAACAAGTCAGCAAATATGTATTGGGTTCTTACCACGATGTAGATCTGTGGCTTTCGTCTTTTTGCCAGGTCAATGATATTGACTCCATTGTAATAAAGGTTCTCAATGCAGCCATGGAAATTTTTCTTCAGAAAAGTTCCTGGTTTGCCTGGGACTGGGATTCCTCCAAAACTGAGCTTTGGGACAAGAACAAATTCAACACTCTTTTAAAAAACCTCTAATAGTCATAACATGGAGAAAGAGAGAGGGAGGGAGAGAGAGAAAGTTCTTGCTTGTGAGTACACAGGGAAAAACAGACCATAGAAAACAGAATAAAGAAGTTGTTTCATTCCAATGTCCTTCATTGTCAAATACTAAATGACAAAAAGAGGACAAGATTTAGAAGGACAAATTTCAGTAGATGAAGACTTTTCATTGCCTGACACTTTTATGGTGTATTTATTTTGCAGCTTTGCTGTAAAGCAACTTCATGCTCAGAAAGAAGTTTGGCTAATCATCGGTATACCTGATAGGACAGGATGAATCCTAAAATAAAATTAAGAACCAGACTGGCAATGACAAGCAATACTGGAGAATGTTTGGAGTGAAGTTCATTTAGAAGACACCTGAAGGCAGCCCTGTTTAGGGAAGTTTTTAATGTGTGGCATTTTAATGTATTTTTAATCTTTGTTGGAAGCTGCCCAGAGTGGCTGGGGAAACCCAGCCAGATGGGTGGGGTACAAATAATAAATAATAATAATAATAATAATAATAATAATAATAATAATAATAATTCCCCCACAAGAGAATTCTAAATTTGCTGTTCATTGCTGTACCCAAACCTTTGATGCAGTAACTCTTTCTTTCTCCACCCCTAACTGTCTAATATGGTTTCAGAAACCCAATTAAACAATAGTCCTGATCCCCAAATTGACCCACGGCTGGATCTGGGGCTAGATGGCACAGAGCAGGTTTGCCTCATCCAGTGGTGTTTGTTTGCAGGGGTAGGGAGGTCTTTGCACAGCTCTACTTCTGGGTAGAATTGAGAATTCCAGTTCTGCAGCAGCCATGATGAAACCTCGAACCAAGTGGTCTCCATGCTGGTTTAATTAATTCAGGTCATCCCCCCCCCCCACCGGCTTCATCAGCTGTGGCTCTGCCCATTGCCAGCAACCCTGACAGAAAAAAAGGGAAGGTGTACGGTTCAATAGAAGATTATCTACTTTACAAGCAGAAGGTCCCAGGTTCATTCTCTGCCATCTCCTGGTACAGCTAGGAGAGACTCCCTGAAGGAACCCTTCAGCAGCCGCTTCCAGTCAATGTAGACAATGTTGAACTAGAGAGATGGGCCGATATGGTACCAGGCAGTTCCCTACAATGCTTTAGTGGGGGATGAAATTCCATCCAGCACAAGGTAAACACTGCCACCTGGACAGGCAAGCCACCTACTTGTTTGGTCTGAACTTCAATTTATTGACCCTCAAGCAGTGAATGACCAAGCTTTAAGCTGGTTCAGTAATTCCACTGCATCACCTGAATCAGATTTAAAAGGTAAACAGAGCTGGATGACATATTGATGACACCTTACCCCAAATCAGCTCACTGTCTTCATGTATGAAAGAGTGGGGGTGGGAAAGATGGGATCCTGTGGCACACCACAGCAGAGAAGCCAAAACAGAGCTAAGCAGTAGTCCCCCAGCATCAACTTTTGGAAGTTTTCATCCAGTGGGAATAACTTTCCAAGATGGATACCATGGCTGATAGTAGCAGAAACTGCTAAGAGGCTTGGGGGGGGGGGTGATACAGCCTCACCCCAAACACCCACACCCACATATTTCGTTTGGCATAGGTCAGAGGTCTTTTGTTCTTATGTTCAGTGCCCAAGTCTGAAACTCATTTGAAATGCATATGGTAAGGTCATATTTGAGGAAGAAGGCAACAAAACCTTGCTTCAAGTACCTCTGCACTATGATAGTCATGTGTAATTTTAAGGCCCATATTGAATGTAGTACTGGCAGAAGGAATTCTATTTAAAGACTAGCTCTTTAGCTGGGGCTCATTATTTCTTGCTTCAGACACTTTGCAACCTCTGCTCTTTCTTCCTGAGGGTTTTTTTAAATTATTTTTTAAAAGTCTCTAGCTCAGGGATCCCTTTCTGTGGATTTTTTTTAAAACAAAAAAACAAAAAACCAGGGCAATCAATATCAATTATACTGCAGCATTATTGGAAAAAACAGTTTCCTTAGTGATCAGTAATATTTTTAATTACCAGACTAATTGTTTTAGTTCCCTTAGCTAGGTCTTTAATCCCTTAAGTGTGCTAAGATAAGGTTTCATTAGTCTAGTAGTTGCTGGGGTGAAGCAATGGAGATATTAAAGCTAAGGAACAAACCTAGTTTCTTTTTCTGAACTGGTCTTTAGGTATAAATTGGCCTAATGCATATTGGGATCAAACTGATTTGTATTATGCTTAGAACTTAACTCAAAGAAATTCATGGGAGAATTTCTACGGACTGCAATAAGGATGGGTGCATTTCCAGGAGGGAGAAAGGTTGTTTTCTGCTGCTCCAGAGAAGCGGACACGGAGCAATGGATCCAAACTGCAAGAAAGAAGATTCCACCTAAACATTAGGAAGAACTTCCTGACAGTAAGAGCTGTTCGACAGTGGAATTTGCTGCCAAGGAGTGTGGTGGAGTCTCCTTCTTTGGAGGTCTTTAAGCAGAGGCTTGACAACCATATGTCAGGAGTGCTCTGATGGTGTTTCCTGCTTGGCAGGGGGTTGGACTCGATGGCCCTTGTGGTCTCTTCCAACTCTATGATTCTATGATTCTATGATTCATGTCACTTCCATATGTGTTCACTCTTGTCTGTTCCTTTCCCATTTCTGCATTAATATTTAAATATATAATATGATGGAAATTCATAATTTAAATAAGCACTTCTAAACATATTTCCCCCATAGTGTGTATGCAAAATATATTGTGATACATTCTTTGAATGAAGAACGGTGTTTGAAAATTTTTGAAGCATGAAAGTACATTGATAGCAGACCAAGTCAGTTCAAATTAGATTTTTTCAAGCACCTATGAAACAGAATAAATCAAAGTATATCACCATTGCAAAGTTACACATGGTCAAGTTCCACCGAATCAGTGGAGCTTCACTATGACCCAGTTCACATGTAATACCAAATGATGGTTTTATGTTGCATGAGTGAGAGTCATGTATTGAAGCCTAACTTGTCAAATGTTCTAACTCAAGGGCAAAAAGAAAAAAAAAAGTTAGCTAAAGCGGGTGGAGAGGCAGAGAAAGAGAGTGTGAGCTTGAATGGTACACATTTCTGTTCCAAGGCAGGGATCCATCTTGGCGCAGAATGATGCAATTCACACCTTTGCTGTGTTGCATTTGGTTGCTCATGTCTGCCAAGCCTCTTGGACTAATGAGATTCCTCTGTATCTGTAGGCTGCTTGCTTTCCTCTTTCTCTGCCCCTTTTCCTAGCAGTTTAGATAAGTCTGCTGCTCCTTCTGCTGTGCTTTTGCTAAGCAGGTTTTGTGAGGAGTCACGTTAAGCAAGCTTGATGTTCCTTGGATGCTTCGATGCTGTAGCCAAATGCTGATGTTGCTTGATATTGTGAAGAGAGAGAGCGGGGGGCGGACTTTCAATCCACACTTCTGGCTCCTTTCCTCTTTAAAGGATTTGTTCCCGGTCCACTTTTAATTCAAGAGCAGATGGCTTACCAGTGGCAAATTACAGGTGCTTGGCTGACCTTGGCTGTCATCCTGTGCACATTGTGAGGATGGCAACCCCCACACCCTAACACTGCAGCAAGGAAGGGAGCTGTTCCTATCTTCTAGCAGTAATTAATAACTGAACTGCATCATACCAGATGTGGCGTTTAGGGGAGTTTAACCCCCCCTTCAATGTGGCTTGGAGACAGTGCAAGAGTTGCTATTCTTGTGTGCGATTAGCTTTCTTGGCACAAACTTTCAGGATAAGAGAATAGAAAACTGCCTTATACTGAGTCAATCTATTGGTTCAACTAGCTCAGTACTGTTTGCATTGACTGGCATCAGCTTTCTCTGGTTACAGGCAGTGGACACTCTAGGGCAGACATCTCCAAATTCGGCCCTCCAGATGTTTTGGGACTACAACTCCCATCATCCCTAGCTAACAGGACCAGTGGTCAGGGATGATGGGAATTGTAGTCCCAAAACATCTGGAGGGCCGAGTTTGGAGATGCCCACTCTAGGGTCTTCTGCATGGAAAGCAGCTGCTCTACCACAGGGCTGCAGCCCTTCCTCTAATTTCATGTGTGCACTCCTTCTGCAGTAATGGAGTAAGTAAATCATTGTTTGATAAAATAGCATCCCTGCTATCACTAAAAAAGCCAGGTTGGATTGGAAAGCACATTTCCCTGCATCATTTCTCTTAGGACAGCATACGCTACACAAAAAAAGTCTGACGCACCTCATAATCAATGTTCAAGTCATCCGAATCGCCCTTGGTTCGGAAATGCTGCATATACTTGTCCACCGTGAAGTTCACCTGCTTATTGAATCGCTCGATGAGGACCGAGTGCCAGTGTTGGTCATCCAGGAGGCTGCCCAAGGTGACGGACGTGTGACTGTTACTGAAACGCAGCTTGGCATCTCCTGCAGGGGCAGTGAAAAGACACAAATGGCAACTGACCCATCGATTCTAAGTCTCCGGTACCATGCTTCCGAAATGATTAGCAGCTAATACGTTTTGACTGGTGTATGTACGCAGCCTTGACTTGGCCACCACCCCATGCAGAGAAGCAGCAGCAATACCGTTATCAAGAGCAGAAGATAATATCACCAAGGCAACTATCGGTAAACAAACAATAAACATCTATAAAAATGGCAAAAGTAGTTTCTTTCCAAAATAGGTTTTATCTTAAACAATTGCAAATGCAGTAAAAAAGAATCCACTTGTGATATACCCCATCTTTGTTCTAAAATAGTGTTCAGGGCACCTTACAAAAATTCCACTCATGCCTACAATATATGCACACACACACACACACACACACACACACGGAGAACCTCAAACTGTATTTTAAGAAGCAGCCAATAATCAACAGAACCATTACAGAAGGATTAAAATGATCATGTAGTGCAGAAATCATGGGTGACTAGACTGGTTGGGTCCCCATGACTTCCTGAAAAAGTGTGCCATTTTCTCTCACATGGTAGGACCTACAAGCAGATTAGCACAGGGGAATAAGTCGTTTGGGTATTCCAGGTCAACTCATGTACAGTTTTATAGGCCAATCTAGAGCTTTTATTGTAGTGACAAACATACTGGCAGACAGTAGAGATCATGAAGAACCAGCTAAATATGATTACTGTGGTCAGTCCCCATCAATAAATTGACCATGTATATTGGTTCAGTTGTGACAAGCCAATCAGCATTCTATTTTGTACCCCCTCACCATCACTGTTACAAGCCTGGTAGATGAAGGGAACGCAGTGGATGTAGTCTACCTTGATTTCAGCAAGGCATTTGACAAGGTGCCCCATGATATTCTTGTAAAGAAGCTGGTAAAATGCGGTCTTGACTATGCTACCACTCAGTGGATTTGTAACTGGCTGACTGACCGGACCCAAAGGGTGCTCATCAATGGTTCCTCTTCATCCTGGAGAAGAGTGACTAGTGGGGTGCCACAGGGTTCTGTCTTGGGCCCGGTCTTATTCAACATCTTTATCAACGACTTGGATGATGGACTCAAGGGCATCCTGATCAAATTTGCAGATGACACCAAACTGGGAGGGGTGGCTAACACCCCAGAGGACAGGATCACACTTCAAAACGACCTTGACAGATTAGAGAACTGGGCCAAAACAAACAAGATGAATTTTAACAGGGAGAAATGTAAAGTATTGCACTTGGGCAAAAAAAATGAGAGGCACAAATACAAGATGGGTGACACCTGGCTTGAGAGCAGTACATGTGAAAAGGATCTAGGAGTCTTGGTTGACCACAAACTTAACATGAGCCAACAGTGTGACGCGGCAGCTAAAAAAGCCAATGCAATTCTGGGCTGCATCAATAGGAGTATAGCATCTAGATCAAGGGAAGTTATAGTGCCACTGTATTCTGCTCTGGTCAGACCTCACCTGGAGTACTGTGTCCAGTTCTGGGCACCACAGTTCAAGAAGGACACTGACAAACTAGAACGTGTACAGAGGAGGGCAACCAAAATGGTCAAAGGCCTAGAAACAATGCCTTATGAGGATCGGCTAAGGGAGCTGGGCATGTTTAGCCTGGAGAAGAGGAGGTTAAGGGGTGATATGATAGCCATGTTCAAATATATAAAAGGATGTCACATAGAGGAGGGAGAAAGGTTGTTTTCTGCTGCTCCAGAGAAGCGGACACGGAGCAATGGATCCAAACTACAAGAAAGAAGATTCCACCTAAACATTAGGAAGAACTTCCTGACAGTAAGAGCTGTTCGACAGTGGAATTTGCTGCCAAGGAGTGTGGTGGAGTCTCCTTCTTTGGAGGTCTTTAAGCAGAGGCTTGACAACCATATGTCAGGAGTGCTCTGATGGTGTTTCCTGCTTGGCAGGGGGTTGGACTCGATGACCCTTGTGGTCTCTTCCAACTCTATGATTCTATGCTTTACATTGCTTCCACATTCCTGACACGTAAGAGCAAAAAAGCAGAGTGACCCGGTGCTGCCGCAGGACTAAGGAATTGGAAACAAACCCTTTCTGAACCAATATGTGTCGGGAAATGTTCAACATGTTTTGCATCACAAACACACACACACAGCTGATAGAGAAATTACTAAACTTAGCATTGTATTCAATGTAGCTGTATGGTTGGGGTATGTATGTGCAGTCCCTGGGCACTTTTCTTCCAAGGAAATATTGGTGGCTCTTGACTTCAAAGTGTTTATCCATTCCTTCAGTCCTAATGCATAGAACTTCAGCCTAAATGGCCTCCCTCTCTTTGTAAAATCAATGGGATATTCTGAACTCTCTCATGAAAAGCAGAGTGACTAATGGTGTCAAAGAACTCTGTTTAAAACTTCCTTTCAACAATGGATATTTTACAATTGTAATGCACTAATCTCCTTTAGGTATAGGAATAATAGGCATCATTTCCAATGAAAAAATAAGAAAGAAAGAGATTAGCTGAGGACAAAGCATGTTAATGGGTTTATGTAACAAGGGGAAAGCTCTCAAAAGTTGTCACAAACATAATTAATCAGAAAAGGGAAGATGAGAAAAGGCTTAAAAAAACTAATTCTCCTTTTAATGCTTTTAGCTCAGTATCTTCAGATGAAAATAAAATCTACTTAAATATAGCACATATCAACTGATCATAGAATCAGATGTCACCTCATTTTAACCTAGACTAGGGTTGCAATCCTACACACACTAGCTGTGAGTCAGTCACTCTGAATGGGATGTGTTAGATTGCATCTAAAGGTTCAAATCTTATATACACAACTGGAGTAAGCCACACTGAACATAGCGGAACTCATTTCTGAGTAAATATACACAAGTATAGATCAGGGTGGGCATAGGGTAGACTGTGGTCCACTGATGAACCATTAACCAATTTCTGGTAGACTACATACCATATTTATGCAAATTCAATGCACCATTGAATCTAATGCACACCTCAATTTTCAAAACCTTGAAACCAAAAAAGTATTTTCTGGCACCATCAAATCTAATACACACCCTAATTTTCAATATATAATTTGGCCAAAAAAGGAATGCATTACATTTGAGTAAATACGGTAGTTGTTGAGTTTATTGCAAATAATGCTAGTTGAGGTGGCAAAACACTTAATGTTCTCAAACTAGAGACCGTTTTCAGGATACTTAAATGGAGTTGGCCTGTTAAGTGTAAAATCCCCTCTTTAAAGATTTAATAAACTTTGGTACCTATTGGGATTCTATTTCTTTTAAGTGCCCACTATGAACTTTATTGAATTTAAGAGTGTGCTGCAGGCATCCCCAACCTGCAGCCCTCCAGATGCTTTGGCCTACAACTCCCATGATCCCTAGCTAACGGGACCAGTGGCCAGGAATGATGGGAATTGTAGTCCAAAACATCTGGAGGGCCGAAGGTTGGGAATGCCTGGTTTACCATCTTTGCAAATCTTCACACTAGGGCAAGGATGAGGGTGAGGTGCACAACTATTTGCAGATAAATCTGACTTGGTTCTCTGTGATGGAATAGGTGCTAATTCGTACAGGGATTATCTTCTCTCAAATCAAAGCATTGTTGCAGTTTTGCTATTACTACTGTTTGAGAGTTGAAAATGCCTGTTTTTTATGTTTATGTTTTGTCTGCTGTTTCTTTTGCTTAACGTGAAATTTCTCAGAAAACTATTAGACTCTTTCTTAAGCGAAACATCTGAACAATTTCATGAGAAATAATTGGAACTTTGAGAAGAAATTTCTAGTGGTGGGATGATGGGTTACATGTGCCAGTGCTGTTGGTGAAGCATTCACCACTAATTTATAAGTGGCAAAAAGTTAATGTACATAAAAAAGGCCCCAGAGCAGGCCTTCATGCTAAACTGCAGAAGTAAAACTGCAAAAGGGAAAGCCTTGTTCTGTTGTCTACCTGCCAAATTGGAAAAGTAGGTACTGGGGGCTATCAAGCACTCAGCAGGTCACAACACAAGGTTGGTGGGCTCCATTTGGCTTTATGAATCACTAGTTATGTAGGCATGCCTAGAATTCACCCACCTAAAAATACAGATTGAGAAATATTATTAGTTGCTGCCTTAACTTTAGCAAGCTTGTCACTATGCAAGATGTGTGTCTTCCGGTAAGGAAACTTCTTATGAGAAAGCACTATTGTGCAGAAGAACTAATATGATGAAATTCATTTTGTTATTTTCAAATGTCTCTCTAACATATACTGCTTTGGTTCTTGCTATGTATTGTTACAATCTGTCTAGTGCTCTTTTGCCACCCACAATCTTCCTCCTACTTGCCTGATGCCCCTTATTCATTTTGTCATTTAGAATTTGATCTGTTTTCTAAGGAGAGAGAGAGAGAGAGAGAGAGAGAGAGAGAGAGAGAGAGAGATCGCTATGCAATGATGTTTTAAAATAATTTCCATCCATGTCTCTGATTAAGGGAATTTTAGGCCTGGGGGTCAAATGCATCCTTAATGGACCTTGGGACTCTCCTCAGGCCACACTCCCTCTTCTCTGAGCCATATTCCTCACTAGCCCTGCTTTGCATCCTTAGTTTTTGGGGGGTTTCTTTTGCCAGGCTGTCCTTGAGCTCTGATAACACTTCTCGCTTGCCTGGATGGAAGACAGATAGGGATGTGTCAGTGTGAAGAAACGAGTCTATTTCAAAGATGTTAAATTCACATTTGTTATTATGCCAACTTTTGCCTCTGATCCCACCCACCAATGGTTTGTACACAAGCACACATACACACACACACACACAGAGAGAGAGAGAGAGAGAGAGAGAGTGAGAGAGAGAGAACCAAATGAGGTCCTCAGCCTGAAAAATGTTCCTGCCCCTGGGATATAGTATAACAGATCAGGAAAACCATTGCAGAAGACAAAATCCTTTATTTCTGAAGTAGGAGAATGTGGCTCAGGAAATATCACATGATACTGAATTATTATGATTTAACCACAAGAGACAGCTCTCTTAGCTGACAATAATGAACAGTTGCACTAGGTTTACATTTCAAAAGGAAGGAAGAAACAAGAACCAGAAATAGGAAAATAGGAAGGGTTTATTATTGTTGTTATTGTTATTGTTTCTCCTTGGGGAACCTGATGCTGTCTTTATGCTTCACATGAACTCTTTTTCTATACACTCCAGACATTTACTCCAGGCTTTCTTATTTTCCTTGCTTGATTGCATACCGATAGCTGAATGCATCACACACAGCTAACGCACCTCGCCCAAGGCAGGGGTTCAATTACAGGGAATCAAAGACCTGTTTTCTGCGTGGACAGAGATGACCCAGCGCAGTGAAGAGCTGCAGCAGCTGTGAAATGAATCCTTGAAGTGGACAGATGGGCAGGAGCATAACCTCTGAAATGATCATCTGAGAAAAGAATCATCTTCTAACCAAAAGGAGGGAGGGAAGGAAAAAGCTTTGGTAGGCAACACAATTGAAACTTTGCAAACTTGTCTGTTTTAAGGAGTAGGGAACAGAAGCAAGTTTACCAGCTGTTAGTGGCTTTAGTTCATTAACTATTTGTCTCTTAACAGATTAATCTGATAGCTAATTAATGAGAATAAATAAGAGTTGCCCAAACCTGACTAAGAATATATAACAAATAGATCTGGATGAATACCAAACACAAGGAATCACCAATTATGGCTATGCAACCACATCTGTAGCAGGAGGAATGCGCTATACAGGCAACTCTCAATTTATGCGGAAGGTTACATTCCAAGGCACTGTGGGTTTAAGTGAAATTGTGTATATTTGAAACATCTTTGAAAAAACACCCCATTCCACCCCCTTCCCCGTTCTGCCCCTTTTGGTGATGTTTTTGGGTCACTTACAAGTTTGGCACGATGTGAGCATGCACGGTTGTACACATATTGGACACACCAAAAATGGTTGCTTTTTGGTCTCCCTTGTCCTTCCCAGTAAGCAACAGTGCCCCTTCTGCTGCAAAGCTAGCATTGCATTTCTGCCACACCAGGAGAGCCACTTTGGGGTGTGGCATATTCCAGTTGATGTCCTTGGAAGTATGACATCATTTGGGAGAAATGCCTTCCTGTCATCTATTACCTAAATTCGGCAAAATGTCCAGGAATATCTGGATGTATGGCAGCCCAAGTCAGCAGTGTCGTTCTTGCTGATTTACCTTAAAAATAGCTAAGAATTTTTTTTATATTTTTTTGGTGATTTTGGCAAAAAGCTCAACAAGTTTGGGCAAAACTCTTAAAAAAAAAAAGACAACCCTACTATTACCTCGTTACATCCTTGGCACCACCTAGTCCCTAGACATAATTCTCTATATATGCCTAAGCATACTGAGCTGATGGAGGAATTACATTGTGGTTCGAGGACCCGATCCCCGCTTTGAGGAATAAAGGCACGTGGACACAGTGTATAAGGTTAATGGGCAAGAAAAGGCCACAACTTTATTGATTACAGCAAGTGAGAAGGTATTGGCTTAAGCATTGGACCACGGAAGATTGACTCCACCCACTCGGAGAGGGGTGAGCCAAAAGAGGGGTTATCTACCAGTAGGGGGAGCCTGTTGATGCTAATACAACTATAAGCTCTCCCCTGATGTCACCGAGGGTCGTGCCATGGCCCCCCGCCACACAGGCATCAGACAGGATCCACGACCGCCGGATTCCTTTAATGGAATACCCAAATTTGAAGGGGTAGGCGATGGCCACACCTTGCCTTTCCATACACCAACAACACATTCCAATGCCTAACCACCACCTGAGCCCAAGAGGCTCACCGCCAATACCTTCACAGCTGTAACCAATCCCTAATACTGCTGACGATGTTACCTAGCCAAATGTCATTCCCCCGATCTGAAAGATGAACCCCGTCATCCCGGAACAAGGCCTGATTGCCTATCCGGATACCATCATGAGAGATAACTAGGCCATTCATAAAACGCACTTTGCGGGCAATCACACAATATAAGAGTTTCCTGGATTTCTCAATGGCCATAATGCCATTTGGCACCGCGCCAAACCATTCTCTTTAGGAGCGAAGACCAGAACAAGGTTGTTCTGGGACATAAAACAACAAGTTTGTCCAAGTCTTTTTTCATGTTCCACAACAAGTCCACATTCTTTCTGCTGACGAGGTCATTCTCCCCCAGCTGAAGGATAAGGATGTCAGGGGGACCAAACACAGCAACTCTTTCTTTCAGCAATGGCATGAGTTCCTCACATTGTTAATCAAATGACTGTGGCATGCATACTTTTTATTGAAATCTTTGGGATTTCTAAAGGCAAGGCTAGAATGAGGTTCCACTGCAAATTTTAGAGAGGGAAAACTGATCCTATTGAATAAATAATACTGCTATTGCCCCAAGAATGTCACATAAATCATTATTGCCTTTCTAAAATACTAGTTTCTCTGTGCTTCTGCTGTTTGCAGAACAATCTCAAAATGAATCAAATGATCAAAGCCTTAAAGAAATCATATTTCCTAACAAGCTGACAGGCTAACAAGCCAATTTTTATTGATTTTCTGTAATGAACATACGCTGAAGCAGACCATGTATAAAAGCAGCTAAGGAGATTTGCAATGATACAATCTAAGCAAATCAACCTGCATCAAAGAGAAAGCATACCACGTGTAGGTTAAGAAGCAGCGAATAGGTAAGGAAGCGGCCAGGTACCTATGGAGAAGGCACAGCTAAGTGGAGTCAAATGAAATCTGTGTCTGCCTCCAGATTAATGTCATTCAGGCAGCAGGACTGAAAGGAAAACACCTCTAAATAGGTAATCCAGCGCATAGTTAAGCACATTTAAGGTTGCCGTCTTTGAGCAGCGGGATTCAATCTCATGGAACTGTTGAATAAACATGCTTTAGGACTGTGCTCCATGTCGCACTGAGTAAAAGAGATCTCGCAATCCGCAACTGTGTGCTGGATTTTCCCAGAAACTACTTGTCATGCACTTGTTATCTGTTCTTCCAAGGCTGAAGTCCTATGCACACTTATTTCGGAGAAAGCCTAGCGAGGGGTAGAACTGCCTTAATTTGCTCATGTCTATTTCACACACAACCCTCTGAAAACCTGTTAATTCCCCATTTGCAACTTAATGTGTGATTTAAAGAAACACATGCACAATTTCATTTTAAAATCTGCTTACAATTTCATACAGTGGTCCTAGGGCTGCTTTTTATTTTGTATTTATCTTTCGGTTTGTGGTTTCCATGCTTAGAGCAGCTAGAAAGCAGGTTGAAAATTGCTCCTAAAATGGTCTAGGAAGTAAGCATACATCCTTGCATGGTTTGGCTTAGTAGATGGCCACAACCATCTTTTCCCCCATAGGCATTATTTAGTAAATTTGTATCCAACTTTTCTATCCAAAGGCTCCCAGGGGCAGCAAACACAAACATGATAAAATGCAATTAAAAAGCCACACAAACTTATTTAAAATATTCAGAGACAATTAAAAGGATCTAAAAAAATCACATACTCCTGGCAGCTGAAAATGTCAAGGGACAGCACATATCTGTCATTTAATGCCTAGGTAAACATTAATGTTTTACCACCACCCAGAAGGCTCTATCATGAGTCAACTCCAAATGGACATTACACAGCAGCAGTGCCACCAACAGTCACAAGGCCCAAGATGTTTAATATTGGAAAAAAGTAGTTTCTTAGCTTGGTGTGTCTAGAGCTGTTTAGAGCTTTACACACAATGACTAAGATACTGTGTTGGGTCAGGTCACTTCTGTCAGCCAGTGCAATACTTCCATACTTATCAATTAGAATGACATGCGGTCGCTTCTTGGACCACTGAACTGCACTAAAGTCACTGCTTTTTGGTTGCTCCTAGCAGCTGGGAAATGGTAAAGTTAACGGAAATAATAAAGAGCAGATCACATCATTCATATTCTGAAGGGGTATAGATTCTGGAGCATGCCAACCCACACATGCTTCAGGAAGTATGGACTCGGCAGCTTAGTTCCAGATTGCATAGCATACCACCCTCAAATCCCACCCCCATCCCTAAGTGACTTATTTCAGAGTATTACATTAGCATACTGCTCATCTTACTGATTTCCATGGGACGCCAACTACACAATCAGGCAAAGAACTTCAGCCAAGGAATTTGATTTGAACATAGCACATAGATTGATGAGAACTTCTTGAAGATATCAGAAATGATGGCCAGAACATTGCAGGTAATTTGCAAATGTTAGTTCTAAGTAATTAACATGCATGTTATGTTCATGGGCATAAGCAGATGTCAAAATTCAGTAGGCTAACACAGCACACCCAAAAACTCAATTAATGACAGTTGTAGTATTATCTTATAGCATCTGCAGAGTGCAGATCATGTAGGGAGCCAATAGATGTATAACTTGTAAAGAATCGGCTCTGGGCTGAAGCTCAGGGGGCTGGGTCAGCTCGCATGTTACCTGCCACAGTGCTTACGTATAGACATGCCATCTGTACAGCAAGAGTGCTTAGGACATACTCCTTCAAAACTCAGAACCATATTTTAACAAATTATTTAAAAAACAACAACATAATATGTATGTCAATAGATTACTCAACTTCTCCCAATTCTTTTTGACCAACCTGTCCTTAGAATTGGCAGATTTAAGGAAAGGATGATGAAGAAGATGATAACAACAACCGCCGTGCTGAAAAATATGCCGAAATGTTTGAACATACCCAGATTGATGTGCAAAGAGAGCTTCCCTTTCTGCAGCTCCAGTGTAATATAATCTCCACGCTGCCCTTCTCCGTGAAATAGGACCCCATCTCCCTGCATGCTCTTGAACTTCAGGGAAACAACATCTTTGAAGGTGCTCATCAGTTTTTGGTTGAACCTGTAAAGGAGGGAGCTCCTCCCATCAAAGTCGGCAATATCCGATTCTACAGGGGAAAGAAAGCAAATAAACATTAAGCAGGAAGGATCAATATTTATGTACAGGTGTCCAGAGCAAAGCCCTCCCCTGGCAGCTTACAAAAGATAATTAAAAACTTTAAATCAATGTTTGAAATGCAAATGAAATGAACCATTTCAAAAAAAAAAAAGACTCACAGCATTTGTAGCAAAACGTAATTTGAAACAAAGTCATTTAAAAGAATTAGGCCATGTGTACTTATTTTGGGAGGGACGCGGGTGGCGCTGTGGGTTAAACCACAGAACCTAGGGCTTGCTGATCAGAAGGTCGGCGGTTCGAATCCCCACGACGGGGTGAGCTCCCGTTGCTCAGTCCCTGCTCCTGCCATCCTAGCAGTTCAAAAGCATGTCAAAGTGCAAGTAGATAAATAGGTACCGCTCTGGCGGGAAGGGAAACAGTGTTTCTGTGCGCTGCTCTGTTTCACCAGAAGCAGCTTAGTCAGAAGCTATATGCCGGCTCCCTTGGCCAGTAAAATGAGATGAACGCTGCAACCCCAGAGTTGTCCATGACTGGACCTAATGGTCAGGGGTCCCTTTACCTTTACTTATTTTGGGAGAGAGTTCAAAAGCTGAGGCCACTTCTGAAAAGTCTCTCTAGCACCTGTCTCTCTAATGCATTTTGATGGTGGACTGAGGAGAAGCTCAGAGGCACCTTTCCATGGGTGTAGGTGGTTTGTCAAACACCCTGTTCAAGCCATTTGCAGAGAGATGTTAAAAATCCTTGTCAGAACCCCTGCTAGTTGATCGGCACAGTTGTTTACCACAATCCCCAGCACCCCATCTGGACCAAGGGCTTTATTGGGATTCACCGCCCTCAACGCAGCTTTCACTTCATGGTCATATAGAATGAATGGCTGAGAATTTATAGGCTGGAGGGCAGGAGCTACTATACCAGATCTTTTAACCTCATAGCGGGAGAAGAAGATATTCAGCTCCTCTGCCAACGAGTCATCAGCCTTAACCATGTTCCTCGTATTGCCCTTATAGTTGGTTAGGTGCTGCAGTCCCTGCCACACTTGTTTTATGTTGTTATTGGCTAAGCAATTCTCCACTTGAAGCTTGTGTTGTTGTTTTGCCACCTTAATGCCTTTCCTGAGCTTTGTTCTTGCCCCTCTGTATATATCTATGTTCCCTGCCTTAAAGGCAGAGTCACGGGCTTTCAAGCGTGACCTTGCTTCAGCAGTCATCCAGGGTTTACAGTTCCCATACAAAACAGGTCTCAAAAGCAACTCCACAGGATAAAATACAGATAAAATATACAAAAAAAAATACAATGTGAAGCCATGTAGAATAACAGAATTCCAAAAATGTTTTCCCAACAGCAAAAATGACAAGTTCTACTGCACCCCATAATGAGATGAGCACCACAGTATAGGCTAACGTAACTACCAAGTGCCTGAATAAGTAAAAAAATTATTTTAGCCTGGTGTCTAATTGCAACAATGATGGCACCAGACATGTTTTCCTTGGGTCAATAATCCACAAAACTATTGTATGATGTTCATATGTCTCTTCAAGTTGAAGCCAGTGGCTTCAAGTTACAACAAAGGAGTTTCCAGCTAAAGATCAGGAATAACTCTGACAGTAAGAGCTGATTGACAGTGGACCAACTCCCCTTTCTTGGAGGTTTCTAAGCAGAGGTTGGGTGGCCATCTGTCATGGATGCTTTAGCTGAGATTCCTGCAATGCAGGATGTTGGACTACATGATACCAGGGTCCCTTCCAACTCGATGATTCTATTATTGTTCTAGGCATCCCTTTCAAAAAAGGTCATTACCTGAGCCACATATATATAATGAATCTTAATCGGAGCCATATATCATTAGGTTAACATTTGAGAACATTTCCTTTACACAAAGTGAGCTTTTAGGGGCGCTGGGACATCTCCTAGCATAGCCTAATTAGAGTGTGAATCATGTTGGAAGATTCCAGTTAGACAAAAGGAAATACTACTTCACGTCCTGCATACTTAACCTACAGAATGTGTTGCCACAAAGCATAGTGATGACCAATAAAATATAATTGGAAAAAGCCCTTAGTGATGACCACTGACTTGGATGGCTTTAAAAGGGGATTGGACAAGGTAATGGAAGATAATGATATCAATGATTATGATGTCATACAATATTGGAAGTATAAGAGAGAGAAAAGGATGCTGAACTAGATGAGTGTTTGGTCTGATCCAGCAGGGCTCTTGTATGTTCATTACAGTCCTACCTTGGTTCTCGAAACGCCTTGGCACTCAGATGCTTTGGCTTTCGAAAGCCGAAAACCCGGAAGTAAGTGTTCTGGTTTTCGAACACAGCTTCCGATTGAGTGCAGGAAGCTCGTGCAGCCAATCAGAAGCCGCACCTTAGTTTTCAAATGGTTTCGAGAGTTGAACGGACTCTGGGAATGGATTGAGTTCAAGAACCAAGGTTCCACTGTAGTTCTTAAGTAAGGAATCCCTAAATTAAAATCTTGCCTGTCCACCAACTTAATACACAGCCTTAGGCAACATGCTACCTCTCACTCCCAGTCCCAATCTGCAGTATGTGGACTTCTCTTGCCTTTCTCATGTATAGATCACGAGCTCATGTTTGGCAAAGGTCTTTGAATACTCTACAATGCTAAAAATCAGTATCCTCACATGGGTGAATTGTTAATGCACAAATTGGACAGGCCATGTCTTCACCAACTTTTTCTTCTGATGTTTGTGGTGGCATGTGCAAAACTGTGTGAACTTCTGCACAAAAGCATTTCTTTGCAATGATAGCTGCAGCCACATCAAGTCACATAATGCCCCAGCCTTAGCAGCTATATTTGACATCAACTTCTCAGAATTCATAAAGATACAAAACCTTGATCCTATTATCTGATTTGGTAGAACTGAGGCACAGCAGCCATCTAGAATAAAATAATTTCAATACTACATGGTCAAACCTACAAATCTTTAGGGATTCTGTAGTCTTTGAAAATATTTGTGCATTCAAGTTCAGTGTCAAATCAGTATATTCCACTGCCTGAAGCAGAGACCAAATAGTGACCATCCCTCGGCCTATTTAAAGAGGGCCATCTCTTTAAAAAGTCATCCTGCACCATTCAGATACAAATTCTGGCCTTTTTTTATTCCCCACTCATGGTGGCACCTGAATCAGGATGCATCCTCCCCTTGCATGGCAGGTCTTACCCAGCCTATAACTGTATAAATACTGTACCTTTAAAACACACTTGAAGCATATTATTTCCCTCAATGAGTTCTGGGTCAGTAGTTACAGTTCCCAGCAATGCTTAAACCACGGTGTCCCAGATTCTTTGAGGGAATGAGGGTTGTGAATGGGCTTTAACGATGCTCACAATCTAAATTTTTACTACTTTGAAACAATACACATCTTTTTTTTCAATTCACATCTTTTTTTTCAATTCACATCTTTCTTTCTTTTTTCAGACTGCCTTGCTCTTTTAAGATGCAATTATGATATTAACCAGTACAATCTTTTGCACCACATTCAATCTTCTGGTGCTTATTCCCTATTTGTTTTTCTTAACACTCTGGTTACCCACCCCATCACTCCAGCAAAAAGATAAAATCCATCAGTTGGTGACTGGTTATTTCCAAATGAGAGGGGAAATGAAAATAATCCCCCTGATGCTGACAAGGAATAAGTTGTGGTTTTTCTGCACCATACCAGTAAGAATTTTTCATTTCAAGGCAGAGAAAGGGTTTTAGTGAGCCGATTCTGATTCAAAATAAGGTGAATGGCACCAGCCTGACTTACTGTGGGAGAAATTCAATTCACATCTAAAGGTGAGCTTACCTAAACTGACCATGTGTACCAAAACACAACCACCGCTTGAAATTTGCACTTCTGCAAATTTCGCAACACAGTTTTCCAGCCAAATAATGTCTTCATACAACTAGGGCAGGGGTCAGCAAACTTTTTCAGCAGAGGACCAGTCCACTGTCGCTCAGACCTTGTGGGGGGGCTGGACTATATTTTGTGGGGGGAAATTGAGCGAATTCCTATGCCCCATAAATAACATTTTAAATAAAAGCACACATTCTACTCATGTAAAAACACGCTGATTCTCGGACTGTCCGCGGGCTGGATTTAGAAGGTGATTGGGCCAGATCTGGCCCCCGGGCCTTAGCTTGCCTACCCATGCTAGCTAAACAGGGCTGCCTTCAGCTGTCTTCTAAAAGTCATATAGTTGTTTATTTCCTTGACATCTGATGGAAGGGTGTTCCACAGGCCGGGCACCACTACCGAGAAGGCCCTCTGTCTGGTTCCCTGTGGCTTCACTTCTCGCAGTGAGGGAAGGCCATCGGAGCTGGACCTCAGTGTCCGGGCTGCACAATGGGGGTCCAAGTGTTGTTGTTGTTATCATTGTTGTTTGTCCCAGTACTTTCTCTGGGAAAATCCAATTGCTGTTTGCTCTGATTCAGTGGTAAAATATGGGGTTTCCCAAGGAAAGTGCCAGGACAAAACAAAAACAAAAAATCCTGGACCTGTGCCTAGAAACGTGGCACAAAAGGCAGTCTGGATGAGCCCTGAGAGAAACCAAAACTGGCCGATTTGCCCATCCCTACTAAGGGGTAGTGGGAATTGAATGCAGAAATGCAATGTCTGCCCAATGACAAGGCAGAGAAGAGCTTCCTATAAACCAAAGTTGAGTGGGGTTAACTCTACTACAAGTTTTAATGGTTTGTTGTTACTTGGCAACGGCATATTGTGTATGTTCTCATCCTTCTGTATACATGGATTCAGTAGAGCAGCATTGTCATGTGGTGGGGGAGTACATTATGTCAGACTTCTGCTCCACTGTTGACATGAAATCTGTGGGGGAATGAAGAACCCTAAGCAAAACAAACAGATGACACCTACAAAGCTAGCACTCGTGACATTCAGAAGTCATCAGTGACAGTTTGCATGACAACAAATCACTGGCTTCTACTTAAACATAATAAGAACTTCTTACATGTCAAAAACCATACACTTCATGCAGTTTGAAGATGAAGCAAAGCTTAAAAAAGATGACTTTCTGAAAAGAAAAAAATGGCATCAACTCCCATTAAGGGAGTGGAAATCAGAAATTTATTGTGACAAAGCGGGGAGGACCACTGGAACACTTAGGCAAAGTGTGCAGAAGTAGAAACAAGTGTGACCTGCAAGATATATGTGTGTGTGTGTGTGTGTGTGTGTGTGTGTGTGTGTCAGAATATACTCACCTCCTAGGAGGAGTGTTCCTGTTCAAGTTGACAGCCAGCCAACTGTGTCTTCCTCACAGATATTAGAAGCACATTCTAGTCCCCCTTCCCTAATTTTTATTTTCCAACTGGAGCTCAACATTTTGTGGCCACTGAGGATGCTCAGACTGCGCTGGGGATTTTTGGGTGTGGAGTGGGGAGTTGCCCTCAGGCTTTTCAGACCTAGCATTAGCAGCCAACATGGTGGGATGATCACAGGACTCAGGAGTTCTACTGCAACTAAGGCATGAGTTTGATACTAATGATGGTCTGTGATATTTTTTTCAATCCCCCCTCAAAGTAGCTGTACCTCATGAACACTCCAAGTCACACTCCAGGATCCCTGCAATGTCACAGAGGATACTCAGATTTCTGGCATCCCTAAAGGTATTGCCATAGGTTTCTTGTTCAGCCAGGCTGATCCCGAGAGTTACTTTATCCATTTTCTCTTACTCTGCTATGAAGACTTCAGCTATCACTGCTTTCAGTTCATAAGCATTTCTCTCCAGTACATTAATTTTATCTTATGGCATGAAAGACACAATCAGTGCAGGAAAAGAAGAGGTAGGATAAGGGAGGTTTGCACAATCATTTTCTCCAAAAGCATAATATGAAAGCACAAGGTGAAGGCAGGCTTCCTAACTTCTGAAAGCAAAGAGTTTCCTGCAGTCATTGAATCGCAATGCTCCTCCCCTCCCCTTCTCTCTCTCTCTCTCTCTCTCCCTTACATACACTTCTTCCTAGTCAGTTAGCAGAATTTATGCTGGATTGTGCTGATGCTTTTAGACTACGATGTAAGTTGTAGAATACAATCAGCATTTGAAGTGTGGCCATCAATCTCTTCCCATTAAAAAAAAAATGCTGCCATTGGTCAGCAGAATTTGCCAGTGATAAAGCTAACAAGACCTTTCTGAAATGTAATGATAACCTGTTTTCCCTCCAGGCATCCCAAACAATCAGCTTGCCATTTGTCTCCACTTGTCCTCTGATATAACTCTGGTTGTTTGTCTTGTCATCATGATCAGATTGCTGTTTGGGATTAGGGAGTAAATGGTTTCTGCATTTGTTCTGTATATAGTCTTGTTGGCCAGGTTTTCTGTTCTTTTCTTTTTACTTTAACACAGAAAACAAAATGATATGTTACCCGGGAAAATCTATAGCCTTGTTCAGGCAATTCAAGATTGTATGGAGCAATAAACAGAGTGCATGCAAGGCACACTGGCCCCACCCCAAAAGTTCTGCCAACCCTCCTCCCGCATTATCCATCTGCTGTCCTCTTGAATGCATGCAGGCTCCCCCCCTGTGAACCAAAATAACAAGGAGAGTATTGGGGCCACAGTGAGTGGGTAGACCTAGTGCATATGGCTCCCCTCTCTCTTTAGTTAAACTTAATTGAGTGTTGGGAATAACACCAAAGGGTGTTGCAGAAAGAAAGAAAGAAAGAAAGAAAGAAAGAAAGAAAGAAAGAAAAGCAACATGAGCAAATTTTGCAACTCTCCCTCAGATAAGCAGCTGAACATTCTAAGACAACTATAGTGCAATACTACTACTGCTGCTGCTACTACTACTGCATTATCCTTATTATAATACTTATTATTATTATTATTGCAGCACCATCTGTGTACATGACACTTTACAAATAACTGATTTGAAAGGTTCATGTTGCAAGGAGCCTACAACCTAAAAACAAATATAGGAAAAGACAGGAAAGGGAGGAAAAGGAGAAGAACACATAATTATATCAACTGTATGTATTTACTCTTATTGGTAGATTGGTGTTTGAACCAAGTAACCAAAAGCTCCATTTAAAAAAGTAAACGTTGAAGAAGCATTTGAAGGAAATAAGGGGAACAATTGTACAGAGGGCTTGTGAGAAACAATTTCATGCATAAGGGCAGAGTTTGTTTCATGAGACCCTAGGGGAACTGATAGAGTTGGATGGATGAAAGTAATAGGCAAATAATGTTGGGAATGTGGTTTAAGTGCATAGAGTAAAGGGGGACAAGACCACAGAGAGTTTGACAGAGGAAGCCTGCGTACATTTTTAAAGAAAGGGTGTCATGTGGTCAGAACAATGGGAGAGGTCCACAATTTTTGCATGGAACTGTTGAAAACAGGCGAGTAAGCAGATCAAGGTGAGATAATGGGAGACTAGGAAGAAAAAATGTCAGAAGGCTAAAAAGACATTGGTGGTAGTTTTTGCTGAGAGAACAGAGAGGAGAGCTACATTTTTGTAATAGGAGTAATGTGATTTGGTAATGGTCATAGTATGGAAGAAAAGGAGAGAAAGGATACAAGCAAGGCTTCGTGCCTGATTAACAAAGTGGGTGGTGATGTTGCCAATGGTTGAAGAGAGTGAATAAGAAAATGAAAGCTTGGAAGGAAATATTATAATTTTGGTGTCGGGCATATTGATCTTGAGATTCCGATGACACATCCATGCAAAAATGTCAGATCAATACTTGTGGTTTCGATCACTGTTCATCTTGATCAATACATTTCAATACATTTCAGATTGGTTGTCTACTTCATAAGTATATAGGGCTTTTTAAGCAAAATGACATGACATGATCAGGAGAGGGTGCATCTAATGAAACACATGCTTTGATTTTACCCTTGGTGTTCTAATGAGACACTTAACTCAAAGCCCTGTTCTCCTGGCTTTGCTCCTAAACAAACGGTAACAGCTTGGCAGTCACCCAACTGCTCTTCTAATTAATTCACAATCAGGTTCCCTTTTATTCCCTTGTCCAGCTCATCACTTTTCATTTTCTGTGCACTTGAGATTTAAAGAAAGGAAAAAGCCAGCAGACTCTGAAATATCTCTAGTGGGAGAGACCTCACAGTTCCTGCAGTCCATACTAGGGTTATGTCCAGTTTTGTCACAATTGCTCTCTAGATATAGAAAAGGTTTTGGCCATGTTATAGAGCAGGGGTGGGGAATATCCTCCAACTACCGCTATCCACTACCACCCTGTGGGCTATTTTGATAGGCGAACATAGCTGTCAGCCACCTGACAGCACAATGGTGCCCAAAGTATTTTTCCCCCTCTTTGTAGATGCTGCTTGAGGGGAACAACTTTTGTATTTTTGGCTTGTAAACACCAATCCCAGTCTGCTTTTTGTTAGCACTGATCAGCTATGGGCGCTGAGATCAAGCCCACTTTAGGTAGTGAGTGGCTGCACTATGCAGTTCACCATCAGGAACTCATTTGCAGAGATGATTCCAGAGACTTGTTGTTGGTGCCAATCAGCTGACTGGTGTTGACAGCAAGTCCTGCTTGCCAGGAAGGAATCAGGAGCGTGCTAAGACTCTGATTGTTCCTTGATTGTTCATGTCCATACTTGCCCCAAACCTGACATTATGTATGACACCTGTCTAGACCCTGAGGAGCAGTTGCAGTAACAGGAGACATCTGCCCCCTGATGTTTTATATACCCTTCCCTGACTTCTCCTGCTCGGAAGTAACTGCTGCTATTCCTGCTTCAAGCTCCTCCTGGTTCTAGGGGACAGTAGGGAGGAGGATGTGGGGAGTGTACTGACCCATCTGCAGGCTGAAAAGCCTCTTCTTCTGCCTCATCTAGAGTGTCTTCCTCCATCTCAAACTCTTTCTCCCCAACCCTGTCCTGGCTCCTGCCTTGCGAGTGGCATCAAACCCCATAAATTGTTGGTCCCCTCTCTTGGGTCACTCTCCTGGTCCCCTGTCCCCACCACGCACTTCAAATCCTCTTAGTCTCTGACAACATCAGACACATTTTTGGGTGGGAACACCACGGGTCACCTTTAAAAAAAGAGAGAGAGAGAGGCACTTTGATGTACTAGATATGTCACTAGTCCTGTTCTACCAGGAAACACTGGAATACAGAAAGATTCTAGATGTACTTCCAGCTTGCCTCCGGCCAAAGGACTTACTTCTGTTATTACTGGGGGGTTTTTTTCCCAAAGCTTTCCTCAAACCTTTCACCTCCTGCCAATGTTACCAAATATTTGCACTCTGCAGTAATATTATTTGCTCATCCACAATCCTTCTGCCCTTGTTTCCCCTTCTATTTCCTCTTCTTTGACAACATTAGGCTGTCAGATACAAGACTTTCCTCTTATTTTAGCCCTGAAAGCAACAATAAAGAATATGTGGAGATCAAGAATCATTAGTCCTCTAAGTTAAAAAAAAAAATACCTATCCCTTTAGCATAGCCTGACTGACCTTTTGTAAAAATCCTTCCTTTGAAGAAGGCAAAGAGGAAAGGGAACAGGCAATAGGAGCATGTTGAAGCTGATTATTCTCTGCTGCTCAGCACAACACAGTCTCTTCACAAAAAACCAGGACATAAAAGGATCATAAAAAGAGCTGGATCAGGCCAATGTGAACTGCCCTGAGACTTGGGGGTACAGAGCAGTATACAAATTTTAATCTTAATCATCATAATCTAGTCCATAATCTAGATACTAAGAATCCTCAGCGCAATTTTGAACCTTTTAATTATACAAGGTTAGAGTTAAAGTTTGAAATCTGAATTCTGATTATTTGATTTCATATCTACCCACCTTTTCCCAACTCAGGGCACTCCTAACTAAATGGTATTTCTGTTTTTCTCAGTCTTTGGGACGCTTGAAACTTTCATCATCATCTGGCATTTTAATGGGCATCTATCTTAAAGCTCCAGCTTCTACAATACACTTATGCAAATAAAACTTCAGTTGATTGCTTATTAAGAAAACATTTCTTTCTAGAATAAAACTATTTCAGTAACAACTTGCTACGCTGGCATTTTGCTATGTTTTTAAATAGTCATGACTAGTATATAATAAAAGGCAATCACAGGCACATGTTTCTCCATTATTAAAAATTAATTTAAGGCTGATTCGCCCATCTGCAGCAGAAGAAATTAAACTTTAAAAATGGTTCTGCTTGCATATATTACAATTCTGCAACATTGTAGGCCATTCTGCACATTGCTAAAAGGGCAAATGAGACAAGCAGCTGTTTCGCGGGTGGCATTGCACTGTTTGTCAGAGAGTGGCAGTGACTACAGTTTCCTACTGAGTATACATCTGGTGACAGGTTCAGTTTGTAGCTATGCAGCGAGTGCAATGGTCTAGCAATAGAGGCTGTAAACAGAGGGAAGTTTACAATGTGGTACCCAGCAGTTCAGTAGAAATGTGGCATTTCTGCCAAATCATAGGAAATACTTACTGTATGTACACCCAAAAACTTCAACCCGCAGGCCAATTTTCCCACTTGGACTCCATTTCAAAGGAATGAAGCGCACAAAACGAGCTTTCACTGAGTGCAGAAACTTATGCTGCATGACACTGTCAGCATTGCTGTTCCCTTGGAAGACCTGCAAAGAAATAGAATTTGTTAAGTTATGGAATGTTTCCTTATTTAAAACATTTATCTACCACCTTTCACCTTTGAGGGATTTCAGGATAATGTACAAGCCAACATCATATTATAATTTAAAAAAAAAAACCCAAGGGAGTATATAAAAAGCAAAACTAAGAATTACAGCAGATTAAAATTCCTGGGTAAAAAAAAGAAATCTTGTGATGTAGCTGCCAGGGTAGAATATTCATGGAGGGTCTTCCACAATACAGACCCTACTAGTAACTACTGACCAGTCAATATCAGGAAAGGTCCTAGAACATATAACTAAATGGTCAGCCTGTCAGCACTAGGAAAAGGATGCTTTGATTACTAAGACCCAGCATGAGTTTCTAAAAAATAAGTCATGCTAATACATGTGAAAAGGATCTCGGGATCTCAGTAGACCACAAGGTTAACATGAGCCTACAGTGTGACATAGCAGCAAAAGAAGCTAATGCTATTCTAGGCTGCATCAACAGAAGTATAGTGTCCCGATCAAGGGAAGCAATAGTACCACTCTAGTCTGCCTTGGTCACCTGGAGTACAGTCTCCAGTTCTGTGAACCACAATTTAAGAAGGATTTTGACAAGCTGGAACATGTGCAGATAAGGGGTCTAGAAACCAAGCCTTATGAAGAATTGTTGAAGGACCTGGGTATTTGTAACCTGGAAGAGAGGAGATTGAGAGGAGATATGACAGCTGTCTTCAAACATCTAAAGGGCTGTCACAAGGAAGGTGGAGCTTCAAGTTACAAGAAAGGAGATTCTGACTAAACACCAGGAAGAACTTTCTGACAGTAAGAACTGTTGTGTGGAATGGAATCACTCAGAATGTGATGAACTCTTCTTCCTTAGAGGTTTTTAAACAGAGGTTGGATGGTTATCCGTCATGGATGCTTTTGTTGTGATTTTTACATTGCAGGGGCTTAGATTAGATGACTCTCAGGATCCCTTCCAACTCTACAATTATATGGTTCTGTGATTGCTTCATTTGGAAGTTACATAATATGGCTAGACTACATATTACCTAAAATTGAAGATGGCAGGTAGACAGACTTATGCCTATAGCAATAGTCTCAAGGTAATATATAGCCTGAGTCTGACCAAACTGCGGGAGGCAGTGGAAGACAGGAGTGCCTGGCGTGCTCTGGTCCATGGGGTCACGAAGAGTCGGACACGACTAAATGACTAAACAACAACAAACAACAAATATATAGCCTTGCCCCACACAATAGTCGTGATCACAAGTCAAAAACTATTAAAATCTAGGATGCTGTTCATTTAGCTACACTTTAACCTGTTAATATCAGAATCCATTAAAAGGGGGTGTGCTGCTGTGTGAAACATTTTTGTCTTTAAACTGGGATTAATGTGTGTCTGCAGTGATGCTGATAGGAAACAGACAATCTCCTCAATTCCTCAACCTTTGGCAAAGCATCTGTAAAAAGCAGAAAGAACATTGCAGCTACACATGAGAGGACGAAAGGGTTCCCTTGGAAAAAAAGACTGTCCACTCATCAAGGCATAATAAATTAAGTGGCAGCATCAGGCACTGGCTGATGTGTCTATCTCACTTGATAGCACAAGCCCCAGGACGCCAAAGTCATGGCATCTTCACAGATCTGCACAAGCTGGCTACCATAATGACTATGGCGATTATCTTCCCTCTCACTTTATTAGGCAGGTAATGGGACAGGTCTGAACTGTAAATGGAAGGAAGGAGAGTTGGCACACCAACACGAACGGTGCGTCAACAGACTGGAGGTTAACTGCTTTCCCAGGGAGTTATTTCAAGCGGCTGCTAATGCTTTCTCTCCTGCCAAAGTCACAGAGGTGAGCTGAACCGAAGGAAAAGGAAAGACTAGGGAGGTGCAGATCCCCACATCACAGATGTTTTTTTAATTTGCACTGTTGCATTCCTAATGCAAGAAAGTGCAGAGGCATAACTCTGCCCACTGCCTTCCACTGAACAAACAGGCCACTTCACACCCACTAATTGAGGCTGAAATGCTGCACGTGAAAAGTGTAATTAATTCCAATGAGATTTAGTGCACATGCAAAATTCTACGATCCATTTGACTATGCTGGGATCATTGACTTTAAGAAGCAGGCCTACCAAACTCTTTGCACCTTGTGAAGTAGTATATTTGGTTTATTACTTCATATCTTACAGCTATATAACTCTAAGACAAAGCTGGCTACAGGCTCAGGGCTTTAAAGGCAGAATGGTGACACCCTGAGTTCAGAATCACTTTCCCAGCAAGGCTGGATGGATACTGATAAATATCCTGAGCTTCAGCAAAGGTATTGGACAGGGTGGGGTGGGGTATGGAAAGGCAGATAGGAAGGATAAATAATTTCTGAGCTCAAATTCTTATCTTTTATTTTTTTAAAAAAACTAAGTGCCTACAAGGTTTAGAAAAAGTTAAAAAAGAAAAATGCATTTTTTTCTTACAATTCTTGCAATTTCTGCAAAATGAGCCAGCCTGGCTGCTCTGTGTTTATAGTCATTGAGTGAATTCAGAGCTGTGATTGATGATGAGTGGGCACCAGGAATCCTTAATGCTGACAGTCATGATCTGTCATCTACCTAGGTATAAAAGTCTGGGATTTCTTGGGACTTCTTATCATCCAAGCAAGTCACATTGTTTAATTCTGAACATTGCTGCCTCGCCTTTTCTTCACCTCTAATGTTGCTACAGGCCTACCCCTCTGACACTCAGGCCCTGGTAGGGGCCAGTTTGAAGAGTTCCTAATTTGATCTGACCCTGAAAAGGTGCCTCAGCCAGCCATGATGACAACAAGTAGGATGAACAGCGGCAAAGGAGGACACAACTCATGTAAGTTTCATATTTGTGTAGAAGATTTTTCATGCTAGCAGGTCAAAATGTTCCCCTTCTTAAAAAGCAAGCTGTTCCTGCTTAAGTTACACCTGCTTTTAAACTTTAGTTTTATCATACAGGATAATCCTAAAAACAGAGGTGGGAAACCTCAGGCCCAGGGGCCAACTGTAATCACCCAAGCTTCTCTACCCAGTGGCGTAGCAAGGTCAGGTGGTACGTGGTGCAAAAAAATTCTTGCCACCCCCCTCCCATTGATTTTTTATTTTTATTTTTATTTTGCCTGCAAAAATGGTTTGACTTGCTTTCATTTTTTGGGGGAGCCAGAGTTGTTGAGCTTTTGGGGGGAAGCCAGAGTGGTTGACATTTTTTTGCGGAGATTGCGTGCCTTGTGATAAGGCAGGTGGACTGTTTTGGCAGTGGGAAGCCAAACCACACCGTCTCTCACAGACGTTGACTGCCACACAGCATTTTGTCACCCCTCTCAGAGGTGACACCCAGGGCAGACTGCACCCGCCTTGCTCCGCCCCGTCTCTACCTTTCCCTTAGGACTCTCTCTCCAAGCCACACAACGTCTTCAGCCACACCCTCTTTTTCTATGCCTCATATCTTATTGGCCTCACTTCCCATTCTCCGTGGCTAAAATGTGTCCTTGAGCTTTGATATAGACTCTTTCTTTCCTAGACAGAATACAGTGGTGTGGTTGGGTAGAATAGCTTACTATAGAACAGTAACATTTATGGTCATTGCTCCACCCACATTTGGCTCTGTCCCTGCCAGCAATTGACATGTGGCTCTGAAATCTTACTTGGAAGAGAATGTGTCCTGCTGTTAATGGTCCCCCTCTCTGAGATGGAGGATCCTGGGCCTCTGGCCATTCTACAGAAATGTATGTGAAGCAAGAAAGAGATGTATGGACTGGGGAAAAGATATAGAAATTAAGTATGCCAAAAGCTATACTCTATCTTTCTGCAGCTATGTTCCTCGCAGCTTTAGGGATAATTCTTGGTCTTTGGAGACATCTGTCAGGACCTCATCCTACACTCGAGTAGGACCCTGGGAATAATGCTCCCTGACATTTTATATACATTCTTATAAGACTGTGAGAAGGAACCTGCCAAATTATCTAATCTACACTAAAATGAAAATAGTCTCCTTCCTCCTACCCAAATTCTGTCAAAAATATCATGCAATACAGATAATGTAATTAAAACCACAACAACCCAACACTAAATAGCATTGGATAACAAGCTTAGTATATCATTTATTTTTTAAAAAAAACACAAAAAACCTTTGTTGTTTGGAAAGCTTGCCAAATATATGTAGCTGTTAAATTAGTTAATTAGGTTGTTTATTTGGAGCCATACGTATAGGTCTGGCCATTTTAAAGACGTAAGCAGAGAAAATGGAGCATTTTCCCCAGTTGACAAGGTTACACTAAGATACTACCCTCCATCTCAATGTGTTTTGATTACATGATTCACTCAAGCAGAAACACCCATTATGAGCTGCTAAATAACACAAGTTCTCTGCTTCAAATCCCAAGCAAAATACTAACAATGTAAGTTTTTGCTGCAAAGCAAATTCTCTTTAGCACCACCAAAGTTTGTAATACTCATATGAAATAATTATTTTTTAATTTGTTATGATACCCAGGCATCGATTGCATGACCACAGATTTAGACTGAAATTCCAGAATGTACTTTGCTGGAAGTAAACTGTATTGAAATTAATGGAACATGGTTTCAAGCAATCATGGCTGAGAGCACTTTCTGTGATCTCAGAGTGCAACTCAGATTAAGCAGAGTATTCCACCTTGACTTGGTGGCCCAGACAGCTAGGCTTCTCAGCTGGCTTCAGCTCTTACTTTGAGTTTACAAACTAGCAGGGCAGGTGCTTAGTTGGAGACAGACATTCATCCTTTGCTTAGTAGTCAAGCATCTGCTTTGAATACAGAGAGTTCAGGTTCAATCCCTGATATCTTCAGGTGGAGTGGGTAAGGTCTGCTGTCTGAGACCCCGGAAAGCCACTGTCAATACTACTGAGCTAAATAGATTGACCAATGGCCTGACTTGGTTTAAAACAGCTTCCCATATTGAAGGACTAAAGGTAAAGGTAAAGGTACCTCTGCCCGTACGGGCCAGTCGTGTCCGACTCAGGGGTTGTGTGCTCATCTCGCTTAAGAGGCCGGGAGCCAGCGCTGTCCAGAGACACTTCCGGGTCACGTGGCCAGCGTGACGAAGCTGCTCTGGCGAGCCAGCACCAGCACAGCACATGGAAACGCCGTTTACCTTCCCGCTATAAAGCGGTACCTATTTATCTACTTGCACTTGGGGGTGCGTTCGAACTGCTAGGTGGGCAGGAGCTGGGACCGAACGATGGGAGCTCACCCCGCCGCGGGGATTCGAACCGCCGACCATGTGATCGGCAAGTCCTAGGCACTGAGGTTTTAACCACAGCGCCACCCACGTCCCCCCGTTCTCAATCTAGGTCTGGCTTATTATAATGCATTAACACCACATTCACCTTTACCAGCAACATTTGTGCCATCAGTGCCTTAAGAATGGTCAGAGCACACACATAATATTTAGGGGGATCACTCAATCAAGCCATAGGTTCATTCATAGGTACTCACAAAGGGTGCCTTACACAGTTGCAAAAACATGATATCAGTAGCATAGCTAGTATATTAGTGGGGCTGGTGGTGGAACACTATCAGGGACCCCTTAACACATTTTTGGGAGCTAAGAGGTATTTGAGTGCCCCCAACTTATTGTTACATTGTGTAAACAAGACAAGGCAGGTCTCTGTCTATACATAAACCTTGTGTGAGCCAATTGTATTCTTAATAATGCGGTGAATATGTTTAGTGTCTAGCAGTGGGGAGCAATGCTTAAAGCCTTTGCATATTAGTCTCATCAGTAAGAGGTTAACCAGCTACCACTGTATTTCTTATTCCTATATTTTTAAATTAATTGGCCAGCTTTGTCCAATGAGATGACCCCAGGGAGATCTCTTATTCCACACTATAGTAAATTCAAATGAGGGGAAAAAATTCATTCTCTTACTGCATTTTTATAGGTAACAGTATGATAGCACCTCTAGTCAGACCTCTAAAGTAACACCATAGCAGTGAATATGGGGTAGAAGGGTCAATTTGATATTTCCCTCAGGAGAATCCATCTCTACTTAATGAGCTAAAATCCTTGGCATTCCAAATTCTCTTTAAGAAAAGTGAATTATAATGAAGTGCTTATGAAATATTTTGACCCCAGAAGAAATCTCATTTTCACCTTATATATGTTCATGTTGGGGGGGGGGAATAAGAGGGTGTGTTTTGGACTTCCATGGGTGGGGGTACATCCAAAGACCCCTCTGTTCATTCCCACCACCTTCCTCTCCCTTTGCACAAGTGGCCACAGCCACTGGGATGTTCAATTCCCATTTTATATTAGGGATTAAGTCAGTGTTACAGCACACTCTATATTACCCCCAACAATGACAAAGATGCCTCTCTCTGGGCATTAAGGCAGCCTTCCTGGATTCACAGACAATACCCCACAACAGTGAGCCAGTGGTCCCACTCAAGAGCACCTTGGTACAGGATGAATAGTCCAGCAGTTTATTCTGGCAACTTTACGTCAACCTTCTCGCAGGAGTTTAAAATATATTGCTCTTCCCTTCCAGAAACATCCTGCCTCCCTGGGTGTTGAGGCGACAGAGTCCACTCAATAAGGTCTAAGTCCCAGGCAGTGCTTATGCAGCCCTTCAGGGACTCAGGAGGACTTCCTGTTACACGGGAGGGAACTGCCACATGGATGAGCCTGAGTTGGAAGTTCTTTGTGTTATAACAAATACCATAAGCAATAAAATCCTGTGTTAAGTACATTGTATGATATTAAAGACTGAAGTACTCCTATTTAAGATGGCATGTGGGCACATTTTCTTCTCCAGACTCTTTCCCTCTTGAATTATTTTAAGCTTTGTTGCTTCCTTCCATCTGCACAGTTTTAATTACGTAACCACCAGGCATCCACACAAAACCTTGCAAGGTGCCTATTGATGCCTGTCAATAGCTGGATTTTTAACAACAGGAAGCTGTGTAGAAGTTTTCAGACAATCTTTTTAAAATGAGAAATGTCCGTTTCTCATTATGCTCCTAAGCGTAAGTGAGAGTGGGAGACATGTGAAGTGGGATCTACAAATGACATTTGGCTAACGGAAAAAAGAGAAGCAGGTATAACACAACACTTTCAGGAGGCGTTAGAAAAGCTGTCTTCAGCATTTCCGCAGGTAATAATCTCAGCAAAAGCTCCCTTGAAATATGACTTTGTGGATATTACCTCTTTAAGATGGTTGTATTTTACTGTGTAAACCAAGAGAGACTCTCAGTTGGAGCTGAGTTTACAGAATAAGCAGTCACTTACATGCTTTCTCTCCATACAATACTTATAACTTGTTTTAATAGTTATAAGTCATTGTAAATAGGTTTTAGATATTGACAAGTAGGACCACCAACAAAATGCTGCAGTATACCCCCCACAAAAACCTTGTGCTCAGTTCCTCTTTACTCTGGATTCCAGGATAAGAAACTCTTCCCCTTCAGTTGGGAAGAGATAAGAGGTGCAAAAAGCTTACCTCTGTGAGTGAGTGTGGTGGTGGGGGGTGATATAGGTTCTTTTCAGTACACAGATAGGGTTCCTGGTGAGGTAACGTATGTACATTCTTTTGTTGTCCCCACAGTAGCCATTTTGTGTTATGCCCCATACCCATGATGGCCATTTTATGACTGGTGCCCACATAACTTTCACAATATTCCGAATGTACCCACTGGCCCCCAAAGGTTGATGACTCCTGGGCTCAAGCAAGCTGATTCACTCTCTTTCCTTCATTTTATCCCCCCCACACACACTCACAATCATGTGGCTTCTAGTTACCACTGAGAATACTAAGTCCTCGTTGGATAGTTGTTTTTGAGGTGGCTGGCCCTTTTTAGCTTTTAAAATATATTTCAAACTTCTAGAAATGTCAGGGATCCCTGGAACATTCTGATAACACCCTCTTGTTTTGGCTCAGTTCCTGCTGGTTATTCAGAGTAGATAGGTCCAAAGATCCATTAATTTTAATAGGTCTAATCTGGGTAAAACTTAGTTGAAGACCTTTCTAAGTTTGTTATTAGAATGAGAGTGTTACAAATGTTTGTTTTCTGCAAGTTGTTTTGGGCAACTTGGATTCTGAGATCCAAGGATCTTGGGTCCTTAGCAAAATATGATAGCATGGCATTATCAAATGGATAGCTGATGTAAGTCCAGCACAGGTTAGAGTAATTGCACTGAGTATCAAGGAAAGTTGGAATGGAGAAAAAGTTTGCAGGAGAAATACTGTCAAATGAAACCAGCTGGGACAGCTCAGTCTTCCAGTACTCTTCACTGTATTCAAATATCCAGTAGATAACTGAAAAAGATTTAGATTAGAATTTGATCTCTTTATGAAACCAAGTGTAGCTACAAAGGTAGAAAGGGAGGTTATGTGTCTTTTTCAAAGTGTTAAAATTATGCATGGTGTGGAGAAAGCAGATAAATAACAGTTTTTCTCCATCTCTCATTACACTAAAGATTAATACTAATGGATCTATGCCATTGTTGCCCTGTGATTCCACCATAACCATGACCCCAATTTGACAACTGCTGATACAAAGCTAAAAATAAAGGAGAAGGGTAGATTGCAAACACAGGTTTTCTCACAATCTCCTATTGGCATGAGACCACAGGACTCCACTGACTAACACTCCTAATGAAACTCAGCACCACTGCTGCTACTTAAGGCACCACACACAACCTGCAAAAACAAGGCACACTATCCAGGTAATCAAGGAGGACCAGTGACCGTACCCATTTTATTAATTTATTTATATGTCACTTTTCATATTAAAACATTGTACCCTCCTTTGAGCCCCAGCCAATCAAACCTCACTAGGTCATGCTATTGTTGGGAGCAATTCACTGGTAGATCACACTGACCTGGACAGATTATATGGGGAAAGGCAGTCTCGGAGATAACCCAATCCCAAACTCTCTAGAGATTTATAGGTCGAAAAACCAACAGCTTAACCTTGACTAATCAGCAGCCATTGCCGATCCTCACCACCAGCAATATGCGGGTGCGTAGGAAGTCCCACATAGCTGCATCATCCTGCGCTATCAGTGGCTTCTAGTCATCCAATTATAAAATTGCCAACAATAGCTTGGCCAGAGCTGGAAGTAAGTTCTCCTTGTCACTTAGGTCACTAGAGCTTCCATTGACAAAGACAGACCCAAGAGCACCCAAACTTGCCTTTTGAGAGAGAGTGCAACCATATTCTGAATTCCATGTTCCCAGACCCAGGAATTTCTCACTCACAGTGCCAGCCTTATCACGATTCAACTTCAGTTTATTTTTCACCCCTTTGCACAGGCTACTCAAAGAACTAGCCTTGGTTTGTAAGTCTGAGCAATGGAGCTATGCTTCTCCATTATTCCTGTTTTACGCAGAGCACCTATTTTTTGTAGTTACTTGATAAATAAAATCACAATTAATAGTCTCTTCCTATTCAACTAGTTGTTGATGATAACATGGATGCTGCTTTTGTCACTGAAGGGGACAATTTTGTTACGTTATTAAATTGTCATGCATCAAACAAGGATTCACACCTAGAATCCATTTGATGCTGTGCTTTTCTCAAGACTCCTAAACTTCCATCACCCACAGCCATCTCTTAGCATTTAAATCAATATGTTTTGTGTTCTCTCTGCCCCCCCCCCATCATCTCTCTCCCCTGTACTTAAAACTAACAAGTGATAGTGCTTGACTTTTGGGAAGGAGAGTGGGGAAGTGTGATTTTTAACAGGATGCAGATTTCTATTTTGAGCTTCCCCCACCCCCGCCAATTTGAAGGGAAGCCAAAGCAAACCTTACGAATGCAGAATGATTCACTAGGGATCTTTACAACAAGAACAACATAATGCAGACAAGCTGGGGCGGGGAACTTCCAGTCTGTGGGCCAGGCATTTTCAGGGAAGCCACATCCACCTGCCCTTTACCTGATGCCATATATGATATTGGGGTGGGCAAATAAGAGCAGGGCTTTAAAGGAACAACCAGGAGCTGAAAGTGGACTCCTTGTTATTCATTTGCTGTTAGCTGCCCATCAGCTGATAGGCAGTAGGAGTGTGCCTTGCTCAAAGAGGGGGGAAATGGCTCCCATTGAATGGAATGTGCTTCTCCCTCCCACCTCTGATTTTTTAAGCTGCCCCATGTGTCTCCCTTCTACCACCAACATAGGAGATGGAAAGGAGCGCCCCCCGTGCCCTGCTTGCAAAACCTTTTGCTACCCTCCCTGTGCTTTCCTTTGCTCCTCTGACACTGGGCAGGATCACAAAACCCCTTCCAATCTGCAACACAGGAAAGTTGAAAGGGAGGTTGCAGGGCAGGCATGGGGTGGTTTATTTTCTGTTCCCCCTTCACCATCCCCCTGTCACCACCACGGTTTCTGTCAGAAAAAAGAGAAAGAAACCAGTGTTTTAAAATAATCAGCAGGGACACCAAATGCAGGATTGCCAGCTAGCTGCATTTTGACGTACGCAAAGAAATACATTTTGCCATCTAAAAATGGAGCCTGCAAGAACCTCTAAAGTTGCCTATCTGCACCACTACTGAAGGGTGCATAAGAGAGTTTTCCTAAGATGGCAATGCTGAACTATTTTACAGAGTGCATACGGATTTGTGAAGTGGGAAGTGACATATGGTATAATTTGGAAGGGCTTGCTGGAAGGCAGTTACGGTAAATTGTGAGCTAGTGATAGATAGAGGAGTTGGGGATCTTTCATCAATGCCAGGCTGACAGCTTTGTAGGCAAAGTGGCCCCACTGAGAAGCAAAACTATCTCTGCATACTCAGCTGAACCCAGATGTTTACAGAACTACAAAAAAATTAAAAGGTGCCCACAAAAATCTGTGCATGTATACACTCATGTGGCAGAGGAAAGTAAGCTGCACGGAGGAGTCAGTCAAGCACCCCTCCCCCCCTCCCCCTGAATGAACCTGGAGATTACCAGAGTGTGTGTGTCCATGGCTTGGCTCTCCCTGTCCATAAATGGTGAACCAACCAAAGGAAAGCATAGGCGCTCCTGCCACAGAGACCACTTCTTTCATCAAAAATTATATTTGTTCTTAATGGAGCCCCTCTCAATATCTGTTGCAAGATGGGAGATGGAGGAGATCATTAAGCAAGGACAAGAGGGGGAGACAAAAGTAGCAGAATAAACAACAGAACACGGGGGGGGGGGGGGGAGAGAAGAAGATCAGATCCAGCAGCACATTATGGACAAAGCTCAGCATGTTGTTATAGATCTCACTTGCACAGACTAATAGTGTTACTCAGGGAGTCAAGAACAAAACTCTGCCACACTAAAGTAAGGTAAAGGCTTCCTTAGCTATAGGTTTAGCCAGTGCACTGCTTTTCATCTGAAGATCATAGGGTGGCTTCCAACACAAATTACAAAATGTGAACAAAAAAAGACATAAAAAAGGGGGAAAAAACCTAATAACTTCCCCCCACAAGCACATTTAAAAGGACATAGAATGTTCATCAGCCCAAGGCCTGGTTAAAAAGAAACATTTTCCCTTGGCACCTCAAGATATGCAATGAAGGTGCCAGGCGAGCCTTCCTGGGGAAAGCATTCCACAAAGGTGGAGCCACCATAGAAAAGGCCTGTTTTCATATTGCCACCCTCCAGACCTCTCTGATGTCGATTGCTTTCCTCTTCCCTTCCCATTTTGTTTTTCTTTTATATCTTGTCTATTAGATTGTGAACCTTATCTTTTAATGAATGTGCAGAGCACAGATATTTCTAGGTGCTGATTAATAATGACAACTCCCCACATCAAATGGGGGACATACTTTGTGTGGATGTGCACAGCACCCCTGATCCTACATGGCTCCTAACAGTATTGCCTGGCATGCCCCGCCCCCGGCTGGGTACCTGGAGGTTCCCACCCAACCTTGGACCAATCCCAGTGGGGGAGGCATTGCCAGGGGAGTTGGCCAGGTAGGGGGTGGGACTCCCCTACCCACACAATAGACGGTGGAACTTACCTGGGGGATCACAGTCGGCTCCATAGCTTCTCCCACCCCACCCTCCCTCAGTTAAGCTTTCCTTTGCAGGCTAACTTCTTCTTCACAGGTGTGCTGGCGCTGCTATGTATTGGTCACTGTTAAAGGGCCGGAAAGGAATTTTCCTGCATTGGCAGGTTTTACCTTCCCCATAGCAAAACGTCACAACTTTGGCGGTTTCCGGACTTGGGTGGAATCCTTTAGTGTTTCTTCCCTAAAATGGGGGAGGGGGACCATGAAGCAGTGACCCATGCCTCCCCCCTGCGGTGGCAATCCCAGGGTTCCCCGTTAAAGGGGTTGTTCTGAGGGGAGTCATTGGCCATACGCTGAGAGGCTGTCATTGGTCTCGCCCATGTTGCGGTGAATTGGGGGGCGGGCTCTCTGCTTGAACAGACATTCTCCAGAGCCAGTCCAATCCCCACTCAATCTGGATAACCCTGATGTCTCCCAGGTCCCCGGCTGGGGACTGGGAGGGATAAACGCCCAAGGCCTAAGCCAAGGTCTCTCTATATCTGAATCTTAAATAAAGTTGTGGTCAATTTTCATCCCATAACACAGTGTCGTGTGTCTTTATTCCATGCGGGAACCAGCCTTGGGTTGGGGGGGGGGGTCTCCGCCTGTCTACGCAATGATAATAACAGTAATACTAATAACAGTGCATTGAATGATAATAATGGTAATATTGCAAACTGATCAATGCCAACCCAAAATACAGTCATTTTTGCACTCCCCCATCACAATTCCCTTGGCACCCACCTAATTTAATTGAAAAGCACATTGATTCTTTTCGGGCACACAGACTGACATGACCTTAAAACTGAAGCGTGGCTCATTATATGGTAACAATTGTTCTTGATACAGTTTTTTCTCTTCACCACCCACATTCACAGCAGCACAAAGAACGATCTGGGCCCAGTACTTTGCATCCAGACCATTGTGCTTTCCCCCTTATTAATTTGACACAGACAGCAAACTTCCTCGGGCTGCAATCGTTAACTCTCTCTCTGACATTTGTGGTTACAGATGCACACAGTCAGAGAAATGGCACTGCAATTAAATAACTACTAACCAATGCAAACACATCATATAACACCAGGCTATGATGCAAATGTTCTTGGTTTCTATTTTAATAAGACCAGTGACACTGCCGGTTAACAATGAAGGCAATAGGCATATTATAAGCTGGCAGGCAGACATTAGGTAACACAGAATTCACAGCCTAGGTCTCTGTAATGAATGCGCTAAAGGAAAGCATCTGAAGTGTACTCTTCTTAATATGCTTTGTCTCTTTTTCACTTGAAAGCCGGTAGAAGGAAGCCAGATTAGTTTACAGGGTTCTCCCCCTCCTCCTGTAATACGGAATAGTAGGCTTGGGGGTGTAATTTACTTGCTCCTAAAATAAATAGTAACATAGGTACAGTTCTTAAGGTGGTATAGTCACACAGAGTGCCTATTCAACACACCAGCAGAGTGTGCCAATGGAACAGAAATACACCAGACAGTTCTAGGTTTACTTGCACTGTAATGCAGTTGCACTGCTTATAAATTACATACGGTTGTAACATACAGACCTTCTAGGAGCATACAGTCTCCTGGGAATGTTTGAACACATACTAGGCTCAGGGCAAGGGCCAGGAGCAAACTTGCTTCAAATTGTATTTATACTTTAGATTGTGCTGAGTCACTCTCGCATGCTTAACTAGCTGCAGGTGCAGGACAAACACACCCCAAATTAAGCAGCACACCTAGTTTAACCCTTTCTTGTCTCCGCCCCCTTGCATACATAAACCCTTACACACTAACATACAGTGGTACCTTGGTTCTCGAGCAACTTAGTTGTCAAACAAATCGGCTCCTGAACACCGCAAACTCGGAAGTGAGTGTTCTGGTTTGCAAATGTTTTTCGGAAGCCGAACGTCCGACGTGGCTTCCACTTGAGTGCAGGAAGGTGCTGCAGCCAATTGAAAGCTGTGCCTTGGTTTTTGAATGGTTTTGGGAGTCAAACAGACTCCCAGAATGGATTAAGTTCAAGATTAACCAAGGTACCACTGTATTTGTCATAGGGCAGTTGGTGGCCCTGTGTGGGGAGGGGATAGTCTAGTTGGAACAGAATTAATATACTGCTATTATATTGGCTACAGCAGAGAGGACACCATAAATGAATGAATGAATGAATGAATGGACAAACTTTGCTGTCTCTACCTCACCACCCTGCTGCCTGGGAGTCGTACAGGGAGGGGCTGCTGAAATTTATGGACCTGTGCCAGCAGACCAGAGGTTCCACTCCACTCCTATAGATTGCAAGGAGGCCACCCCCCTTCTGGTTGTGTGTCAGGGGCACTGATATCAATCTTATGTGCCCACCAGCTCCTGATCCTCTTCCAGGTCCTCTGCCAGCCTGCTTCTAACACACTGTCATTTTACCTGTGGAATTTTAAAGGATTTCAGTGTAGGATGGCAAAAACATTCTGAGAGATGCTAGAGGTAAAGAAAGCCATAGATGAGCACTCAGATTATCCTGGCCTCTGCAGCATAGATTGTTTATTAGAATGGGGCAGTGCAGCACTTTTAAAACCTTAACCGCTCTAGCTATAAAATACAACTCCACTGGGCTCTTCTTTTAGAAGAGTTATGACAAGTGTAATCAATAAGGCTTGTTAGCATATGGTGTGAAAGGGTCCAGAGGACTCCTTCAACTCCCTGGGTGCATCATTTGAAAGGGCAATAGGGATATATCACTGCACTGTGCAAGACAATCATTCCATTCAAAGTCCCAGGTTCCGAATGTTTCATATGAAAACATTAAATATTGTCAGAAATCCTCTGTCTTTCCATTGTAACATTGGTCTTCACAACAGGACATAAATTCAGCGCTGATTTAAAACTGATACAAAACTGCAAGATGTTTCAATGAATTGTTGCCATTCATTAATCACCTATCCATATGTTTTTGTTGACTGGAACATATAATAGCCTAGCATACTAGAAAGCAGAGGCTTCTGAGATCTGATATTTTCAGTTTAGACATTAAGGGCTGCTCTTCACTAGAGCACTCTTCACATGATCATTGTGTGGCTGGCTTCCATGCACAGGGATCATACACACAGCTTGCATGCAAAGGGACAGGAGTGGGGCTTTCCATCCCACTTCAGTGTTCGAAACTCCCACTGTTCTAGGCACATTTTGCGACAGGGAATTTCATTAGTGCAAGCAGTTTCTGAGCTCTAGGCGCAGTACTGCGCCTAAGATTTCAGATTAAAACTGCAGAATAGAAGGAAAGGATGACCTTTTTCTGCCTCCCCACTTCCAGCTACTCTGTGAAGACAGGAGAAGAGACCTTCTGAAGAATATTAGGGGCATGGGCAGGGGAAGGACTAGACTGGCCATCCCCAAACTCACCCCTCCAGATGTTTTGGGATTACAGTTACCATCATCCCTGATCACTGGTCCTGTTGGCTAGGGATAATGGGAGTTTTAGTCCCAAAACATCTGGAGGGCCAAGTTTGGGGATACCTGGACTAGACCATGTGAAAAATGAACATAATATTTTAGCTGCAGTTCATTCATTTCCAGCTTTGTATTCTTGTTATAAAAAAGTACACCTAGGTGTTCCATTGTTATACCCATAACCTAGGTTTAAGGTACCATTTAGCTCCTAGCTTTCATATCTCAGTTTCTCCCACTTCCAATTCAATGCCCATATGAAAAGCCATATTTACATGCAGGGAGGAACCTAGGACAATCCTTGGGTAGCAGCCTAACCTTTCTTGTGTGTGCTCATCATGTATAAGACTATACGTTGTGGAATACATTGTATACACATCTTAAACATAGAATCTATGGGACTCAAGGGTCATCTAGCAACCCCCCCCCCCCCCGCATGTCAACTTGGATAGCTCAGTTGGTTAGAGTGTGGTGCTGATAATCCCAAGGTTGCAAGATTGATCCCTGTGTGGGACAGCTGCATATTCCTGCATTGCAAGGATAGATAGATAGACCTCAGGATGGCTTCCAGCTCTACAGTTCTATGAAAAGTTGCCCTACGTTTGGACCTTGCTTTGTGTTTCCTTTCCATGTAGAAATCCCTTTCCACATGGATCCCATCCAGTATTTTCTAAATATCACCTGGCAATTGGAGGAAGCAACCTAGTGTTAACAAAAACTCTGGATGACTTCTTAAAGTAATCAGCAACCCTCCTGTTGCAACATTGCCCCTGCCTCCAAATCCATGCAGATTAGTAGTGAAAACTGTACCCAGACCACCAATCAGCAATCTCTGAATCATATACCTATGAACCAATCACTGAATTGCCTCTGTTGATCTCATGGAGGCTGTTACAGTAAAGTCTGCCAATCCTGAAGGTATCAAACAAAAACATGCAATGTCCAATTGAGCGCAAATGGACAGGGGGCCACATTCACTCAGCACGTGGGTAAAACAACAACTGACCTATGCACAAACATTTTAAGAACCATAAATCCACAAGATTGGCAATCAATCAATCAATCAATGGAACTACTGGTTGCAAAACACTTTAATTTAGATAATAACAGTCCATCTGATTGAACAATTATTGCAATAAATATGCAATCTGATCCAAGAACATTGGTAACAAGAAAAACCATCTATTTTATTGATTTATCTGGTTATAAAAGTATTAGATGCTGCTAATTTGTACAATACAACATGACAGTGTACGACAATATATACAATAAAACATCATTAAAACAGTACAAAACAGTCTGCATATATACTACAGCAAATACAACACATCTAAATATTCCCTCCTCACTGCACCATTTGATTCACATCAGAGCAGATAAAGAAGGTGGAAGCCTTAAGAATATATATGTTTTCCTTTTCAAATATATCTCTGTTTTATTAGTCAATGCAATAAATGTTTAGTTTTAGTGGTTAACAGCATCCTTCCAAGATCTAGAGCAAATATGCCTGAAGTGCTGTTTGATGCTGTAAAAATACTCTCTCTCTCGTGTGTGTGTGTGAGTGAGAGAGAGAGAGAGAGAGAGAGAGAGATTCTTGTAATGCCCTGGAAGATATCTGTCATAAAGACATTGCAGATGTTCCTAGTATGCTTGACACCACAAAAAAAAATGCATCTGTTAACACACAGCTTCTTTTATGTCCCATAAAGATACATTTTGCAGTCCTCTTTTCTGTCCTATGTCCTTGCACCTCCAAAGCATGAATATGGGGAAGCAATAACCAAAGCTGCCTTCAGACCCTGTTTGAACTTCATTCATTTAAAGCAGGGATGGGGAACTTCCAGCTCATGAGCCAAACTAGCCTCACCAAGTTTTCTAATTAGACCTGTGAGGCAATATTTCCCTGACAGGCCTATAAGAACTGCTGCAGCTGCTACCACCCAGGACGACTCCCCTGCTCAGCGCCTGAGGGCCCCAGTCCTGCCACTCACAACCTGGTCCAGGGTGGGGCCTGATGGGCTCTATAAAGGATTGCTGCCACTGCTGCTGCTGGGCAGAGAGGGCTCCATTTTGTTTTGTTTTTGTTTTTTGTGTAAATTGCTGTTATTTTTACCTATGCCATTTTAAACCGATATTAATGCTGTATTCTTAGTTTTAGATTTTGATTTATGTGGATATTGTTTCCCATTTGGTTGCGTATTTTTTTAATGTGGTTTATTTATTGTTTATGACTTTTGTAATTATGTAGCTCTTTTTATGCTGTAAGCTGCCTTGAGCATTGTTTTTTAACTGTGGAAAGGCGGCATACAAATAAAAAATGATGATGATGATGCCATAGTCACCTGTTGTATGGCTGTTGACATAAGATGACCAGTGTGAGGCAGCCGAGGATGCCACAAAATTCTAATTCAGAGGGCCAGGCCCCCCAACTTCTATGGCAGCCACGCACACATGCTGACATCATGTGCACATGGTGTGGGGCATGCACGCAGGGCACACTGACAACACACAGCCCCAAACTCCCTAAATCACAGGGGCAAGGTAGCGCTTGTGGAGGCAGGTAAAATCACAGCTGTAGGGGAACACCTCTAAACCTTAGAATGTATTCCTCTGCAAGCAGGGCTTGCATTCAGCACCTTTTAAATTTGCAAGTGCAAATCCTGCTGGAATAAGTTCCACACAGGACCTCCTGATCAGAGTGTGGCCAAATCCCTGTCAAATGCCAAGCCAAGGTGGTTTTAAATTGAGTGCCAAATACACAGCTCACTAGGATCTGAGCTTCTGTGCAAAGCAAATCCCTGATTAGAGTAGGGGTTTCATTTAACAATGAATTTTAGTGCTGCTTTCTGCTGGAATTTTTGCAGCTGTAGCTTGAATTCAACATTTGGTTGAAAAGGAAGAAGTAGGGATGCACTTTGAATGTGTGACTGATTCTTTCTTTGATTTTTGAATCAATTGCAGCCATACAATGTCAGGTGACTGAGAGGCTGATGGTCCCATACACCTGTCAGAAGCGTCCCATGTCTGCTTTAAAGGCATGTCTAAACTTAAAATGTTAACCACAGTTTTCATTGCTTCCTGCTAAAATATCCCAAGAATTGTAACTCTTGTAAGGTGATTTCTACCAAATAAGTTTTAGCACCTACAGAAAACTATAATTCTTTGGTAGAAGATACACTATCTCCTCCCAAACCAAATAGTCTGAATGTCTTCGACTTTTCTTTGTATGACTTACTGCCTAGTTCCGCATAATTGCCACCGCCATTCCATTCTTAGGTATCCCTGTACTTCTTGAACCCGAAAATGAAGCACCCTAGGCTCGATTCCGTACTTGCCAGGCCTCATCTCAGATTTGGAACAGGATTGCACTGTTGTTTCCTATGCCTTAAATATTAACTTCCTCCCAGGAATACAAGTCTATGAAATGGTATATTGAGCAGAAACCAAATCAAGGCAAATAGTATCTTCTCAAACAAAACAAAGGTGACTCAAACGAGCACAGAGATAAATATATCACAAATGAAAGGAGAGGAAGTTCTCAAAGGAGATGAATCCAATTCTAAATGTAACATAAAAGAAATAAATAGTCGCTTTTTAATTTGCAAATTGGAAACAACCCCCCATTCAAGTTGTGCCTTATAGAAGAAACATTTGAAGAACTCTTGGTGCTCTGGTTATTTTACATAGATGATTAATCTGGTTGAAAATTCTTAAGGCTGTATTCTCAGCCCAAGGGATATTCAGCCATCCCCTTTATTAATCTATTCTAGAAGGCTTCATCCTCTTATCACTTTGCTGATTTGCTTTCTGTCTCCAGAGGTCTGTAATATATACAAGTATTACCTAAATCCAAAAGCTAAAACTGATTGAATTTTATAGCACTGCGTTATACACTGACGAAAACAAAACAGCGCATGAAAACTGTACTGGGACTTGGGATGAAATTTTCATTTCTATTTTTGTTCAAGCATATTCCCCCGCTTTCTTAATATACAGGTAAATTTGTAAAGAAATGCTTCAAACAATAGCAGCCGAATGGATATGCAAGCTTAATATGTCATTATTTTTAAATACTTTAAGAACCTAACTGTAGTGGAATGAAAGCTGAGAAATAAAGCTGCTACCTTCAGGAAGATGAAGCTACATGGAATACTGGTACTGGCTATGGATGGTCACCCCTCAGTTTCCCATCTGATGGTAGGACCCCACATCCCTCAGCATGGGTGTAAGGTCAGTTCCCACTGGTCCTCTGCAACATTGAGTTGGGTGAATGAAGACAAGTGCCTACAATTACAAATGCATAGATGCTCCACACAGTTAAGAGCTCTGCATGATCAAGGGGCACAACAGCAACTGCATTCGTGCCTGTGCTCTTTTTGATACATTCTGCTCAATGTGCAGACATTGATTGATGCACCAATGTCAGGCACAAAGGCAGCAGGCTGAGGTCTGCTCAATTCACACAGTTAATATATATTGAATGAAAACATGGAAAGGCATTCAGAGTGCATCAAAGAGGATGGGTGCTCTAGTATACAAACAACTGGAAGCTGACTTGAAAAAGGCTTCCAAATAACTTTGGAAAACCCATGCAGATGGGAAGGGAAGGGAAGGGAAGAGATGGGAAGGGAGGGAAGGAAGAGGAATGTCTGGGGTTCAGGCAATCAGCCGCTGCTCTGAATACCTAAGCATACTGATGATTACCTAGAGTACAGAGACTGCTCCTGGACAAAAAGGCAATTGATTGGAGCCTACTAATTCCTGTCCTTCTCTACAAGTAGAAACGGATGTGGATAGCATCACCGTCTTGCCAGTAGATGGCAGGAAGTGTGTCCTCACTTTCCTGCTTAGTAGGAAGGGACACTCCATCAAAATATTGAAATACCTGTCTCCGCCTTTTGCTTTGCCCAACAGAATTTTGGTGGGTCTTCGAGCAGTTGGAAAAGCAGAAGGCAGGCAGAGGGAGTGTTCTCATGTGTTTTGCATGCACCAACTCCAAAAATATCAAAAACATAAAGCTCCAACACAGGGATGCTTGTATATTTATATATTTATACACACTCACCTGGTATTCTTTTCTCATATGTTATCACTGATATTTTGTTTTTGCATCTGCTTTATATTGTTGGTTTTAAAGTTTTTGCACTGATTTAGGTGTTTTAATATATTTTTAAGTACTGCCCATAGTGGAGGAGGAGGAGGAGGAGGAGGAGAAGGAGGAGGAGAAGGAGGAGGAGGAGGAGGAGGAGGAGGAGGAGGAGGAGGAGGAGGAGCTGTATAAGGCTGTACAGCCCTCAGTACTGGAAGTTTGATATACATAACAGGGAGTGGACATTACATTCTCCTTTGTCAGCTTCCAAGAGCATTCAAAGGAAGACTTGCTTCCACCATGGACTTCCATCAAAAGCCCTCAGTGGGAACTAGTGTCTGGGATCTTCTGACTAACAATAAAGGAAGATGTGGCTTCATCCTGGGCTGAATGAAGTCCACCCCACCCCCACCCCACTTGCCTCCCAGGTCCTTATTGGGTCTCTCACCTTACAACCCAAGGAAGACCAAGAATGTGGGGGGAATGCTGCCCAAATACATCTTTCACATGTTATTTCTGATTATATGTGAATATATTTTTTAAACTTGATTGTTTTAGGCATACAACAGCTTTTATAAGCTGTTCTGAAAGCATATTGGGGATATAGAGTGGGTTAAAATATTCTAAATAGACAAATCTGGCTGTCGAAGGAAGAATGTCATTATCCTCCGAAGTTTGATCAGCTAAAGCAAACTTATTCTTTTATTCTTAAGCCAAATACGACCTTGCCAGTTCTCCATCTCCCACAGCACTTTCTCACTCGGAAGAAGTTCGGAAAAGGGCAACCAAAATGATCAAGGGAATGGAACAACTCCCATGTGAGCGAAAGCTTTGGGGCATTTTAGTTGAGAGAAACGACAAGTAAGAGGTGACTTGACGGAGGTGTGTGAAATTATGCATGGCATGAAGAAAGTTGACAGAGAAAAGTTTCTCTTCCTTTTTCATAATACTAGAACTTGGAGATATCCAATTAAGTTGAACACTGAAAGATACAAGCCAGGCAAACTAAAGTATTTCTTCACTCAGCACATAGTTAAACTATCGTATTCACTCCCACAAGAAGTAATGATGGCCACCAACTTGGATGACCTTAAAAGAGGATTGGACAAATTCATGAATGATGAAGTTATCAGTGGCTACTAACTCTGATGGAGATGTTCTGCCTCCACGGCTGGAATCAGTAGGCTTCTGCATACCACTTGCTGGGAATCACAAGTGGGAAAGTGCTGGCCCGGTTTTTAATTTTTCCATAGGCATTTGGGTGGCCACTGTGAGAGCAGAATGCTGAACTAGATGGGCCATTGACTTGATCCAGTAGGCTTTCCTTACATTCAGACAATCAGCCCACCTTCTGCCCCGAATAACTGCCTCTAGTCAGTCACTGAGTAGCTGATCTAGTACAGTGGTACCTCAGGTTACAGATGCTTCAGGTTACATATGCTTCAGGTTACAGACTCTGCTAACCCAGAAAAAGTACCTTAGGTTAAGAACTTTGCTTCAGGATGAGAACAGAAATCGTGCTCCGGTGGTGCAGCAGCAGCAGGAGGCCCCATTAGCTAAAGTGGTGCTTCAGGTTAAGAACAGTTTCAGGTTAAGAACGGACCCCTGGAATGAATTAAGTACTTAACCCAAGGTACCACAGTACAGTGGTACCTCGGGTTACAAATACTTCGGGTTATAGACTTCTGCGGGTTAAGAACTTTGCCCCAGGATGAGAATGGAAATCGCATGCTTGACATAAGTGTGCAAGGAGAAAGGGTGGATGTGCCTGGAGACAAACATTTATGTCCTAAATTAAGAATATACAGTGGTACCTTGGGTTACATATGCTTCAGGTTACATACACTTCAGGTTACAGACTCCGCTAACCCAGAAATAGTACCTCGGGTTACAAACTTTGCTTCAGGATGAGAGCAGAAATAGTGCTTCGGCGGCACAGCAGCAGCAGGAGGCCCCATTAGCTAAAGTGGTGCTTCAGGTTAAGAACAGTTTCAGGTTAAGAACGGACCCCTGGAATGAATTAAGTACTTAACCCAAGGTACCACAGTACAGTGGTACCTCGGGTTACAAATACTTCGGGTTATAGACTTCTGCGGGTTAAGAACTTTGCCCCAGGATGAGAATGGAAATCGCATGGCAGCAGGAGGCCCCATCAGCTAAAGTGGTAACTCAGGTTAACAATGGACCTCTGGAATGAATTAAGTTCATAACCAGAGGTACCACTGTAGAAACAGCAGAGTCCTCACTTTATGAGTCAAGAAGTGACCTGTTGACTTATATTTCACTTCAGTTGTAAAAGGGTACCTTTGAACAGGACAAAAAAAATGCATTGACTAAAAAAAAAATGAGATACTTTGTGAAGCAAAATTGCTTGGGTGCATTTTCCTATTCTGCAGTCAACTAGCCAAAATAAAAGATCTGGACTAAGTCCAAGGGATGAAACCAATTATGATAAATAGCTAAATCTGTGAATACCTATGAATCACCTGACTGTAGCATAATCACTTAGAAGTGATACCCCTGAGGCTACTGTTAAAACATGGCAGTGAAATCATCACTACTTTCATCAGGGTAATTATAAATCATCATTGTCATTCTCTTTCTAGCCTTGTCGGAACAAAGTCTCAGGAAATTCTTTTCATTTTGCTATGCCTAGCTTTAGTCTGATCCAAAATTTATTACTAAAGAGCTCTAGGTTTCATAGTAAACTTTCTAACACATCATTTCTACACATTTACAACCCAGTCCACAGTTTCAGGAAGAAACATTTCAGTTGATATATATATTTATTTGAATGGGACTAATTTGGTATAGATTATTGGTGTTCATATGTCTGAAATCCACAGGTGCCAATATCCTTTGAAATAACATTTTCCTCTTCTGAAATAGCAATGGGTCATTTAGCTGCCACTCCACTACTTATTCCCTGGGAAATAATATACCCTAGATATTATTTCAAATCTGATGTCCTTTCATGATTGTCATAGTTCCTCCTAGCTTCATGACTCACAATCAAAATCATGTGATAAACACTGCTTAATAATTCCATGTGGGGATTCAGCAGATAAGTGAAAATGGGTAAAACCAAGCATACCAAAATAATAGATGTCTTTCCACCACAATAATCAATCTTATCCCATGTGTACATAAACTGAGAACCGTACAAAATGCAGTCTCCCAAAATGTATGGGGACAGCCTATTCACATACAATTTGTACGTGCACAGACATCATTTTGACTCTAGAACTGAAAAGATGGGGTGAAGGATAGGGCCAGTAGACCCAACTCCAATTCTTCTCCCATGTGTAGAGAGGAACACACATGTAGGTCCTATCTAGATTCACTGTACTTCATACTTGAAAACTTTGCCAGTCACAGCAAGTGTTAATTGTAGTAGCTTGCATATGAATGAGCAACTTTGAAGAAGAAGAAAAATCACTTTCATTTTACATTGACCAGGCTAAATACACTTCAATTAAACAAGAGCATTTCCACATTTATTTCAACAAAACCTACCAACACAGAGTTTCCATTGTTCTCAAAACCTTCACACATTGCAGCATTCTACAATCTGATTGCTGTGAAGCCTGACAAATTTGTGTGTGTGTGTGTGTGTGTGTTATGTTTCATCTCCTCATTTTCTTATCTCTTTTAAAGGTCGCTTGCTTTCAGTCCTTCTTTATAGTTTTCATGCTTAATCTCCTTTATTGACACAAGGTCATGAAATACTCTTGTTGTATTGAGGATATACAGACACACTCCATTAATACCCAGTCAATGCATTATTTTCAAGGATAATGCAAATGATGGCATTGAAAATCAGCCTTATATTTAATTTTATTATCTCCATCAGCACAAAGGGTCAGATTCAGCAATCTGTATACATAAAAAGGTCTATTTATCCAGGTGCATAAAGTCTACATTCTTGCATGTATCTGTATAATGTCTATGCCCCTTACTTGTAATAACCTTTCTAATATAAGCAGGTTTCAGTGGCTGGCTTTTAGATTTTAAATGTAAAAAAAAATCCAATGAACTTCTTAGTGTTCTGTGTGTATATATACATATCCCCTGTTATTAAAAACATCTATTTCTATAAGAAATCACAGTATCTATGTCCTCTGGCAAAAGGTCTCTTTTTTGTTGTGGTGAACATTTCAGAACAGAGAAATGCAGCCTTTATTTTGAAGACTAACATTTAAATCCATAGCCAGTGTCCAGCTAGCTGATGTCAACCTATATTTTTGACGCTGACTCAAGCCGGTAATTCTGATAAGGCAAAGCGAAGCTTTTCCCTATCAAAAAAGATTTGGGTCACAATAAGAAGCTTCTTTTCAAGTAAACAAATCTAACCTTACAAGATATTTCAGTGGCCCAGTGACTGTAGCGTTTTATCCAGGATACCCTATCATACACTACACTGAAATCTCACTGGATTAGGGAGATCTGCAATTTAACTACTCACTGTGACTGTATACTATTTCACTGTCACCTGCATACACAACCAGAATCAAAACACACAGATTCCCCACACAGTTTATGGGAGTGTTCACATTACTGCCTTAGCATACAATAATGGTGATGTTTTTCTGAGTGCTTCACATCTCCTTCCTTCCTAGTGGTTCATATCAGCATGGCTTCATTAGTGTCAGATTCATTTCTGTTTGTGTACACACCAGGGGGTGTGAATTTCTTCACCATATGCAAAGGGATTCATATCTCAGAGATAAATTAGGATTGCCTTAAGGATTCCAATCGGTGTGAAGCTGGCTTGAGAAACAACACCTCAAACAGTAGTATTTTATAACAAAGTACAAGAAACACATGCAGTTTAGATAACAATGTGAGAATAGGGATTAAAAACCCAGCCCTGGAAATGGAGTTAGTGAATACTAAAAGCCAATATTGTTGGTAGCAGTGATCAAACATAAGCACATTATGGATGTTATTAGCTGGTATAAACCTGATAGTATTGGCTAAAGGCCAATAGCTTGGGCAATTGTCATCACCTTTGCAACAGCCAGTGTATTCCCAACCCTACATGCAGTTCAAACCTACACACACACACACACACACACACACACTGTTTGTAGTGGGACTTGGTAATGAGACTGCCACCTAAGACTTAAAAGGGCTTAGTTATCTTTTCTGATGGCTTACCCAGACAGATCATTGATAGAAAATAATATGACTATATCCCAAACTGAACCCACAGAATTTACAACACCTTTTATCTAGACTTACATACATTTTCAGTAAAGCGAGAATCTTCTAAGGAAAGGTTTTGACTTGCACATATGAAAGCTAGAGCAAGTGGATTGTATTAAATTCTTGGTGGCCTCATAAGCTGGACTGACTTTCATTCTCAGTTATTCTGTAGCAGTAGCTTCGGAGGGTAACTTTCTGCAAAACTTTCAAGATGTAAATTTACCGTACTTACAGAGCATTTAATAATCTCCATTCTACTTATGGAACACATAACAATCTCTATCCTACTTATGGATAAGGCTATCCACAACCTCCTTGTATTCACAGATACTTGATAGTTACACTTTACTAATTGCAGCTAATATACTTAACACCTGAAGCAGACCTTGTATTATTTTCCTGCTCCTTTTAAAGCTGATCAACTAGAAATTTAGGACATCTCTTGCAAGGCATACATTTCACTCCACCTCCTGTTCTGTTTTTGGTCTTTTGAAATACTTCACAATCAAGTGGGAGGAGCTTGTTGATGCAAATACAACTGGAAGCTTCCCCTGATGTCACTGGGGGTTGTGCCATGGCCCTAGCCACCAGCAGGGCATCAGACAGGATCCACGACTGCTGGATTCCTTTAATGGAATACCCAAAAAGGGGAGGGGTAGGTGATGGCCACGGGACGCAGGTGGCGCTGTGGGTAAAACCTTAGTGCCTAGGACTTGCCGATCGCATGGTCGGCGGTTCGAATCCCCGCGGCGGGGTGCGCTCCCGTTGCTCGGTCCCAGCGCCTGCCAACCGAGCAGTTTGAAAGCACCCCCGGGTGCAAGTAGATAAATAGGGACCGCTTACTAGTGGGAAGGTAAACGGCGTTTCTGTGTGTGGCTCTGGCTCGCCAGAGTAGCTTCGTCACGCTGGCCACGTGACCCGGAAGTGTCTGCGGACAGCGCTGGCTCCCGGCCTATAGAGTGAGATGAGCGCACAACCTTAGAGTCTGTCAAGACTGGCCCGTACAGGCAGGGGTACCTTTACCTTTCGGTGATGGCCACAGCCACCCACCCACCAACCCACGACACATGTCCCAATGCCTAACCACCAATACCATAAAAGTTGTGACGATTTGCTACAAGGTAGGCAAAAAACCAAGAGGCTGGGGCCAATCTGCCAAATGGATAAAAACTCCTACCAGGCCCCCTGATCAACCAGGGCAACCAACCAAAGTCCATAGCAAGGTCAAAGCATAAACATGACCTAAAGGGAGGGTGGGCAGGTGATCGGACGACTCCAGGGAAGCAGAATGAGGCACGGGGCTGCCGCAGCTGCTTGAATGTGGCACAGAGCTACCAATTTGGTTACCTAATTGTATAAATCCTGTTGCAAGCCGAACAGTCTGGCATTTTTCTCTGCAATTTCAATAGATTAATGAGTTCTGATATAGATGATGTGTTAGGATGACAACTCATGCTCGTAAACTCATTTCAGTCCTGGTTTGATATTAAAATAGGTCTTAACAGTCTTACCTACATTTGATGAACTTTGATAAAAATGCATAACTTTTATTTGGACCAAGTAAAATTTATGAGAAGAAACCACATTTGTCATTTGCCCACACCAGAGGAGGAGAAAGGACATTAACTCATTAGTCCAAGGTATGTCATGCAAACCTAGTAGCCTGTAGATGTTATTGAACTACAACTCACATCAGCCCTAGCCAACAAGGTTATGGGTGCTGTATTTGAGGAAGGATTATCTAGTATTACATGCAGTTACAGTGGCACTCTCATTACCATCTTGGCTGTGAGTCCTGGAAGATTTGTTCCTTGCCTTTCTACCTGGCTTGGGAGGGTAGGTCCCCAACTAATTCCAGCTACAAAAGCTGAAGTTGCTGAAGAGGCCAGAGATCATACTCACTGTCTCTTACTGCAGACCCAGGTCAGCGAACCTGAGCTTCCACAGCTGCTGCCAGCCATAAACCACCACTGGTAGGATTGGCAGCAGCAGCAATGTTCTGTGCTTATGATAATATTTTATTCTCTTGCTAATTATCCTGTTTTAAATGTGCATTTTATATTTGACTTCCTTTAGTAATGTTTTCTTTTGGGGGGGGGGATTAACTTCTCTGCGTTAGATGTGCATTCTGTAGTTGACCTCCTTTATAATGTTTCATTTTGAAATCTTTAAGATAATATTTTGGTTTCCTGTTAATTATGTTGCTTTGAATGTATACTTTATATTTGACTTTTTTCAGTAACGTTTTATTCTGGAATATTTTCTTTGATATTTTAATGCAGGCTATTAAATGAATAATAATAGCCGACACTGTAAATGGAATCCCTGATCCAGACCATGTGCAGAGGAGAAATGAAAGTGCTCTCCACCACAATAAAGAGTTTCAAAGCTTTGGTGTCTAGACCCTGAGGCCTCCCCCAAACCAGAAAGGGTCCCCTGGCTGCGCGGCTGCTTAAAAGGGGTAAGCCACACCCCCCAGACAACCGGATTGGGTGGCCGGGGACCGTGACGCAGCCAGGATCTCTCCAATGATGCGGGGCTTAGCCCCACCCCCAGCTGAGTGCAGAGGGCATGCGGCCTGACTGCAATACCGCCCCACCTGGAAGTGGAGCAGCCTTACTGGAAACAGTCTTAAACTGGTTACAAATAACTGCTACAAAATACAAAATAACACATTGCTCATAAACAAGCAATCGATGCAGTCCAATCTTTTTAGTTCTTAATACAGTTCAATAACTTTCATCTCACTGATCTCAGAGAGAGATCCTGTCCAGGCAACTTGCTTGTATCACCACTGCAGAGCTTCAATGACCAACTAAGAAACTGAGTTCTCAGGTTTCAGCTCACGTGAGATCGATCTCTGCTTGGGTTTCCAGGATGAATCATGAATTAACCTGAATGGAAACCTCCACCCTTTTCTTTGTCACATTTAGCTAGAGATAAACTTCTCTTCCCTAATGCAAACCTCTCTGCTTGGCATTTTAGATACAATGAATTCAAGCACTATGTTTTATGCATATTAAATTTATATCTTTAACACTCTTTAGTTAAATTTAGCACAAAAAAAGATCTGATATAGCTTACATTATTTATACCCTGTTAGTTAGTTAGCAAACAAAAACCACGTTGAATGTGAACTCCATACATTTATGTACTGGCAATGCTTTTGCCATAATATCTGCAAGCATTTCTTTGGTTGGACAATACTGAATTTTTATCACTCCTTGAACAAGCGGAGCCTTTACGATAGCTGCTTTATATCTTGTATTGTTTATTTGTAACACATTGCTCTTAAACAGCAAAAAATGTGTTACATATAAAATACCAAGTGACACATTATAACTGTTTCCAGTATAGGTTTGAAACCCATTCTTGAGTCTGGAGAGCAAATTCATTTCTGCTTTGCACATGGTACAGATCAGGGATTCTGCTTGCAGTCCCTCTTAACAACTGGTTGGTCAAAATTAGCATTACATCACAAAATCTAATTGGCTAATTAGTTGGGGGTGGGGATAGGTTAAATTTGCTTAGCTAACTTTTGCCCAGAGCTCCAGTGGCTGAGGGAGCAATTTGGGTGCAATCTATCCCCATTTCTAAAACCCTGTAGTTAATCCATGTATTGTCATTTGAAACTGACTGCTTGTGGTGCATGTAGGAAGTTTATCCATTTAAGGAATGTGTATCTCATAGATGCATTTATTTGTCTAATCATTGTAAATTGTTTGCTAAGAACAAATTAATGACGCATTCCTTTCCCCCACCATCTCTCCCTGGAAAAATTACTTTACAGTCTGTGCTCTGTAACATTTCCTCAATTTAATTCATTTGTAAATGGTCATTTGCTCAACAGAGCTCAAAATAATATGCAACTGGAGAGAAATATTCCCCACTGTATATATATATTTAAAATTTATCAAGTATAAACTCCTGCCATATAATCCAATCTTAAATAAAGTAACTCATGATTATATTTGAAATATAGTCATACAGCAAGTGTTATACTGAACTTTTCCAAGATCCATGCTCAGCTATGAAGCTCACTGGTGGCCTTCAACCTTCACTGTCTTCCATATAGTGAAGACTTGTGAGTATAAAATAGGATTTCCATGTGTTCCACTCAAGTCTCACTGGTTAATGGTTAGACTATGTTTGAACATACATACTTACATACACATTTCTCCTCTGGCATGACTGCAATGGCAGCTCATGCTTTCATTTTTGATAAAATGAATCTTATTCTGTTCTCTGAACCTGACAAACTGTGGTTCAACTTGACTGTGGTTTGTTTGAAATAAGCCATATTCAAGCCAAGGTATACGGAGCTGGCTTGTTTCAACAAACCATAGTGAGTTGGGGATTCAAATGTATCAATAAACTCACTATGGTTAATAAAAACTGGAAAGGGGGGCTTCCAAACACCTTCTCATAACAAGCCCAGGGCATGAGAGAGGGGGAGAGTTTGGAATAGGCTAGACTGAATCTCATTGCGACAAACCATTGCTTATTGTGATATCTGAATACAGCCATAAGATACATGTACAGTGGTACCTCGGGTTACATACGCTTCAGGTTACAGACTCTGCTAACCAAGAAATAGTACCTCAGGTTAAGAACTTTGCTTCAGGATGAGAAAAGAAATCGTGCTCTGGCGGCGCAGCAGCAGCAGGAGGCCACATTGGCTAAAGTGGTGCTTCAGGTTAAGAACAGTTTCAGGTTAAGAACAGACGTCCGGAACGAATTAAGTACTTAACCCGAGGTACCACTGTATGTGATATACCAATGACACAATATTTGCTGGATCTGTGACCACTGGTTATCAAAATATGGTTAAAATAACTTAGCTATTGGCTGGACGTGGCACTTTTCACGCTGTACTTAAAGATTAAGCTCTTGTCTTGAAAGCTGAAACATTAGCACTTTAAATCACTTGCACCATCACCTCCTCATATGTAGGTCCTAATGAGAATATGAAGCTACAATACTTAAAGAAACAACTAGGTTCCTAAAACATGTCAATGGTCTAGGAATGAGCAATCCAGCTGCCATTAGACATATGATGCATGAGACAGTGATGACAGGTAGGGAGCAGTTCTGCAGTTTCAAGGCTACTACACACAGACAAATGTCCTCTTTATAATGAGGCAATCTGCATTAGCAACTGATCCACAGATACATTTCTGGTATGAGGGAATGCAAAAATGCTGCCTGACACAAGCACCAAAATCTACAGCTGGAAACATGTGAATGATTCATCCAGTACATTCGTCTGCACAATCTGTATCTCTCGGAACAACTGGTAAGGTTATGTTTAGGACTGAATGTGGTCTCTGCCTGTATGAACAAACCTCATTCATGATGGGGTAACTGCTACAGAGATAGCTCTGTGTGTGAGTGAGCGATTCTATAGGAAAAGAGTTGCAATCCTACATGGTTTCCTCTGTGTAACGTAACATTCTAAATACTGGAAAACACTCTTAAAAGCCAAAGTCTGACATGTGACACAAGGACATTAGAAGTTTTGAAAAACAGGTGGCAACCAATCTTTTACACAAGTGTCTCAGTAATGTGCACATCAAAGAGGAATTCCTGCATAGCATATGCAGGTAAAATAACATGTTGAATAATTCAGTACTTAAAACACTGAATAAGATCATTTACTGATTCAAGTACTAAATCCAAAGCTTTCTGTCTCCCAATCAATTGTCAGCAAGTCCATGCACAGCCAACATCCATATTGAAAATATAATTATAAGCCTGCCGTACTGTATACAACAACATCCTTTTGTAACGGATTACTTAAATACAAATAGGTTTGGAAAATTGGTTTTAAATGTCTAATCTGTTTTATCTTACACCCCAGCTGCAGAATTTACTAACATTACAAATGCAAGCTGAATGAATACATATAAAAGCTTATTTAAATGCAACTTGCATATGACCAGCATGGTTTTCTCACTACTACTAAGTGGGGTGAAAGTTTGGCGCGTACATTACAATATGGCTCATCACTGATATACACAAAAGCCAGCTCCCATGGTTCTGTCACATTGTCTGTCTGTGTGTGCCTGCATGTGTTTCTGATATTCAATGGGACCCCAGCACATGGGAAATGGGAGTTTAATCCTTCTCTTTCCAGCTGCAATCTCCACAAAGATCTCACCACAGCACAGTAATTAGGGGGAAAGTTCTTATTGGCAGCAGTAGGATGTTTTTGACTCTAAGAGTAATGTCTATGGTAGGGAGTGATCATACTGAGTCATGGCCGCAGAGAGGAATGACAAAACTCCCCCTCCTCATGTGTTATGAACCCAATAAAAAAATAGACTGCTCACACTCCAAATTATTTTAAAAAGTCTTCTAATGATGTTGATGCATGCTACTGTACATATTTAACATATCATGTAGATAGGCCCTAGGCTGTATCTAAGCTGCAGTGCTATCCTTCCTGAGCATGCCAGCTGACTTCTAGTTAATCCCTATCCATCAGGTCTTATAAAGCCTGGCCACAGAGTTTGCTCCACAGCCTGAGAGACTTGTCTTAGGGTCAACCTAAGTATCTCTTCCCAAACTTTGATTGTTGCTCTGGAACTTGACCTCATCTTGATTTAGATCACATCCCTGCTTCTGACATATGCAAACTATCAACCAGCTTCTCCCATTGTCCCTGGATTCCTCCTGCAATATGCCTCAACAACGTTGTGGGAATGTACTTCCATTCATGCAATTATTATTTTTAATTTCCTTTAGTAAACATTATTTAATTAAATTCTTCTACCCTCAGTAAATTTATAGGAATCATTATACTCAAGTGTGTAAGGGCCATGAGACAAATTCTTAATTTTGTTTGCAGTTGAGCTAAGGTCACACTTAAACACACTGTCTCAAACTTTTGACTCTCCTGTGCCCAATAACTGCTTCTTCAAAATTCCCTTGTACTTTTAACCTTCCTGTGAACTTTTGATCCCCTCTAAAGGAAAATCAGTCATTATACTTATTGCATCACACCCTCTAACATCAGGGAAAGAATTCTAGAAGAATCATGAATGACAAAACTTTGTTTCCCATCTCCTTCTTCTCCTGTGATATCGTGTGGAATATATTCTGGAATGACCTGAGTAAACTTGTAATAACTATATTTGTTATGCAATTCCAGCATGACCGGGTTTTTAAAAACAAACAAACTCTTGCTCTTATCTTCTGCATTGTGTGTTCTGCATTCTATAATATGGGTGACCACAAGTTGTATTCTATTTTTTTATTGGTTTAATCTGTTCCAACTGGAAGAATATGGAATACATGAAGTCAATGTGTGGGATAGGGGAGCTAGGCTTGATGACCTTGAGCATGGCTTTGAAGGCCTTACTATTCTATAATTGTGTTGCCCACAAGAAACTTATTTTTCCATTGTCAGCATTAGCAGAAACTGCCGTTATCTGCAGGCCATCTATTCCCATGGTGAACAGTAATAGAAATAAGGAATCACACCGTGTTACAGAATTACTTGAAAGTGTAACTTTGCCTGACCTCCTTCCAGCTTTTTTAAAAACAAAAAACAAAGCCATGTATAGTATTTTATGACCCTTTTTGTGATAAGATTTCATTATTCACCTGATAGCATCTAAACTGCTCAGATTACAGCATCTCCCAGCAATTGCAATTGTAACTAGATACTTTCAGGAATGTTGATCAGGGAAAGAAATGCTTAAGGGCTATGCAATAGTACTGGGAACAGTGTTGAAGACATTGCCTGAGAAGAGCCAGGGTGGTGTAGAATGGAAGACATGCCAGTCACTCACCCTCTCGTCTTATTTTTTCTCAGTCTAATGTACCGCATATGTTTTTTGTGAGCAAACCTAAAACCTAAACCTTAAAAAAGGGAAGAATTCAACATAGCACTGAACAGATTGCGCCTTCAAGGCAAACATTTCTACTTGCCTGATGAAATGATCTCTCCCTTTCCCCTCCTGTGCACTGTTCTGGGGGTTATCCCAACCCCTGAACAAATTTGGGGGCTGTGCAGGATGTATGGGGAGAAGAAAGGGGGGGATACCCTCAAGATAATACAGGTCAGTGTACAGGCTTCCAGTAGCAAGACTGGTAAGCTGAATCTGCCTAATAAGGTGGAAATACACATATTCTACATACCAAGGAATTGTATAAATCAAGCACAGATTTCTCTTTGGACCTTATTAGGATCAACCAGCTGACCTGTTTGATTATAGGGCCACTGGAATAGACACCTGGAATATTTTCAAAGGATGCTATTGTGCAACTGAAGCTACCATACCACATGATCCACTGTCAGTGGATTGGATTCAAAGTGGCATTAGCAGAATTGTGAGATTGCAGCAGTTCCAAAAAAATGTTCATGCAGGTACCTCTCTCCAATCTTGACCAATTTTCCTTTCCACTATAGCTCCACACTAATTCTTAAGCATTTTGTGAGGTTTCCTCAATCCTCAGGAAAGGCTTTCTCTCATCCCGTCTTGATGCAAGGACATCCAATGTCATAACCTTCTCGTTTTCAAAAAAATACATTTAGAACCCCTTCTCTTGTGTTCATCTTGCTACATTAAAGCAGCAGTACAGGAAGATGAAGATTCAAATGCAGAAAGGTAGAGTTCATGTGCAACTTCTACTTTGTCCATGGAAGAGGAATATAATATGAAATTACATCTCCATTTTGAAACTCCAGAGTCTCAAACTATCTTGAGGGGTCACAATGATTTATTTGGCATGTTTTATTCACTGCACTGACTGACAAGCCTTCTTGATTGTGGGAGGGTACCAGTCCATTGTTTATAACTGCTGCTTTGCTTGCTAACCATACTAAGAAATGATGTTCAGATATGTCATCAATCAAATATATATCATTGGGTAGGTCAGACGTGGGGATGATTGTGATTGTAATAATTTTCCTGATTAGTAAGTACTTCTGTTCCAATTTTGAATGTTCCACTTACATTGCTTTACCTGTTGTTGTATGGAACTGTGGCTTTTTATCTGATATACTGCCATTTCATGCTGAATTTTATATGGTGAGAAAGAAAAGTATGCTGGGCATGAAAACTATGGGAAAATCACAATTGCCCATGTTCTTTTGCTAGCCTTAGAGGAAAGTCCCACTCAAAATACTGTGGGATTTTCAGGAAAACTGGTCACCTAGGAAGGTTGCAAAGTACAGAAACATTATTATTATTTTATTGAAATAAAGGACACTCACAACCAGCCCTTGGCTACCTTGAAAGTAAGATAAGCACACACACACACACACACACACACACACACAAACAAAGAAATCTTTGCACCCACCAATGAGAATTTCATTGAAATTTCCTCTCCCTTTTGATAATCCTCATATGCAATTTATTTTCTCATCAACTGATAGGAAATGGAAAGAAAAAAAAATACAGGGTACTGTATTGGCATACCTAATAATGATAAAACATGTTGAATGGAAACTTGCTGTCCACTTATCTGATCATCCTTAATTTTCATTTGAAATTAGTTTGCCCTCAAAATGTACTTTGTGGGTATCTGAATAAATAACAACCCAATATAATTTGCATCATGCACAGGTGATAACTAGGGAGAGGACTTCGTTGGTTGTGATGGCCTACATTTGAACCACCTTCCCAGGTGCCTCCTCATAATGTATTTTTTGTACCAGATTAAAACCATTTTACTTCCCATGGCCTTTTAATTTTATCTGAGTTTTGTGGGGTTTGCAGGTTAACAACCACACTGTTGCTTTTCCTGCCAGTCATATTTATTTCATTGATTGAACAGTACGTGTTTCTATTACTTTATCATGCTGATATCTGCTAGTTTGTCAGCTATCCTAGGAATAGCAGTATTATCATTAAATATTTAATAAATTTGTTCATCACCTTTTCTTGCCAAGGCAACTCAAAGCAATTTACAACCAAAACAAACAAAAAAACCCACCCCACATTAAAACAGAGGAAAAAATACATTGAAAACATCCTAAAAGGCCACAGATAAAGGCCAAAGGCCTGGTTAAAGAGGAAAGTTTTTGACTGGCACCTAAATATATACAAGGATGGTGAACATATCAACTCTGGAATAAATGAATAAAATAGGGTGAGCTCCAATGGCCCTGCATCCCCTCTGCATACAGATTTTGGAGGACAGGGCAGAGGACAACCAAACATCCCATTGCACAAGCAGATTTACATCTCTGTATGTAACCCATAATACAGAAAGAGTTGACTTAGCCCACAGTCATCAGTTAACATTGATTAATCCCAATGGAACTCATGCTGATTCATCTTTCATGTTATTATGAGTTAAATTAAAAGATGAACTCATTCTTGGGAGAGAGATAGCTTGACAAACTACATTTCAATTGTCAGCCGTATGAGGATAGTGTTGGGTGAAACTATAGCAATACTTAGCATCAATTTCTTGAGTGTTTCATATACCTCCAGGAATCCTTACAACAGCACTGTAATGTATGCTTGCATTATTATGTCCACATTAAAGGTTGACACCTTAGAATACTGGTGGCTTGCCTAAAGCCATTGAGGAAATTTATGCAAGATTTGTGATTTGAATGAGATGCATTCCTGTCTACTACTCATATACTGAACCACAATACCACACAATCTCTTACCCTTATCTCACTAGAAATGGTAGGCTATATATATAATGAATGAATCAAACTAAATAAGAACTTAGCATGGCTGGTCTACATATAGCAATAATTCACAAAATAATCCACATATTATTATTGCATACAATTACAAGAGCTGAAGGTGGTTCTTTTTTTCATGTGAACAAAGAATGGCCTGTGGAAATCACTAATACCCAACATCAAAAAATATGGATGAGGAACAGGAGTGTGAAGTGGAATGATGAAGGATACCACAACTGCTATTTCACCAAAAAACAACCCATGAGATTTACCAAACAATAAGTTACACATTGAGACACGCTCTTTATTTACCATCTTGTTTTTTTGGAGATTTTGGGTCTATAATACCACGTGAATTCTTTGATCCTTTCTTCATAGCCATAAAACTAGCAACAGCCTTTTTAAAGATTTCAGCAATTCCACACAAACTCCCAACTGTATCCCTACTGAAGCTCGAAAAGATGCAATTGTTTCCAAACAAGAGTACATCTTCAACAACTTTGGAGATGGAAAACATGCATTTGGGTTTAGAATGCTACATCTGTTTTCTGCAGGTGGTTGATTATACCATAGCATTAATCCAAAACCTTCAGACCTACCCAGATGATGTCTTCTTCTCTGTACTGCTTCCAATTGCGACCTGTGTCGCTGAACATCAGAATGTAGCTTGTTGTCCAGTCTGAACTTCCGTACCTTCCTTGAGTAGCAACACCTGTAATTTCCACTCTGTCCCCTAAATCGATCTGGAGCCATTGTTCCCTGCTAGAATCCGATGGGGACCAGCCACCAGCTCCTAGAAGAGAAGAATCAGAGTTCTCCTGAGTAACTCCAAAAATAAATTTTATATTAACACATTTTGATAAATGATGATTGCATTATACCCGAATGAGGGTCTGACATCTCACTGGAACTGGAAGAAAATATTCAGGATGTGTTATGAAAAACATATTAGCCCATGAGTCTTTAGGATGCCATATTTTGCCTGTCATGTTGACTTTGGATTCCCCAAAGGCTCAGCTCCGTGTAAGTGGCTGAGACTACCAACAATCACACAGCTCTAACTGGTGGGAAGAGATAATAATGCTAGGGCATAGGGAACTCGGATAATAAGAGCATGGTTCTTAAAGAGAGCAGCAATATTCACTGAGGCAAAACATTGTATTGAATCCACAGTAACAGAATGCTGTTATAAATAAAGTCACACAAGGCAATGCTTAATTGTAATCAAGACACATCAAGTTCTAGAACTAATCTTAAAGGGCAGGTTTCAGCTTTAGAGCAAGTGAACTGCTCATACCAATAAAAGCTTCTCTAAGCATCTGCAGAATGTCTTGTGGTTCCATGCTCTCTGAGGACCACATCTATATACATGTTTCAAATCTGCTTCAGTGTTCAAGGGACAGCCCTTCAGAAACAATGGGTGGTTGAGGGAATTTTATTTTGGTTCTAGGTATTACTTTCCTTTGCTTCCCATGGCTCAGTTTCTGCTGGGGAGGAAGGCAAGAGCTGGCCTAGAAATTTGCTAGTTTCAACTGAGGGCTGCCCCCGATAAGAGAAGGGTGGAGGAGAGAGCAAGAGAGCCATAGTGTCATAGTGAGCCAAGGCATTCTGTCAGACAGAGAGAGTGTGAGTATGTGTGGGGAGAGAGAGAAAGGATGAAAATAATGGGGAAGGGGGGGAGGCAGGAGGGATGCTCTGATGTTCCCAAACCACAGCAGGGGCTAGTAGACAAAATGGGGGCAAAGAAATGAAACCAAGCATATAGCAAGGAAGCTAGAGAGAAACAGGAGTAGTACAAATATGATGTCCGTGGGATAAGTTCCAAAAAAAGAGAAGAAAATTTGAAGTCAGGTACTCATGAAATATAAGTATCTGATAGCTCAGCAGGTACAGCAAGAGACTTTTAATCTCAGGGTCATGAGCTTCAGCTGCATGTCAGACAAAAGATTCCTGAATGGTCCCTTCCAATGCTACAATTCTATGAGCCTAAGTATTCATAGAAAATGAATATTCTGGGCAAAAATGATTTGCCAAGGAAATAAAAGAACAGAGGTACTAAAATTTCTCTCTGAAAAGGTAGGTGCTTCATGTTTGGTGGATGGAAGGGTACATGAGAATGCTAGGCTCTTGACATTGTGAATTAATGGGTGATGGATTGTTGCCCTGATTAAATTAGGATGCAGGAGATGTGCAGGGATAGGACACAAAAGGATTAATCCTGATTATCCTACATCTTTCTCCAGACAAGATGAAGACTGTGAGACCAGATCAAAGCTCTTTGGCAACAATAGACTTCAGCACTAGCTATAACTTTTCCATCCCTGCCCCCCCACCCCAGAAAAACACCTGGCAGCAGGGTTTACAGAGCAGATGGCATTATTTACAGGTAAGATCGAGTCCCAGAACTGCTCTATCACTGCACACAGAATCCTACAAAGAAATGCATTCTCCGGACACAGAGGGGGATGGACTGTAAAGACAGACAAGGCCTTTGACAGAAGATCCAGGAAGAGAGTTCTGCTACTCATCTGCACTCCCTCTACCACCTTCTTCCTCCTCCTCCTCCTCCTCCTCCTCCTCCTCCTCCTTCTTCTTCTCACATTTTAGCCCTCCTCCCTCTCATCTCTTCCCATCCATCTTACTTCTGTCTATGCAATCATTTACCAATCTGATATGTATGCACTCTATGTGTTACAGAGTTAAAGGACCTGTTGGAATAGCTCTAATTAATAATGCTATTTTAACATGTTCAATTTGCATATTAATAATGTGTAACCTTTTGCCCAGCATTCATTCCCAGACTTGCTGCATTGCAGTTGTCCTCTATTTTGAAATATCACTCATTGTTCACTCTAGCCTGGGATGAGGTTTACTGCTAGTACTCTCCCAGGGGAATGCACTGACTGTGCACAGAGATGCTTATGGAGCTGGCACCTCTCAGAGGAGAGGCAGGCAATACAAGGATCCTGGAATCTTCTCCAGCTCAGATTAAAATTCAAGGCAAAGAGTATCACTCAATTTCCCAGCCTTTTCAGCTCTCCCCAAAGCCACTTCTTTCTTCCTTTTGAGCGAGGCTTACTAGGCTGATATAGAGCCAGAGTTGGCTATAGAAAAGAAGGAAGAAAAGAAATCTCATCTGTCCCTCCTTACTTAGCATGGTAAAGAAAAAGTGATTTACAGTGGTACCTCGGGTTAAGTACTTAATTCGTTCCGGAGGTCCGTTCTTGACCTGAAACTGTTCTTAACCTGGAGCACCACTTTAGCTAATGGGGCCTCCTGCTGCTGCTGCGCCGCCGGACCATGATTTCTGTTCTCATCCTCAAGCAAAGTTCTTCACCTGAGGTACTATTTCTGGGTTACCGGAGTCTGTAACCTGAAGCGTCTGTAACCTGAATGCTTCTTTACGTGTCTAGATCCAGCCATGGTCACAGGCCAGAAAATGAGGCTCCTGTAATTCAAGGGCTATTGCTAATCTGAGCAAATCCAATGTAAGTGCACAAGATGAAGGAAGAGAGGGAGATGGGGGTTGCCCAGTGAGTATATGCTTGGAGCTGCTTCTCTGCTAAAATACAGCAACACTCTAAGCCAGGGATCAGCAACCTTTTTCAGCAGGGGGCTGGTCCACCATCCCTCAGACCTTGTGGGGGCCAGACTATATTTTGAAAAAAGAAAATGAACGAATTCCTATGCCCCACAAATAACCCTGAGATGCATTTTAACTAAAAGCACACATTCTCCTCATGTAAAAACACCAGTCAGGCCCCACAAATAACCCAGAGATGCACTTTAAATAAATGGACACATTCTACTCATGAAAAAACACGCTGATTCCCAGACCATCCACGGGCCGGATTGAGAAGGCGATTGGGCCGAATCCGGCCCATGAGCCTTAGTTTGCCTACCCATGCTCTAAACTTTCCATCCTTCTGCTCCCAGCTAGCCACACACAGCACAAGGCAGACATTTTTGTCAGTGCGTCCTTGACACTCCCACTTGGCCCTGACAGATGTCAGTCACATGGTGATTTCCTTACTCTCTTTTGAAATCAGACTACTTTCTGCCATCTACATTCTAAGGGGGAGGGGGAATATGACCACACATTGAGAACATAATATTCTAAAATTTCATCATATACTATCCATATGTAATGGAAGCCTACTGAAGCAGTATTGTTTGCTATTTTTGAGCAGTATTGTTTCATTGTCTCAGGCTGCAATCCCAAATACACTTTGTGGTTTGAGGACCCGATCCCCGCTTTGTGGAATGAAGACACACAGACACAGAGTATAAGGTTAATGGGCAAGAAAAGACCACAACTTTATTGATTACAGCAAGTGAGAAGGTATTGGCTTAGGCATTGGACCATGACAGATTGACTCCACCCACTCGGAGAGGGGTGAGCCCAAAGGGGGTTTATTCACCAGAAGGTGGAGCCTGTTGATGCCAATCCAACTATAAGCTCTCCCCTGATGTCACCGAGGGTCGTGCCATGGCCTCCCGCCATGCAGGCATCGGACAGAATACACGACCGCCGTATTCCTTTAACGGAATACCCAAATTTGAAGGGGTAGGCGATGGCCACACCTAGCCCTTCCACACACCATTGACACATTCCAATGCCTAACCTAACCGCCAATACCAATAAAGTTGTGACGATTGCTACGAGGTAGGCGAAAACACCAAAAGGCCTAATGCCAATTGGAAAAATTCCTACCAGGCCCCCTGGGCAACCTGGGCGACCAACCTAAGGTCCATAGCAAGGTCAAGAGAAAAACTAAGCCCTAAGCTCTAAGGGAGTGGAGGGTGGGTGACTCGCAACGAGAAGGCGGAAAATGAGGCGGAATGGCTGGCACAGCAGTAAGTTAAACTGCTTACCAACCCCCCCTCCAATCCGCCTGGTTGGGCGCTTACCTGTGGGCGTGGTGCGCCAGCCAGGTGAGTGGGGCAGGGGGCGTAATGCCCCCTGCATGATGCAGAAATTGCGTCCTGCCCACAACTCCTCCCCTCTTGGATGAGGAGAGGCTTTCTAGTAAGCCATATTGCACTTAGTGGGTTTTACTTCTAAGCAAGCATGTGTATGAGTGCATTGTCAATTATTTCAAAGCTTTTACTTGTTCTAAGCTACCTTGGGCAGGTGCTGACAATAAGCTAGCACAAACACAAATTCACAAGGCTTTTGTTTGACAGAATTAATTGGGTATGGAGGCGGGAGTGCAGGTTTGTCATAAGATGCATTTTTGATCCATCCAGATCTCCTACAAGAAATTCTCAGCTCTGCAGAAGCAGCATGGATGTGAGGTGTTGTATAAGGTGCCAAAGTAGATATTTCTCATTTTGCTGAACACAATACATGTATTTTACACAATTAATGCAAAGAAAGCTGAAGACAGGTTTGTATCTGTAATAAAGCCTCCTCTTCACCTCTCCTCACTATTTCATTCTCATGTTTTCTTTCTTCTTCTTCATTTGAAATAATAATAATAATGTATGTGCATATTTTGGCATGTTTAGAATGTGGTGATTTCTTTCCTGCCATCTGTTCTACCACCCTCTTGTGACATCTATACTCCAGGGAGCATATGCTAGTCGTTGAGGGCCAGGAAAATGAAAGTTTATTCCTACAGCAGCTGCAGAAGCACAGAGATGAAATAGGAACAGGTTAAAAACCCAGGCATAGGATTAAAGTGCACTGCAGATATATTTCAATGATATTACTCTGTTATTAATAGCAGCTCAGCCGAATATGTGGTTTTATTGCATCTGTTTAGATTTCCCACCACTGCTGTCGGAAATATCCACACTGTCCCAGCAATCATGATAAAATTGAAAGAATAGGGTAGTGAATGGTGTTTCTTTCTAATTCAACAGTTTACAAAATAAAGCCATTGGAGTCTTGCCCTTCCACCCTTCCATTTGCCTATAATCCACTGGCATTCCTGGGAAAGATGTATATCGTCACAAAGAAGAATTAAATTCCACTCAACAAGTGTGCTTCTTTTTCACTACAGGCTGGGATAGGTGATGGAAAGGAAAAGGTCTTTTATTTGAGCTGTGAGCCAAATATGCAATATTATGTGTGACCTTATATTCTCCAAGTACATGTAGTACAAGATAGGCCAAGAGAAAGAGATGTTTTTCAACTTTTTTCAGCTTAAACAAGAACAAACTATGTAAGACAAAGGTACAGATCACACACACAAAATGAATAAAAATTGTTGTATGACAATTTAAGAAGAACTCAGTGTGATTGAACTAGCTGGGGCATGTGGGAATGCATATGTCACAGTTGCATTTGAGAAATGGGAACTAGAACAATGTTTGCTTTAATTCACAAATATGCATGAATGAATTTCCCTTTATTTAAAGGTTCTGTTGAATTAGCACCCACTCTTCCACTATAGACGTAATAAACTTCTAATGCAATGCTCTCACCTCTGACAAATGCAGCAGCGATAATTCTGGAAACCATTGTGCTGACTGCAGTGTAACACATCTCTTTTCACTCAAGTACAAATTCTGCCAAATTCTACACAAAGCAAAATTCAAGGTGAACATGAGGATTTCTGCTTGGCACCCAAAGAAATGCCTCCCATTTTCATATCAGCAGTCTGGGGGAGGCTATTGGAGAAAGGCTATCTTCAGGCCAGAGGATTTGCCTTTTAAGGCTCCAAAGTCCTCTCAAGTGGCTGAAGCCTAGAGAAGGTATGCATAAAAGAGGCAGTAAAGGCTTCAGTCTGCTCCCAGCCTTTGTTGGAGTCAGTTTCTCACCCGGCAACCTTGCCACTTTCCCTATGGTATCTGGCATAGGACCACAACACAGGACGCCGTTTCTAACATGGATCACTGAGCACACATTGCTCCAAATGTAACCCCATCATAGATCTTTTTATAAAAGCATTATGATATTGGCAGTCTTACTTCCATCTCCTTCCCTAATCCAAACGCCAAATAATAACAGAGCAGATTGAAATCAACTTTGAAATTAATATGTACACTTCTCCCCACCACAATAAATAAATAAATAATCAAGTAAGAATTAGATTAGACTATAGCAGAGATGGATACAAGGTTGACTCAATCCTTTTTGCCAACTAAGACAGGGGCCACCTTGCTGGCAGCCTCTACTTAACAGCAGCTGCCGCCGCTAAATTGCTTCAAGTCTCACACAGCTTCACCAAGCTTGGGTTGAAATATAATAAACCTTCACTAAGTCTCATGCCATGAGTCTTGGCTTGGCAAGACTTGCTGAAGGCTTACACTAGGGCTCACTCCTTCAGTCTGTGGGTGGCTGCTACCTCGTCTAGTGTTCCAGCTGCCACCGGGTCAAATGCCAGCATCCATGGAATGTCTGGCCAGGCAGCAGCCACATCTCTTTTGTTGAAGCTACCATACTTGAACCAGAAGAGAAAGTGATCCACCAGCAGCTCTACATAGCCTTGAACCATGACTGGCAGATGGCATGGAAATAGGAGCTCAGCCAAGGTTGCAGTCATTCTGCCAGAGATTATCCTATCCCATTCCTTGGATGAAAACAGAGACATTTCTCACTTCTTCCCTTCAACTGACCATCCTCAACCCTCCCCCCACTTTTGTACACCCCCTCCCAAGCATTTCCTGTCAGAAGAAGAGCAATTGCTGCCACCACTATACCAACAGCACACAGCACAAATGCCTTCCACTGTCCTGAGAAAACCCATTAATCTTCTATTCTATTCTATTCTATTCTTTGGTAGATTTACAAAAAAGTAAAGCACACACCAATAAATCAGTTTCATTAAGCGGCAAGATTAGACACAGATGCACAAAGCATTTAAAAAATAATCAAGACTCCTTCCACTCCCCCTTTCTTCCCACCCAGGACGACTGGCCCTGCCCTCTGCCTTCCCCCTCAGAGTCGGCAAGTCACACAGGCTTGGGCCTTGACAGCCACAGCCTCTCCTCCTCCTCTCTCACTCTCCAGCAGTTGCTATCAGCTCCCCAAGGGAGGAGGCTGACAGACACAGCCATGGAGAGACAACGGGATGCTGCCTTGCAGCCACAGTTGTCATAGTTGGGGAGAAGCAGCGGCTCATCTTCCTCCCAAGCTCAGTAGTGGTGGCACCGATAGGGAAATAGGGACATTCCAAGATCAAATCAGCAGCCAGGATGTCTTTCATAATTCTAGGATGGTCCCTGGAAAATCAAGACACTTGGCAGCTACACTAAGGCAGGAGAAACCTCAAGATCACCATGCACTGTTCCTAATGCTCCCATCCCATGTCTCCTAGGCTCTGCTCTCAGCCATCTATTTGGGCTCAAGGATCTCCCTGGTCTTCACAGGGGTTACAGTGAATTCCTTTCTGCATCCCAGGCTTCTTCCCTTGCTCCATGGAGTTCCACGGTCCATTGAGTGATTCTCTTATTCCTCCACAACCATCTTCCTGAGATATATGCCATCTCTCTCCCAGCTCTCACACCAGGCTGTTTAAATGGTGCAGCCTTCCTCTGCCCAAACTTCCTTCAGGCTCCACTGAAGTGTAGTGTGGTGGCTAATATTCACCCACCAAAAGGGATGAGGCTTGACAGGAAGAGTCAGATTGAAGGGACAGAAACGCCGGAGAAAATTTGGTTGAAGCTAATTAGGCCTTGGGCCACATATGCCAAGGGTAACCTGCCTCAGGATTACAACATCCATTTAGGGTGCTAGGAGAAGGTAGGGGTCTTCTGAAGAGTGAAGATGAAAATATTGCAGGTGAGGAGAAAATCATGATTAAATTTGGAAAATTAATGGTGTTAACTAATTTTCTGATTATTCTCATTTGAATCTATTATATTTAGTAAATCTGAGCCAAACATTTCCTTTTTCATTCAATGTTTGCATCTTACATATAATTTTTAATTTTAAAGTCACAGCAACAATTCCCCATTCTGAATAACAGCTATGAATACTTTTTAATTTTGTTTAAAAAAATGATGAGACTTTTAAAAATGCCAATCTTCAAAAGTCAAATAAAACACAGTAGCACTGAGCCAAATTTGACACCTGCAAATTAAGACAACGATTCAAAGGAATTTACTGAGAAACTGCAGATAGAGCTGGGCTTCTAAGTTGTTCTCTTACTTTGTTATTTCTTTTTGTTTTCTTGCACAGAAGCTCCCCTGTTGCACCTCATAAGCATGGAAGGATGCCATTTTAAAAAGAAAAATTAAAGGCCCACCTGCACAAGAAAACCCCTTGCAGAAGCATAATGAGGCTTGTTTAGGCAGACTCCCCTGAGTATTAATTATTCTTTCCTTGAACAACTCAGGTCTGTAAACTTCTTAAAATGCAACCATTCATTATTTATTCAAAAGCTGATATTGTATTGTGTGGGGCAGTGCAAATTTGGCTAATAAACTTTCTGCTAATCCAGAAGTAGGTCAGACTTGATTTATCTTTATGAATATCCACCCCCCCCCCCACCATATACATACACACACACCAGTCTACTTAAATCTTTTCCTGCTTTTCTCTGGGCTGCTGCTAAATGGCTACAAGTATCCAGAAATTTGACATTATAATTCATGTTTGTAGTGCTGAGCAGGACATGTCTCTAGAAAGTTGACCAACTCAGAATGAAATCTGCTGCTTGGAACTTGACCATTTTTGCTCCAAATCATTGCACTATGTTGTGCAACTTTGCCTGCAACCACGGAGTCAGTGATAGAACTGGTTTGTCCCAACAGTTACAGACAAGGGTGAAAGGAGGGCAGTGTGAGTCTTCTGCCCTCCAAGATTTCAACTGCTGGCATAGGAATACACCGCTGGCTGACTTAGCAAGGCAACCTTATTCCCATGATGCAAGCTCAGTCATGAATCCATTGGTTTAACATCTGACAGATGGTGTGAGAACTGAGGTGGCACCAGAGGTCTCAGAGCCCTTCACCCTCCTTAACATCCACAATCTTCATTAGATTGTCTTCCAGTGATCACCCAGCTGTTCAACAACACTATTATGAATTACTAGGGACACTGTTGTGGAATGCCCTTCCAGAGATGGTCAAGTGGTATGTTTTCTTTTTTGCATTTTTAAAATAAAATATTTGCGACTTCCCACCAGCCTCCCCCCCCCCACCTCCTAGATGATTGTTTGCATCCTCTGATAAACCTATCAGAGACCTGTAAAGGCTTAACAATGTGATGCTGTCTTGAATGCTGCCTGTGATGTTCTGAAGAGCTCCATGTTTTGTTTAGTTAAAGTGGAGGAACATAGGTGGGTATTTTTATAGTACAGTACCTTAAATGAGGCTTTTAACACTTTTTTTAAAAAAATCCTCCACTGCTGTACATTAACAAACAAAAAAACACAATCCAGAGTTCCACAAGTAATATTTTCAACAGCCTTGCTTCTTGCAAAGCCTATGGATCCAAAGAACCATAGAGATATTATATAAGAAGCATAGATCTGTATTGGCACAGAAAGAGTGTGGGACCGAATCAGACTGGGGACCCCACACAGAGGTGATGACCACTCCTAGTACTTGGTGGCATGCTGCCTCTGAATACGGAAGACACCCAAAAGAACTGATGATGAGGCATGCAAATGAATGCAGGTCATTGTGTTTCATACCCAACACTATAAAATAGCATAGAAACACAATACAACCAAGAGCAATTTGCCTTCCCGGCCACTTTGATCTGAGCTAAGCAGGAACAGAGTGAGAACCTTGATCATGTGACCATTGCAGATCAAAGCTACATGGCAAATGCCAGTCATGGGAAACTTTATCTGTTAGTACTACAGTGGTACCTCGGGTTAAGTACTTAATTCGTTCCGGAGGTCCGTTCTTAACCTGAAACTGTTCTTAATCTGAAGCACCACTTTAGCTAATGGGGCCTCCTGCTGCCGCCGGAGCACAATTTCGGTTCTCATCCTGAAGCAAAGTACTTAACCCGAGGTACTATTTCTGGGTTAGCGGAGTCTGTAACCTGAAGCATATGTAACCTGAAGCGTATGTAACCCGAGGCACCACTGTACTAGACTTGACTTCTTTGTAGTTATTGTTATCAACAAGTTTAAAAATCACAGCCTGAAGCCATCTATATATCAAGATAAGCATGAAAGAATATACATTAAGTACAAGTTTTTTTTTAAAAAAAAACCACACAAAAAAAAACATATTCAGATGTATTGTTAATGATTGGGTCACATCTCAGGCAAAAGATTGTTAAGCAAAACATATCTTCAGTGGGCACCTAAATGCAATTATGCCATGTGCGTGTTTAATTTGGGTTAGTAATTGATTCCAGAGGCCTGGAGCTGCAAAACTGAAAACCCGGTTTGTAGTACAAACTAAGCATGCCTCTGGGGCATGTGGTACCTTCAGCAGTGTTCCATCTGAGAAGTGCAGTTGCCTAGGAGGTATACATGGGTGAGGCAGTCCTGTAGATAGCAGTGTTGCCTCAGTTTGTTACAGCACCTTTCAATTTGCTGATTGCAGCTACAGTTCAGAATCAACTCAGACTCTTTCCAGTACAAGAAAAAGACAGCCTGCTGTCTCCAGCTAAATATGCAACAGCTTTGGAACAATTTTGTGATGTCTGGAAATTGTGCGCCTCTTACTGGGAGCATCTACTTAATGGGCCCAGTGAAGTCAAATAACAAATAATTTAGGGCATCAATAAAAACAACTTAAGGTTCCAGAAAATTAGCTGTAGTTTGTCACAACATGGGCTTTGCAAACTCACTAAGCACAGAGAAATCATGGATGGCAACTGCGCGAGCAGGTGTGGGTGGCCACTCCATACTCTGGATCACTATTTTGACATGTTTGCCAGCTGGTAAGTGAATGCAGAGCATGAAATCAGACTTGGAGCAATCCAATGTTGGATTACTCTCAGCTGATACTGGCTGAGAGAAGATGGCCCTTTTCCCATCAAATAAGCACAGAACCACAACTCAATTCATTTCCCTAGAGCTTAGGTTGTCACTCCAATATCCAGGCTCCATCAAATAGTTCCTCTGTGTCCATCCAGGCATAATGCCTCTAGATAGTCTGCAGCCAACCTGCAGCAATCTTTGGCTGTATGTTGAAGCCCTGAAAATCGGCTCTTATTTATATTTAGCATGCATTTAATGGCAATGTTATATAGAAGCCAAAGGTGCTTAGTTCCACCATGCAAAGGGCCAATAAAGGAATGACTTTGGAGGAGTTCAAAATAAAAATGAACAGGAATGCCCCTATGGCTTTGAGGATGTTCTTTTACACAGCCACCTAGAAATGTGGACTGAATCCTTAAGGTTGCTTCGGTCGCATCAGAGCTGATGCAATACATCTCTTTTTCATATTACTCTGTCTCTAGCACTCCTTCACCAATGTCAGGTCTTAAATCATGTGGGACAAATTTGAGACTTGGCTCTTCCTTGCTAGCATTAGCTAAGCTCCCAGGAGGGAAGTGCCTGTGTTGCTGACCTGGGGCAGTGTGGGAAGGAAACCCACAGAGGGAATGTTAGGCCAGGCTCTAGGAATCCCAGATTATCCTTTTCTCCCACTTGTATGCAACTGAATGCTAAAAGGGAGCAGACTTCTCCTATAATTGCTAAATGCTATGGTTTCCTCCAGAGAAGTGCAAAGGAGTTCAGATCACTTCCATGCATGAGCGTCTGCCACTTCCCACTATAATTTCCTAAGTTGCCTTGAAGTCGTGCTACCTGTGGAATATTAAGGGAGGCTTCTGCGCAGGCTGACTGAAGGCTCTACACAGAGCAGCTCCAATGAATTATGCATCACAGCAATATTACGACTGTCAGTGATCTTACCATCCCGTCTGATGAGCTTTGCAAAGATGGGGCTGTGACTGCTGGAGAGCTCAGAGGAGCTGTCAAAGGATGTCGCAGGTAACGAGAATACCAGTGGCTCCTCACAATTATCTACAGAACAAGAGAAAGTATAGCAGGCATCAAATATAAAAGTAGTGCACCTTTAGCCTATCAGGGTTTCCCTCCCACTTTCAGTCTCTTTCTTTCTTTCCCTTGCAAAGCTGTCTGGCCACCATTAATGAGCTGCCCCTAGAAGAGATGGTGCTGTTGATAACACATTTGTGAATAAGAGCATAAAGAGGCTGCATTTATATTTTATGCTGTTCACATGAGCTTTCAACAGTTATTGTGGTAGCTTATGAAAGCCAGTGATGGGCTGTATCTACACTCCCCACACCCTTGGTACAAACCTGGATGCTTGCAATTATTTCAGAAGGTTGTATCATGGGTAAGGCATTGGATCTAGCCAGTGGGCTGGATCCCTCCCTCTCCCACCCTCCACAGGTTAACTTCGACAGGTTAACTTTGGCAGTCATAATGACATCGGGTGATTGACATCTGCCGAAGTTCAACTGAAGAGAACCTACAGCAGCATTCTTTGAAGGTGCAGTCCCAGTGCCAATCAGCAAATTGGAGATAGGGGTGTGCCTTCAAAGAGGCTTACTCCATCAGCACAGAGCAGTTTTTTGTTGGAGTGGCTTGTTAGAATGGAGGGAAAAGGCTCCATTTTAGCAAGTGGTTTCAATTCAAAACACTGTATCCACAATGCTATGTCTGGAAGGCTGGACACCACTTTGTGAAACCAGGATGAGTATACTATGCCAAATAGCATGGCATATCTTTCCAAGTGGATGGAGCTTTCTGCAAGTCCTGTTCCAGCACTCACAACCTCTTCAGAAGCACATCTGCTGAAGCGTCTACAGACAGCTGCCTCACTGCATAAGTAAGGACGGGTAAAGAAGAGGACAGAATTCACAGTAAAATAATGTTTATATTAGGCCTCCAACCAGTCTTCATAGTTCATATGCAAGATTCTGAGTTGGGCAAAACTCTTTCTCAGGACGAGCCCAGTGCTAAGCCCTTGTTTTAAGATGGCAAAGATAGAGACTCTTTCAGACTTAATTAGTGTATGCCACAAGTTGTACAGGTCTTCTCCACAGTATATGAGGCCCAAAGAACCAAATAATTCAATTTTATTTTGTAGAGAGTGTGCATTTTAGAATGTTAGTCATGTTGTGTGGGGGGTTTTTCTTAATGATTGACTTAAACCATGAAATTTATATTGCTCCTATAAGATAATAAATGAGAATATTGGATAATTTGGTCTAAAAACATCCTCATCACTGAGCCACAGATTTCCATATACTTTTGAACCCAAAATGCAAATGAAGCTAGTGACAAAAAAATAAAAATGTCTTGCTCATTTCCTATTCTACTGCATGCCTACTGTCCTAGTTAGTATATACAGCCGTGAATTTCACTCAAGCATAAACCCACAGATATTCACTGAATCTCCCTTGGAGGGAAACTTGAGTATATAATTAGTGGGGAAATCCTGCAGGTTAGCAAAATCTCAGACTTCACAAGCATCTTCCAGCTCTTATAAATATGGCTAAATACATTTTAAAATGTGTTAATGCTACATTAAGGTTAGGAGAGTCAAGGAATGGAAAGCTTCAGGCTCTCACAATAACATTAATTCACTGCATATTTTAAATTAAAATGTAAAACAGAGTAACTGGAGTGTTTTTTTCCAGGGATAGATCTCCTGAGTTGTGCCGAGCAATCTTCCAAAAGGTAATCCTTCTCTCTGAAGACCACTAATCCAAAAATAGATTATAAATGCTGGACCTTTGCACACACATCTATGAGTAACTTGGCAAAACCAGGACACTTCAAGCAGGAAAAATGGGGTTGGTTCAAGGCAGTGAATCAACAGTAGCTTTCCCTTACTGTGATTCTTACAAAATGAGCCCTTTGCATGGGCTTTCACAACAATTATGCCAGAAGCTAGTTCCAGAATTTACAAAGATGTCAGATGCTCAAAAGTGGCATGCTTTATCTTACTTGTAGAATTTGAATTCACTTGCAGTTCTAACATTTATAACCACAGCATATGTTTCAAGGAATACAGCAGCTTTTACTATTACAACTTATTCAGCATTGTCCTCACCCCCTCCAAGATGGTGCTCTGCACACTGACAAGCCTGTAAAACTGGTGCTCAGCATAAATAGAGTCTTCCCTGCCTAGTAAGTCTTCTCCTTTGAACATTTTGGAAATGTCTCCTTCTCCTGTGCTGGTCCCTTGCTAACAAAATATGGGCCCACCTCTTTTGGGGGTTTTGTGTGTGTGTTTTTAAATAAATACTTTCAACTTCATTTGCTAAACTGGTACACTCCCAGCATCTAATAAATACTTGTTTTGATTTTATTTATTTAAATACTTATAAATCACATTTTCATAGAAAATTTAACAAAGTGCTGTACAACATGAAAGCATAATACATCCCTCTATATCTATAATAAAAATGTAACTATGTCATCACACTGCAGTTCTCTTAGCCACAGACAAGTGGTGCTGTGAACAACAGTGTGTTAAGGGGCAGTGGATAGGCAGCTCAGACAAACCATGGGATAACCAAAATAGGCTGCACCAAACCCCAAGATCTACTGGCTCCTCTGCCGGCCAGCTTGGGGGCCCATGCCTCAGGATCCAGAACCTCAGCCCGGTTAGAACAACTAGTGGTCAAATTCCGCCTCCCTGGCCAGCTTAGGGATTTGCTGCTTCTGCTGCCTCCCACCCCTGTTCTAAGGGGTTAGTATGAGGGAAGTGGGAGTTGAAAAGGGGTGGGGGTGGGGAGAATTTGATGGGGGAGGGAGGGAAGTTTAGCAAGCGGTGTGAGATGATGTGCAGCCCCTAATAGTACAACAAGAACATCAATACCTTCTCAATAAAACTGGATAGCAAAAAGAAAAAGTTCCAAAGGACTGTTTCAAAAGTACAGTTCTGCAAAGAAAGCAGGGGTGACTGCTAGCTGACTTCTATTGGCAAGGAGTTCCACAGCGCATGGCCCGCCACACTCAAGGTTCAGTTCCTGGTGAAAGGTGACTGAACTTGAGGGAAATGAGGGGACCAGAAGTGCCCCATCTCAGTGGGTGAGGTGAAGCATAAGAAATCAAAAAGTCATTGAAATACTTTGGGCTCAAGTTGCTTTGGGCTTTGTGGGTTAACACAAGAATCTGGAAAATGGTCTACCTCAAATCAGCAAGGAGTGCAGTTCTCTCAACAAAGAAGTAACATGTTGCCACTACCCCGCTTCTGTAAGCAATCTGGCCACTGCATTCTACACTAGTTGCAGATAGGGCATCCCCACATAAAGTGGTTTTTTGACCCATGTTCATGCATTTGTCTTACATGACTTTACATACGTATGTTGCACAAATAGCATACTCAAGCATAAGAAGAAAGGGCTTAAAATAATACCAGTGAATAGTCAAAATGGTTTCACTTAAAGGTTTATTCTAGGGAAAAGAAACATGCTGGGATTGTTAAAATTTATGATTACCTAAGCACCAGCACAAGGAAGTAAATGCTGCACATCCCTTAATCTCAAAGAAAGTGGCATATTCCTGAGGGGAATGAGTTATGAAATATTCAGCTTAGAATGCAAATATTCAGCTTAGAATGGACCTCACAACAAAACGTTAGAGCGGATATCTGGTGTATGTGTCTTTACAGAGCATCAGTCTGTGGGGACTGAGGGGGGGTCACAAGCATCAAAGCTACGACTCTTTCCTCCAAACACATACGTTACAAAGACATAGCACAGCTGTAATGCTCACCACCTGGATGCTGAAAAGGCTACCCTCAATACTCCATTGTTTGGGCAATAGAAGAAAATCCCAGGTTCTTGTAAATTCATAAAATACAATCATTATCTCAGTGATCTTTACAAAAATGCTAGAAAGTGGGCCGTATTATATTTCAAGGAGGGGTTCAGTCAGAGACAGAGACACCTGCTTCAGTACTCCTCAGGAATTCATAGCAAAGCAGAGAGCTGGGTAGCAGTTAGAATGTTGGGCTAAGAGTTGAAAGACCCAGCTTCAAATCCTAACATTGCCATGAAATTCACTGGATTATCTTTGACAGTCATTTTCTTTTAGCCCACCCTACCTCACAGGGTTGTTATGAGGCTAAAATGAGGAGGGGGTGAACCATGTGTGCTGCCTTTATCTTATTGGAGGAAAGGTGGGAAATTAAATGTAATAAATCAATAATTGAAAAATCAAACCAAGGTGGTCACAGTGCAGCCTGTCATCTAGTACACTTTGCTGGCTCTCAGAATATACAGATTTTGGTGAGTTGCCACCACAGCTTCTCAGTTGTCACAATTGGTTTCTCCACGATGAAGTAGTCAGAACTAGGAAATCAATTATTTTTCACTGTCAAGGACCCAGAAACTCAGCAGTGGAATGTATGTGAATTTCCCACCAGCATGAATCAATCCTATGATTGATTGATGATCCTATGATTGCATCCTATGATTCTTCTGAAGGGATCGGTTAATATTCTGGAGTCATGATTTTTGCAACTTATACATGACTTTGAAGCCTATCCTTTGTAATTTATTAAGACTTATCTCCTTAATACTGTGTAGGCTATTCTTGAAATTCCTTAAGTAAATATGGAACACGGCTCAAATAATAAATTGATTCATTTCTAATGAGAGAATCTTAAAAATCCTAGATAGAAAGTGTTTCCCTTTTAAGTCAGATGAATATTGACAACTAACTAATGAAAAAGGGGTGCTGAACCAATCACAACCAAGAGAAGCAGAAGCAAACACCATATAATCTGCAAAAATAAAGGAAATTGATGCCACTATGGATGAAGAAACAGACAGTGCAGCTAGCTGGCTTTCATTATTGACTCTTCTGGATTCTGGCTTCCAACGTGTCATTTTATTCATTGCTAAAATCCCAGTAAATTTTGCACATAATGTTGTGATCATGCGGCATGCATAGCTTTGATTGAAACTGTAAATTGTTTCCATATAGTAGGCAAGATTCATATTTTTATTTTATTTTAGGTGAGATAAAATCCCTCTTAGCATTGCATGCTTAATGCCCCACTTTGTTTTAAAGACATAAATGTTGCATTTTTCTACAATGCTTTCAACATTACTTAGGAGTGTGATAACTCCCACTTTTAGCATCAATGGTTTCCTACCTTCGCTACCAGCAATTTGAATTTACTAGCAAGAGAAATAATACATTGCAGCTGGAAACTGACCTAGTACTCTTTGTAGAGCAATCAAACAATAGGCACTTACTGATAAACAGCATTCTGTTCCTCCTGCTGCAATGCAATAAACCTTCAGTTATTAACTAGTTAACTTTCTTTGCAATGGCTTCTACTGATGGGAATGGCCATGGCTTAGTGGCAAGGCACAGACTTTACATGCAAAGGATCCAAAATTCAATCCCTGGCATTCCCAGATAGGGCTGGGAAATACTCCTGTTTGCAACCCTAGATATCTCTGCAAGTCAGGGCTCATTCACAATGAACTTTTGTCCTGTGCTGTCTAGGCACAGGTCCACATTTTAAAGCTCCATGTTTGAGTGGTTTTGGGGTCCCCCACACTGCTTTCTCCAGGAAAAGCCAGTCTTTACAGCAAACAGCAATTCAGGATTTCTGAAGATTGCATTTGCTCCTATTCAGTGGTAGAGAGTGGGTTTTTTGCAGGGAAAGTGGGGTGTGTTTGTGTTTGTGTTGGGAAAAGGAGCTTTGCCTAGAAATGCAGAGCAAAGGTGTGGCGATCACACAGGGCCCCCGGACGTTTCACGGTCTATTGACCCTGTGCCACCACTGCGGTTGCTTTCTTCGCTGCCCACTTCTCACTGGGACACACAGAGTCCAGACAGTTGTTAACATAAAGAAATAATCAAGTTTATTTTTAAGTGCAAGAATAAGCGTATGGTTTCGGTTTATTTTTCTCTTGTCAGTTTCTTAAAACTTAGTTCCTACAACTTCAAACTGAATTAATCCCATCTATCTATCTAACTCCCTAACAATTCCTCTCACTCTCTCACAATACAGCTCAACCAACCCGCTGCGTATTCCACCCTCTTTCTTCTTCAGCACCCAAGCCTCAACTCCCCACTGACAAACCCCAACTCCCAAACCTCAACTGTCTTTTCAAAACCTCCCACTCTATCTTTTACTCCCCCCTTGCATTCTCACTGACCAATCACATCACACCCATTTTAACCCTTTCCTTGACACATCCTAGGGGCAAACGCCACAAAAGGTAAGTGTGGATGAGACCTCTGTGTATGCAAGAACATAGGAAGAGTTTGCTGGATCAGGCCAATAGCCCATCTAGTTCAGCATCCTGTGGCCTACCAGATTTTGTGGGAAACCATCAAGCAGCACTTGAGCACAAGAGCACTATTCCCTCCTGTGGTTTCCTGTTAAGTCCGCTCACCTTCAATGGTAGACGGTGTTGCGGCCAGGCCACAGCTGCGCCCGTGATCCAGCAAATGTCTGGGTCGGATGGCCTGCCTGCTGGTGATTGGCCAATACTGGAAAGTTTAAATTGTGGCCTGTCTGGTCTCTCCTCCCCAGCCTTTTTCATTAACAGTGGTACCTCTGGTTACAAACTTAATTCATTCCAGAGGTTTGTTCTTAACCTGAAACCGTTCTTAACCTGAGGTACTGTTGAGACATTGAGTTTGTGCAGTTTTTGGAGTAGACAATTAGTGGGTTGACAAGAAGCCAAGTTAAACAGAATACGTGAGAAATTCTGCTTGGAGACAGGGAAGCCTAGCAACAGGTGGTGATTGGCTAAGTTCTTCCTTATAAGCAGTATGACCCAGCAGTTTTGTTGTTGGAGTGTTGAGTTCGGAGTAAGAGTGTGAATCTCGTCTGTGTATATAGTAACTTGTACAAAGCTGTACTCTGCCGTATATAATAAAGCTAACTAAAATCAAGTTACTCATCAGCAAGTTTTGTTCCTGTTAATCATCCTGGAATTCGCTGATTTGGCAGCTGCTAGCAGGAGTTATGGTTGAGATCCATCAACAGGTAATACTTTAGCTAATAGGGTCTCCTGCTGCCGCCACGCTGCCGCTGTGCGATTTCTGTTCTCATCCTGAGGCAAAGTTCTTAACCCGAGGTACTACTTCCGGGTTAGCGGAGTCTGTAACCCAAAGTGTTTGTAACCCGAGGAGTTTGTAACTCGAGGTACCACTGTATAACCAATAAAGTTGTGGCTTATTTGAACCCATACATCTATATGCTGTTGTCTTGTCTGGTTATTTCACTCCCTAGGGAATTGTGTGGTTATGGAGTCTTGGTGCGCAACTGGTATTCAGACACATTTGTGCCACCAGCTGCAGAGGCAGAGCATAGGATCATGGCCAGTAGCCATCGATAGCCCTCTCTTCCACAAACTTATCTAATGCTCTTTTAAAGCCATCTAAGTTGGTGACCATTGCTGCCTCCTATGGGAGCAAGTTCCACAGTTATCTATGCACTACGTTAAAAAGTACTTATGTATCCTGAACAACATTGAGACAACATTGAGCTAGATGGACCAACAATCTGACTTGGTATGAATTAGCTTCATATCTTTTAGACTTTGACGTATGAACGTAATTCGGCTGACCCACTTATTTCTACAGCATCTCATGTACTCTTCTTTTGTCTGTGCTTTCTTATTATGCACAAATAGAGCAATCCATATGTATGAGCAAGCCTGGCAGAGCTAAAAAATAAAATAAAAAGTCTAATTAAAAAGCTTGCCTTATTTTTATTGATGAAGTGTTCTTCGCATCAGGCATAATAGTCAGATAATGGATCATCACTCAGGATGAGGGATTGATAAATCAGGAGATGGATATATTCACTTGCAGACTAGAGATGATGGTTTGAAACTTATGAAAGAAAAAAGGGGGAAGCATGTAGGAACTACAGATTATAAATGGGAGTTGGAATAAATATTCCAAGTAAGGCTTCATTTTTATACAAACTAGGATGATTGCATGAAGTAATTCTCATGCACTGAAGAGCATTTAAGTCCTCATTTATTGTGAGTGATATTTAAATAACAGCTAGAGATGTATGACTCCACACATCTTTGAGACATTTTACTAATCTTATTGCAACCACTTTAACTTCCCTCCAAAGTCTTACACATTTTATTTTGTCTAAACAGGATTTTTAAACATGCCTCAGATTTCACTTTAGACAAAAATCAATAGTATATTTGATTAGCACAAACATGAATTTCATGGCTGTTACAACTGCCTGGAATCTTTTATATATACTACTAGTGCATTCATCTTCTTAGTGTGGATCCTTGTGGAATCCAAGGTGCCATCCATGCACAAGAGGGAGGCACGAGCAGGCACCCCAAGCTTTGTAGAAGCACAAAAATAGTAAAAACAACCTAGTAACCCTAAAGTGGACAGTGGACACACACACACCTCACAAAAACCAAACTCAATGAAGACTGAGCTTTAAGATTCCTGCTCCATGATTGCAGTCATGAGATTGTTGTCTATCACATGACGGTGTATGTTTTCATTCCAGTGGGAAGTGACGGAGACAGGATGTTTGTATTACTGTGTTCCGTGAAGAGGGACTATTGTTCTTTCTCTTTGCTGCCTGATGAGAGAAAGAGGAAGGAGCTAAGTAAGAGTGCTCCGAGTGTTTTATATGTAAATAAAAGTAGATTAGCCAAATACTGAGCTACTGTTATGCGGACTGCGAAAACTCTGCAGATCCCTAAGTGTGCTGATGTCTCCAAGGCATCAGTCTCTGTGATGTTCAGGCAGAAGAAAGCTTTTGAAGCTCCTGAATGATCAACCAGGAGGTAGAGAACATGCCAGTCGGGCATGTGTCTCTACTAGGGTCCTAATCGAGAGTAGGATTCCCTGGTCCTGAATGGGGTAACTGTGCCCCTGAAGGACCAGGTGCGCAGCCTGGGAGTCATTTTGGACTCACAGCTGTCCATGGAGGCACAGGTTAAATCCGTGTCCAGGGCAGCTGTGTACCAGCTCCATCTGGTACGTAGGCTGAGACCCTACCTGCCCACGGACTGCCTTGCCAGAGTGGTGCATGCTCTGGTTATCTCCCGCTTGGACTACTGCAATGCGCTCTACGTGGGGCTACCTTTGAAGGTGACCCGGAAACTACAACTAATCCAGAATGCAGCGGCCAGACTGGTGACTGGGAGCAGCCGCCGAGACCATATAACACCGGTCTTGAAAGACCTACATTGGCTCCCAGTACGTTTCCGAGCACAATTCAAAGTGTTGGTGCTGACCTTTAAAGCCCTAAACGGCCTCGGTCCAGTATACCTGAAGGAGCGTCTCCACCCCCATCGCTCTACCCGGACACTGAGGTCCAGCACCGAGAGCCTTCTGGCGGTTCCCTCACTGCGAGAAGCCAAGTTACAGGGAACCAGGCAGAGGGCCTTCTCGGTAGTGGCGCCCTCCCTGTGGAACGCCCTCCCACCAGATGTCAAAGAGAACAACAACTACCAGACTTTTAGAAGACATCTGAAGGCAGCCCTGTTTAGGGAAGCTTTTAATGTTTGATGTATCACAGTATTTTAATATTCTTTTGGAAGCCGCCCAGAGTGGCTAGGGAAACCCAGCCAGATGGGCGGGGTATAAATAATAAATTATTATTATTATTATTATTATTATTATTATTATTATTATAGGATGGCTCATTGGGCAAGGGTATGCTGGATGTCTGTTGGAGGAGGAGAACAGAAAACTAGGTAGGAGGTTGATTGAAATGGGAGGACCTGACAATTGCAGTTCTCACAGTTTCTCACTTTCCCAATCTGTGGAAGGAATTAAATGTAGTGCTGTGATGTTTGCTCCATTAGTGCAAGATTGTCAGCTTGTGAGATGGAAAGACCTTCCCTCCCTTCCACCGTTTGCTGTACTGAGCATTCTCACAACTTCCTCCCCCCACTAGAGCTAATTACAAGGAGCACAGTGCAGGGAGGAGAGGGGGAAGTCCCATTACACTTGTGGGAAGTCTTTGCACAGGCTTTCGCTAGCAACACAAGTTAGCTGCACTCTCAAATTCAGCCTTCCACATTTCTGCAGCCATTTGTGATTTATTTTTTTAAAAAAAGCTCCTCGTGAAAATTCTTAAGAATTTTAGTGCAAATTTCCCTCAATAAGGACATTTTTACTTGCACTTTTGATTATTTTTTGCAACGTTGTATGTTATTCTCAGTAATTTGTTAATTTTTATGCACACTTTGCCCTAATATATGCATTTCTGCAAACATGCATTACTTACAAAACTAATTTAATTGCTGAAAGATAGCTGTGATTTGGTTCACATACTGTTTTGGGAAAATGCCAATATGATAGCTTTGGCTTTACATGTGTATTGAATCAAATTTCTACCCCATCCCTAATCCTGGAAGAGATACAGCTGGCTGGAACTCTGAAGAGGAGCATTCCACACAGCAACATTTTGTTGTCAGTCCCACTACTTACAATTCTAATTCTCAGACTAGTGCATGATCTTACTTTGAAGTGATTCCATATATAGTTTACACAGCGTATTTGCATAGTTCAACCAAATGGGAACTCTAGAGCTACAAATATTATTTATTTGTCTGTCACATTTATACCCCACTTTTCTTCCCAAGGAGCTCAAGTTTCCACATATGGTTCTCCCCCTACTCAATTAATCCACACAACAGCCCTGTGGGGCAGGTTAAGCTGAGAGGCAACATCAACCAGTGAGCTTCATGGCTGAGTAGGGACTTAAACCCTGGTTCCCCACATCCGAGTCTGACACTGTAACCACTAAACCACCAGACTTCCTCGAAAGGGTGCTAAAAATTGTAGCTCTGTGAGAGGTAAGCTACAATTCCTTGGCTTGTTGGGGGGAAGTCATGAGCTTTCAATGTGTGGTGTGTATGCAATCTAGGAATCTGCATTGGTGTGAAGAAGAAAACTAGGTAGACTTTGCAAACAAAATTGAAATGGCAAAAGTTGAAGGTTGCTCCCCCACCTCTCGACAAAGGTACATAAATGGAGAAATACACACAATTTTCATGACCTCAAAGCAGAAGGGGCTTTGGAAGAACTTTTGGTAGTTGCAGATAGGACAATCTTTACCAAGTCTAATTTTCAATGCCACCTTTATCCCATATTTTGTGTATTCTCCTATTTCCCACCAATGTTTTATGTCTTTCTCCTTCCTCCTTAATTCTAATTTCAGTTACAAACAATGGAAAGGGGAGAAATCAAGAACTCATACTAAGTAACCAGAATATGAAGAAGTTGCAACGAAATCCTATAATTTTTTACTTAGGAGTAAACCCAGTAGAGTTCACTTGCCTTCACAGCATTGCAGTTTAAGTCTATGTATACTTACTAAATCCTTGCCAATTCTCCTGATTTTTATAGCTTGTTAGAACTGCAAGATATGAGTGGGTTTCTGGTTTCAGGATTGCACACTTTTACTGCAGAATTTATGTCTCCACCTATATAAAATACTTCTCTTTTTATCTCCTGGAAACTAGTTTCCATTTCTTCCCATGCCCCACAGTTCATCCATACTGACAGAAAGTAACAACATGCTGTTCAGTCGGAATATATATCAAAATGAGTGAAGTGGAGAACATATTCAAATAATTGAAGAGAGGTATTTGGAAGTGGCCCAGAATGTGCACACCTCACTGCCAATTGTGCAGCACCCCTCTTGAATGAGACTGTGAACTAGGAGCTCATTTGCCAGCCATCATCTCTGCAGAGAACACAGGCCATCTTTGCATAAGAAAGAGACTTCATTACAGCCTGGCAGCATTTAGTTCTCATGGAACAGCAATGGCAGCAGACTGCAACTGGCAAGGGACCTAAGTGACTCAGTCTTAGAAACACATGACAGCCCTTGTCACAGAGAGGAAGGAAACGTCCCTGGTTTTTCAAGACAGAAAAGGAAACTTGGATTTAGCTTCTGTCTGTAACAGGATCTTTTTTTGTCAATGATCTTTGCATTATGAAAGATTCTGACATTCTCCAAATACTGAAATTACACACTGAGCAGTGCCTTTGGGCAGCATGAATCCAAACTCCTCAGCCTCCTCTCAGCCTCTCCTAAAACAACCAGTCAAAGGAAACACACACACACACACACACACACACACACACACACAATACTTGTCTTCCATTATGGAGTTCTACTGTTATAAGGAGTTTCCCATTCTGACCCTGGACAGATCCAGATCTATCAGATTCAGCAAAGGTCTTGCATCACGTGTTTTTGGATGGGCCCTGGTAAAATCAAGTCAGCAGTTGTCATCAGTCAAACTGGCACACGTCCCATAATTCTCCTACTAGCTGTCATGCTACCAGGCCACGTTTAAGGTCATTGACATATAATGCTCTGAACTCCTTGGAACCAGGTTACCTCCAGCAACACCTTGGGAGAGCCATTCGTACTACTGCTGTATGCTTGTCATATGTCTACTGAGATGAGGGCCCACCAAGCGTGGCACTGCCTGTTCTTTGGAAGGCACTCCTAATGAACATCAGGCAAACACATACAATATTGGCATTGAGGCACCATCTTCCTCTGTCCTCTGTTCACCCAAGCTTTCACTGATTAGTGATCCAGCTAAGTTGATATATTAAGCTCATTTAATGATTTGTGATGCATTTTGCTCTTCTTTTATGAATGCAGTTTTATCTTTGACTTTATGCTGTTGATCACTACGTCTTTTTCTTAATGTTAGTGGTATAGGGGTTTTTTGTTTTGTTTTTTAAAAATATAAAGTTTGGGCCTCTCAATCCTATGATTGTGCTAAAGTTGCAACTGCATCAGTGTTTGGTGAATTAAAACTCTGTGCCTGTAACCTTGGGCAGAACTAGACAGCATTCCTTCTGACTTCAGCAATTCTTTGAATTATGACTAGCAGTGCTGTGTGGCAGCTTCTGTGGGTCTGGACAGGAAGCACCAGAGGCAGAATACCAGGAAGACAGATTGGTGCCATCATCAGGACAAGATCACATGTTCTCCCTTTGCACAGTGCTGAAGCAGGCCCTAACTGCCTTTGGTTGGCACCCTATAGGTAAAGGGTAAATGGACCCCTGACCATTAGGTCCAGTCATGACCGACTCTGGGGTTGCAGCGCTCATCTCGCTTTATTGGCCAAGGGAGCCGGTGTAAAGCTTCTGGGTCATGTGGCCAGCATGACTAAGCCGCTGCTGGCGAACCAGAGCAGCGTACAGAAACGCCGTTTACCTTCCCGCCGCAGTAGTACCTATTTATCTACTTGCACTTTGTCGTGCTTTCGAACTGCTAGGTTGGCAGGAGCAGGGACCGAGCAATGGGAGCTCACTCCGTCGCGGGGATTCGAACCACGACCTTCTGATTGTCAAGTCCTAGGCTCTGTGGTTTAACCCACAGCGCCACCCGCGTCCCTGGCACCCTATAGCTTCAGGCTATTAGCTCTAACTCACACCACTTCTGCACAACCTGTACAACTTGATGCATATCTGTTGTACTGGAAAATAGCAGAATCAGAGAAGTAATGTTTGCATATACGAGTAGGGGAAAGAGAGAGAAGCCCCGCTTGGTTTTAGGAAAAATTTGGTATGCCCAAGGATCAAATATTGTCCAGATTAAGCCATTTTTTGAGACTGGAATGCTTACGCCAGATGCCATTAGCAAGCTGTCAGTGCTACATTAGTCCCTTTATTTAATTGTACAGTGCCAGCTCTGATACTAGGGGAGCTAGGGAAGGATCCAGCCAACAAAGTGAAGAAAACAAAAACAAACCAATGGATGAATTCTCCCTGCTTAGCATGTCATTTGAGGTGTCAAGCTGGAAGTCACATCTAAACATGGTTAGATGTGAAAAAAGTTGGGATAAATAGGATGTTTGAGTGCCAAGTGCACCCTGTTTAAGGCAAGAGCCATAGCCTAGCAGGACAACACACATTCTGCAAGCAAAACAATTGACCAAGCCTTGATCTGTGGCATCTCTAGTGTGAGAGGGGAAAAGCTTAGGTATGAAAGCCTGGAGAGCTCATGGTTTGAACTGGTATGAGGCAACTTCCAATGTTTATGTTCTTATGGCAATGTCTAAATGAAACCTTACACATACCTTCCACCAGAAAAAGGACCATCTGTCCTCAGGTTGGGATTAAAATAGCTAATGGTCAGTGCTTGTGTACTCAGACACCGCAGCTAGGTTTAATATAAGGACTATAAGTATAACCTTCTCAACCAAAACATGTCTTGATTCCATGATCACTCTATTAGTCCTGACCACTCTATTATTCCTGCGTTTCCCCACAGACCATGCTGTAATGACATTTTCTTCCATTCATATATCTAATCATTAGACGGACTGAAATCCAAGGAGGCAACTGTCTGGCTGGGTATCAATCTTTCATCCTTTCCTTGCTAAATCTATTTTTTGCGCACTGTAAATCTGCAACCCTCAACTCTAAAGCAAGCATTGGAAATCGTGATAAAGACATAAAATGGCATAAGTATTCCATAGACATGTCCATGCGTTATGAGGAGTAATTTTAAAACATCAATAAAGTTTGAACCGCATGCTGAATTTTCAAATTCATCATGGTCAGATGAGCTCCGCTTTCATCTTTCTCTGCTTCTTCACTCAATCCTTCAAATTATGACTGCAGACGATTAAAAATAGAAGAGGCACACACTGAGTGGTGCTTCCTATTTCATATATATATATATATATATATATATATATATATATATATAAAAATGTGGAAAGGAATCTTTTCAAACCAAGTAACATGCAGAAAAGGCACACTAAAAAGCAATTATAATTCGGATGGAGCTTGACTGCTTTCCATAGGGCTGAGAGAGGCTGTTGAATTTGCAGACTGAGTGCGGATTAGCAGAGATGAAGGCAGTAGTAAGTGCCCATGTACCATTGCATTTAAAATGTAATGTCATTTCATGGGATGATAAGTAATCATTTCATGTCTCAGTAACCTCAAACAAAAAATTGCACTTCTTAAGGGAAAAATCCATTTTCCCCTCTGAAAAAAAGGAGGCTGTAGTATGCAAGTGAATACTTTAGATAAGGAGACAGGCTGGAAGTTAAGGTTTCCATTGTTAAGCAAGGGTAACATTGCTTTGATGTTGGATGGATACGCACACACACACACACACACACTGCTTTTTTCTGGGGGTACGCAGGGGTACGCATACCCTTAAACATTTTGTGAATCTTTGTACTTTTGCCCATTTACTATATTTATTTTTCCCAATTTGAACTATAAAATGGTGATTTTCTGGAGTCAAAATGAGAGTACCCCTTAACATTTTTAAAGAAAAAAGCACTGTGTGTGTGTGTGTGTGTGTGAATATTGCCTGGAGGTTGCTTCCCCGGGGCAGTGCTCTTTTTATCTGCCATGGTGTCACTTTTTAGAAGCTGCTGTGGAAGTCTGTTATTATAGCAGACTAATTTGTGTTGGCTTGGTGTGATCTTGCCTATTGACACATCTCCCTTTAGATTACATTTTAAACACTTGCAAATATATTCCTTTAGGGTTGCCAGTGCTTGTCAACAATGTAATGGCAGCAAGCTCCTAACAGTATTGATTACTTTAACACAGAATCCAATGACCTGTAACAGCACCCAATAGGGCTTTGGATCTTGTCACGGAAGCACAAGATTTCAATTGCAGTGGAGCTCTTGTTTTCCTCTGTAGGTGATAAGGAGAAAGACATGTGGTATTATTCTTAGCTTCTAGGCTTTGCAGCTAGGGCATGTAACTGACACAACCTGGAGGGTTGTGAGGCTGTGGGATGTGAATACTTCCTACAAGAGCTGTACTGAAATCTGCCTTTCAATTTCCCATTTGTGAAAGACCCTTTTCTTTTCCCTTCTAGTTTGAGGGTTACCTAGTCATTGTGAGGTGGTTGAAGATGGTGTGTTTGCCTTTTCTATTTAACATTCATATCCCCCACTGTACAGCCTCTCTGCTGCTTCTCTGGGGAGAGCATTCCACAAGAGGGGAGCCATAGCAAAGTTGCCACTCTCTGGATATCTCATGGAGGAGGAACACAAAGGAGGGCCTTAGATGACTAATGCAAGGTCTGGATTGGTTCATATGGATAGAGGAGGTCTCTAAGGCCTGAGCCATTTAAGGCTTTATAGGTCAAAACCAGCACTTTGACTTTGGCATGGAAACTAATTGGCAGCCAGTGTAGTCAGGCCAGTTTAGTATAACATGCTCAAACCATCTTGCTCTTGTGAGCAACATGACTGCTGAATTCTGATCAGCTGAAGTTTCCAAACCATCTTCCAAGGCAACATAGAATATTTTGCAGTAATCTATCCTAGAGCTTGCTAGAGCATAGACAACAGAAGTTAGGCTATCCCTGTCTAGAAAGGAGCACAGCTGGGCCACCAGCCAAAGCTGATGGAAGGCACTCTGGGCCACTGAGGCCACCTGAGGCTCAAACCACACCAAAGAACCCAGAAGGACCCCCAAGTCTGCTCCTTCAGAGGGTGTGTAATGTAACCCCATCAAGAGCAGGCCGTCTTCCATCCATCCAGTCTAGAGAACCACCCACTAGCAGTGCCTCAGCCTTATCTGGATTAAGCTTCAGTTTGTTGGCTCTTGTTCAGCCCATCACTGAGGCAAGACAACAGTCTGCCACACCTGCAGATATAAAGAAATAAAGCTGTGTGTCATCAGCATTATTGCTGACAACATACTCAAAAACTCCTGATGACTTAGCTGTAGTATCTTTTTCAAAAGATACACACTTTATGCATGTTATTTGATTGGCTAGAGAACTGTACCATACATGTCATAGGAGAGATTATGTACTTACTCTTAACTTGCTGATCACAGCCTGATCAACCTTATGACAAAATACCCCCCCCCCCCACACACAATGTTAGGTTGTTCAACAGCAAGTGCTAAGCAAATACTGTGAAGAACATGTGCAAACAATTGCTCACAGCAACCTCTGGGCTTTCCTCATCCATATTCATACTGTTCATACTACAGGAAGCAGGAAAATTGACCCCAAAGCAGGCGATAAGTAAAAAAGTGATCAGCAGTAAGTACAATCTCTTTATGCTAGGGCAAAGTAAATTGAGATAACACATTAGATAGTCTGCATACCACAAACCACTTATTTTATTCTGGGTTCAATTTCACTGAAATGCCATTTGCAATTTCATAGCCGTGTTCTAGAGAAACCCTGAAGAAAGGGAATTCTCACTAATCCATAATTATTGAAAATATATTGGTCATCTGAATGTCTGGCATGTCTGTAGACAGGCACACGATGAATTATCACAGTTCATTGACTTTTATTATCTCTTACATTTCCTCCAAATTGAACAAGAACCTGGAATATGTTAGTGGCCTTTTATGTGGAGACTATCACTAAAGCTATGTTTTCAGGACATATTCATGGAATGGTTTTTTCCTGTCACAAGGTAGTACACTCACTGCAGGTTCATATAACTGAATAAAACACCGAGATGCTAAGCTTGACATCAAATTCCACCTAAAATTTGGATTTGGGACAAGATAGGCACCCTGTTCCTAACTGGGAAATTCCACACGTAAGGCAGGCACTTGGGGACACTATTCCATCCATCATACTTTGTCATCCTCTATGAGTTGAATGGCAATTGTCTGAAGCAGGAAGCATCCTATACGCTTGCAGGTTCCTTGCATGATATATGGTATATCAGTGTACATAAGATGATGCAGACTCCTTGCTTCAGATAGGACCTATCTGCACTATACATTTAAAACTGCATCATACCACATCATACAACTGTCATGGCTTCCCCCAAAGGATCCTGGGAGCTGTAGTTTGCAAAGGGCACGGAGAGTTATTAGGGCACCCCAATTCCCCTCACAAAGCTACATTTCCCAGAAATCCCAGGGAAGAGGGATTGACTTTTGAACCACTTTGGGAACTTTGGAGTGTTTGCGTGCACGCGCACACACAAACATGCAAGAAAATCATAATCGCCATCTTTCAGTGTTATAGAAAATGATATTTGTTCAGTATAATGTGGGAGCTGATGTCATTTCCAACCACAGGAGCTAAATTTAGAATAACTTGGGGACTAATTTGATTAATTTATTTTGAGAGATGACAAACCGACAGCTTAGCCTTCCTTCCTAATTGCTTGTCAACATATTGTATAGACAGATTTCTCCCCCTCCCTCCACAGTGAGTTACTAAATCAAATGTCACATACATAATTATAATGCTATATATTTATCAGTGCATATTAAGTTAAAATAACAAAGAACAGAATTCAGTGTTAGCATCTACTCAACATGGGAGGCATATAATTTTGTTTAATCTCAAACCCCTTTGAACTTGTTTTCTCGTGTTCCCCAAGGTTTATCCATTAGCCCGTGTCCCATTTTAAAACATGACCCCATACAGGACTCCTTTCCTCAGTTAAACAATTAACAAAGCCTGGTGTGAGTCATTAATCTTTTGGTTCATGCACTCCCAAATCTCTGGAGATGCACCTAGAGCTGGTATTTATTTTGAGCTCTTTGAAATGTGAATCATTCCTGCAAACTCCTGAAGCCTTGAGACTCAAAATCTAATTACCTGCAAATGTTTGCACGAATAAGTATACTATTCAAACATATTCCCTGGCTTGGCAAAGCCTTTTAAAGATCAAAGAGCCCACACTTGCCTTGAGGCTTGTCACAGAAAATGCATATTAACTTTTAATAGAGTCACGTGGTTGAAAGCCATGCACAACATTCTGAAGGATAAAGTGACACCCCTTTATGGTGAAGAGAGTCGCTATCTGCGATGGCCCTGTTGATCAAAGGAACCTAGAAAAGGTTCTAATGAGATCCATTGCCAGAACTCTGTGGTGTTTGGCAAACAGGAAAAAGAAAACTAACATCTGCCTGGGGTAGCATGCTACAGATCTCCCAGCCTCCTGTCCTGCCAAGGAGAACAGTCCCTCATGTAAGCTAACTTTCTTCTTCTTCTTCTTCTGTGCAATGTACATTGCATATGGAGAGATTGATGAATATCTGTTGGTTGGGACATAAGGGTCAGCCACTGGTGTGCCTAGACAGATCACTCCACAATGGAACAACTAAAAAGGAAACCATGTGCGCTTGGAGAAAACTGACCACCTGAACCCATTCCATTCTGGGTTCAGAGGAGGTTTGGGCAGCGAATTGCTCTTGGCTGCTGTGATGGATGGCCTTCATCAAGAGAAGGCCATAGGAGTATGGCCTATTAATACTTCATACTTCCCATGCCTTCAACCATGATATCTGGCTATAGGTTGAGAGTGGAAGGCACTGTCTTATGCTGGGTTCACTCTTACCTCATGGACTGTTTTCAGAAATTAACACTGGGCTATAGGTTGAGAGGGTATAGGCTATAGGGACGCGGGTGGCGCTGTGGGTTAAAGCCTCAGCACCTAGGGCTTGCCAATCGAAAGGTCGGTGGTTCGAATCCCTGCGGCGGGGTGCGCTCCCGTTGTTCGGTCCCAGCGTCTGCCAACCTAGCAGTTCGAAAGCACTCTCGGGTGCAAGTAGATAAATAGGGACCGCTTACTAGCGGGAAGGTAAACGGTGTTTCCGTGTGCGGCTCTGGCTTGCCAGAGCAGCGTTGTCACGCTGGCCACGTGACCTGGAAGTGTCTGCGGACAGCGCTGGCCCCCGGCCTCTTTGAGTGAGATGGGCGCACAACCGTAGTCTGTCAAGACTGGCCCGTATGGGCAGGGGTACCTTTACCTTTATAGGTTGAGAGTGGAAGGCACTGTGTTATGCTGGGTTCACTCTTACCTCATGGACTGTTTTCAGAAATTGACACTGGGGGTCTACACCTCAGCCCCAGAGTATTTATGTTGTAAGGTGATTAAAAGGTACCTCTTGTCCTGGTGCTATTGAACATCTATATGAAGCCACTGGAAGTAGTCATTAAGCAATTTAAAGTGAGGTGTGCCAATGACACCCAACTCTATATTCTCTGTGGAGAACATGGACTAGTGCTTGGACATGGTGGTGGACTGGACAAGGGCCAATAATCCTAACAAGTTGGGGACCCTGTGAGCAGGAGGTTAGCTATTCCAAAAAAGACACACTCCCTCTGAAAGACCAGGTGCATAATCTAGGAGTGCTCCTGGATCCATTATTGTCACTGAGGGCACAGGTGGCCCCCATGTTTAGGAGTGTGTTGATTAGCTTTGGCCGGTTCACCAGCTGTGACTGTTCTTGTGCAGTGATAGCTTGGCTACAGTAACCCATGCACCGGGAATCTCAAAATTGGATCACAAGTAATATAATCTATGTGAGGCTGCCCTTGAACATTGTCGCAAAGCTGCAGCTGGTGCAAGATATGATGGGAAGCTCCCTGCATGGCACAGTCTACTGGAAACATGGCATTTATGCTGAAAGCATTGCACTGTTGCCAATTTGCTCTTGAGGAAATTCAAGGTGTTTATGTACTATAGGAGCCAGATACTTGAAGGTGCATCTCTCTCATATAGAGGATACCTTCTGGTCCTCTGATTCTGCGAGCTTCTTCTGGAATGTCAAATGGGGGCTGAAATGACAATGTAGAGCTGTTTTCCCCAAGCTTGAGCCCATAGGTGCTTTTGGATAACATCCCTCATCTTGCCCAGGCAGCATGTTCAATGGGAATGGGAATTGTGGTCCAGCCACATCTAGGGACACAAGGCTGAGAATCACTTCAAAAACAGAAATCAAAACAAAAACAACCCAATAACCCACCCACTCCCACAATGTTTAAAATGGCTGATTGACATCCAATGCCCTAAGGCCTGGTTAAAGAGGCCTGCTTAAAGAGGAACATTTTTGCCTGGCACCTCATGGTATATAATGAATGCACCAGGAGAGCGTTCCACAAAGGGGGGGGGGCAATAGTAGAAAAGGCCTGTTCTTGTGTTGCCAACCTCCAGACCTCTAGTGGAAGAGGCATATGAAGAAGGGCCTCAGAAGATGATCTCAGGGTCCAGGTAGGTCAATATGGAAAGAAGCCCTCCTTGAGGTATCGCAGTCCTGAGCCGTTTAAGGTTGGATCAATATAGGTTCTTGCTTGGAGCTATTAGAATTCATTCCTTTTTTAAAAAGTATGCATTTTTCAAGGAAAAAGCTTCAAAATCTTAAATCTGGGGGAATCCTGCTGATTCAGACTGCATGACCCATGAGTTTCCTGCCAACTCCATCACTCAAAGTGTTTGCCAGCAGTGCTACTTGACTTGTTCTTGCTATTTATACCACAAAGCCCCACCTCCAATCACATAGTGGTGCTGGTGGGTAAGTCTTTTGGGAACCTTCGAAGCTACTTTATGCCTGATCAGATGATTGGCCCATCTACCCTGACTGGCTGTCACTGGTGGAGGAACAGGAGGGTGGAGGGAGCGGACCGCCCCCGTCACCACTATTCCAGTAGGGTGTCATCGTGCCATCGTGCCCCATCCCCGGACACAGACCATGCACCTCCCTGTGCCCTGGGTGCCAGGACCCCAAGGAGGTGCCAGCCACGCCCCCGCCTGCTTTCTACCCCCAGTAGTGGAGAATGCAGCTTTGCCACTGCTGGCTGTGGACCTCCAGGATTTCAGACAAGCATTTCTCCCAGCACTGCCACGAGCCATGGATTGAAACAGAGACCTTCTGCATGCAATGCAGATGCTTCACCACAGACCTAGAGCCATTTCCCCTTTTGTGATACAAGCCACTGAAAAGGCATCAGCAGTGGAAAGGATTTAAAGGCTAGAAGGAGCAAACAAGGTGTTAAACCTGGAAAAAACTGGAACAGCTGCCTCCTGCAACCTGTAAAGGGACTTGGGGTTCATCAGTTCTGCATTTGAATGAGGCAGTATCCGCTACTTCCAGACTCCGGCTTAGGTATATTAGCATGAGGCTCAGGTTGATGAGGTCATTTACTGCCTAAGGCTCTCAACAATAATAAAGCCAGTTCCCAACTGTTCCCGCTGTTTGTCTTGCTTTCAGTGACTTGATTAAGTGTGTTCAGGGTCCAAACTCAGCAAGCCTCCTCCCTCTGCTGAGGGAGAAAGCATTTCATTTTTCAACCATCTGCTAACGACTCCGCAACTCTGAAAATCTGGAAGGCCTGGCGGAGATTAAATATTGAAAGTGTACTTTAAAAGAACCCTGCATCAACAGATTGGAGAAGGGATAAATAAATGGTTAGAACTGCATGGGCAAAATGGTGTTTTACTGCAAGTGCCCATCTAGCCCAGTCTTGTCTTCTTTGACTGACAGTAACCCTCCAGGGTCTGAGTCTCTCCCCAGATTTTTTTAACCAGAGATGTCAGGGATTGAAAGTGTGTGTGGGGGGGTTGTGTGCAAATCATTTTCTCTGCCACTCAACTTTGCTCCCTTCCAGATCAGATGCAGCAGTGTGCCACAAGATCCTGAGACGAAGCAAATGTAAAATTGGTGTGTGCGCACAGGGGGAGGTTGTCAGTCCTCTACTATAAACCTCAGAAAAAGTAATGTTTTGTAAAATCTTTGTTCATTTGTTCCATTGGTATTGTCTCTCCCATTGCCAATGACCCTACCTTGCCATCATTACTAGTACCAATAGTATTAATAGTTAAGGATGAAGGATTAATTCAATTTAACTTTGCATTTAATGGGAAAACTACCTAATTAAAACTTTCCAAAATAATATGTGAGCTGAAATGGACCCTTCATTTGAAATGTGCATTTCTATGAATTGTGCAAAGTAGCTCTCCAGCCCATCGTCTCCCAAGCCACCCTTGCTCCCACCATGCGATGGCATCAAGTCTATTTCAGTCCCAATCCAGTTCTAGGCTGGCTCAGCTATATATCTGCCTCTCCACTCTTATGCCACGGCTACCATGTGCCACAATTCTGAGAAATGTGATAGTTTTCCTGCTCCTCCTCTTGATAGTTAGGGGAACAGGGAGTTAGAGTTATTTTCTATGGCTACTAGTCTATGGGACATGTTACTGCAGCAAAATAAATGAGCATGAATGGATTTTCTTGAGGATTTGGGTGCAATGAATCTTCCAGCATCAATGTAGCTACAAATAGCAGATGAGGTGGCAGCCTAGTCGCACTCTCAGCTGCACCCCTTCAGACTTCATAGGACAGAGGTGCCACAAAATTGAGTGCTACTCCACAAACAGCAAAAAATTAAAAAAAAAAAAAAATGCCTTGCCTTGGCCTCCATGCTCTGGCTGCTGCTAGGTTAAGTTATTAATCTCAAATAAATGTTGCTTCTTTGTTGCATAGGCCAAAGGGTTACAGTTTCAGGAGTTGCAGCAAGATTCTGGGGAAGGAAACACTGTGAACAATGAACTTTTTAGCTACAACTGATGTGTTGAACTTTCCAGGAGGCCATATAGGACAGAACAGTGAAGACGGAAAAAGAACTAGTGTTATGATACTAGTTCCACGTGCACGTTCTATCAACTGACGGATGCTTTGACATATTTCCTTGCCCCTAAAAGTTCACTTCTTCAACAAACAAACAAACAAACAAACAAATCCAGGGTTTAGAAGACGTTCCCTATCCCATTGCTGTTGTTTAGTCATTTAGTCATGTCCGACTCTTCGTGACCCCATGGACCAGAGCACACCAGGCACTCCTGTCTTCCACTGCCTCCCAGAGTTTGGTCAAGCTCATGCTGGTAGCCTCGAGAACACTATCCAACCATCTTGTCCTCTGTCGTCCCCTTCTCCTTGTGCCCTCCATCTTTCCCAACATCAGGGTCTTTTCCAGGGAGTCTTCTCTTCTCATGAGGTGGCCAAAGTATTGGAATCTCAGCTTCAGGATCTGTCCTTCCAGTGAGCACTCAGGGCTGATTTCCTTAAGAATGGATAGGTTTGATCTTCTTGCAGTCCATGGGACTCTCCTCCAGCACCATAATTCAAAAGAATCAATTCTTCGGCGATCAGCCTTCTTTATGGTCCAGGCAGCGCAATGCCATACCTTTGTATTCAGGAGGTGTTCATCTAGTTTCTGCAGTCTAACTCATCAGAGATCTTTGAGGAATAATTCCTCCTAAGCACAGAAAGAGTCTACAACCCACCCTTACTTGGAAATAAGTGCCACTGAATTCATTTTAGCCTGCTTCCAAGTTAGTGAACACAGGCTGAAAATGACCTTCAGGTGCCTCCCCACTGTATGGTCCTGTAACATTGAAAAAGAGAATGTTAACAGAGGCACAAAAGACGTTCAGTACTTTCATCCGCAAGAGCTTTGCTATGCATATGCTATTGTCCCTCTTTTCTGTATTGCTGTAATCCAAGTATTATTGTAGTTTCTGCACATTTGCAGGATCAGCACTGACAATATCCATCTCCCCGAGGGCTATTCTGGGGAGAGGGGCGGGAATGGTCCTTGGTGAGCCATCTTTGCATGGGAAGCTGAACAAAGGTGTTATTAAAAGATATTACCCAGCTCTGGGAGAGCTTAGCTATGCAAATGAAGCGCTGTCCTAAAAAAGACAATGACAAGAAGAGGGGCCTTTCCTGAGGGATCCAGCGTTTAGATCTTTTGCAGAAAAAGGAAGCACTAATGGGTATGAATAAATTTTATTTCTCAGATGTAATCTGCATTCTCACAACCTTAACCCAGATCCTGGCTTCTAAAGGAGATGTATCTATTTCTTTGAAACATTTTTGCTTCCCCCAACAAAAAGGGCTCCCAGAGTGCCTTACATAGGATCAGAAGCAAACAGGACAGTGCCTGCCCACAGATTTACAATCTAAGGCTGTGTGCACCTGTGTATACCTTTAAAATACATTCACACTTTCTATAAAGCAAGCGTAAGATTCTTTAAAAAAAAATGGTGAAAGATGCATTCATTCAGGAGCAATCAGGAGGAGGTTCCATACGGATCACTGCAGGGGCAGAGTTGTAATAGGTGGGGTCAGAACCCTTGAAAGGCAATACCCCCCTCCCACTCTTCCTCCTCTTATGTCTCTCAGTGTCTCTCCCACCTTTGGGTAGTCATACCTGCATTAAAATCTCAAGTGTGAAAAGCACTGAGCATCCTTCCTTATCCTGTGTACGCTCTGTGTATATTTTGTCAACCACATAAACTGAGCCTCTTTCCATAGTCAAAAGTTCCTCAGAGAATTGAACAACAAAAACCAACAGGGCTTCCATGTTGAGACACAACACTGCAAGGGGCTCCTCAGGGAAGGAAGAGAGTGGTCTGCTCCTCTTGCAGGAGCTTCCTCACCTTCTGTGCTGGAAAGGAAGAGGCTTCTATTCTTCCCCCATTCTGCACAGAACTGCAGTGGGTTGGAGATTTGCAGCTCATGAGGTGGGCTGTTGAGGAGCTGGGGGGAAAGCTAAGCAGGAGACACCATGGGCTGGATGGGAATTATTATGGTCCAGACCTGGTCCAGTGGTTGGTGGTTCACCACCCCTGCTATAAAAAGGAACAATGTTTTTTCTAAAGTCCTGATATTTTCAGCATTTTCCCTGACAGGAAGAGAAAGGTCTATGCAAAAATCGTTCTAAATATTATGAAGCATCTCTGACTTGTATATGAAATTGCTAACACAAATCACTTGCTTATATGAAAAGCATAGTGTGAGAGAAGAGTGCTCATGGATGAGTAGGAAGGTTGGAAAGAAGGAATTTCCACATCCACAGAGTATCCCACATATGGTAGCTTCTGTGTACTATCCTCATAAGAACAGTTTGGGCTCAAGGAACCCAAATAAGCACCTCCTACCATACGTCCTTCCATTTGCCTTAACATCATGTACTTTCACTCTATGCCCCCACTATTAAAATCTTAGTGACCGAGCAGTAAATTATATAGGCTTTACTGGTGGTTACTGAGCTTTCTTCCAAGGTATGTACTTCAAGCCCCCTCCTCATCTTTATTCACAAAAGCATGTGTTGGATGTGAGGAAGATTATGAATGATCAACCGGTGGCCAAGATTTTAGCGTTTGCATTTTGGCTATTTCAATGTTTGCCTTATTGTCCTTTTGTTTTGGGGAGTCCTTGATGTAGTCTATGTGCGCTTTTGATGTTGCAATGCAGTAAAAGTATGTTCAGTATATGAATGACTGCATTTGACATTTTATCTAGGCTTATCTGGGGATTTAAAACTGAGATGCTTTGAAGGTCTAGCAGTGCATGCACTTTAAAATAAATAAGGAAACAGACAATGCGCACGAGGTATCGTTCACACAAACCAGAGTTCATGCATAACATATAGATCAGCTCCACTTTACTTCTCTCATGCAGTTGTGTCAGGAAAGAAGTTGACAACCCTAACAGAAATGAATCAACTGGCCTTCACCCTGTCAGCAAACAGAAAGCAAGCTTTCTGCAGAAAGCCATCATCTGGGCATACACAGTGACAAGCAACAAATAAGCTTTATTTTATTTACCAGCCGTGTGCAGATCATACTATTTCCACCAGTCCCCCCAACTGAAATTCACCTTGATTATTTACAAAGCAATGAAGGAAATGCGTAATAGAAGTTATGTTCTACTTCTCTAAAGAAAAGGACCGCCTTGTGGGCAAGATGTAAAAAAAGGAACAATTGCATTCCGACGCTTCAAGCACTATCGGCACTTGAGGAAACTGGAGATTGGAAAAATGATAATAATAATACTTAATGGTGAAAAGGCACCTGAAAAGTCAAACTGGGATAACAAAAGCAGAACTAAACACAAGCAGCTTCACTCTTGCCTAATAAGGGGTTTGCACAGAGGAGGAACTAAAGAAGGCTGTGCCACTTCCAAAGGATTGTAAACAATAGATGTGCTTCCTTCCAAACAGTTCTATGTAGGCATTGTAAAAGAGGATAAAAGATACACCACAGAGAAAGTTACAGCCTGAATGAAGGTAGATTCTGTTGCCACTGTTGTCCAACACTTGTGTTTTTCTTTCCAATTTTATTTAGCCAGTCAATAGTCTGATTATAAGCAACAGGATGAAATATTTCCTCAGTAGCTGGTTTTCACACTGTTATTTGGGGATAAGGAGAGCTGCTGAAGGGAAGAGAAATTAAATTTCATTAAAGTACATTTACTTACCTGATACAGAAGAATTGCCTCCACATGGAAGCTTTCTGCTGATTTATTTTTCTCTCTCATTCTACTTTTAATAGAATACAGGACAAGGCAGCAGTGTCCACGCCAGTGTGGTCTCTCACCCACACCAGTGAAGACTGAATTGAACCTACCTATTTAGTTCATACCCTTCCCTTTCTCCATGCTTTCCATGCTCTGCCTGTTACACTTTACTCAGCATACACACAGGGTGTGACATTTGTCATTTTCCAGTTCCAGGAAGTGTTTGAGGTACACTTGCTCATGAACTTGTTGCACAACATTCTTGTGCACCTCAAGGATCACCCCATATGAACTGACCTGGGCCCTGCAATCATCACCTGAGGCCCTCCTTCACATGCCTCCTCCATAAGAGGTCCAGAGGGTGCGTGGCAACACAAAAACAAGCCTTTTCTGCAGTGGGTCCCTACTTCTGGAATGCTCTTCCCAGGGAGGCTCGCATATAAGCTAAGCGAAAACATTCATCTTCTCCCAGGCCTTTGTTGAATTAACCAATCTTTGGCCTTCTAAACTCCAGATGCTCCAGAAGAAGGTGGCTCTTGAAAATGTAGCATGCAAGGGAGAAGTTGCCACCTACCAGATGAACCATAAACCCCAGATTCACAGCTTTCTTTTTTCTTTTTAAGTAAGTTTCCAGCATTTATAGAGCCTGCAATATGAGACAAAATGTATAAGCACCATTCTTCTCGTCTTGTATGTTAAACTAGCCTGCTTCCCACTTGCTTCCCAGTGTTTTACGTTGCCCCTTCGCATGGAATATCCCTGCAGAAATCCATGGGGTGTGTGGCTTCCCTGAGAAAATGGAATCCCAATGGGCAGAGCAAAACAAGTATTTGTATTGAAATATGCACTATGTACTTGCAGAAAGGTCTTTAGTGATGCTAACTGAAAGTGTGCTGAATATATGCTGAATATATGCATACTTATTTTTTCCTGAAGACAAATGACTGCTTGGACTCAGCTTGACCTGTATTTGTCTTTCACTATTCATCTCTGTGTGATACAGTCATGGTTCTGTATCCCATTTGTCAAACAATGGATGCTATTTTAGGTCCACACGACGCAAACTGCTGTTTGAACAGCAATAGGTAAAGCCATTCCAAAGGAATTTTCACTACTTTGCAGGGTATCTTATACCCACAACATTTGTTTTTTGTTGTTGGACAATCTGTCCATACAGAATGAGAACTGAAATCCATTTAGCTACCAGCTGTTTCCCTTTCCCTCAACAGACCACCCAGTGCTTTAAACTGGCAACGCTTGGAAATTAAATATGAAAAATAAATCTTCACCATCACCTGCCAACACCATCGCCAACATCCAACATCATAGAAAATTAGCATCCTTATTACATCCTTATTCTTATTCTATTAGTTAAAACTATTTCAATCCTGCCTTTCATGTAAACATCACAAGGCAGTTTACAATAAACAAAAAAGAAAAAAGAAAAAAGAAAATTAAAACCCACCCATGGAATTTACTTTAACCCACAGAATAAATAACTCTGAGCCAACTCTGAGCCAAACCCAACATAGTAAGTCATTATGGTCGACTGGTATCAATGTCCAGTTAAGATCTGCAAGAATAAAACAAGTTTTAGCAAATGATGAAATGCCACCAGTGTTGCCACCTGTCTTAATTCAGAGGGGATCTTTTTATGCAACATCTTGAACACAAGACACACAGCAAAACATTGTTCCTGAAGTGCAGTCAGTCACAGAGTTGGTGAAAGCATGCTACATAATAATAATAATAATAATAATAATAATAATAATAATAATAATTTATTATTTATACCCCGCCCATCTGGCTGGGTTTCCCCAGCCACTCTGGGCGGCTTCCAAAAGAATATTAAAATACTGTGATACATCAAACATTAAAAGCTCCCCTAAACAGGGCTGCCTTCAGATGTCTTCTAAAAGTCTGGTAGTTGTTGTTCTCTTTGACATCTGGTGGGAGGGCGTTCCACAGGGAGGGCGCCACTACCGAGAAGGCCCTCTGCCTGTTTCCCTGTAACTTGGCTTCTCGCAGTGAGGGAACCGCCAGAAGGCTCTCGGTGCTGGACCTCAGTGTCCGGGTAGAGCGATGGGGGTGGAGACACTCCTTCAGGTATACTGGACCGAGGCCGTTTAGGGCTTTAAAGGTCAGCACCAACACTTTGAATTGTGCTCGGAAACGTACTGGGAGCCAATGTAGGTCTTTCAAGACCGGTGTTATATGGTCTCGGTGGCTGCTCCCAGTCACCAGTCTGGCTGCTGCATTCTGGATTAGTTGTAGTTTCCGGGTCACTTTCAAAGGTAGCCCCACGTAGAGCGCATTGCAGTAGTCCAAGCGGGAGATAACCAGAGCATGCACCACTCTGGCGAGGCAGTCCGCGGGCAAATAGGGTCTCAGCCTACGTACCAGATGGAGCTGGTACACAGCTGCCCTGGACACGGATTTAACCTGTGCCTCCATGGACAGCTGTGAGTCCAAAATGACTCCCAGGCTGCGCACCTGGTCCTTCAGGGGCACAGTTACCCCATTCAGGACCAGGGAACCCTCCACACCTGCCCGCCTCCTGTCCCCCAGAAACAGTACTTCTGTCTTGTCAGGATTCAGTCTCAATCTGTTTGCCGCCATACATCCTCCAACCGCCTCCAGACACTCACACAGGACCGTCACCGCCTTCACTGGTTCTGATTTGAAAGAGAGGTAGAGCTGGGTATCATCCGCATACTGATGAACACCCAGCCCAAACCTCCTGATGATCTCTCCCAGCGGCTGCATATAGATGTTGAAAAGCATGGGGGAGAGGACAGAACCCTGAGGCACCCCACAAGTGAGAGCCCAGGGGTCTGAACACTCATCCCCCACCACCACTTTCTGAACACGGCCCAGGAGGAAGGAGCGGAACCACTGTATGACAGTACCCCCAGCTCCCAGCCCCGCAAGACAGTCCAGAAGGATGTTATGGTCGATGGTATCAAACGCCGCTGAGAGATCCAGCAGAACTAGGAAACAGCTCTCACCTTTGTCCCTAGCCCGCCGGAGATCATCAACCAGTGCGACCAAGGCAGTTTCAGTCCCGTGATGAGGCCTGAATCCCGACTGGAAGGGATCCAAAGAGGTAGTCCTATGCTTCAGAGAGGTAGAGAGGTATGTATTCTCTGAAGCATAGGAGGTAGTCCTATGCTTCAGAGAATACATGGCCAAGAAGCTTCATATGTTTTCATAATACAGAATCTAGACACATTGAAGAAGTGTTTCGGTTTAAAGCATTGTAAATTTAAACAGGGAAAACAGGTAGAGAAAAATGGGGGTCTGCAGTGCCATCTGGTGGCACAATGTTATATCACACAAACAATGCATATATATTGCTTTTTCTTTACCAGTCTAGCTTAGTCCTGGGTCACAGGGTGGAAACTCCCAAGTGTTCTCTTTCACACTTCATTCCTAGTTATTTCATCCAGGGATGAACAACACACCTTTAATGTTCTTCTGAACCCAGGCTTGGCCATTGTAAATTCTCTATCTTGACTCTTAGAACAAAGACTATACTGTAATATTCTCAGCTTCCTTTGAAATTCCTTATAATATGTTCTGCTGCAGCAAATATTCACATGCTTTGTTCATCTTCAGAGAAACCAAATGTGTGAAAACATCTGGGAACTGCTGCAAGATTCACCCATCATCACTATTATCACCCAAGATGGGAAAGCACATCTCAAAGGATATTTTTTTTAATCACAGTGCAATCCTATGCAAATCTTGTCAGAAATAAGTAAGTTTAGTAGAGCTTACTTCCATGTTACTGTGCATAGGCTACAGCTTTAGACTTTTTCATGAGACAGATGCAATGGAATTCAATAGCTACAACTACAAGAGCATCCAGCAGTCTTGTATTTGCCCTCCCAACTGTCCTCACTTACCCAATCCATAAAATGTGCGCAAAATGTATTGTGATAAGGCATCATAAGAGAAAATGCGGTGTGTTCCTCAGTCTTAGAGCTAGAGAAGGTTCCAGAACAAAAACAAAGAACTGAAAGTAGTGAAGGCACAGCATTCTAAAACCGGTGTGTGTGTGTGTGTGTGTGTGTGTGAGCCTAATGAATCTTTTGACAGAATTAATGACTGTAATGCTCAGAGTTTTTTCCTGCCTGTTCTTCTGTCTCTAGAGACTTGCATAGTTCCGATATAAATTTACATACTAGGATCTCATCCAAATCAAACCAGATGCTCTTGGATCTAACTCAGCAGGGTCTTAAAAATTGTCTGGATCTCTACGTTCCTTGTGTGGAGATGAAAGTTTAATTTAGCTATGATTGCATACTAGTTTCCACGTGACTTTGGTGCAAGATGTTTTATGGGAAGAATCGCAGTCCAGTGGGGAAGCTGATATATTTGTCCAAGGAAGTCATGCCACCTGCTTCATGAAATGCATACTTCACTCATCAACACTATCTTGTTGATCAACTCTTACAGGCATACTTGTGAACATCAGCCACTATTTGATGTATCCGGGGGCTCCCACCATTATTTATATATAACATAGGAACAGGCTGCTCTTTGGGCTGATGTTTGCAGCATATGCAATACATTTCAGACAACTTCAAAAGACACCATCACTTTCACACATGACTTAAATCAGGCCCTGTGCAAGACATGTGTTCTGCATTTAGGTAAGGATCTCATAAGAGCCCTGTGAGAGTTGGGTTTTGCTCATTGTTCAGAGGAAGACTATAGAACTCAATGAAACCAAGTCTCAGTGAAATGAAGTATGTTTTTAACATCATCCCCAAGTATATCAATTTCCTTCCAAACATATTGAAGAAAAACTCTTAAAATCTGAAATAGTGGATTTTTAAATAAATAAATAAATGTGAAAATCTATTTTCTGATAGGGAAGAAATTTAATAAGAAATGTCAACCAAGCCAACAGATAATTAATATTTCACCAACTATTCATATGCATGAATTGAATTAGGGTAATGTCTTCACTAATCTTTTACTAATTCAAATTGTGAGCTGAGTAATGTAGTAATTATTTGTGATGTAGTATTACATTGAGGTTACTGGGGCATCATTTTTTGACTCTTACACAGAGGTTCTTACAGTGGTTTATATTGGGTGACTCTTAGATCAAGAGGCATTAAAGAGAAACATCCAGATATAAAGAGAACATCAATATATATCCATGAAACAGACAGTAATTGCTCCCAAAACACGCAAGAATGTAGTATCAGGTAAAGATGTATTATTTACTCACTAGCTGTGTTTCTTTTCCTTTTCATGTTATTTTTTCATTGTCTGCACTGAAATGAAATGGATTCTATTTATATTTCTGAAATCACTTTCCCAGTAAACAGGACACTGTTAATAGTAACTGAACACCTTTTCTGACACATTTACACTTACAATTTCTTTGGTAGAGTATAGTAGGTAATAAGTAAACAAAAGTGATTGGGGTGGGGGGAAATCAAGGTGCCATTTAGAATGAAAGACCTGATTTGGGGGAGGGATAGTTCCAAACATCCATTATACTTTTCAAACCACATGTGAGTATTCTTTGAAAGCAGAAGCAGTACACCAAGGGAAAGGTATCATACCTTTCAATTGCCCTGTTTTAAGTGGAGGTGGACCTGCTTCCCTTGAAGGCACCTCATGCTCTTCCCAGGATGCCCTGATTTCATGTGACCTGTGGATGGGGGCTGCGGAAGCAGCTCCTGCAGCAGCAGTGGCATTGAGAAGGGGAAATGAGAGCTGGAGTCCTCCTGCCTCCTTCCCAACATGATTAACTGGGAGCTTATGCTACTAGGTTTTTATATGCCTAGGGGAGCAGGAGGAGAGACAGGCTGAAGCTGCCAGGCAGGTGAATTCAGCTGGCTGCTCCCCTGCTCTTGAGGAGGCCACTGTAAAACAGTGAGAATCTTGCACCCATTGCCTGAGGTGGGTAGTGGCAGCAGAAGAAAGGAGTAGGAATAGTTACCCAAGGCTGCTAAGCTACAATACAGGGTTGGCACTTGGGCAGCAGACCACCCTATCATTACAATAACTGTTATGACTTAGCCCTGTGATTTCATTGGCATATAAAATACTCTCCAACAGAAGTAAACAGGTAACTTGTGTCTGTCTAGAATGTGTGTGTGTGGGGGGGGGTGAATAGGATTGTAAAGAGATGCTCAACATGTAGCTGTTCCTCTTCATTAAATGGATTGAAATGTTTGATAATTGTATCTGCTAATATGTCTGTTAATTACAGGTAATGTGAAGTTTTGGAAACTCATTAGGGGGGAATTATGGTACACTTATCGGTGAGCAATTGGGTTGTGCAAGAGCCTCCCAATAAGCTCAAGTCAAACACTTGGAGAGGAAAAAAAGATACATTTTAGTGTGTGGCTAACCTTAAACACAAATAAAGTACCTGGTTTTTTGGAGTAGAATGCTATATAGAGAAAGACAAGGTGTCTTTACATTGCCAAATTATTCCAATACAGGGTTGACCATATAGCTCTATAGAACTGAAATGGGGACTTTATCAAAGTAAATTAATAGCATACAAAATCATAATTATCATGGCCTGTATAGCTTACATGAAGCACCTCACAAGAGATCTCAATGATCAACCACCCTGCAGCTCCCATTTTATGAGTGGTAGAGATGGTTGGCACAGGAGAAGGCACAAGTTCCTCAAAACAAATCTTGGCCATCCACCAGAGTACCAGAGTCAGACTTTAACCATTATCTTACTCCACTTGTTAGTGTCATGAGCTGGCAGGAGGACAATGAGGAGGAGGAAGAGGATCCAGGCAAGGGTTAAAGCCAGGACTGGGACATACCAGGGCAAGCTGAGGGTGGAGAAGGAGAGGTTGTTGTAGGAAGTACTCACCGAGTAATGCAGGGTGATGAGGGGGTGAGGGTCAGTGCACAGGAACCAGAGCAGCAGGACCCATCACCAGAGTCACAGGGGCCCCTGTCTGCACAAACAGGAGAGGCGTAAGGAGCAGTGGGCAGGGTTCACGCTCCAGGAGGCTAAGGCAGGCAAGGGCCCACAGCTCAGCTCCCTAGCTGGCCAGCTGGGGCTCGCTAGCTCTGGGAGGAGGTGTGTGGTTCCTCAGTTGAAGTGGAATTGGAACAGGTGAGACTCACATGCCTCATCAAGCCCAGATGCTGAAATCAGCAGGCAAGTACTTGTCAGTTATTTATTTATTTATGTTGCATACAAAACAAGGGCAGGGTTCACCTTTTCTCATAGGCAAGGTATAGTTGAAGAAGGCACAATTGTTTAGTTATAAGTTGCTTTGGGTTGCTCTGTGCAAGATAAGGTGACTGACAAATTTCATTAATAATAATAATAATAATAATAATAATAATAATAATAATAATAATAATAATAAAATTATTATTATTATTTATTATTATTATTATTATTATTATTATTCTTTGCTAGCTCCAATCCAAGTTAAGGGTGGCTGATTTTAAATTGGACTCAACACCTTCTGGATTGGTATTGCTGGTTTTACATACATACATGCATCCATCATCCATCATAATAATCATATTTTTATTTAGCTAGCTTTTCAGCATTACTTCTGTTGCGTTAAAGGTGGGATATTTTTTTTAAAAAATGTTTGAAATAAACAAAATAATAAATCTCTCTACAGTCAGAATAAGCAACACTGCTATTTAAGGAGATAATCATAAATATAAACAGTGTGTTCTTTATAGGACAATAATTTTGAGGATACTTTCAGACAGATGCAGGCATTGTTGTCAAGAACATAGAACACACACAAACATATTTCCAGCCACAAGATGTAACTTGTGCTCTGTACAAGTTGATCATCTTTAACTGGTCCCCCTTGGCTTCACCTGACATGGATTGTGTGAAGCAAGTACAACTTGCTTGCCTTAGGAGTTGCAAGACATAATTGCTAAATGGCTTGCATGTCTCTGCGGATAAATGACATTTGGAGGGGGAAAGTGACAATTCGATTCTTTTGAAAGGAAACATGGGTTACTGAGTTTGTAAAATTCTTGTAGAATTTACTCAGAAACCCCTACCCCCTCCCTTCACATGGCTATCAATGTACTTAAAAGACTTCTGGTTCCATAAAGACACTTCTCTCCATCCCTCATTCCTTTGCCTCCTTCAGACTCTTAGAGAGATCCCTATAGTGGAATAAGTCTGTTAGACTCACATTAATAGGCCCCTGAAAGCACAACACATGGACAGGGAAGACAAATGTGGTCCATTTAACTTGGAGTTGGACAGTTTGCAGAGATGAATAGCAAGAGTTTAAATAGGAGAGCCAAGTCTTTTCACTTAGCTAAAAAGGAGTGAAAACAATATTTTCAGGAGCTTAAAAAGAGCAGAGCTGAAACAAGTCATTCCCCCCTTAATTTGACAATTGAATCCTAATTAATTATAAGAGCCACTCATTTTTGTTAGGATCATGTGGATTCCCATGGAAGCCTTTTGCAAAAGATTGAAGGCTGTGCTTGGGAAACTGCTCCCTCTGAAGAACTAAGTATTTTGACATGCTTTAGGGATACCTGGTAGAACTGGACCAATTCTGCTTTTCTCTGAGGTATTGTAGTTCTGCCAGTGTTAGACAATTATGCCAAACCTGAAGTCTGAATCTATTATCCCATTTACTTTCAGTTGGGGAACAAAAATCATTGATAGCTGGATGTACAAATTCTTCTGCAAGCTGCTTGGCGCAGGGAAAACACTAGCCAAGATACAGAAGCTATCCCAAAAGCTAGTCTGGAGGCTCATTACTTCATGTGCATTTAGAGTAGTGATCATTAATTAAAACTGCCCATTTCCCTCCACAATGGTTGGTCTTTTTGAGCCTTTCTGGAGAATCTTGTGAAAAAGCTCATGGAAGTCATTCTCTTCCACCTTCACTAGCCTTCCCTCATTTTCCTATACCTCCCACCCATTTTCCCGCATGCCCCCAAACTTATGTCAAATGGGAATGTTCCTAGGGTATGGTTTGAAGGCCCATGAGGTTACCCCATTACTGAAGCTAAGCATGCCTGGATCTAGTCATGCCAGGATGTGAGACCATCTGGAAACCATGCTGATTGTGTTGCATGGGCAGTATTACAATTAAACAGTTCAATTTAATAATAAATGATTTATTGTATTCTGCTTTTCGAACAACAATTCTGAGCTCAAGGTGGCTCATAATAGTAACAATAAGCAAATATTAAATAAGTATAATCATAGCAAAAACGCAATACAGTGGTACCTTGGGTTACATATGCTTCAGGTTACAGACTCCGCTAACCCAGAAATAGTACCTCAGGTTAAGAACTTTGCTTCAGGATGAGAACAGAAATCGCGTGGTGGCAGTGTGGCAGCAGCAGGAGGCCCCATTAGCTAAAGTGGTGCTTCAGGTTAAGAACAGTTTCAGGTTAAGAACGGACCTCCAGAACGAATTAAGTACGTAACCAGAGGTACCACTATAGCATATAAATATGTCAGGAAACAACAACAAAAATCATCAAATGGTTAATACAATTCAAGACAAATCCACCATAATATAAACTCAGTCCTGACTCTTCCCATATCTGCTATAGTGGCTGTGTTGGACAGGCCTCATAACAACAGATGTAGTAAGAGCCTTCCTACTAGGACTTACAAAAATATAAAAATGATATCTCTCTCTCTCTCTCCACACACACACACCAAGTCTGTCTGTATGCAAACCATACTTTATTCAAAAGAAATGAAAAGAAGCTCATTCAGATGACATCTTAGACAACATCTACAATTTCTCACAAATTACAATTTAAAAAGTTATTAATATGTCCTCAGTCCAATTAAGAAATACATGGCAGTCTGGCTTTGCTAGATTTTCTCCTCAATTTAATTTAGGATTGTGAGTGTCCCTTCATGATACTTGTACTGATTTTCCCCAAGCGAGAGAATGTCCCCTTGTCCTTGCAATTCCAGCTTCCATTTCAGTAGCATAGTGTGAGATGGATTAAGTCTCCAATGAGTCTTTCATTTGAACAGTCCCATAAACTTGCTGAGGCATCGCAAGGAGAAACACACACCAGTATATGGGCTTTAGCTTTTATGAATTAGCCAAATTCACCCAGGGAGAAGCCAGATGAAACTCCCCATAATTAATATTTATGGCTTAAGTCAGTGGCAGGCAAGGGAATGAAATGAAGACCTGAACATTCACAGAAATAGTGGGGTGTCTGTGTATCTAACCAGCAGCCCAATCCGATGAATATTTACCAGAAACCCCATTCCAGTAGGCTTTACTTTTGTGGATACTTACACCTAGCATTGTAGCTGTAATTGTCTTTTGATTCATGCAGTCCATAAAACAGGACAGGTTGGGGAGGAACCTAAGGTGTGGTAGGCCACACCCCTCCCCATGCCATCCCTCTCATATACCCCTTGTGTGCCCTGGCTGGGAGGTATCCTTGAACTGTGATAATGTTTCGCTTCACATGACTGTGCACCGTGGCCCATGCTTTTGCACATTCCTCGTTCAACTCAGCTCACAATAACTGTGTAACATACATATTTGCATGCACAACCTTAAGCACAGCCAGGAGGGAAAGAAAAAACAACAATTAATCACTGTTGGAGTGGTGATCATGCCCGATTTTAAAGCCCATTGTTTTGACAAGTTATACAAAATGAATATTAAAAAAGAATCAGAAGAGGTGGGATACAATTTAAAACAGGCAGATAATGAAAGATGGCAGCCCGTTTGAAATTAGTTTTGCTCAGCCACACTATATCAGGACTCCCAGGGTTTAATCAGGGGGAAGTAATTCTGTATCAGGGAAAAGGCTTTAGAAATATAATTACAACGATATTGGTTGGCCCTGATAAGGGCTTCAGAACTGATAACACCCAACCAGGAGATATCTCTCTCCCCCCCCCCCCCCCCCGTTCTGCCTGTGCTGTTATGATTACAACCTTGCATTGGATTTAATGCAAAAAAAAAATAAAATCAAATCACTTTGTTGGACTTGTAATCTTTTTGGGAAACAAAAGGAAACAAGAAACTACATACTACCAGCAGAGTCCGTATAGCACTCATGCCTGCTGATACTTGTCAATTAAGCAAAACCAAAAACACTAGTTTGTTCAGGTGTATAGACATTTATATTCATGTGATACATGCCTAACTGTACATTAGACAGTTAGAAATATCCAGTATATTAGCAGTATTCGGATCACTGCTTATGCTAGTCAGTAGAATGATATTCCACCCCTTAAAAAAATTTCCACTTGCAAGTTGGCAGATGAATTCTTTCAAAGTCTATGTCAATGCTCAGATGAACTCTTGCCAAAAATAAAATAAAAGGCAAAACATTTGGCAGGAAACACCCACTAAATTTCTCTACACATGCAGTTTGCACATCTGGAAGGAGAGGTTCCAAATAACAAACAGAGTTTTGAATCCTTGGTGAAGGTATCTTTGTAATCTCTATAATGGGAGTATTGTGCTTTTAGCTATAGTACCTGGCTTGGCTCACTTGTTGGAGCCATTCATTTTGTTTTACTGGCCCCCTCCCCCAAGGTACTCTGCCATTGGGTACACTGTTCTTCGCTGCTTGGTGCTTGTGGTTCAATATACAGTAGTTGGAATTATGTTTGCTCCCCCCCCCCATGTGGTATTGGGGAGGATCCCATTCAGAACAGAAAGTTGTACTTGATTACCCAGTAGCATCATGGAGAGTCAAAAAGATATGTGCAATCATTTAGGTTAAGATAAAGGGACCCCTGACAATTAGGTCCAGTCTTGACCGACTCTGGGGTTGCGGTGCTTGTCTCGCTTTATTGGCTTTATTACAGCTTCCAGGTCATGACTAAGCCGCTTCTGTCGAACCAGAGCAGCACACGTAAATGTTGTTTACCTTCCCGCTGGAGTGGTACCTATTTATCTACTTGCACTTTGATGTGCTTTCGAACTGCTAGGTTGGCAGGAGCAGGGACTGAGCAACGGGAACTCACTCCGTCTCAGGGATTCGAACCGCCGACCTTCTGATTGGCAAGTCCTAGGCTCCATGGTTTAACTCACAGCGCCACCCACGTCCCTATGTGCAATCATTTAGCAATGTGCTATGTTTGTTGTATTCATTTACTGTGCAGGTTCTCAAATTTGGGGTGGCCACAACCTTCTGTCAGTGTGCAATTTCCTCTCTCCTCCCCATTTTCATCCTCTGGCCATACTCCATGACTTTGAGCATTTATTCCATTTCGGTTCATATCACGTATTAAGGATTTCCCCAGAATACTTTGGAGTATTTAGACAATATTGGTCAGTTAATTCCACTGAATCTTGAATTGCAGGTATTTTTATTTATTTAATGAAAGACAGTATGCAAGCACCTGAAATGAACAGATAGATAGCTGCCTCTGACTACACCTTCCTGACTAGTATTTTCCAGGCATAAACAACATACATGTGTTGCATTTACACTTTCCATTTTAAAGTGTATACACCATATACCAGTAATCTCTCTCTCTCTCTCTCATATGACATGGCCCTGATTTATACACACCAAAATGAGGCATAAGGTAGGAAAAGCTGCAGTCAGCTAACAACAAAATGTAAGATTGCAAACTCTAGAGTCAGCACTCAACTACTGGAGAGTTCTATTTTCCTTTTTCATCAGCAAACCCATTCAAATTATTATGGCTGCCTTTTAAGTTTTATCCAGTTCAGTCCACGCTAACATGAAATTGGAGGTATTTCAATGCTTCGTGTGTGTGTGTGTGTGTGTGTGTGTGTACATCTTCATATGCAATCACTGGTAGAAGTTTGGATTTGGCCACTTCATTACATGAAATTGTGCTTTTACAGCGTGCCTAATGTCTCACACTTTAATTAGTAATATCATTTCCCCAGGCTGAGAGCTATCAATCATGGTGCGGTTAACGTAAGTTTATAGCTGTCTAAATATGGATGCTTTGATGAGTCAATCTATTGCCTCCCTATAAAAAGTTGGTAGGGAATGGAGATTTCAGAAAATAAGCAATTTCAACTGCCCCTCGAAATTGAGGAAAAAAGTGAGTATTTAAAGGCATACATTTTTAGTATATAGTTAAAGCTTTCCCAGCAAATCCTTTGTCAATTTTGCACTGGGTTTCTTTTCTTCCCTGCTCTGCCCAAGTCTTGATACTGCTCTCCAAACCTGGAGATGCTGGGGGTTGAACCCGGGACTTTCTAGCAATATGGCAGCCATTCAAAGCCATTGAAGAAGACCAGCAAAATAAATCTGAAGCATCCAGAAAGCAATATAATTAGTACCTGTAACACTCAGAGTGAAAATATAAAATGAGTGGACTTCAGTGTTCACTGTAATATGGGAAGCCTAGCTGATTTTTGAGATTTTTAAACCTTGAGAACCACTATGAATTAAGAAGTCTGGGATTCATCTTTCTTCTGGATTCAACCAGTGTGCTGATCTTGAGGAGTGTTAAAGACCAATCACTTGTGGTTAAAAGGTTTCCTCAACTAGCCTCTGACATGTATTTATTTATTTATTTATTTTAATTTAAATAATTTATATAGCACTTAGCTACAATAATCTAAGCAGGATACACAAAGTACAATGCAGAAAAGACCTCAGTTATTGTACTTTTAATAGCATCAAGGTTCATTTTGTTTGGTGTTCTGCCCAATGCACTGGACAAAACACATATGCACACCAGGAGACCACCACACAAGAATAATCTTTATGTAATCGTAAACGTGGTCACATCATGATTGCTTTGTTGAAGTGTTTTATCTGTAAAAGTAAGATACAAATGAACAGAGCTTACAGCAGATTGAAGCTGGTCCAATTCCAGAATAAAGACTGAAAATGCTCCTGCTGAAACCAGAACTCAGGAAGAATGAAATGCAGGTCAGAATGAACCTACTAATCAATAAAGAGATAAAAATTGCTCCTTCCTGTTTCCACCACTTCGCCCCTTTCTTATTATCTAGCATACTGCTTTCTCTCTCTGAAGTAATGATATCCTCCAATCAAAAATGATTTGTCTGTGGCATTTAGCTGAGAGAATGTTCCCTTTATTAAAGATCTTCCATTGTATTTCCTGGCTTGGGATACTGTAGTGTTTATTGCACTCAGTCGGTGTATTGATTAGTATGTTAAAGGGAAGAGAGTTAATCTAATATAACGCTTCTAATTGGTTGACAGCCCTATAATCCATAGAAGAAATTGAACTTGCCTGGATGGAATTTCTAATGGGGCAAGAACATGGTCAGCATTAGGATGTGGGCTTGTTGTTTTTAGATTTGCTAAAGAGATATTTCAACCATGCACTTGCTATCTCCAACATCGCCAACCTCATGGGCTGAGAACCCAACTCAAACACAGAAAAGGGGGTTTGCTGTGTGTATGTTTCCCCTTACATATATACACCACACGTTCTCCCTAGGAAGTTTGCTGTTGCATCTACTGTGTCAGCATTGATTTCCTTAAACCCCCAAAGTGTAATTCCATCTTTGGCCTGTGCTCATTATCATTCATCAGGACTTCTGCTCTTGACAGCCCTTCAGCTGTCATTTCAGTCTTATGCCACTTCCTTCCTGAGAACCCTTTTCAATTTTCCACATTGCTAATAGAGCCTGAGGTGAAGGTAAAAAATAAATATAATCATTTGGGTCCGTCAGTGGGATCGATAATTTTATGTGCCATGCATTTTAGAATCTGTCCTGCTACAGACACATATTTATCAGCAGAGGGGCCATATTTAAGCCATCACACACTGTCAAATCCTCCAAACAACAGAGCTTAAAATTTATAGAACTAACTAGACGCAAGCTTCACGTGCGAAGAATAGCTTGACACTCAGCTAGGATAAAGAGGGCTCGCAACGATTTTTCTGTAAGATGAGCAAAAAGGGTACAATCAATCAAAGTGCCACCATTTCTGCTGCCTCCTTTGCCCACTGAACTTTCATGTGATCCAGGAGGGAATTATTTCCAAAAGAAGGATTGCATGAGCCATTTGGTAGTCCATAATGCAAACAGTAAGGTTTGCAACAACAAAGCAGAAGCAGGCTTGAGCATATCGTTCTCAGGTCCAAAAGACAAAGAGTATTGATAAAGAAAGACAGGTAGGCCAGTTCTATGGTCCTACTACAGCTGTACCATGACTGATGCTAAAATAACATAGTTGCATTCTGATCTGAACTCTCATACACAAAGTTGGTAGGGCCAGTGCTTTTTTTCTGGGGGGTACACGGAGGGCACGCATACCCCTAAACATTTTGTGAATCTAAGTTTGGCCTCATTGAGGGGCAGTACAGTGGTACCTCGGGTTAAGTACTTAATTCGTTCCGGAGGTCCATACTTAACCTGAAACTGTTCTTAACCTGAAGCACCACTTTAGCTAATGGGGCCTCCTGCTGCTGCCATGCCGCTGGAACACAATTTCTGTTCTCATCCTGAAGCAAAGTTCTTAAGCGGAAGCACTATTTCTGGGTTAGTGGAGTCTGTAACCTGAAGTGCATGTAACCTGGGGTACCACTGTATTTCAATATGAGTAGGAAAATGAGAGTACCCCCTAAACATTTTTTAGAGGGGGAAAAAGCACTGGGTAGGGCAATAACTATTTAAGAAGCAAAATACAATGTTACAACACAAAAAGCCAGTTTTGCAGTGCTCCTAAAGCAACTATGCACCATTCAGCAATCATGATGTTGCACGCTGATGACCGCCCCCCATGCTAACCATATAGCAAAGGCACAAGTTGAACGTGGGTGATGTCATCCTACCCTAAATACAGCCCCTTCCACACAGAAAAATACAATCAGGCTTCCAGGAAGACTCTGCCCCTTCTGCCAGAAACAATCCATGGTAAAAAGGACAGCAACTAATTCCTACAGCCACATACTCCTCACAAATTGGTGGTCTTCAGGTATGGCAGGGCTATAATTCCAATCATCCCATATCATTAGCAGTGCTGACCAACCACATCTGAAAAGCACCAGTTTGGGAAAGGCTGATCTGAAATACAGGCATCACTTGTGCAGGTGTAACATCACACAGTTTTGCAACTTTCGGAGAGCCAGAAATTCATCATACCTGCTCCTCATGTTTGGGACTACAATTCCTACAATTCTCTGACCATTCCCTATGCTGTTTGGGGCTGAAGGGAGTTGGAGCCCAAAACAGTTGTAGCAGGGAATTTTCAGAGAGTTGCAGCTGGGCTTGTTAGCAGGGGTTCTGCCCTTCTCAATACAGACAAAATTATCTGTAAATTGAAACATTTGCTGACCAAACAGGTAGATTTTTTACAGAATTGTGCTGTATTTTTTTCTTAGTGTTCTAGAGCCAAGCATCTGATCAAATTTATCAGTCTTACCTAGCAGTTAATGTGCCAAGTAAATTATTCATGTAGCTGCATATTGAACAAATGACAGTCTGGATATGCAGGTATTTTTTCCTCCTTTAAGCTATTCATTCATAGAAGAAGCAAAGAAGAAGAAGCGAGAATCCATTAATATATTCTGATGCCTCAGGGGAACTATAGTCTGGCATGCATTAGAGGACATGTAATATTGCATGTAGGACTAGGAGGGAGCTGAAATGAGAACCCGAAGGCCTAAATATACATATATATCAGAGGCAGCAAAAATAAGAAATAAAAGTTAATCCCCCAAAATATTATTTTTCATGACAAAATATGTGTATTTGTACTAGTTGTAAAATATTCCTGAGGCCTGAATCATAATACAGTGGTGCCTTGGTAGTCAAATGCCTTAGTTGTTGAACAAATTGTCTCCTGAACGTCGCAAACCCGGAAGTGAGTGTTCCGGTTTGCAAACATTTTTTGGAAGCTGAACGTCCGACACGGCTTCTGTGGCTACCAATTGGCTGCAGGAAGCTCCAGCCAATCGGAAGCCACACCTTCATTTTCGAACCATTTCAGGAGTCGAATGGACTCCCGGAATGGATTAAATTCAAGAACCAAGGTACGACTGTATCACATATCTGTATAAATGACCATGTGTTCAGAGGGAGAAGGATTTGCACCTGCTGATTCTCATCAACTTATGTGCTTTCAACAGTTTAAATGCAACCTATCAATGTACAACTTGTACAACCATACACTCTGTTCAGAACTAACAAGGTTGTGCCAGTGGTTGTGCTCCTCCCCTTTGTTGTCCACACATTCATAGCCATGGCTACATATACATATATTATCACCTGATTTATCTCCCCTGCTCTACAGTACATTGTTCTAGGGAGGTTTGAATGACACCCACTTCCCAAGCACTGAAAGAATTCATGAAGGAGATCACAGGGCCGTGTGGGCTAGTCCTGCCCCTTGCCAATGATGTACATCATGCCCCCTCACTCTGCTCCCACAGTGGAAATGCTTTCTCATCATCCCTGCATTTACCTAGCATGGCAAAAGGCTCTATGCTCACATGCACATAGGTCTCATAATTGTGAGGAGGGGATCAGGCCCAATGAGGGCCCACATCTCAGGTTTTTGTTGCCCTCCTTTAATAATAATAATAATAATAATAATAATAATAATAATAATAATTTATTTGTACCCCGCCCATCTGGCTGGGTTTCCCCAGCCACTCTGGGCAGCTTCCATAGAAACCAAAAATACACTAAAATATCACTCATTAAAAACTTCCCTGAACAAGGCTGCCTTAACATGTCTTCTGAATGTCAGGTAGTTGTTAATCACTTTGACATCTGATGGGAGGGCGTTCCACAGGGCGGGGGCCACTACCGAAAAGGCCCTCTGCCTGGTTCCCTGTAGCTTTGCTTCTCGCAATGAGGGAACCGCCAGAAGGCCCTCGGCGCTGGACCTCAGCGTCCGGGCAGAACGATGGGGGTGGAGACGCTCCTTCAGGTATACTGGGCCGAGGCCGTTTAGGGCTTTAAAGGTCAACACCAGCACTTTGAATTGTGCTCGAAAATGTACTGGGAGCCAATGTAGGTCTTTCAAGACCGGTGTTATGTGGTCTCGGTGGCCGCCCCCAGTCACCAGTCTAGCTGCCGCATTCTGGATTAGTTGTAGTTTCCGAGTCACCTTCAAAGGTAGCCCCACGTAGAGCGCATTGCAGTAGTCCAAGCGGGAGATAACTAGAGCATGCACCATGATGCACTTTGATGACTTTGGGGGAGGTTTACTCGCTCTCAGAATTTCATAAATGGCACTAAGATTATTTGATTTGAACAACTTATATGTTACTACATTTGTAGGCCATTTCATGACTTTGGTGCTTGTCCTGTATGCATGATGTACCCTTGTTAATAAAAGAACATAAATTTACACAAATGGACCTGCTCACAAACACTCCAATACATGCTGCTTGTGGAACGAGCACTGATGTAGTTTTTCACATACACTAAAAACACACACACATAAACCCAAACAAACTAGCAACGTGCAAACATCTATACAGTATGGGCAGCACAGGTCAGGGCTGTCTCCTTGACTAGTAACAAGAAGAAGAAGAGGAAGAAGAAGAAGAAGCATGACACATTGAACTGCCACATCTTTTTGTTGGCTACATCTTTCTGCATTGGGCAGGATACATAATAAAGGAGGAGATCCCCATCAGAGGCCTAGGGGGTAGCAAATATTTGGTTACTGGCTCTGTATATTTTGTACAGTGCACTGAGCATGACCAGACAGAGGCCATATTGAAAATGATCACATCCAAAAACAAGAATGACTGAATTGCAAGAAATCATAACAGCTAAGCAACAGAGACTCCAAAGGAGAAGAGTTAGATGGCACCTTTCCCCCACATGCTGAACTGAAAGTATATCCTGGTTCATCGCATACCAGTATTTTTCTTGATGAAACAAGGGGGGAGGAGAAATGAGCAGAAAAGCTTACAATCAAAACCGAGTGATGCAGGCAGATTTGTCTTGGTGGCAGGTAGGAGTCTTGTATAACTCCCCAGAGCGAATAGAGTAATGAGGTTAGTGATGAAAAATAAGCCACTGTGGAAGCAGAGAAAAGCATGCAAGAGAGAGGGAGGGAAAGAAACGGAGCTGGCAGTAGCTGTGGGTCATTTAACTGACAACTGTGCATTGGCAAAGAATAATTTTTGAAAAGCAAAGAAAGCCTCAGGATGTTTGCAAGCAGCATGCATAAATACAGAGAGCTGCATTCTGCTAAGAAGTTCTTTGGCAAGCTTTCTTGCAATGCTAGTTTAAGGCTCCCCCTTTGATGTCTCCATATCAGGGACATGCATGGTCAAATGTTAAGTTCAAGAGGACAAACTGATTTCCCACGGTATCTTTGGCACAACAGCTGGAAGACTAGAACGTCAGCAATGGGACTCACAACTCTGGAAATATGACTGTTGAAACAAACTTGCCTCATTTTTCTTCCTTGCAAGTGAGGTTGATGGTTTTGACAATTCAGCGCTGGCAGAGCTGAGCAAAATAGAAACCAGGAAAGTGACTAGTTTGCTTCTAAAAGCACTTTTCTCCTATTAATTATATAGATGTGGCTTGCAATAAAAAGTTATGGAATGGAGTGCTCCTGTTTACTGCTTGAAGACAGGCATCCATGTGCCCTCCTCTACAATATTCCATTCCATTATGCCCTCCCCCCAGCCTGGTTTTTCTGGTTCCTCCTCTCAACAGTTAGGCAGCATTCCAGGACCACTGAACATGCTCTGAACTCATTGGGTTGTTTGGGGAGATACTGATCTGGAGGGCAGGTGGGAGCTGAAGGCCATAGGACTTCTCTGACACAGCAAGTCCATGGAGGCTGTAACCACTCAATACATGCCATGAGTTAATCCCAAAAATGGTCTTGACCCCTGGTATCCCTTCCAGTAGGCAGGCTGGAGGTGATAGCAGCTATTCCAATGCCATGCCAAACACACTGACATCTGCAATTGATAAAGTTGTGGCCTAATTTTAACCCCATAAAATGTTCTGTGGTATTTGATTTTACTGGGATGCCCTGATGAGGGTGGTTCACGGCACTTGGGGATGCAAGACGTCATACCAACCATAATACATCACTCCAGGACACTATTGAGTAAATACACAAGATAATCACACTCTCTAAATCTATAGGGAAAGGGTCATGTGAGTGCTGTAAGGGGAGTATGAAGGATATTTCTGCCCTTCCTTCAGGCAGCAATCATAGCTGGAGGATCTGGAGTCAAAATATGCTGTGTGCCAATGTCATGGTCATTAGGCATGGTTATCTGACACTTTTTCTTTCTTTTTTTTACCTTTCACAGATATAACACTTCTCATGTATAAATGCAGCTATCTTAAGTTTTCAGAAGGTTCTAGACATGTCTACCCAGAGGCCAGTCAGTCTCATTGTTTTCAGTAGATCATACAATATACCCAAGTAAGTATGTATGGGATTGTAGCATTTATGCGGCTGAAAGTGACTATGTTGCAGATTTCCATGCCCTCCTCCACAGCTGCAGTAAAATGGAGATATAGAGACTCACAACCTGAGAACCATATCTGTATGTTCAGTCCATCCAAATGCCTAACTCACATCAATGAGTACTCAATAGGTTTGAATGAAACAGAGGTTATAGAAGCAGCAATTTGATGGTAAAGCTGCCATCTGTTGCTGCCAACACTACTCCATCCAGTAAAGTCCTGTTCAGGAAGATAAAGGGACTGTTAGCACTGGGGTTTATTGCAGGGCTTCACTTTTGATTTCTTCTTAATATTTGGTGGCATTCAATTTTGATCAAGTTACTATTCAATTAAATTGTATTGTTGGTGTTTAATGTTGTGCATAGCCTCGAGTGCCTTCAGTAAAAAAAGGCAACATTAAATGCCACAAAAGAATATATTTGATCCAATCCTCACTTCATTTTTGAGGCCTCCTGGGATTTTCTTCTGCTTCTACCTTGCTTTGCATGTATGCATGTGGCTTCTGGTCTAGTTAAAGAAGAATTCCAGGATAACCCCTGATAAGCTTATTTCATTTCAGAATTATGCATGAGTAGTGTTTCCTGTGTCTTTCCTTAAGCCCATTACAAGAACATAGATGTTTGCTCTTTTGATGGCAGATCAGTCTCCGAAGGGGATCTTTCATCAAGATGTTTTTGCCTATAGTCAGTCATCCTCCAGAACTGAAAGTCAAGAGGCAGAGATCCATCTCAGATGAACCATTTAAAGGAATTTGAAAGGAGCCTCATTATTACTAACCATGCTGCAAAAGCAGCCAGAGGTATGAGCTCCCCATTGTGCCTACCTTTGACAAACACAGGGGGGGTCCTTTACCCAAAGTACCTTAATGAAATGTTTTTTTGCAGTGAATATCTTATGCAAGATAATAGCAAGAGCTGACAGCTTCCATTATGTACTCGTTTATCGATAGAGAATCAGACATCCCATCCAAGATATTTCACATATCAGTGTGTCACCTTGCTTTACGGGTTTTTGTTTGTTTGTTTGTTTGTTTGTTTAGTGTAAGAGGCGATGACAGATACTTGGGCAAAGGAATGACTTCCTGTATTTTGTGCTCTCTGCACAGATGTGGGAATCCTTTACGTGTAATGCTGTTACTCTGCTCTGTCACACTAGTGCAACAAATCCACTTTTACTAAAAACAGGCTTCTGCAGTTGGGAAAGTGATGGGAAAATGCACCAAGAAGTGTAGGATGAACTAACTATTATCAGAAAGCCATATAAACATCTTGCGGGCAAATTAGGATGGGTACTCATTGTTATGTCACCTCCCTATCACTAAAAACACAATGGATGCTTAGTAAAGACTGCATAGCCTAACCTCCACACAAGCTTCATGCAAACAAATCCAGATGAATCCTAAACAAATGGATTATCTGGAGGAGAAACTACCATATTTTTTGCTCTATAAGACTCACTTTTTCCCTCCCAAAAAGTAAGGGGAAATGTGTGTGCGTCTTATGGAGAGAATGCAGGCTGCACAGCTATCCCAGAACAGCAAGAGGGATCGCTGCTTTCGCTGCGCAGCGATCCCTCTTGCTGTTCTGACTTCTGGGATTCAGAATATTTTTTTTCTTGTTTTCCTCCTCCAAAAACTAGGTGCGTCTTATGGTCTGGTGCGTCTTATAGAGCAAAAAATACGGTACTTTCCCCAGGATTTCCCAGGTGAGCTACCCCTGCAAGTGCCTGCCATTTTACAGTCATTTTGTTCTGCCAACTGTTTCCACATCTTACATTAATCTTATATGGGAATATATATATGGGGAATCATGCCCCCCTTCCTTACATCTTAATCTTCTTGAAAATCATAGGCTGCAATCCTAACTCCATTTACCTGGGAATAAGCCCCATCGAAATCAGTGGGAAATGAGCTGGTTATGATGGAAGCTTTAATCTTTACAGTTGCAATTTGCAGTATATCTTAAAGTGTCAGGAGCCAGTAGGTGGTTCTGATTTCTTCTAGTTAACATAGTATTATATGAACTCATTGGCAAATACATGTGGGGTTTTTTTTTATCTCAGCAGGTTTTATCCTGCTAAGCATCTGCTGTTTTATGTAAAGGTTGTGCTTTACATGTAGTACCCGCCTTTGTTGTATTTTCAATGCATTTCACTGTATTTTTTTATCATTTTATATGGCATTGTGGCTTTAACTTTTTATAAGCCACACTGCATCGTGCATTAGAACTAGAAAGATGGGACACAAATCTCGGAATACATACATACATAAGTACATTTGTTTTCCATTGAAGTTGTTTTCGGTTGCTTTTTGGTCTGATTAAATATAAAAATTTATAGTAAAGGCCCTATAAATGAACGGGTTGCCACACCCAAAACCACCATGGTTAGAAACCTGTATTTCAAATGGATGAACAAAGACAGGAAGTTTAAAGATTGAGCGGTACTCTCCTTTGCTAACTCCCCCCTCCCACCATTTCCCATTCACTGGCCTCTAGCCTCCCCTCACCCTCTGTTCAAATAAATACAGCAGTCTTGAGTTCCCCATTTAAACACCAATGGATTCTTCCCTGCTCCATATTGTTATTTTTAACTGCAGGCTCTTTTTGAAGTGATGGACTGTGATTGACAGCAAACGGATCTGTTCTGTCACTTGTCTACGAAGGTTTCTGGGCCTTTTGCAAATGCGAACTGATAAATCTGGGTGTTCAAGGGTGTATTGCAATCCAAACCAGTAAATATTATTTCTGCTGATCTGCAGTTTTCCTCTAGGAAGCCATGGGGAAATAGAACCATCCACTAGCTGCTCACTTTGAGAATAGTTTATACAAATAGCCTGTATTATCATATATAATTTACTTTAAAACTACATAGGAATATGTTATGCTAACGTTTTCACCCTCCTTTGTGCTCAATTACATGACAATGGAAGCTAACTGAAAACCGCCAGTTTCCAACTACAGTGGTACCTCGAGTTACAAATGCCTCAGGTTACAAACGCTTCAGGTTACAAACTCCACTAACCTGGAAGATTTACATTGAGTTGAGAACTTTGCCCCAGGATGAGAACGGAAATCGTGTGCTAACGGCGCAGCGGCAGCAAGAGGCCCCATTAGCGAAAGCGCACCTCTAGTTAAGAACAGTTTCAGGTTAAGAACAGACCTCCAGAACGAATTAAGTTTGTAACTAGAGGTACCACTGTATCTTTATACAGTGGTACCTCGGGTTACAGACTCCGCTAACCCAGAAATAGTACCTCGGGTTATGAACTTTGCTTCAGGATAAGAACAGAAATCGTGCTCCAGTGGCGCGGTGGCAGCAGGAGGCCCTATTAGCTAAAGTGGTACCTCAGCTTAAGAACAGTTTCAGGTTAAGAACGGACCTCCAGAACGAATTAAGTTCTTAACCCGAGGTGCCACTGCATAGCTCCACTTACATTAGTCAAGAGTTCAGCAACACTGACCCAGATAAAGCATCTGAAACAAGCTAGTCCCTTGACTAAAACAAGTAACAAATTCGCTACAATATACACAACCAAAATCACAACCTAACTATGATGAAGTCACCTCAAAAGGTGGGTCTGAGCTGCTGTGGGAGCTTTCTTTCTTTAAAATGCCACCTCTTGCTTTATTAAATGTCTGAAGCTTCTTCTAGCCATGAAAATTGTACTTTTATACCTTCCCGGACTGAATGTGTCAGGTTTTAACAATTCTGCAGGCAGGTTTGAGTTGGGACAATTCTCAGGTTGGAAAGACATCCGAGTACATTTGTACATGTGATCTCGCCTTCATGTCTTAATTAGGCGAATACAAATAATACTTCTTGTTCCACTGGAAAAGTTCGCTGATGTTATTGGAAGCCACAATGAACATATGCCTCAACCTTTTACCTCAACCCCCTGGTAACAACATGTAAAAGTGCAATTTATTCTTTGCTTGCCTCCCTGTGTGAAAGATTGTGATTTGCCCTCTATTAAATATTGAGAGCTTCATTTATTGTGTGCCCCTCCTCGAGCTGTTTGGCTTAAATTGTACCCCCACTAGCAAAATCACATTAAGAGCAGATTGGAGCAAATCTGACTTAAAAAAAGAAGCCACCAACGAAAAAAGCCGATTTTCTCTGTATTCAGCCATTTGTGGGATTAACTTTTCTAATGAGTTCTTATGTGCACACAGGTTTTGCTTGTTTGTTTGTTTGTTTTCCAGGCTAGTAGAGCAGGATGAATTATTCATGACTCCCAAAAGCAAAAAACAACAATAAAAGAAACACATTGCAAATTCAGCCCCCTTTTTTTCTGGTCACAGGAATACTTTCATTTTTTGACAGAAGAATTTATTTTGCTGGAGTAGCTCAAGTGTACGATTTATAGAGAGCAACATAGTACCAGTTTGGAGTAAATGCAATGTAGCCATATATTTTTTTACATCAAGAATGAAGGGATTTTTATTATTATTATTAATGGTGGAGCTTAATTTGATTCTCTTTATATAGGATTACTCTCTCCCCCCCCCCCACACACACCTCTTTTTCCTCTCGGAAATATGCTGTACTGCAGGAGCCAGAAGCATTGCTCAGATTATTGCAAGAAAGATGAGGTGTGCATGACCTTCATGAAATCCATAGCCCCCAAACATTGACTCTCCCTCTTCACATTTAGTCAATGAATGCCCTCTTCTAAAACCAGTAAGTAAGGGAGCCCATCACCAAGAGGTAAAGGCAATGGAGCCTCTCCATCCCCATTTAAATTAGGCAGCTTTAATGGGGGATTTGAAATATTCATGGAAGATAATCCTATCTATGACGATTAGCCACATGAAATATCCGTCTTTGGCATATCCTAGAGATTATCATTTGCTAGGAAGCAACAGCAGGAGAGAGAGCTATAATAATAATAATAATAATAATAATAATAATTAATAATAATAATTTATTTATACCCTGTCCTCCCCTGCCGAGACCAGTCTCAGGGCGGCTAACACCAAATATATAATACATTAAAAACACAAAATCAAACGATTTGTTTAAAATACAATTCGAAATCACATTTAAAATCAAAATCAAATTAAATGGGAACCCACAAATCATAACTGTAGGGGTAAGGAATTAAATGTTCACCAGGCCCGGCCACCCATGCTGGTCCCATATGGGCCGATAGAAAGAGCCAAGGAGGCCACTTACATACATGGTTCCATAAAAAGAAGGGGGTCAGACTGGGTCCAGACCAAAGGCCTGACTTCAAGTCCTAGATGTGGACTTTCTGAAGGCATCTGCTTGGCTGCTATTGGAAATGGGATGCTGGTCAACTAGATGGCCTGATCTAGCAAGGCTCTCCTTAGGTTTCTATGCACATTTTGTGAAGGTGAGCCTCTGTCAGGAATACAACAAAACAAGACAATCTTTTAGACAGGAAGTTTGGAAATCTCATCTTGAAAAACCATATGATCAGAAAAACCATGTTACTAGGGCTACATTTCTAGAGACCTCTAGAATATTTCTCGCTTATAGAGCAATACAGGAGCAGGGGGTTGGACTGTGGTGAGTATCCCTGCTCCTGGCATTGCACAAGCTGAGTAGCCCCTCACTCAGGTGCCAATGTTTATGGGACAAATATCTGCAGGCAGGAAACCTTTGCACGGAGAGCTGTGTGCACAGAGTCCTCCACGTGGCCTGGAACCCCATGCAATCAGTGTTCTAGGCTGCATGGGAGGCATGACAGTTACAGCTATACTCGTGAGGGCCATCTCCATACAGATGTTCATGCTGTATTCACAGTCACTGGGGTTGGGGCGCCTATTGGTCAGTTGTGGGGCTATGTGACATATTCTCAAATTCCATTTGTTTTCAAAGTTCAGTCTCTTGGACTACACTCCTTGGTCAGATCAGTGAGGAGTCCAGCCATCCAACACGGTGCTGCTTTGAGGGGCGCACTCACAGCATCCTGGAAGATACTCACAAAAGCAGTGCTGGGCTTGGCAGGGTGCTGTGAGCTGTGGTCTAAACCACTGAGCCTCTTGGGCTTGCCGATCAGAAGGTTGGCGGTTCAAATCCACACAACGGGGTGAGCTCCCACTGCTCTGTCCCAGCTCTTGCCTACCTAGCAGTTTTAAAGCATGCCAGTGCAAGTAAATAAATAGGTACCGCTGTGGTTTCCATCACGGTGTTCTGTTGCGCCAGAAGCAGTTTATGTTAGGATTGTCCTACTCTCATGTAGGCCCCTGGCAGAGACACATGCGCAACTGGCATGTTCTCTCCCTCCTGATCGATCGTTCAGGAGCTTCAAAAGCTTTCTTCTGCCCAAACATCACAGCGACTGATGCCAACAAACATTCAGCACACTCAGGGATCCGCAGAGTATTTCACAATTTGTGTAACAGAACTCAGTAGCTCAGCATTTGGATAATCTACTTTTATTTACATATAAAACACTCAGAACATTCTGACTTAGCTCCTTCCTCTTTCTCATCAGACAGCAAAGAGAGAGAACAAAGGACAATAATCCCACTTCATGGAACACAGTAACACAAACATCCTGTCTCCGTCATTTCCCACACTGTGAAATGAAAACATACATCGTCATGTGATAGACAACAGTCCCATGACTGCAGAAACAGGGAATGAATCTCCAACAGTTTAGTCATGCTGGCCACATGACCCAGAAAGCTGTCTGTGGACAAACACCAGCTCCCTCGACCTGAAAGCTAGATGAGCACCACTCCCCATAGTTGCCTTTGACTGGGCTTAACCATCCTGGGGTCCTTTACCTTTTACCTTTTTCTCATGGCACACTCCAGCGGTAGTGAAGCATATTTTTATAACTTTAATGAACCCTTTGCATGTTTGTGTTGCAGCTTAACATCCCTATATAGCCAGCACAGACTGGCCAATTGCAGCTTGTGCTAACCATTTTCACAACCTCTGAAATGTCAGCTGTTGAAGAAGAGCCATAATCCTTATTAGCAAGTCTTCATTTTAGACCAACTTTACAGTGTTTAAGCTTGGACTGATAACTATGAGGATTTACAGTTGATGCCAGTGAGCACTGCACCTTGTTGAAGATCTTCATTTAAGCAAACATGGATTTCTATATTCTATATATTCCAAAAGAAAAAGCAAAGATGGTTCACATTTTTTAAAAAAACAAAAACAAAACACCACCTAGCTACAGCAAAACCAGAAAAAATTATGATGAAATAAAAATAACCATAAAAATAGTCACATCAGTGGCTTTTCAGTGAATCAAAAACAGGGCAATAGAGCAACAGTGGCAACTGGAGAAAATGGCTGCAAGGGGGGAATGCTGTCTTATCATAATTTCTGATTTGGTCTTCTGGGGTTATCTTCTTATTCAGGTAGCACTGCACAGGTGGCAAAGTGGTCATCTTCAGTTCAAGCTTGGGCAGTGGCAGGGGGATTAATGGGTGGGGAAAGGTTCTGTGGTGGTTGTATGAGTTGTCCCTAAACCATTCTGAAAAGTCTGAAAATATTCACACACAGGATACAATATCTGGAACTGTGTATGAGGTGGAGTTATTTAATGAGCACTGCTTCTGTTAGAGAGTGACTTTGGATAAACATGTGAGTGCTCTGGGTCTCTGAGACCACTCAAAAGATCCACAGGGTGCAGAACCTAATTGAGTTAATTAGTACACTCCTGTTGATAATGCAGGGATCTTTAAATAAATTAGAGATGGAGCTGGCTTTTCACCAACCATTGACCTTTGAGATGACCTTGTGCAAATTGTTAAAAGTTGTATTATCTCTTCCCCGATCTGCAGAATGCAAGTAAAAGGTACAGAGGAAAGCTGAATAAACAGTTAATTATATTGGCTCTTTATATGTCCTTAAATGGATCCTTGGGTTCACCTTCAACTTCCTTCAGAATTTATTTCTGCAAGTTTGTTTCCAAATTGCAATATGCTATAGCCACCTGTCTTCAATTGCCATTATAACTTCTTTCATTTGAAATAATTTGCTTTTAAGTTTGAACCAATCTGTATAGCAAAGTCTTTTTTTCTTGAATAACCTGTATGTGTGGGCATGTGTGCATGTATATACACACAATATTTAGGCAGAAGATTTTAAATGTATTTGATGTATTTTAGAGAATGGTTCAGGAAAAGACCCTGACAATGACAATTTCTTCTAAGGTTACTCCCTACCTCCACTTTCTGATGCAAACTATTTTCTCTCTGTTTGCACCATCTCTAGAACAGATACGATTCCTGGTCTTAGAAGCTGTGCTGTTCTTTTATTCATAGCCTTCTATGTTTCATTCACTGGCCAGGCAGCAGTATGAGTTTATTCTAATTATTGTTAGTTATTAACAAAACAGGACATTAACACACAGTTTTACCCTGGTTTGCATTAACAAACAATATTTAGAAGAAACCATAGTTCCCTTAGTTCTGTTATCATGGGGCAACTGTGGTTTATTTTGAAGTGCCACCAGAGGTGGGAAACGTGTGTACAAGAATGTTCCTATCATGCTAGTATTATGTCTGAGGTGCCACAGGAATGTGGGGTGGGTGGGCGGAAATCACATCTCTGAATAAATCACCAGTGTCACCACCTATACGTGAGAATGAGGAGCAGTGCCATCCAGTCTAAGAATATCAGCATTCCAGCTCTACACTCCTTGAGAACATTGGCAGAAGAGTAGAGATTTAGAATGTGATGGTGGCACACCTCTAAACATCACAGTTGGGCAGACACCCCCAGCACATGTCCTTTGGGGTGGCAGGCCTACAGCAAACATAGTGTAAGTTCCATCCCTAAGATAATAAATGATCTAAAACTTGTAATGTGTTTCTTCTTTTTGAACCATGATTCTGAAAAGAAAAGAAAAAAACTGGCCTAAGTCACTTGGTACTTTCTGTTCTGCTGTGCAATGTGACAATGATGGTGATAAATTGTTGGAAAAGGACATTGAAGGAAAAACCATAAATCACTGACTCCTCTAAAAATCCATTCATGAGCCCCAGTTTTCTGCTGTTATAACTATATAAATCCCAAGCTTTGGAACCTCTATGGGCAGAGCTCTGAAAGGCCTATGGAGGATTTCCTGGTGTGGGTCAGTCAGTGTGGGGTTAATTAGAGCTGCTTAGCTTGCCTAAAAAGAGTGAGAATGCAAGGCTGAGTGAGAGAGTACTTTCTGTTTGATAGGTGTTTCTTTGTCCCTCTTTTACTCATCACTTGCACTAATCCCCATTGGGATCCCTTTCGAGGATCACTGTGTCAAAGTATTCCCAAGGCCACACTGTTGGTGGGATCATTCCACTAAAGGCTGGAACTAGAGATTACATGGTAGAATGGTATTCCTAGCCTTGATTTGCCATTTAATGTGTATATAGGATCAAGGGACATTTGTAGAAGTGAAATGGTTGGGCCAGAAGGCTACTTAACTCATTTCCTACCCACTTATTTCTAATTTCAACCCCTTCTCCCCAGAACATCTCCCCCATCAGGCTCTGAGATGGAAAAACTCTCAGTCATGAGAACATGGCCATGAGGAGAGTTTGTTGGGGTAAAGGGGTGAAGGTTCCACCTTCTTGCCTGCCCTGTTTCCCCTGAAAATCCAACGCATACAACTCTATTTACATCGAGTGGTTGGAAAGGCACTGAGCTTCAAATCAGGAAGTCCTCAATGCAAATCTTGCTTCTTTGTTTAACTCTAAGCAAGCCAACTTCTTTCACCTGCAACATGGGGAATTATAATGCTAACTTAATTTACAGAATTCTTATAACAGTAATTTCTAGATAAGGCATGTGAATTATAATACAGTGGTACCTCGGGTTACAGATGCTTCAGGTTACAGACGCTTCAGGTTACAGACTCCGCTAACCCAGAAATAGTACCTCGGGTTAAGAACTTTGCTTCAGGATGAGAACAGAAATTGTGCGGCAGTGGCGCAGCGGCAGCAGGAGGCCCATTGGCAAATGTGGTACCTCAGGTTAAGAACAGTTTCAGGTTAAGAACGGACCTCCGGAACGAATTAAGTTCTTAACATGAGGTACCACTGTAATCTTATTCAGATAATGCACTTGAGTGAAAGAGAACATTGCCACCTTCCTGGTGAAAATAAAAAGAAATAAAAGGCAGAAGCAGTTCCTGATGGAAAAATAAGAAACAGCTCCTAAATGATTTCAGGCATTCCACTCATTTCTAATAAATTGCCTTTGTTTTAAAGAGTAAATATTGAAACACCTACTGAACATCTGTCTGTCATGGCAATTTTGTTATCAGGCTCCTCAGATCCTTTTTAAACTGCATAACAGCGGGGATTGTTAAAAATAAAATACAGCGGTATTTTGGCACCCACTTCTTTCTCTGGGTTCTATATTGCACTGTTGTCATCATTTAAAACTCAATCAATTCTACTGAACTACTGAGCAGATGGCAAGACCGGCCCATAAGAATCTGCACAGGGCAATTAGAAAATGCAAATATAAAATTAATACAAGGGAATTAATTATCAGTGACATCTCCCAAGCACTGTATATACAGAAATCTGCCTGTTTCTCAGATACTAGGTAGACATGTTGATCACTACAATGATGCTCCCTTCTTTAACTGCCAGGGCCTCTGAGATTTAACTTGGAAAGCAGAGTTTAATTATATGGGGATAAACCTCTCTGGGGCTTCTTATTTATGTTGTGAAAAGGGCAGATGAAGAGTTCAGAAAATGTTTGTTTGCTCAGAAGATAACAAGCCGCATCTTTAAAAGAGTGCATTACAAAATTGGTCCAGAATCAAAATTGCCCCCAAATTAACCCTAGAAGTAGCTGCTGATGCACATTCAGATGTGCATACTCATTGTCCCACAACTGGTAAATGGTTGTGTGTATGTGTGTATATATATATATAGAGAGAGAGAGAGAGAAGAATTGGGGGGAAATTGTACCAATCTCACACAAGTGGTACAGGTAAAAAAATCTACAGGCTTCTGCAAATGAAGATCAATTCTAGCACCCAAGCTGACATGACTGGATACCACCTTTCCATAAAAAAGCCATGAGGGTATGACCCGACAGATGTTCAGCTTCCAGGAGGTGGCACATTATAAGTCCTGAAAGAATGTAACTAAGCAGCTCCCCAAGCTGATCAGCAATAGGAGGTGATTGGTGAAGTGTCCCCCTGTCCTCAGAGCTGTCTATGCTCCAAGCCACTTAACTGCCTGCACTAAATGGACCAAAGCAGCCAAATAAAAAGTAAACTACCACAACCAATCAAATTAAGAGCAGTGAAATAAATGGGATAAAAGGTACAATCAGAAGTCATTCTGTATGCACTGAAAAAAGTCTACTCCATGGGTAGGCAAACTAAGGCCCGGGGACCGGATCCGGCCCGATTGCCTTCTAAATCCGGCCCGCGGACGGTCCGGAAATCAGTGTGTTTTTACATGAGTAGAATGTGGCCTTTTATTTAAAATGCATCTCTGAGTTATATGTGGGGCATTGGAATTCGTTCACCCCCCAAAAAAAATATATATATAGTCCGGCCCCCCACCAGATCTGAGGGATAGTGGACCGGTCCCCTGCTGAAAAAGTTTGCCGACCCCTGCTCTACTCATTCACAAGTGGTAACTGGCAAAGCCCATACTGCTCATGGGGTGGGGCCGGGTGCAGATTGGTGGAAAGACATAGAAGGAAGAATTCAAGGCAGGGCCACCTTTTATTGGGAACTTGCTCCCTTAAGCCTATTGGCCAAAACAGGGTATGTTGTAGAACAACCAACCTCATATAACCAAGGTGCTTAAGTCCAACTAACACATGAATGAGTTAATACCATATAGAGTAAACTGTCCTGCCAAGCTTAGATAGGTCACTTCCCCTTGACTTGGGAGGAAGGAAGTCAAGTCTATTATTTCTCTCAGTCTACCAAACTCAGACCTCATGGCCTTTTTACAAAGCCATCATTGTTTTCCTATATAAATAATTTAGGAACTTTCACATATTACTAGAGCTACATCAAGGAAAAAACCTATTATGTGTTACTTTCAAAAATTATGCTTATTGTTTTCAGACATTACACAGTTACACTAAGGAGATCTCACCAGGCTATTCATGGGATATTAAAACAAGCTTATACAGTGGTACCTCGGGTTAAGTACTTAATTCGTTCCGGAGGTCCGTACTTAACCTGAAACTGTTCTTAACCTGAAGCACCACTTTAGCTAATGGGACCACCGGCTGCTGCTGCGCCGCCGGAGCACGATTTCTGTTCTCATCCTGAAGCAACGTTCTTAACCTGAAGCACTATTTCTGGGTTAGCGGAGTCTGTAACCTGAAGCGTATGTAACCCGTGATACCACTGTATACATTGATTCATCATTGATGTGTGTGGAATCATATTTGCTCTCCCATGAACCAAAATGTGGGAACAGATTGGTCACATTCTAGGGCAATGGTATGCATGCTTAAACCCCACACTCATTTCAGTGTGGTTGTAGTGTGTTTGACAGTACACTGGACTATTGCCAGATAAAGTTTACCCTATGAAGAGAATAGTATGAATTATAACAATGCTTCCCAGGATTATGCTTTCTAAGATTCCCCAGAGGTTCTGTTCTCTGCTCAGCTCTTTAAAAAAAAATCAAATCTAAACTAAGGGTAGTCAACATATTGCTCCCCAGATGTTGCTGGACTCCCATCATCCCTGCCCATTGACCAATATTTTCCTGAGTCTAATGGGAGTTGGAGAGCACCACACTGGGTACCTCTTCTGTAAAATATCTTCCCACAACATCAATGTTTAAGTACCGGTAAATGGGCATCACATGTGTGCACAGATCTATTCTATTTTTATGACAACAATCATAGCAAATCACAAACTACTGCTCCTTAAACAGTGGAGATCTTAGTGAACTGAGATATGTGTGGGTGGATTGCTCTCGTTAGAAAGAAAGAAAAAGCTTCGCATATATCAGTGCTTACTTGTAAACAGAAGTTTCCATTCTGGATTCCTTGTTTATGAAGAAGGATGGCTGAACTTTTCTCAGATTACAACCAAGTGTCAACAGTGTTAAAAATAAAAACAATCTATAGAAGGAAAAACACAATGGATAATTTTGTTTTCTTCTGAGGGGCGTTACACTATCTATGAACAGATAACACTCTCCCATAACACCATATGTACATCCATACCCACTAGAGGGGGTGTTGAGTTTGCCTAAAACAACATTTCAAAGTAAGTTCCAGTTTGAGAGAAGTATCAGAGAAACAAAAACTATTTATATTAAATGAGTAAAAAATGTATTATGAGGAGGACCACCAATGCCAACATGATAGAGGCATTGTTTTCTCCCTGCTGTTGTCCATGGATGTAAACCCACAAGCTAGAGTTACATTTTTAAGCATATTTACAGTAATTAGTATCATGGCCAAATAACAGATGAGGGGATCAATAACTCTTGGGGTAACAGGATCCTTGATGGAGGTGAGATTTTCCACACCCCATTCTTTCCTGAGGATCCATGCTCCTTTTTCAACACTCCGTCCCAATGATTCCTACTATCTGTACCCAAACATGTTAAATGCCTGCCCTTGTAGTACAACTAATACAGCTCTCATTCTGAAACTTGGCGGGCTTTGTCCTCTCAGAAAGGGGCACCATGCTTGCAAATTGTTTTCGCTTACAGCAGAAAATTCCTTCGCTTAAAAATAAATGAAGGTGCCTTGCGCAAAAACCTTTGAGTGTATTTCCCTACAATTTGGCAGTTTTAATCCACCCTGTAGGAGCTGCTATGGCTACAAATGCCATGCCTGAGAAAAGGGGAAGACATTATAGCTATCTTTAGATTAGTAAATATAATAATAATAATTTATTATTTGTACCCCACCCATCTGGTGGCTTCCAACAAAGATTAAAAATACATTAAAACATCAGTCATTAAAACCTTCCCTAAACAGGGCTGCCTTCAGATGTCAACTTCAGATAGTTGTTTATCTCTTTGGCATCTGATGGGAGGGCGTTTCACAGGGTGGGTGCCACTACCACTAAATGGGAAGCAATAGACCTTTGTCTTTAACAGATCTCATTTGGTCCCGAGTAACAAGTCAAACTGGAAAGATCCACAGAAGCACTACTTCTCAATGCTATAATTACAGATACAAGTCTAATCTTGGGACATTTCTGGGGTTAAAACACAGTGCTGTTGCAGTGGCCCATTTGTGGTTCTCTGCAGTTGCTTTTAAATATAGACAAAAAACATTAGTCTCCTGGATCTTGTCAAATTTGGTTGTTATATAGAAATATGAATTACTCAAATACCATAATGATCAAGCCACAGTCACAGTCTACTGAATGCATCTATAACACTCATGCATGTGATAGACTATCACCCCACTTTATAAAAATGGAATTTCAGTCACCTAAGAATGGCTAGGGAGCACATTGAGAGCCCTGAGCAAGTAAGTTCCACTGGAAGCAATAGGCAGTGATGACATATTGTAGACTTAATTCTCCTTTAGAGTCTTAGGGGGAATTGAATGTAAAAGATGTAAAATGTATCTAAAAATTCACTTGAGAGCAACAGCATGTCATCAAGTCTCAATGCTCCCAGTGGGAATTGCAGTGTCCATTTCAACCCATGTGGAGACAGAAACATCCTAGACAGGTAGTCTTAGTCAGCTCAAATTACTTGTTGAAGAACACAGACAGGCATCCCACAGACCAGCTTGTGCAAATCCTTAAGAGAGCAGGGATCCAGCAATGCATGGATTCCAGAGTGAACCCCTGCCCAGATCCCCACATTGGTCTCTAGATCAGATCCAGTGTGCACACTTTGGAATCACAACTGGTCAATGGTTAGGAAGGAAATACATTTGGAATTGGGATTTGTGAAGTCTGGTGTTTGTGTGTGTGTGTGTGTGTGTGTAGGCAGATTTAATGTGGCACGGCCACAACTGAAGACAAATGGTGCAAGGCCAGCCCTACCATTAGGCAATCTCATTGCTAGTATTAAAGTAAGCTGCAAGTCTGGTCAGGTTTTTACAAGGGAAGCTATCTCATTCTTTATCTCAGAAAGCAAAATGTCTTGTTGAAGTACTAAACTGGTGTCCATTAGACATCCAGGTATCATGAAAGCTTACGTAGACTGCTAATTAGAACAATAAGGCATGAACAAAAGGCTGTTAAGGTCTGACAGTAATGGCTTCTCCTGTACCCAATTCAAAATGCTGGTTTTAACCTTTGAAGCCTGATGCAGCTCAGAACCCCTATAGCCAAAGAACAAACTTTCCCCTTTCAGACCTTCCTGGACCCTGATTTCATCATATGAGGCCTTTCTCTGCATGCCACCTTTGTGAGAGTTCCAAAAGGGGGCAACAAGAGGTCCAAAAGGGGGCAACAAGAAAATGGGCCTTTTCAGTACTAGCCCCTCCCCCCAATAATTTATGGAATGCTCATCATGTTGGCACCAGGCAAAGACATTTCTGTTTTCCAAGGCATTTTGGCAGCACCAGTGATACGACTGCATTGTGAAATCTGCTCTTAATCATGTCTAATGATTCTATTATTGTATTTTATTTTTATTGTAAATCACTTCAGGACTTCCTTAGTTGGAGACAATGTACAAATGAAATAAACCTAAACCAAAGCTAAAAAAAACTATTTTGTTCAAAAAGACAACTCCTAAGCACACAGATGGTTGTAAAAGACTTTCTCCGCGGAGAAGTTACTGCTGCCATCACTTTAATGGCAGAGAGAATGCTGGATTGTTTTTAATACAATAAACCCATTTGCCTCCTACTTGGATATCACCTTAATTTATTGCAGAAACTGTGAGATCAATACATAATAACTGTGCAATTTAGGAAACATGTTACAAGGGGTCACAAGATTATCATTCCAGTTAAAATGGAATATCAGTGTTGAGATCTTTTGAAGAAAATGAGGCCAAATTTTCATAAACAGAAAAATGCCAGCTGAACTGGTCCTGAATCTGTCTGTTATCACTTCAGCAGTATTCCTCACTGTCAGATATATTGTAGTATCAGATATGACCCTTTGATCCAATAAAAGTTAATAGTTCAAAATCTTCCTCAGTCTACCATTTCCAGGGAACAACAGAGCCACAGTAAGGGGGAGAGTATCTATAGTTCTATATGGACCAATTGTTTCCTCCTCCTGCATCATGTGCTCTGATATACAATCCTAGTAGTTTCTGCAATACGCAACCCCTCCCAACTTCTCCTCCATTTTGACAGTATAATTCCCTCTCTTGCTCCCATATGCCAGCTAAACCTGTTCTGCGAGTTCTGCTGACTCTCCAGAGCAGATTTAGGGGCCATAGCAGAAGAAGATTCAACTCAGTTGAATCCTGCCCCCTGGTTTCTGCTCACATTTTGTTGTTTAGTCGTTTAGTCGTGTCCGACTCTTCTTGATCCCATGGACCAGTGCACGCCAGGCACTCCTGTCTTCCACTGCCTCCCACAGTTTGGTCACTCATTGTTATTTTACTATCCTATGGAGCCTGAGATTTCCTCCTCTCATTTGTTATTTTAATTTGTTCAGAATAGGCAGAGATACCTAAGGGTGTACAAAATCAACCAAGGAATATATCCAGGTAAGTCATACTTTGAGTAAACCCACTGAATTCAATGGGGATGACTAAAGTAAGTACATTGATTTAGTTGGATACAACCCATTGTGTGCATTCATGTGTGAATGTGTAAATCAACACACACAAACATCGTTGTTCATTTAAAAAACAACCATAATCCCCTCCCCCCAAATAATCACAGGATAGTCTACTAAATACTAAAAGAGGAGCATGTGTGTATAATGGCAACTGTGAAAAGCACTGAATGAGGACAAAAACTCAGAGAGCTTTCCCAGGGTTTCTTCTTGCAAGCTTACCTTTATATTCACTTGGATTAAAATGCTGTTCATTGCATATATGATATTGCAATTACGTCTATGTGTGTGTGAGTTGTATCTATTTCCCAGTAATTAGTATCCTGGGGAGGAATTTCATTGCTACTGTAGTTATTTAATCTAATAAAGTGTTGTTATGAAACCAGCCTTGAGGTATTTCTGGAACTATATTAGAATGAAGTAACTTTAATGTCTGTAAGAATATCCATTGACCCTGACCTCAGATCCTGTAGCTGGAATTACAATATTTCATGAGATGTTTTCTTAGCAATCTTGTATATCCTCATCAAGAAAATAACCGCAGGCACACTTTCATGATTCAATTACGAAAATACAAAGAGTGTGGGAATACTGCCATGTGCTAACAAGAAATAAGAAAATAGTAATCTTACGCTGAATGTCAGCCATGCAGAAATACATAAGAGAAAAGGAAGGAATCCCCAGAGTTTTTGTTAAAGCTATTCCTTATTCTGCAAGAACCTCTGTTTTCAAACACCTTGCCTAGGGTACATTATGATCTGGATTGACATGGGGCTAATCTAGTAGGAGTCTGGTAAATCCTGCCTTAGTGCAAAGGCTGGATCTGAGTGACCTCCTTCTGATCCTTTCATTCCTGCGATTCTCTATTTCTACACTGACTAGAGTTCAGTTTCTCCAGCAAGAGAACTTGACTTCCAGTTCCAATTTGTGCTTTGGGAAACTGGACTGTTCTAATTGATTGCTACTATAAGCTAGTATGATTGACAGAGAATAGATAAATTGATGGCAGTTTTGCTATGGATGTTATCATTTATTATAGTATTGGGATGTATACTGCATTCATGGAAGGGGAGGTGTGTTTTTTTTGTTCCATGGAAATTGCTGCTATCCATTTGGAGCTGACTAGTGTTTCAATCAATTACTGAAGTGAAGCTTAAAGCATCTCAGATTTACAGGGCACAGATTCACACTCTTACCGCAACTGGTAATTTGTGCATTAAAAGTTCAGTTCTGGGTAATCAAATTTGGCATCTTTCTTTGTGGGCTGTGTCCTCTTCCTGTGGCACTGCTGAAACTAGACTTACAGCCACATCATTTGTGGCTGCACTCATGGGCAAGCTCCAGTGAACACAATGAAACTTACCTCCAAGCAAACAGGCATAGCATTTGTTGTAAAGCCACCAAGCCAGTGTCACCCACTCCTAACTAAATTTTGTGCACGACCGTTAAGCTAAACCCCAAGAAAAATTAGCAGTACTGTAATTACTGGGTTGAGTCCAAGTTTCCTCTGAGCAGAGTTCCACGGAAGTAATTACCCTGTTGGTGGCAATTTTCACAAACCCTTCATTGCCCTTTCAGCCTCCAGTGCCATTCAAAATCTGCTCCAGAAGGTTGGGAACTTTTAAGAGCAGTGAGACAGTGCTCCCACCTCCATTTAGTGGGAACCTCCATTGGAACAGAGTCTATTGGTAAAAATAAAGAGTCTTTCCATTTGCAGAATGGCAGTTCTGGATCTAATCCAGTACATATTCCTAAATACTGGGGGCAGGGAAGTATCACCAATTACGTTAACGTCTGAAGAAAACTTACAAAGGGTGATTCAGATATTTTAAAGGGAATAATTTTAAAAAGTGATTTAAATTGGCTATAGCTGTCTGATTTCAGTTCTGGGTTTTGACCAACATGCCAAGGCCTGTCTTACTGAACAGTGAAAACTTTTCCTAAGGGCTGAAGTGAATTTCACTGCAGCATTTGTTCATGCTCTCAAACCATTAGGAAACAGAAGAAACATGCAACTCTTGGTGTTTCATGGAAGAATCTTTAACTGAGCTCCTGGGAAAGAACATCCAGTCTAATTCATTGCTCAGTGAGTAAGTAAAAACTGTACAGTGCAGTAAAATGGTCAATTATTGTGCTTTATAAAGATTGAATCCCAAATATATAGGGAGAAGTTTGTGTGTTCAATGTGAATGTTCATTGGCACTGGGAAATTAAAAGTGTCACCCATGAAATAGTAAAACTCATTAAAGCAGAGTATCCTTTTAAAAGTTACGGATTAACTTTATTACCACCTTGGTGACAGCAAGTCTGCTTGCTTAAATCCACTTTCTTTTGGCATTCCTGAACATTATCAAACCATATTAACCAAAGTGTGATTAGAACAAGGAAAAACGTTACTTTATTAAAATCAAACCTGAAGGCACATCCACTGGGAAGGCTGATACCAATTCACAATGCTTACTGCATTTGCCTTTTCCTCTTTATTTAAAGCCTTCTATTACTTGTGTAGATGTGTGAAATATCCTTCTTTTCATGCCCCCGCCCCCCACCAGCTTTTAAGATATGGAATCAAAAAGGCAAGAGTGACCTCTAGTGTTCACAAGCCCATTAGAACTTGAGAAACAGCTAGTTCTCTCCCATCACTGCATGAGGAATGTCATTTGTTTTAAATATATCCCCACCATTTTAAACTCCTATAAATTGCATCCAGGGAACAACACACAGCCAAGCAACATTTTTTTTTAAAAAAGTCTAGCAAAATGCATCTCTTTAAAAGAGGTTTCATATTCTAGAGTAATTCCTGGAGTACAATTTGGATCCTCAGCTACTTCAATGGACAGATATGACCTCTGTCACTTCCCCTGGCATAGAAGCACTTGCACAAACTAACTCATATCTAGCAGTGTTTTCTGAACAATTCCATTTAAATCCTGAATTTTAAACACTGCCACTGTATCCTCCTGTTCCCATCATCTTCTAAAGCAAAACATTGGCATATATGACACTCTTGGGCTACAATTCTCAGCGGACTTCCAGGGGATTGATGCCCATTTATCTCAATGGGACTCAGCGTGCTAATTGCTAGGTTAGCTATCCACAGTCATGCTAAACGATCATCATGGCAAAAGTGCCAAGGCTGAATCCAAAGAAATGTATATATCCATGCTGGCCTCCCTGTTTCTCCCTTTTTCAGTGACACTGCACTTCACAGAACATCTTATCACAATAATTGTCTCCTAATCTCCTGTACAACAGCAAAAGGGGGTCAATACCCCCACAACACTTAAGCTGAGGGGGGTGCATGGGGAGGACAGATGTTATGGGGATTTCTTGCCAAATGGAGGACACAAGGAGCCAAACTGTATGCACAACGGCTTTTAAAAGCGAAAAGGTATAAAAAGTACCAGTGTCTTGGTCCTATCATCAGATTTGCACCACTGTTGTTTTTCTTTCTTTCTTTTAAAATCCACACCAATCCCTTCATGTTATGGACTCGTTCAGTCACATGGGCTTCCTAAGTCTAAATGCCACGCTGTGTCAAGATCTGGCTTTCTACATTCCAAAATATAGTTAATCTGCCCTGGCGTGGGGAAAATAGACACCAGGACTGATAGGTGAAGCAGCAAGATGCAGTTAGGATGGTTCAGATATTTTCCCATGCCCTGACTAAACCCCCCCCCCCCAAACCAAACCAAACCAAACCCAAAAGGATTCCAGTAAGGGATGGAGAGGTCGTTCCATGAAGGTAGGATTACACAGAATTAAGAGGGGCGCAATCTAGTTTGGCAAGCAGGGGCGTGTAGTTATGAATCGTTAAACACTCAGCAGGAGAAGGCAACCGAGGTGACTAAAGGCATTTCCTTGATATCGTCAGCCGCATGAAAAATGAAATCTTAACGCAGGAGTGTAAATAAACAGCAGTTCAAATACAAGTAGTAGGGGGAGGTAGGGGAGGCACTTTTAAAAAAAGAAGCCCGAGGCACATATATCTATTGCAGAGGGGAAAGGATGTGCAGATTTCCTGCCATTTCAGGATGGAAGGCCCCCATCACCTTAGTTCCTCAGTGATACAGAGAGGCCGATTTGCAGAGAATGCACTTAAGCGAACTTTAGACGCGGGAGCCACGCACCTTGCGCTCTCGCTCTCTCTCTCTTTGCCTCCCCTTCCACTACTACTCCAAAGATCATCCCCCCGCTCCAGACCTCCCCGTCAAATGTTGTGTAAGCACCGGGTGGCTGCGAGATACAGGGCTTCCTTTGATACTTACAGTTGGTAGCCGCTAATCCAAGATGCCAGAAGCTGAACAGCAGCAAAGTCAAAACGCTGAAGAGTTGGGGGATAGGATCCATTTTCTCGTGCCGTCTCTGCCTGCGTAATCTCCAATTTCAGAGCGTGGCTGCTGTGCCTTGGCTCCCTTACTCCATCCGGCATCCAGGCACCCTTTTGGAAGACGCCGGAGAGGGAGAATGCGAAAGACACCTCTGCCCCTCCTTACCCAGATCTTCTCGAAAGCAGCAGCAGCAGCAGGTCCAAAGAGACACAAAGAGAGAAAGCAACTGCGCCTCAACGCCAAAAGGCACTCATAAGGCAGGTCCTGAAATCCACCTCCAGGAGCTGCGATAGGGATTCAGCCAGCCTGGAGCTGAACAGCTCCTTATAGGCGCGAGGAGCCGTGCGCGCTCACTCCACCTCCTGCTCAGCCTCCTCCTCCCCGTCACACCTCCCGCCTGCTAGGGAGGATCCTTTCTCATTACTATTATCAAGCCCTGATGATAAGCGTCGGAGTTACAGGGGAACTTGGCTGCCCAGAGCATCTTTCTCACTCACTCTTAGTTAGGGGGGCTAGCTAGTGTATCAGCCGCGACGGCGCGGGGTGGGGGAGAAGGAAAGCACCCAAATGAAGGTGGGGATGGAACGGAGGAAAGGCGCGCGCGGGGGGGGGGGCGATTTGCAAATCTCTGTGTGGCCCTGTCTGCAAAGGAAGGAGAAGGGAGATCTTAGAAGATGAAAGGTGCAGGAAAGAAAAACCTTCCCCCCTCTCTATTTATCTATTTTAATATTTCTTCCTTTTTCCACACCGCACTGCATTCTGTTTCTTTATTTATTGCAAGTTGAAAACTAGGAAATTTATTGTGGCAGGAGTTTCTGTAGCTCATTTCATAGGCTGCGTGAAATGGACAGCGTTGATCATTCTGCTTTCTCTCTCTTTTTCACACACAGAGGGAAGCGGGGTGGGGGGGGGGTGGAGGAAGGATACCGCTGATGAGGCTCTTTCTACACAGAGAGAGAGGGAAGGGGTGTCTTTAGCACAAGATGAGATTTGAAAATGAATGAGGGGAACGAATGAATGCCGATCTACTGGCTGGAAGCAGGGTTACCATATATTTTCATGTGTTGATAATCTACCCGTGCAAATACTGTACAGAAAAGCACATCAAGCCATTCATTGCAACCAAACCATAGCACCTGTGAAAGTCAGTTCCTGAGCTGGAAACCGAGGCAGTTATTGGAGCCAAGTTTCTGTTTGACTGCTTGATTCATTTCTGACAACTGTCAGAACCGTTTTGCTATTATGTAGGAAAGGAGGAAGTGTCAGACTGAGTTTCCCCCTCCTTTTCTTTTTTTCTTTTGGATCAGTGATTCCAGGTGGGGGGAAATGTTGTCTCTCATTGCTCCCACTGCACTTCTGCTGTCCTTTCCAGAACCTTAGTTTAATAATTCCCAAGGCTTAACCTTGTTGCTTTACTGCTGCTTTGGATCACGTCAATTGCAGGCTGTATCAAAGATGGATAAAAATTACATTAGTGATCCCAACTTTAATCCTTGAGGAGAGAATTTATGTGGAGCATTAAGGTCTTTGTTGGAAGTAATTTGCTGGTCTACAGCCATAATAAACAAACCGGAGAAGGGTCAGAAATAATTAGCGGTTTTTTAGATCACTTGCCCATATTCTTATGATGGGCCCATGGAGAATGGAGCTCTAAATTGCTGGCATGCTGAAAGAAAGAAGGCGGTGAGAGAAAACACACACTTGGGCTGTTTTGTGGGAAACTGCTTGCTTAGTGATTAGATAGCCTGGAGAATTAAAAAGCAACAGCAAATGGAATTTTGAGCTTTAAATGGACAATCAAACAAAAGCTAAATCGCACTTCTCCATGGGATTTTTTTGAAAGAAAGAAAGGACAAAACGCTGCTACAAGGATTCCTTATGAGAACTTTATATGAAAGAGAGGAGAGAGGCAATAGAAATCAAAGTCCTGTGATGAGGTAGGGAAAATTGGTTAAGTTTCTAATGTTTTCAGTTGCAGAGGAAAGATAAGCACATGGCTAAGTGCTAATACCCCCAAAGTGATGAAAACAACCAGCAACAAAGCATGAATCTCATTGGATTCCTTGAAATCTCATGATTTATAAAATAAATACCATTTATTATTAATAATTATGTCCATATAGTCTCACCAATGTACAGTCATGGCACTTTGCAGAGTGACAGAGAAGGACAGTGGGGGGAACAACAACTGCCAACCTCACAAGCAAAAGTTTGACAGAAAGGAACGCAAGAGAGGGAACACTGGTGAAGATAAAGGCTGGCAAAAGGAACAGAGGAAGAATAAATCCAGAAACTCGTGGCATCCATTTCATAGAATCATAGAATCATAGAGTTGGAAGAGACCACAAGGGCCATCGAGTCCAACCCCCTGCCAAGCAGGAAACACCATCAGAGCACTCCTGACATATGGTTGTCAAGCCTCTGAATGCATGAGTGGAGGGGGCAGAATTGGGGCTATTCCCATTTACTATACCCTCAAACCATGCATATTCTATGGAGGTTCAGCTATGCACGTGAAAGAATCTCTTTACGCACCTTAAGTTGAATGTGCATATTTGGTGTTGCATGTTCTGCAGTGTTCTGCAGGCATCTCATCATGGTGCTGGGATTACAAGATCATAATGCTGCTTCCCTCTCTTTATGTTCACTGAGCAGAGATGACTGTACTTAGTGCTGGCAGGAGTTAAGCTCTAAGAGGTTGGGCCAAATGAGTTATCAAAGAGGTGAGCTTTGGAGGAATAGCTTGGAGGCAGAAAGAAGAAGCCACCATTACCCACTTGCAAGCCATTGTAGCTGGGGTGGTGGTGCGACAGATGACTATTGCTTACCTGGATGGGGCAGCAGTGGGAACACCAGATTAGGCTCTTAACAAAGCCACGTGTGTCTACCTTTGATGTAACAGAAAGGAAATAAAACAAAGCTATCTGATTCTTTGGAATGTGGAGGTAGAAAATACAGGTGGGGCCTGAAACAAAATGTTCCTGCTCCATGTTTCAGCCAATCAGACATGTTGTTTTCAATGAGACTCCATTCTGCTCCCCCTACCACCCAGTTTTCCACCCCCACAACAGTCAGCCAGCATTCTGTGTACACCAGGCTTCCTCCACCTCGGCCCTCCAGATGTTTTTGGCTGACAACTCCCATGATCCCTAGCTAGCAGGAGCAGTGGTCAGGGATGATGGGAACTGTAGTCTCAAAACATCTGGAGGGCCGAGGTGGAGGAAGCCTGGTGTACACTATACTCAGTCCTTAGTAGCCTTTCCCTCCTCTTTTAAGCTACCCCCCTCCCTGCAAGGAACTGATGGGCAGCCTTAGGCAAAGCTTCCTGAGATACTCAAAAGGGAACAGGCCATTCTTCAATATTTTAAATAAACTATTTCCTGCTTAACTGTTCCTTTTGCCACTGGATAGGGATAGCACCCAACCTTTTCAAGCCCCAAACCTGGAAATACGTCTTCTGAGATTCATTCCTGTGAGAGTCACAGGACCCACGCCTCACTCTCGCCCTGAAGAAAGCACTTTTGGGGGGTGAGATGGCAGCTCTAGATTGTGCGAGCCCATGGCACCCTTCATGGCCACTGAGATCTTGCAGAAGAAAACGGGATTTCCCATTTTTCCCCCGGGGCACTTCGCAGGCATGGATAGGGCAGGTGAAGAACTGGGCTTTTGAAGTGCCACAACCCCCTGAGCTGATGACAATCCCCCCAAAAATGAACATAAGGAAACTGTCTTATGTTGAAAGAGACTATTGGTCCATCTATTACACTGACTGTCAGCAGTTATTCAAGGTTTTGGGCAGGAGTCTTTTTCAAGCCTACAGGGAGATGCTCTCTGAGGATTGAATGTGGGCCTCATGTGCTCTGCAGCTGAGCTTGGGTCCTTCCCTTAAGGAAAGTGCCACATGGTGAGTGGGGTATTTAGAGAAGACTCCTGGGTTTTGCAAAGTATAGTTTCCAACTTTGTTGTTCTTGTTTATTCATTTAGTCGTGTCCGACTCTTTGTGACCCCATGGACCAGAGCATGCCAGGCACTCCTGTCTTCCACTGCCTCCCGCAGTTTGGTTTCCAACTTACCTGAGAGTATAGTGTCTTTTTACATGCTAATGGATAAATCCTGCTTTCCCACCCTATTTTGGAAGCCTGGTGATTTTCATTCTATGGTCAGGCTGATGATACACATTAAGGCTTGAGCCAAATCTACTCAGTTTGCCTCTATTCTTTGATAAGCACTAACTTGAAAGGTGGACAAGGTAGACAGTGTTTGGTCTCCAAATTATGCTAAGGTTAATGAATCCCTTGTACAGATAAAAAATTATAACTGAAAAATCCTAGCTGGGAATAGAAAGTGCAGTAAAATTATGGTGATTTTGATCTGTTTTTCTCAGTCAGTTCATGCTATACTTTACTCTTCAAATAACCTATATTTCAACCATACATTATAACAACAGCAACAAATCCCTTGCAAAACCACGAAGGATTGGATTCAAAATGTCTCTTTCATGTATAGGAGAGCTTCTCCTGTGTGGTGCGCCAGATTAAGCTCAAGATCCTTGTGAGAGAAAAGTGAATTAAAATTCAGAGCCATGCCTCTGCTTGCACATTGAAGTTGCATAATCTCTTGCACAACTCTCAGTGTGCTGTTATATAATATGTCACATATAATATGTCACATATATAATATGTCAATGTCACACAATGGGTACTTCCACTCCTATTTTATGAACAGGAATAGTTCAAGAACATGCTGGCAAATTCAGATTACACAATTACAGTTGATTTGCTTGTGCAACAAACTCGCTTCCTTCTGAAACTGGATGTTGTTCCATAAAGAGAGTATAGAGAAATGTACTGGAAAGCAATGCAGAAGGAATGCCCAATAAAAAGTCAGCATTGTCTAACCTCCCTGCAAACTTTGTGCCAATAAATCAGGATGAATGTTCAATAACCAGCTTGCCTGAAAGTGACTGAAGTCTGATGCTTCCTCTTGCAAAACTGCTCACAGAACAGTATGGCTGCCAGAGTTTCTTCCATCAGCATAGGGGTAGAGAACCTGTGGCCCTCCAGATGTTGTTGGCAGGCCCAGCCAGCATGCCCAGTGGTCAGGATGGTAGGAACTATAGCCCAACATTTGGAGAGCCACGGGGCCCTCCCCTCAGTCTTACCTCATTTTATTGGCATTCATCCAGTCCATTACCAAGGCAAGAAAACAGTCCAGCACTACGACTGCCACACCTGCAGATGTAAAAGATCAGTAAAGTATTATGTCATCAGTATATTGCTGACCACGTTCTCCAAACCTCTGGTTCCTGTTTTCAGGATATTTCTCATATATGGGTTTGAATACCCTTATTTCTTCCTGATAGTGACTAAAGTGGAGTGATTCATCACTGAGGTTTACCATGTAGTCTTGTGCATGCATACTACAAAGTAAGTCCTACTGAATTCTATAGGACTTACTCTGAGGTATGAAATTTCATAATGCTTCCCCCCCCCCCCACCGATTTGTTCAGACGGCACATATGAATATTAGCTCTCTATTTTATTCATATCTCGGGATGTCTATGCTTTTGACCAAAGCATTTGATAATGCATTCTTATGGGTTTGTAGGTTAATCCATCAAGCTCATTCAAATCAGCATTAGACCACTTAATTATATTCATGGCATAAGTCAGTTTCCAGGCTGCCCAAGTGCTAATTGCTTTTAGCTGTAAGATCAGTTTCCAGCCTTTTGAGGAGTCTCTGTCTATAGAGTTGCTGTTAAGAGGATTCTAAAGTGGAGAAGGCTGCCTGGTTGATCCCAAGGGGCTGCTGGGTATATATCAAGCATAGGTAACATATGGGTGTTTACAACATGTTCCTGTCACTCCACATCTTTGCTTTTATCTTTCTAGGCTCAATAACATTCCCCCCATCCCCATCCTCATTGGAAAATCTGTCAGTTTGTTTATTAGCGTTCTGCTATTTTGGTTTCTAAGCACCACCATCCGCTGCACAATCCTATCTGTATAATGCAGCTTTTGCCAAGCTGGTGCCATACTGGCTGGGGCTGATGGGAGTTATAGCGCAAAACATCTGGAGGGTGCCAAGTTGGTGTGGAGTAGTTCTTTTTTAAAAAAAATTATTAACAATTTCAACATAACAAATTATCAAAACAAATCATCTTCATTATTTCCCTCCCTTTTTCCCCTCCCACTTCCCCAGCAAACCCTCCCCCTCCCCCCAAGACTTCCCTCAACTCCTCTCTCTGATTTCTCAACTCATCTTATTCTCTGCACATTGTAAAATTGTATACATCCTTGTATTATCTATCTACTATATTAACCCTCAATAAATTTGTGTGTTGTTGTTGTTTAGTCGTTCAGTCGTGTCCAACTCTTCGTGACCCCATGGACCAGAGCACGCCAGACACTCCTGTCTTCCACTGCCACCCGCAGTTTGGTCAGACTCATGTTTGTAGCTTCGAGAACACTGTCTAACCATCTCGTCCTCTGTTGTCCCCTTCTCCTTGTGCCCTCCATCTTTCCCAGCATCAGGGTCTTTTCCAGGGAGTCTTCTCTTCTCATGAGGTGGCCAAAGTATTGGAGCCTCAGCTTCAGGATCTGTCCTTCCAGTGAGCACTCAGGGCTGATTTCCTTCAGAATGGATGTGTTTGATCTTCTTGCAGTCCATGGGACTCTCAAGAGTCTCCTCCAGCACCATAAATTTGTGTATGTTTATTCAAAACCTGCCAAGAAGTCCAGTTCATTCTGTTGTCTTTTTAAATAATTTGTAAAAAGCTCCCATTCTTCTTTAAGTCACAGTTGTCCTTATCTCGCAATTTGCATGTCAATTTCATCAGTTCTGCATTGTTCACCAATTTCTCTTGCCACTGTTCTTTTGTCGGAGTTTCCTCATTCTTCCATCCTTGTGCTATCAAGACTCTTGCCGCGGTGTGGAGTAGTTCAAACACCTGGAGGAGGAGGAGGAGGAGGAGGAGGAGGAGAGGACAGGGTGAAGCCATGAGTGGAGGGGGGCCCTTTTCTTATCCCCGGGGCCCCCAGGAAACTCAGCAAACCTGCTGCACCTGGAACTGCATGTGGAGAGTGCAGCTGAGTGGGACACAATTGTGGGCAGCCTGAGGAAGTACCATCTACCTGGGGCTTGCCCATGAAAAGCAAGCAAGACTAGGGTGATGTCTGCTGCTTCTTTTTGTTGTGAAATTTTTGTGGGTGAGAACCTGAAGCCTGAGAGGGAGGGTCTGTCAGAAGCAGTGCTATTTTTCTAGAAAAAGAGGGGCTAGAATTCGCCGTGAACACAATGGCACCCATCTGAGAGGTGCCAGAAAGTTCCAGCAGAAAAGAAGCCCAGGTCAGAAGGAAAATGAATTGATAGTGATTATACGTGTGTCTGTAATTTTGATATAATGCAACATTTTTATATGCAACTGTGTATTTTTTAAATATTTTGTTTATGTTGTCTGTTGTTGCTTCCTTTTTGTACACTGCTTAGAGATATTTTTCATATATTGGTATAGAAATGAAATGGTCAGAAACGAACAAGAATGTAACTGGTTTCCTTTGCACTCCTGAATTCCATGAAATAGCCATCAGTATAATGGCATGCATAGATATTCCTCTTTTTATATCTCTTCTGTTTCTTTGTACTTGTGTTGCCAGTACTCAAGGAATAGTGAATTAAATGGGCATGGAATAGTTATTTGCATTAGGAATCACCATACTGATGGAGTAGGACATGGAGAATAACTTCAAGAGATCTAATCTAGAGCAATGACTAACTGATAACAAATAATTATTATATGTCTATGTGTACTTTAAAAATATTTATGCCAATAATTCTGCATTATCCCATAATAGTTATTTTCTATTATTCTGTATTTTTGCATTACCCCATCCTAAATTGGCCTTTTCCATTTTGTACTTTTTGAACTTCATCTTCAATTACTTCTTCCATTAATGCATCATTGGTATTTATTCTAGCAGACATTATATGTCTCCATGTAGCTTATTCTATATCTCCCTCCTGAAGTTGTTATTGTATTTCTAGCCTCCTTCAGGGGTGAGTCATGTGAAGAACATATTACATGATTACTGAGAGTGGAACTGGGCACATGATTACCTACCCACCCAACACAAATGCATTGATAAAGACTCTTTGCAGTGAAGAAGCCTATGAATGAGCAGCTGCCAACAAAATCTGAAAGACCGATAAATAATGTGACCAGGACTCCCAAACACAGCACAGGTACCCTAATTGCATGGAAACCTATGAGCAGACAGGCCACATCAATTCATGGATGCCTGGGGACAGATCCAGCAGTGTAGTCTCATTCCTGGTTAAGCATGCAATGTTGACTTTATTAGATTCATGTATGAAGGGGGCTTGCCATGGTTCTGTTTTTGTCCCTTGTTTTCCATTTTCTGTGGAATTGTTTTTGACAGGCAGTATATAAGTTGTTCCTGTTTGCATTTCCAACTCTTACAGCCCCATGAGCTGTGCTCTATTTCAATTCCTGCTTCTGTGTATTAAGGTGATCCATAAGTGATGCCATAAAATTACTTGTACCAGACTTGATATTAAGCTTTTCCCATTCTAGAGTTAATGAAAAATGCTTTTCTGTGGAAATTCATGTATACTGTGATTTTACCAATTCCTGTTTTGAAGACTATTAACATTGCCTCCTATTTCATTCTTTCCCAACTTCAAACCTACAGCTTCATTAACTGTGGCAGCCCTGCAATATACTGCGAGATGAATGATTTCAATTTTGGAAGTATCCATGGTTGAGATTTTCGATATCATTTTCATGTCTTGTTATTTCTAACACTCAGTGACTCTCACACATTAAAGGATTATTATTATTATTACTGTTAATATTACTACTAATACAATTATTATTGGGAGCAGCAGTAGCAGCAGCTTTAATAGCTGAAGGAGAGGTCCGAATAGACTAATCCATGTCTCAAAAGACTGTTCACAAGGTCCTTAAAGCTAAAGGGACCCCTGTCCATCAGGTTCAGTCATGGAGAACTCTGGGGTTGCGGCGCTCATCTCGCTTTACTGGCCAAGGGAGCCGGCGTACAGCTTCCAGGTCATGTGGCCAACATGACTAAGCCGCTTCTTGCGAATCAAAGCAGCACACGGAAACACCGTTTACCTTCCCGCCGGAGCGGTACCTATTTATCTACTTGCACTTTGATGTGCTTTCAAACTGCTAGGTTGGCAGGAGCTGGGACCTTATGATGAGCCACATTGCCATCTTCATAGAACCATAGAACTGTAGAATTTGAAAGGACCACAAGGGTCATCTAGACCAACCCCCTCCAATGCAGGAATCTTCTGCCCAGTGTAGGTCTTGAACCAAACACCTTGAGATTAGGAGTCTCACGCTCTACCAACTGAGCTATCCCAGTTGTCATCCCTCATGTATGTGTTGGCACTTCAACCCAACCCAGTGTAAGACATCAAGGAAGAAAGAGGGCTAGTTTACACACAAATACTCATAACTTGACGACTATAGCATCATTTGATCACTTGCATGTGCAGTTGAATAGCTATCTATGGTAGCAACTATCATAAGGAGAACTTTCATATTCATAGAATCATAGAATCATAGAGTTGGAAGAGACCACAAGGGTCATCGAGTCCAACCCCCTGCCAAGCAGGAAACACCATCAGAGCACTCCTGACATATGGTTGTCAAGCCTCTGCTTAAAGACCTCCAAAGAAGGAGACTCCACCACACTCCTTGGCAGCAAATTCCACTGTCGAACAGCTCTTACTGTCAGGAAGTTCTTCCTAATGTTTAGGTGGAATCTTCTTTCTTGTAGTTTGGATCCATTGCTCCGTGTCCGCTTCTCTGGAGCAGCAGAAAACAACCTTTCTCCCTCCTCTATGTGACATCCTTTGATATATTTGAACATGGCTATCATATCACCCCTTAACCTCCTCTTCTCCAGGCTAAACATGCCCAGCTCCCTTAGCCGATCCTCATAAGGCATTGTTTCCAGGCCTTTGACCATTTTGGTTGCCCTCCTCTGTACACGTTCTAGTTTGTCAGTGTCCTTCTTGAACTGTGGTGCCCAGAACTGGACACAGTACTCCAGGTGAGGTCTGACCAGAGCAGAATACAGTGGCACTATAACTTCCCTTGATCTAGATGCTATACTCCTATTGATGCAGCCCAGAATTGCATTGGCTTTTTTAGCTGCCGCGTCACACTGTTGGCTCATGTTAAGTTTGTGGTCAACCAAGACTCCTAGATCCTTTTCACATGTACTGCTCTCAAGCCAGGTGTCACCCATCTTGTATTTGTGCCTCTCATTTTTTTTGCCCAAGTGCAATACTTTACATTTCTCCCTGTTAAAATTCATCTTGTTTGTTTTGGCCCAGTTCTCTAATCTGTCAAGGTCGTTTTGAAGTGTGATCCTGTCTTCTGGGGTGTTAGCCACCCCTCCCAGTTTGGTGTCATCTGCAAATTTGATCAGGATGCCCTTGAGTCCATCATCCAAGTCGTTGATAAAGATGTTGAATAAGACCGGGCCCAAGACAGAACCCTGTGGCACCCCACTAGTCACTCTTCTCCAGGATGAAGAGGAACCATTGATGAGCACCCTTTGGGTCCGGTCAGTCAGCCAGTTACAAATCCACTGAGTGGTAGCATAGTCAAGACCGCATTTTACCAGCTTCTTTACAAGAATATCATGGGGCACCTTGTCAAATGCCTTGCTGAAATCAAGGTAGACTACATCCACTGCGTTCCCTTCATCTACCAGGCTTGTAATTCTGTCAAAAAATGAGATCAGGTTAGTCTGACATGACTTATTTTTCAGAAATCCATGCTGACTATTGGTGATCACAGCATTCCTTTCTAGGTGCTCACAGATTGTTTGCTTAATGATCTGCTCCAGAATCTTCCCTGGTATTGATGTTAGACTGACTGGGCAACTATATTCAACTATGATTCATCATGCAGTGTGTGATATCATATATATATCAAACAATACAAATGAACTGAGTGATGTACATGCATGTGTGAATCAGCCCAAGGAGGTTCTCCTGTGTCAGATGCTGCCCCTGAATGTGCAGCTTTGCAGTGTGCAGGAGATGCATCTTTTCTGGTCCCTTTGTGCTGCCTTCTGTAGACTTTTCCTATCCTTTGGGTCAACTAAGAGTGTGGGTTTCCATTGGGTCTGTCCACCCAGCCTGACCTAAGTTAGATCATGTTTCAGTTGCCATACTCCTGTTTAATTTTAAAGCCAATCCATAGACAGGAAGTCTTAAATTCATTAAGAACAATGGCAAATTAGCATGTGAGGAAGAAGAAGAAGAGAAGAGTTTGGATTTGATATCCCGCTTTATCACTACCCGAAGGAGTTTCAAAGCGGCTAACATTCTCCTTTCCCTTCCTCCCCCACAACAAACACTCTGTGAGGTGAGTGGGGCTGAGAGACTTCCAAGAAGTGTGACTGGCCCAAGGTCACCCAGCAGCTGCATGTGGAGGAGTGGAGACACGAACCCGGTTCCCCAGATTACGAGACTACCGCTCTTAACCACTACACCACACTAGCTCTAGGAAGGAAGGAAGGAAGCCCATATTTATATGCACAAGATTGCTGGTCGAACTGAGGAAGAGGGACTTTAGTGTAGTGGATTAGAGAAAAGTCTATGAGAGTCTAGCAAAAGGACCCCAAACAAAACAAAGTAGAAAGAGGGGAGGCAAAGGAGAGCAGCAGAGATGCTGAGGGATCCATTAAAAGCAGAGTCTCAGACCTGCTTATTACAAAGAAATGGGTAGACAGGTTCAAAAGGATGGGTGAAATGTGGATTATAGCTCCTGATAGGAGTTATTCCCAAGCAAGCATGTAGACGAAAGAAAGTATTGACACATGCTACACCTGTGTTAGTTCTGCCTACACCATTTCATTTATAATAAGCCCTACTATTCCCAGTGTTCCGTTACAGCAGATGGCTGCACAAGACACAACATGCTGTTCATTAGGGGACAGAGCTTCTCTCCCATCTCCTTAAAAAACAATAATCTTTTTTCTCCTGTTCTCTTGGGAAAACAAAACATGCAGCACACAGTGCTCATACTGGAGATGCTGGGAGAAAACTAATGCAAGTGTCCCTGAAGGGAGATGAATACACCAATTTGGTTTTCAAATTGGAAAGCCCTGTTCATTCATGCTACTCCAGTCAACTCCGAATGAAGTGTTTGGTACAAGCAGTAAGATTCACCGAGAGCCAAGACGTTCAGTAATGCTTTAGCCTAGTGGAGGTAGGGTGGGTGCCTATAATTTCCAAACACTAGAAATTTAGAGAGGTGCTTCCCTGTGGTCAATATCCTTTCGTGTTTACACAGAAATAAGTCCCATTCAGCAAATGGAAAGACTTCCTGCTAGCAACTTCAGCCCATTTTATTGCTTCTTCTTGCTATTGGCTAGGGGACTGGTGACAGACAACCTCTGGTATCTCCTAAGCAGGCATTTTCTCCCTCACCTGAGTAGCTGCTACTATGCAATGGATGACAAGCAGTCATATCAGGATTCAAAATAAGGAGGCTGTAAGCATCAGCTGTTGTATTTCTTGTTCACACCTTGCTACCCACTTCCCAAACAACACAAATCTTACATGAATTGTTTATTCACTATTGGTATGTAAGAAGTGGGGAACCTGATGCAAACAAGGACAGAGATGCTGCTTGCTGTGGGTGTAGCTTGTCGTGTGTGGTGTAAGGAAGCCTGCATTGACTGAAATTCTGTTTTCAGACAACTCTTAATGCCACAGGAGCCCAATCTTTCATTGTATCTCGTTAAACAAGTATTGAACAAAATGGAAGCTAGGGGTATGTTAACCAACGATAGCAGTCCTGGTCACAAGCTCCCAGAAGCTGCATCTGGTTGGCCACTGTCAGAAGAGGACTAGAGAAGCTTTTGGCATGAAACATCAGGGCTTCCTCAAGTTTCATAATACGATATAGGACCAGAAGGGCCTTGGGTCTCATCCAGTAGTTAACATCCTCTTCTTAAGTTCTTGAACGTGGAAAAAAAATACAAGGTTCTTTTACAGGGAACAACAACTTTCATATTACTGCAGCTTTCGGCAGTCTTCTGTATGTTCCCTATTGAAAATAAGTCTGGATGAGAAATACAATGCAAGAATAAAGTAGCTTTTTATTGACGTTTGAAGAAAGGGGAAATGACTTGGGTCCTCATGCCAGTGGGAGTCCTTTCTGAAGAAAAAGGGGGAAAATTGTTGTCTGAACAACCATTATATACTGGAAAATGGCAAGCTCTTTCAAGTTATTAGAAAACCTTATAGAAGTCTAGGCCTTAATAGACCTCTGTATACCCTTGTGGTTTTCTTCTGACACCTCCAATTTAACTGGGGTGTTCTTTCCAATGTTGTTCTGTTGTTCCGGTGCTCAGCAACAGTGGATGGTTTTGTTGTCATCATTGTTGCTCTGATCACTGAAAGACCTGCTGTGTAACTATTTTAATAAACAAAGCCAGTCTGATAGTTTCCGCACGCCCACCTCCAAAAATGAAATCTAAATGGATCAGTTAATAGACATACTCTTTTGGATGTTAGAGCTAGAAAAGCTGCTGCAATATTTACGAGGTGAATTTCATTTGGAGGAGCACAGTCAACTTCCTAGGGTGGGGGGGGGGGGTGATGTAAAGCAGATATCTCAGTACTGAGTCCTAATGTTAATTAAGACTCGTGTTAGATTTTTTATTTGTTGGAGCTAGCATGGGGGTTTTCTGAGATGAGCCTGGAGCCTGGGACACCTGAAGAGCAACACACCCAGCTTGTTGGTGCACAAACACAATTGTAATTATAAGATGTAACTCAGCAAGCTCATTGACCTCCAAAAAACCATGGTTCTAGAGATGTTGCCTTGACAGCAAAATGTTCAGTCTTTTTTCTGTTTAGAAATAATAGGCAGAGTGTTATTTTCTTTCTTCTTTAAGAAAAACTCTCTTCTGCTTCCCTTCCATTTTTCACACCCCTTTCTTTCTCCTTCTTTCTTGTAATCCCACCCAGCTCTGATTTTCATTGTCATTTCCCCCCCATAATCGGGAGCTAAACTGAAAACTGCCATGGTTCGTAGGAAAGGAAAGGAATGTCCCCCCCTTGAGCTCTTCAGCTTTGCTTTTCCACATTATGATGTTATTTTGGAAGCCGATCTGTTTGCACATTGTTGGGTCCATTCCAAGATAATGTTTGCTATGAAATTTCCCTACTTAGAATATAATGCTCCAAGCAGAGGCATGCCGTCCTCACGCCTACAATGAAATCTGTGTGCTGCTGAGATGTCCCCTGAGCATTGTGGTGACATCTGTGGGTTCCCACTATGGGCATTTCACTAGAGGCAGAGGATACTTTTGAAATATGCTCTACTTACAACTGCCTCTCAGATGCGCAGTTATTCTGTTGTCATACCAATGGCACCTATTACTGCTACTGAAATAAAGGAGATTTTCTGTGATCATGTTAGTTAGACAAAAGGGTCCTTCTATGACCTTCTCCTCCTTAGTCTTCCTTTGATATTGTATCGATCCACGCCCACAGCTTACATGATTGTGCTACATTCACATGACAGTTTATTCCATTTTCACATTTCCCTAACTGTTAATTTCCACATTATATTTGAGCTTCCATGTGATACAGAAGCAACTTCCAGACCTGTAGTGGAATATGACACCAGTTTAGCACACATATCTATATTATTTGCAAACCATTTTTTTTTCTTGGAAGCAAACAACATGGATATGGATACTAAATTTGTGCTATATTCCACTATAGTTTCAGAAGACAGAAACGTTTCTTCATGCTTCTAATTGTCAGCATTCATAAGTAAGGCTTAAATCACTCCTGAGCCTCTGAAACATTTTTATATATTCATATGAATTGACAGGCAGGGAAAAGGGCACCTGCAATGCAATGTACACCTTCTTCCTGCAATTCCTGCAGCCCAGCTTGTGCCAAATGTGTTGCTCTGCATTCCTGAGTCCAAGAGGATAGTCTTGTCATCTGGGCAGGCCAGGACCTTCCTATGCACTGTCTAGGCCTGTACCTCAGGGAGGTCACTTCAGTGCTGCTAATGCAGCAAAAACAATGTGGGAAGCAACAGTTACGAGTTACCTGTCTCTGCGACCACAGCAGGCGCTGTGATTCTGCAGCGGGTTGACTTCACCCCCAAGGCACACTCCATTGCCTCTTGAGACAGATGCCAACAAAGTTTCGAGAAGTGATAGAAGCAAGAACAAGTATCGTGGTGGCCAACATATCAATATTTGGACTTGCAGAAAAGAAGGGTTCATTACAGAAAATAAATGAGTCAGAACGCAACAGACACAGTCTTTGTCTTCTTAGGCGGCTGGGTTGAGCGATGTCTGCCTTACATCTTGGAAAGCTGTTGCCAGCCAGTGCAGAGCAGGCTAGATGGCTCAGTGATATGACTCAACATACAGCAGCATGTGTTTAGTGACCCTTCTGTACAGCCTGAAAGAGGCTGAAATGGCAAGATACATTTTGTGGTACATTTCGTTTGCAAAAAAAGGATGTCTCCATTAATAGCACCATTATAGCCAATATTTATGAACAGAACTTTGAAGTTAAGCACCTACCCATGTCTTTTCAGGATGAAGGCCTAACACAGCATAATGTATAAAAGCTAATTCCAATCTGTTCCATAGAATGCTGAATTCAGAGGAGAAGGAAAAAACTTCAAACTATGCAGATCTTGATAGATGTAAAAACTAATCAGAAATGGAATGATCAGAAGACCTAAATCAATGTTTCTGCTGTTTTTCATTTTCTTCTTTGATAACAACACATTATTAAGAGATCTTATCTTCTTGCACAGCCACATGGAAAAAAACCCCAAACCCTGCATCTCATCTGATCCTCTTCTTTCCTTTAAATAGCATGGTAAATAGTAGCATTCAGATATAGAAAGGATAAGGAGATGGAGGGCAGAAATAATTAAAGAGGGTTCCCCCCAATGCAAGATGTGATTAAGAGGCAGTTGAGTTCCATTTTCTGTGCATATATAATTGAGTCACATTTGTATCCTATAGTATCAAATTCCGTATTCATGGAAATTCATGTACCCAAGCAATACCAATTTCTCATGCTCAAATATTTAAAAATAGCTTGACATAGTCAAGTCAAGGATATTGTAATTCATTGATTAGGCTGTACTTCAAAAACTGGTATTTATATGTCTCAGTTTAGGGCTGGAACAATATAGTGCTTAAAGCTGAAAACATACCTTAACCACTATAGGCCAATTCAAATATTTGCCTAGGCCAGCATCTAGGATTTGACTTGAGTTGCTTTGTAGCAAAGGAAGAATCTGGAGACTCAAAGGGCTGTACTACAGCTGGAAGCCTTATTTGTGGATCATTTCAGGAAGTAACCACAAAGGGTCACATTTTGAAAGACCTCAACAGATAACGAAGAAACACTCCAGGTTCAGTGCTTCCTCCATCACCTGCCAACATCCTCAGATGATTCCTCTTCAGAAATGCTCACTGGCTGTGGAACATCCTTCACTATCAGTGGTGTGTGGCCAGTTTACTAGGGAGGCAAGGCTAATCCCCTAAATGTTTCTTTGGCATCTCATTCCCAAAGTCCGGGAAGCTTCTGCACAGCTTAGGGAAGAAGGCATCACACTCTGATGGGTCCAATAACCCCACCACCACCTTCCCAAAGCCTGCCCATCTTTGGGAAGGAGGCAGGAGGGCTCCAGCATCTTGTCAGAGGCCTGGTGCTTCCTTCCCAAAATACACTTAGGACACGGTGGCATCATATGTGACATTGCCTACTCAAGTACCCTCGCAAGGGGTATTTCTGGCCCTAACTGTCCCCCTATGAAAAATTTCACTTCATGCCACTGTTCACTATAATGCTAGTGCTACAGCTGGAGGAAGATATGGCATGCCAGTGTAGTCAGAATGCATGTTTCAGCAACAGGACTTCCTTCAGGAACACATACGCACCTTCACCAATATGTAAAATGTGGTGGCCAGCATGGTACCTTTCAGATGTTATTGGAATACACCTCCCATCATCCCTGACCATTGATCATAGTGTTTTCTACACCAATGTAAGCACTCAGTAGACTTACAGTCAGTGCTAAAACAATAGTTCAAGTTATTTTCCCTCAGAGCAATGTATTGCTGACCAGTCCTAGTCTTTCTTGCACTACTCAATATTCTCCCCAGGGCCACAATATTTCATGTGGTGTCTTAGACATATGACCAATAGTGCTTTCCTGCTTGCTGATCACTGAATCTACCTGGTGATGAGATGAACTATGTAACCAATCTCAGTACTCGTATGCAACTTTCCTAGGACCTTTGGCCTTGAACAGAAAACCCTAATATTGTTATATCAATTCTAAAGAGTAACAAGCAGTCAGAAATGAACTCGCTGAAGAAGGCAGATGAATCAGATCCATTGGTGGTACTGAGACTATCCAATGATTTGGGCAAATTAAAGATACATTCCAAGGTGATTTCTACTGGACTACTTTGGCAAATATGTGGTTAAAACATTTACTAGCCAAATTAAGTAGTGGATCAAACACTGAATGGGATGCTTTGTACAAGGCTCGGCTCTGCTGCTTCAGTTATGAGAGGGATCAAAATAACATTTCTGTCTTGCTCAAATACTTTGTTGTTGTTCAAATGACTACTTTTTGAAAACATAAATTCCCATGAATTGCTGTTGGGGGTAACAGACAAATCGTGCCATCCTATCCTCAGAGATTTATGAAACCAATTGGATTCCAGAATTCTGTAAAAGTTCAGTATATACACACTGAGCTTGACAGCATCTGTTATTGTTGCAAATGAACAGCAGCTGAACAGCAGATTAACCTTGGCTATCAATGCAGCTGTTCTCAGGAATCTTCTCTTATGGTTTCGTTGTCTCTGGTTTATGGTAGGCCTTAGGCAGGTGATATGAGACAGAAGATAACTAGAATGCCAATGGTATTTGAGTTAGGCCAGCACAACTGATAGTAGCATAGATCTTTTTTAAAACAACAACAACAACAACAACAAAGGATGTGGCAATGGCAACACACAAACATTATTCTCCATCCCTCATTTTGGGAAAGACAGTGGAACTGAATTTTATTCTTCAGTTCCATATACATTTGGACAATGGGCAATGCCAGATTACTGAATTTATAATCTGGATTTGCAATTGGGGCTGCACTCAAGTCTTCCACCAATATTTACCTGGGAGTAAGTCCCAAAGAATTCAAAGGGAATTATTTCTGAGTAGACACTGTTAGGATTGCAACCTGAGATAATTAAAACTCTGTGCAATGTTTGGATGACATCTCCCCAAAACACCCTCAAGTCTATTTCCCTTGTACTCAGGTCTGAATGACCAAGGATACACACCAAGGAATTTTTATTGGCTAGTTCTCCCACACAATTATCACACTTTGGACTGATGAACGTTTTCATCTTCTGGAAAAGGCTCCAACACCTTATTTAGGCTGGTTTCTGGAAGCCTGGAATATGCTGCCATTGATGGAGAAAGGCATAGTATTGGGAGCTTTATCTAGGCATTTTATCATTATTTTATGTACTTGCTTTTACATTGCTGTGATTTGCACCCACTTGCTGAATTATGAAGGAAAATTGTTGTTGTTGTTGTTAATATATTGCTTAATGCCAAAAGCAGCTTCTAAGTGGTTTATAAAGTGCATTGCGTGTCGAGGTCCCCAGGGCCACCCCAATAACTCACACATCACACAGAATTTTTCGTTTAAGATTTTTGGCATAATTTTGGCCACAACTTTATTGAAATACAAATTTGTGAGTGGTTGCTTAGGCATTGGTTGCGACTATCTGCCCCCACCATGGGGGACACACTGACATTCCTCACGATGCGAAAGTCAGAATAGGGGAATACACTTGGGGGTTACGCGGAGCAGGGAACCTGCCCTCACCCCAAATGCAACCAGGAGCTCATTGCTATGGCCCGAGCCCCCTTGATAGAGTGGACAAGCAATAGTTAGCCCCCAATTCCTTTAACGGAATCCCTTGAAGCAGCAGCATTAGAGGGGCAGGCACTCAACCTACCAAGGGCAGGCACTCAACCACTTCCCCTCAACCAACCAAACCATAAACCAATGCCTAACCACAACCTTACAAGTTGTGACGATTTGCTACTCAGTAGGCAAAAACCAAATGGCCCCAGCCAATCAGCCAGGTGGACAAAATTCCTACCAGGCCCCTGCCCCAAGAGCAGACGACCCCATGACAGGCATAGCAAGGTCAAAGCGAACAACCCTAATTCTAGGGAGGGGGGGACGGGCAATCTGATGCACTGTCGAAAAGAGGAAGCCCTAGCCTCGTGCAAGGAGTTTTAGCATTTCTGGCTGTCAATCAACAAATGGCAACATTAACTTCTTCCCAACAACAAGGGAAGCCCCAATCGCATCAGTGGCCAATGAACAATTAGCCCGCCCCCAACTTTGGAGTGTCCTGGCGGCCCCCACCACAACACGTGCTCTCCATGAAGGAGAACATGCTATACCAAGTTACACAATGAAGCAATCTAATTAAAATATTACAATAAAAGCACCCATAATAAACACACACAAAAGAAAATGCCAACAAACACAGTGATTAAAACAGGAGATTCAGGTTGAGTGATCTTCAGAACGCCTGTGTAAACAGCAGCAACTTGAAAAGCTGGAGGAATGCCAATACAAATGAAACTAATGATCAAACAACAAATAAATGTTGTGTGTGCATTAGCCTTCTTCAAATGTCATGTACCAAAGTTCTTGAAGCTGTAAGCATGATAGCTTCTTCATATGGGAAGTAGATAGAATTTTACAACTAGGTTTTGGTTGTGTGGGATTTAAGAGCAGCTTCGAACCTGATGGGTCCCCTGAACCTAGGAGAATTGGTTTCCACATTTTTTCTGAAAAGCAGGAAACATTATAATAACCCACAAAGGGGGGGAGGGAACACATATCAGTTTTACAGGAAGGTTTAACTCTGAAAATATTTGTTGAATGAAAAAATCTCCGTAAATCCACTGTCAGTGACTAAATAGCTGTTGTGATAATCTGTAATAATTCCCTTGAGAATCTTTACCTTGCTGCATTTTTATTCCAGATCCATTTAGTTCTGGTGGCTTTATATTTATTCCCCATCCTGCATAAAGATAAAGCAAACATCTCTGCCTGCAGTTTTGAATGCGATTAAAATTAGACTTGGACGCAAAGAGAATTGACACCTGAATAATGTTATAAATGTGTCCAAAACCAGAATGCTCATCATTGCTTCCAAAGGATTATCTTTACGCCAGCTTTGCAACAGAGTCCCCTGTCATTTTCTTTTTGTTCCCTTTGGAGAGTTGATGGGAACACAGGATGAAGGATAAGAATAGAGGTAACTAAAACAAAAAGCCTAGGCAGCAGGGAGAACAGATTCTGAGGTGGAAGATCTGGAAAGTGCCTAAGCCCTTGATGTATGCTGCAGCCAAGACAGAAGTGGGGAGGGGCAGCTTTTTCCAGTCCCCCCACGTTTTCTTTTTTAAAATCCCTCATGCTGACACACCAGTGAGAGAACTATTCCTCCAGGGGCCATGTGGTTGTTGTTTTTTTACTCTTTGGGGAAATGGGATGTACAGTGGTACCTCAGATTACATACACTTCAGGTTACAGACTCCGCTAACCCAGAAATAGTACCTCAGGTTAAGAACTTTGCTTCAGGATGAGAACAGAAATCGTGCAGCGGCGGCGGCGGGATGCCCCATTAGCTAAAGTGGTACCTCAGGTTACGAACAATTTCAGGTTAAGAACAGACCTCCAGAATGAATTAAGTTCTTAACCTGAGGTACCACTGTACAGCCAACACTAATTAATCTGTTTATTTAAAATATAGGTTCTTACTGACATATAGCCAAAGCTGAAATACAGATGTGCCATATTGTATACTCCCTGCTCCCTCCCCATAACATGCCAGGTTAAGGAATATTAATATCCTTCTACTTTCCTTTACAGTGTTACCCTCTAAACAAGACCAGAATGTCCATATAGCAATACCTGCATAATAGTCTGTATAATATCCCAAGAACATGAAGTAGTACAATAGTATCTTTTGCGGTACCATAAATTTATTGATGATCTGAATGACTCAGGGATAGAGCCTGATGGCACAGTTTCTTATTTCTTTGAATGAAGGGGTTCAGGGAACACACATGCACACCCTAAGGAAACACTACAACATTTTATCCATCCCAATGTACACTGTTTTCTTGCTGTGGTTCTCTGAAATGACATTTCGATGCGTCATTTCAACCAGATCTGTTTAACCCTTGGAACTGCAGCCATGAGAAAAGCACACTGCTCTTCATGGATGTTGCCGTATCCTTCACAAAAATTGAAATTTGAATCAAACCAGATCAGTGTCTTCCATCCCAGATCTTCCCTACTTAAAGCCTTCACTATGTTTAACCATTAAAAAAAAAAACATCTCAATTATGCATATTACACTCATGCATTATGGGCAAACTCCCTCCTCCTTATCATATAATAATTTGTAGCATGTCAGGAACACCTAGTAATTTAGCATTAAGGATCACTTCTCTGATATTGTTCAGCTAATTGCCATTATCTCCTTTGTCATCCACTACAATGTGCCATGAATTCTTCACTGCATTGTCAGATTAGTAATAACCTTTCTCCCCCACTAAAGGGATCATTTTGTCTTGTTCTTTTGTGTTGGGCCTTCTTTCAGTTTCTCATCTCAGTTATTCCTTTGCTTCTGAAGGCACCTTCAGCTATTGATGGAGTAGCTGATCCTTACAGGGAGGTGTACTTGCCCTTCCTTTGCTCTTTGTCAAGGAGGTTGGGCCTTATCCTTCATTTCCATCACTCTTGTTCTCATCCCTTGCCCACTTTTATCTTTCCTTTTCCTATCCACTTGTCAGGATACGTGAGTCCTGACCAATGGTGTCCCTTCCCCCAACTGCCTGACAGCAGGAGTAATGACATCACCTGTGAGAGAACCAAGGTAATTGGTTGGTTCTCTTTGCTCTGACGGGGCTTCCGCGGCTTCCAATTGAGTGCAGGAAGCTCCTGCAGCCAATCAGAAGCTGCACCTTGGTTTTTGAATGGTTTCAGGAATCAAACAGACTTCCAGAACGGATTCGACCGTGTACTGTTGCTCTTTGGTATGTGTGTTTATGTGCATAATAATAATTGATCAGCATTGATAATTGCATTTTGGGACTCTCCTTGAGAGCGTGCCTATGAAGTTGTCAGGATGAGCACCAGCACTTCAAAACATACCACTAGCTCAGCAATCCTATAAAAAACAGTGAGAAAAGGAATAGCTCAGGGCCTCCTGAGTGCTTCCTCATGGCAGCTGGATGAACTGGTGGAAAAATTCTCAAAATAAGGGGGAAGACCAATGTAAGAAGAGAACTTACAGTGCAATCTCAATTGAGAAGCCACGTTCACAACTGAAAGAATGGTCCAAAGCAATCAGTTTTACTGCTCCCTGTCCTTTCATTCCCTTATTTCTCCATCCCACTGATGCTCCTTCCTTCTCCCCTTCCAGCTGGAGAATGTTAGCAAATTTCCCCCACAGCCAGCAGACAAAGATACAAGAAGGCTGCAATGGTCCATCACAATCACTCAGATGTGGGCATATATGGACATGGACATAGCAGTGGCTTTAAGCCAGTGCTTCTATGGTATGCTTACTGCTAGTTCAGTTGTGGAAGAAGTACAGTTGAATGATGTGCCTTTTATATTATGTATGTCCTCACCCACAGAATATGGAGTGGTCCCTGACTCTCCAAATCTAGAATGTCATTTCTTGAGTGCTTCAGCAGAGATGTAAGGGCATATTAAGCCATCTAGCTGACTGGTATACTTAGAATTAATGTGGAATTTGCCTCAGCAATGTACATTTAGATCACAATACAACTTCATCATTGATTCATTACCAAAAAAAAAAACCCCTGAAAGCAAATAAGAAGGGAAAAGAGCAGAGAACAATTAGAGATAAATATTCTGATTAAATATGTATGCTTTCATTATTACGCATCTTTTCTGGCTTTTCTATATTTTAGAACTTGTTAACAGTGTCTCCATTAAACATTCAGATTTTATAAAGTACAGCTTAAAAAAACACCGATGTTTCATAATCTGAAGTTCCTGGTTATGTCTGAACACTTAACTTTATTGGCTGCTGAGGGCTGATTTGCGCAGCCCTTTGGGACTTGTTTTAAAAATGTCTGTTTGCGTTTTATTTTCACAGGAAGAAAAAAATTGTTGAAGAAAAATTGAGCTATCATTTGACTAAGAAATGAGATTCTGACCAAACATGAAGAACTTTCTGACAGTAAGAGTTGTTCAACAGTGGGATTGTCTTCCTCAGGAGGTTGTTTACTCTTCTTCATTGTAGGTATTTAAGCAGAGGTTGGGTGGCCATCTGTCATGTGTGATCTAGTTGTGATTCCTACATTGCAAGGGGTTGAACTAGATGACCCTCAAGGTCCCTTCCAACTCTACAACTCTACAATTCTATGAATTACTGCTTTCTGTATAGCAGTGACCAGGTGCCACAGCCACTTCTGAATGGGAGCCAAGCTTGGTTTCAATCTTCTGTGGCCACCCACCAACTTAATTTACTCAGAATGCAATCTCCCAACCGATCCATCTGTGGAATACAGACCTATAGGCTGGAGCATTGCATAAATGAAGGTGGGCTCTATGGATGGGAGCTGAGTGTGGATATCAGTTGTGCTTGAAAGCCATTGGAAAGCAGCCCGTCACCAAAAGAATTGTCCAGTGGCATGGTGGGAAGGGTGTTGAGTGGCTGCACAGCTGGGGAGGGCCAGTAAGAGGTTGGGAGAACTCAGTTGGCAGAGCACAAGACCCTTTAATCTCAGGCTCATGACTTCGAGCCCCACATTGGGCAAACGATTCCTGCATTGCAGGGCATTGGACTAGATGACCCTTGTTCTCCCTTCAATTCTACAATTCTATGATTCTAGGTCAGTGGCCCATCTGGCTGAATGCTAGCATCAAGGCTGCTTACTGCCTCACTGCATAGCTTTTCTCTTAAAAATGAAGTTCTACCTGACTGACCTTTTTCAGAAGCAACACTGCTTTGGCTACCACTCTCTTTCAATAGTCAAAATGAAAAACATTTGAATGTTAAGCACAGCCCTATTATGTACCGACAGACAGATAATGTCACTTCTTCACTGGAATTCTTTTCTAATTAGCCATCCACCTGTGGAGATTTTTGTGGGGGGCTATAGCTACCCAATAAGTTGAGCATTTAACATTCTTGATACCCAACAGAATCATTTGCCATTTCATTCTTTAAAAAAGAATCCTGAATTACAGCATCATTGCAGTGCTCCTGTTTAATATGAATTAAGTTTTTTCTGCCTGATTAAATAGGTTTCGGTTCTAAACGTTTAATTCATTTCTCTAATGGAAAAATTAGAGCTTTCAGCGCTCTAGATTTAGAAATGTTTTCCCTGTGAAATTAGGTTAGGCCTCACACTTTTGTGAGGGGGGAAAGATCCCAATTTCTTCCTTGGTGTTGCTGACTCTCTCGTTGCATAACACATTAATAGTAAAGTCCTTAAATGGACTTGGGGTTTACATTCCATTTAAAAGAAAAGAGAGGAAGTTCAAAATCTAACCAACATCATCACCAAGTCATAAGAATTTGGATATTTTGCACAGTCCCTTGGGTCTAGGATCCTTAGGCTGAGTTCAACTTATAGAATTTACTGGGCAAGCTTAGATCTGTCACTACTACTGTCGGAAAATTTCTCCTCCTCCTAGAGAAATATGGCGAAATGGTCCACCTGAATTTCTCTACTCACAAGTAGTGCGAAAAATTTTGAGAGGCCATTTGTGCATAAATCTAGACTTGTCTTTGGAACATGACAAATGGCTGTGACTATAAAAGTGGAATTTCACATTTTAGATTCAGGAAAAAGAAGACCGATCAGGAGGGATATGCTAATATTTATCATTACCCATTGTATGCAAACCGAACAATAACTTGTCATGGTCTTTACTCAGAGTAGACCTTTTATAATGCGTTGGCCTAACTTGGTCACATTCATTAATTCCAGTGGGCCTACGCTGAATAAAAATTAGTTGAATGCCACCCCTTGTATTTGAGAAGGAGTCGAAAAAGTGTTTAAACTGTGGGTGATTTTCTCTTTTGAGTGGGAGAAAAGAGATCTGCTTCTGCTGAGCTTGAATAGTAGAGAATTGCTGAGGGAACACCCTCTCTTCCTGTGGCTCAGCACTGTGAGGATGCAATCCCTCCCTCCCCTAATCCCTGCCCAGTCAGTGAACACTTACACTCTCATTTATCCAAAAGGATAAACAAACTTTATGGGAAACGTCACCATAGCCAAAAAGAAGACATATCAGAGCAGTAATCTAAGAAGTAACTTGCCTCCGGTGTAAGTTACTGAAGCTTAGTGAGACTCTTAGGAGAGCAAAATCTCTTGCTGCCTCCCCTAGTAGGATGACATCACTCTCTTCCTCAAGCTGACCTTTCCTTGTTACTTCCCACATGTTTCCAGACATCCAAAGGAGGGTCTGTCTTGGTCACCCACCCCAGGCTGTTAAGCAATAGCTGTGAGAGAGACAGCCCTGGCCAAAAGCAATCTATCTAATTAGCCGTGGGAAGCTGATCATTGGAAGTCCCCCCACCAGACCTTGGCAACTCAGGGGAGTGACCATATAGACAATATTTTTATCCTGCACATCCTGCATACCCTCCAACATTTCTCTGATGAAAATAGGGACATCCTATTCCATTATTATTACTATTTATTATTATTATTATTATTATTATTATTATTATTATTATTATACGCTACCCATCTGGCTGGGTTGCCCCAGCCACTCTGGGTGACTTCCAACATATATAAAAACATAATAAAACATAAAACACTTCCAGCTTTTTTTCAGACGGAACTTACCAGAACACAGTTCTGGCACCTCTCAGGTGGGCGCCATTGCCCTTATAAGAGAACAAGGGAGGTGTTCATGGTGAGTTCTGGCACCTCTTTTTCTAGGAAAATAGCACTGCATAGCTCCATACCCTCCAACATTTCTCCGATAAAAATAGGGACAAACTATTGTGGCGCTATGGTTTAAACCACTGTGCTGCTTGGACTTGCCGATCAGAAGGTCGGCGGTTCAAATCCTCGTGACGGGGTGAGCTCCCGTTGTTGCTCTGTCCCAGCTCCTGCCAACCTAGCAGTTCGAAAGCATGCAGTGCAAGTAGAAAAATAGTTACTACTCTGGCGGGAAGGTAAACGGCATTTCTGTGCGCTGCTCTGGTTCGCCAGAAGCAGCTTAGTCATGCTGGCCACATGACCCGGAAAAAACTGTCTGCAGAAGCGGACAAACGCCAGCTCTCTCAGCCTGTAAAGTGAGATGAGTGTCACAACCCCAGAGTCGTTCACGACTGGACTTAACTCTCAGGGATCCCTTTACCTTTAAGGGAAAGTGGGACATTCTGGGATCAAATCAGAAGTCGGGACAGCTTCCGTAAATCCAGGACTGTTCCTGGAAAACAGGGACACTTGGAGGGTCTGCAGCTACCAGCTAATGAGGTCCTAAGTTGTCAATAATCCTAACAATGCCAGAGCCAAAAAGACCACAAAGCTCTAACACTCAAACTGGAAATGAGGACTGCAAGAGATCTCTTACCCTGTGTCAAAAATACCATACACAGAAAGCAAAGCAACAGCTCTCCTTGAACAGGGCACTGCAGGGTTTTGTGTACTACTCAGCCAAGTCCATCTCCCATAGATCATAGAATAGTAGAGTTAGAAGGGATCCTAAGGGCCATCCAGTCCACCCCCCTGCAATGCAGAGACATGCAGCTGTCTCATATGGGGATCGAACCTGCAACCTTGGTATTATAAGCACCATGTTCCAACCAACTGACCTATATTCAGTGCAATCTCAATAGCATGCCAATTAATTTTCCAGCCAGTGCACCATATATTTTCGACAACATCCCTTTGCAATCTGAGCCTCAAATTAACAATTTTTATTGCTAATTTTAATGTGTCCTGCAAACCACTTAGAGGTTTTACTACACTCAAGCAGTACAGTGGTATCTCGGGTTACATATGCTTCAGGATATATACACTTCAGGTTACAGACTCCGCTAACCCAGAAATATTACCTCAGGTTAAGAACTTTGCTTCAGGAGGAGAACAGAAATCGTGCTCTGGTGGCACGGCAGCAGGAGGAGGCCCCATTAGCTAAAGTGGTGCTTCAGGTTAAGAACAGTTTCAGGTTAAGAACGGACCTCCGGAACGAATTAAGTACTTAACCCGAGGTACCACTGTATATAAATTTAAATGAACAAACGAATGAATGAATGAATGTTGGACATGCTGGCTGGTGCTGATGGGAACATGAGTCTATCCACATCTGGGGGTCTGCAGTATCCTCATCCTTGGTTTATATGCAAGGACTTCATTGCGGAATATGAAACCATTCATGCTGGCTTTGTGCTATCTTCTGAAATGTTCCATTTGGCACATGAAGTTAACAATGCTGTGTTTAACAGGAGTGGAATGGCACTTTAGCTGTAGTAGACCTCACATTACCCGACCTACATCTAATCCTAGACTTGCCCTGCTGTGTAATTTTATCTAATGCTTGGAGAAATTTAGCAAATGAAGGCACCTTTCTTATCTGCATATTCAGCCAGGCAAAGAAATGGAAGGTGCTTCACTTGCAGCGGGCAGAAAAACTACTTAGAGAGCAGCCCCCCCCCCAAATCTTTTAAAATACATCAGACAACAATTTCCCAGCTTTAAAAAGAACACCTGATTATTCAAGCAGGGTTTCAATTGTCTCCCCTTGTACATCCAATGTGTTATTTTAGGATTTGTTATGTAGATTGTACTCAGGCGACTGAAATCTCCTTTCTGTGTAATCTCCTGCCATCGCTTTTGTTCCCATCTAGCAGATAAAAAAGAAGATTTTTTACAGCCTTTTACTTTTCTCATTTGACACATTTCTGTAAATTTTGTGCACACAGATCCTTAGTAATGGCTGGGGGGGGAAATAGCTGGATGTAATTGGACAGAGGAGAAAAATAATGTGAAACTGGGATCTCGGCTATTTTGAACGTCCAGCTGTCAATGGTTTCTGTTTTGTTTTTCTTTTTTTTTAAAAAAAAGACAAGTGAAAGCATTTTGGTTAGGTTGATCAAGACCTTTATCTAAAGAACATCCTGGCTGCTTTAAGAGGTTTTTCTTGTTTTGTGTTGCTATGGAAGGCCAGAAATGGGAACAAATAGCCAAGGCAGAACCACAATGACTACAGCCATTTTTATTCATTATTTTTTGGGAGGGCGGCACAAACTGATCATTTAATATTTTTTATTGTCTTCATTTGCTGGATTTTTTTTTTTAAATTAGTACTTCTTTAAATGATTTCATGTCAGTTGCATGTTTGTGAGTGGGCCCCTGCCCCTGCAGTCAAATCTTTCACTATATGAGGGTGTTCCCTGAGCCTTGACATCATGAAGTGGCAGGGCAACAGGGAAGAGGAAGAGGATCCTGGTTGGGGTGTAGCCGGAACAGGGACACATTGGGGCAAGCTGGGGATGGGGAAGGAGAGGTTGGTGTAGGAAGTACTCACAAGGTGATGGAGGATGACGAGAGGATGGGGGTCAGTGCACAGGAACCAGAGCAGCATGACCCATCACCAGAGCCAGAGGGGCCCCTGTTTCCATGGACACGGTGGGCTCTGAGGCGTAGAAGGCAGTGGAATTGGGCCTGGGACCTTCTGCTTGCAAGGCACAGTGTAAGTGCAGCAATTGAGCCAAGCCAGTGCTGCTGCTGTGCCCATGCTGCTTCAAACTCCCTGTCATCTCTCTCCATCCTTCCCTGTAAGCCAAGCCCCACAGCTGATGGGAGGTCTGGTGCTGCTCCTTCCCTCTGGCTGCCCATGACTTGACATCATATATAACATCAGGTGTAGGGCAGGTAAAGACATCACTTCCTGATGAAAGGGAGGTTTGCAAGTGGCACCAATCAGCTGATCGTCATTTGCCTGCCTGGTTTCAATACAGAGCTGAGGAATCAGGAAGCAAAATGGCCAACCCAGTTTGGCTCTATTATTGAGGTCTAGTTTAGCCATGTGTGCGCGTGGTTATGCAGATTGGTGTGTGGGTCCTGGGTGTTTTGTTTAGATGAGGTAGTCAATTTCAGAAATACTATAAAGATCACCCTATTGTTCATCCCCGCCCCGCCCCCCGACTGGAAATCATCTAGCTCCTTCTGTTTCTCTGCTGCCGTGGCCATGGACAAATGAGACTGATCCTCTCTGAGCCTCAGGTAGTAGGCTGCTGTTCTTAGCTTAACTGCGGAACTAATTACTAGACTGATTAAATACATGCATTAATAAATGTACAAACACAGAAACTGCAACTTAATTAACTTCTTAAATAGCAAAGGGCAAAACAATACATATGCAGTTCTGTGACCTTTTCTGTCACCTGCGATGTTGAGACGGTTCCCCGCCTCCCCCGACCTCAGAGTTTCCTGAATTAATTGGGTGATATTATTCATCTGCAGCTTTGCATTTATTATTCTTTTTTGAAGATTATCCCCTAACTGTTACAGAGTCAAACAGTTTGTGTGAGAGAGATAAGCAAAATATTTACTGCCTTGAATTGACATACCTAAACAGATGAATCAAGAGGATGTGTGCAACCCATTGACTCCTTGTGCAGCTGTAACTTTTGTGCTACCAGTGCTACCAGTGGGCACCTAATTGGGAACTCTGTGCCCCTCATGCAGGCAAGGGTGTTTTTTTTCTTTTCTTTCTGCCACGCCTACACAATGTAATCCTTATCAAAAATGTCACCCCATATCACCCTCCCTTTAATCTGGATTTACCTTCTCAGTCTTGTCCTATCCCTGGTCTGAACACAACACACCTTTTCATTGTACACCTCATTGCACACCTCACTGCCATTGCAGAGCTACTCACCTTTGCATACCTTGCCACTATTGCTACAGCTACCTGCTGGACCAACTTTGCCCATCTTCTTCCCTAATACATATGCTTTCTAGGGTGAACCCAGGTGGAGGAGCCATCATCTTTTTTGTAGGCAGCCACAAACTTTTATCTTTGTTGATAATAAAAAAATAAAAATAATGGTATTCTGTATATCCCGCCCACCTTGGTTGTGACTTCCAACACATATAAAAACATAATAAAACATCAAACATTAAAAACTTCCCAGTACAGGGCTGCCTTAAGATGTCTTCTAAAAGTTGTGTAGTTCTTGATCTCCTTGACATCTGATGGGAGGGCATTCTACAGGGACGCCATTGCTGAGAAGGCCCTCTGCCTGGTCCCTGTCACTTTACTTCTCACAGTGAGGGAACTGCCACAAGGCCCCCGGAGCTGGACCTCAGTGTCCAGGCTGAATGATGGGGATGAAGATGCTTCTATAAACCCATGTTAACCCAAAAACATAATTCTGTGGGCTGCATTCTGGAGACATTGTTCCTGAAACATTATCTGGATCAGGCGCAAGTGAAGTTGACATTCAGAAGGGGTGTGTGGAACCCTATCTCTTTCACCTCAAAGAATTCATTCCAACAAAATTTCTTACCTCCAGTTTTGACCAATGCAATTCTTTCAGGTTGGCATTACCATAGCCTTTGCAGGGTTTTCATTAATTGAGACCATTTGTTATGAGACAGGCTCAAGATTCAGGGCCAGGAGCTGAGGCTACTTTTCATAATGCATGGTGTTGGAAAGCAATCACACAGGAGATTTCTTCAGGGGCCCAAGAGCTTCCCTAAGTGAACAGCATAACTCACCTACAAATAACAGAGAACTCTAACACCTAAAAATAATTTATGTGGTTGTCAGACCTGAGGAACTGAAGGCTTCTCCTGGGAGGCAGTTTTAAGAAGGAGCTTTGGAAATCACAGGTTTGATAAATGGCCCCACAATTAAGCATTTCCACAAGAAGCAGAAAGAGGGAAGCTAATGTGTAAGAGAATTGGCCTCAATGCACTTCGCAACAGCCCCATGGTGTGGGGTGCCAGAGTAAAAGGAAAACAGCTCTAAAATACAATTTATTGTGAAAGATGCTCAGAGAAGAAGAAATCATGTATAAAGGCTGCTCACACCACACTGAAGTCAGGGGGATGTAAACAGAGCTGCACTGAATATCTCCCAGGATTGGTTTTTGGTTAGAAACTATGGGACAGAGCACTGTTAAGGAAACATGCCTACTGCAAAAAAGACAGTGAAAGACATGCACCAAACAAGTTTATTGAAAAATGGCATTTGCTACTTAATAGAAAATGAATTTCCAAGATAAGACACAACTTTATATGCTGTTTTCATTTGTGGCATCAGGCATTTTGATTATTGTTGTTGTTTAGTCATTTAGTAATGTCTGACTCTTCGTGACCCCACGGACCAGAGCACGCCAGGCTCTGGTCCATTATACAGCCTGATAAAATGTGGGTTTACAGATGAAAAGGGCTTCCAGGTGAGCAACATGCAAAAGTGACAGATTCTGGAAACAGTCTGGATTCACCCACTCCAGATTAAAATCTAGTGAGATTTAAAGGTGCTTTCTCAAATAGGGCCCTGCTCTGCTAATGATGGTGGAGGCAGGGACCTTCAGAAGCCCTTTTGTCCATGCAGAAGTCCTCTTATAAATCACACATGCTGTCCCTTTTACTGCAGCTGGTCATATACTTAAAAGGTTTGTTTATTTCACTGTATCTCTGTTGTTCAAAAGGAACCAGCACTGTCAGAAGTGGGGGTTTTTCTCCTTCCTTTCTATTTTTGCCACTGCTTATTGCCCAAAGTTATAACAGGGGGGAAATGCAATTTGTCTGCGATAGATCTCTGAAGAAGAGAGAGTTGATAGACAAGTGGCTTTCAGCATTTCCAACAGACACGTCCCTCTTTCAAACCAATTGTAATGTCCTTGACCTCAACTTTCAAAACATGGATGGTCCTTGATCATCAAAGTTCCCAGTGTGTGTGTGGGAAATACAAACTCATCTTTTTTATATATAAATGGGTTTAACTAAGAAGAGGCTCTCAAGAGGCCCAGCTACTTCCAATAAAGCCCTTTCATTATGTTCTCGCCTAACCAGTGTCACCATTTTGCTCTCTCAGCAGCTGAGAACAGTTAGAAATGTTCAAAATGTGTCTTCTCCGAGTTTCATGCTGTTGCATGCTCAAAAGGAGCAACAGGGATTTCAAAAAGCAGACAATGTTCCTCTCCTCTCTATTGATACTCTTGTTTTATTTTTGCCTTTTAAAAAAATAATCTTTGCAGAGTTCTGCAACTCAAAAAAACCAGCACGACTTGTAGCAGTTAAGACTGGGTCTGCTTCAAAAGAGGCTAGAACAAAAAGCATTGTTTCAAGGGCATTTACCATTTTCTGCATCTTAAGGTCAGTGGAACTTCAGCTGGGAGCTGTACTCAGGCGTTTTGCTGACACAATGAGTCGTTTTCCCGGTAATCACCTCTTAACAACAGGCAGGTGGGTTACTTGATAATATGGATACATTTCATAATCATAAAGTGGCGACTCACATGTCACTCCATCGTTCTACATGAAAAGCAGCAGTGGTCCCACGACTCCTTTTCTTTACATGAAATGGCCCCTTCCCCTCTAGACAGGGCAGGTGGTGGAGAGAAAGTCAGCTTAAAAAGTTTGACTACGTGTACATGCATTCCTGGTGCTTACAGGGTTTCCTCTTGTGAATCTCTTTAACAAGCCGATGAATATAATTTTCAGGTGACTTCAGCAAGAAAATTAGCCACAGTGGGTACACCTAGCTGCTATTTCTTTGATTAACACCAGTGAATTAGTACCGTTGAAGGCAAGGCTGTCTTCTGGTTGCTTGCCATCACCTTCAGAGGTAGGCATCGAGGGTGGTTTGCAAAGATGGAGCTCAATAACTTTAGGTGTTGAAGTTATGAAATGGCAGTATGAGGTGACACACACACACACACTGAGAGAGAGAGAGAGAGAGAGAGGTTTCACACTTCACCCCACCCCTTCTTGGACTGCCATAGCAATGTGAGTGATGGGAGGTCAGTGAAGTGCTGCACCAACTGCTTCTGCACCAGCCACCAGACTAACAACCAGGGCCATCTTACCCATAGGTGCTAGAGGTGAGGGGCACCCGGTTGCTGGGCTCTCAGGGGTGCCAGGCCAAGAGTCCAGGATCCAAGAGCTGAGTCTGGGGAAGAGCCTGCCAGACAGTCAGAGTGCTGGGACGGGCTATTCTGCTGTGGGCGGCTCTGCGAGTTCAGGGGTGACCGAGCCAGCAAGACGCTGAGGCAGCTGGCCAGCTCTGCCCTTCTGTGCACCTGGGACTGGCCTGATGGGCGTGGTATAAATAATAAATTATTATTATTATATGGGGCTGGGCAACCTGGGGGGGCACTGGGCGGACCTTTGCACCCCGGCACCGCATATGCTTAAGACAGCCCTGCTAACAACCAATCCCACTCTGAGTCAAGCAGTACAAAGAGAGGGGGAAATGAATAATCGATAGTTGTCAAGAATTTTTAACGATGCCCCCAAGGGGTACTGGAGCATTTGTTGTGCAAGTTTGGCTGGCACATGCATATTTGCCTATTTTTGTGTCTGCCTTCTCTCTGGGGCCTCCCCATGGACGACTTGGGGGGAAGGAGCAGGAATACTTTAGCAGAATGGCAAAATGTGTGAAGTGGAAATAGAAATCTAGCATTGCATGCTTCCATGTTCAGAGACACGTTAGTCTGATTATTAGAGTCAGGGGTCACTTTATGCCTTCTTTTGACTTCCGAGAGGCTTCTGGCTGACCACTGTTAGAAGCAGAATAGTGAGCTAGACCTTTGCCTTGGCCCAGCGGGACTCTTTCTCTCTTTCTTTCCTATAAAAAGAGGGGTGGGGGAGAATGTCTAGAAAATAGCAAAGCCAGCTATTCTTTCCCAAAACTCACAATGTTCACATATTCCAATCTGGAAAATGCATTATCTACAGTCAAAAGACTACCCTTTGAAATTCTGCAAAGCAGATGTTTGTTTTTTGCTAGTTCATTATTTCTTCATAATGAGCATTATTTTGCAGTTGTTTTGATTGCCATATAATGAGAAGGTGTTGCAAAGAATGTAAAACTGGTGAGATGTGGAGGGGCCCTGGAATCAGCTACATTTTGCAGTGATAAAACAGGGATGGCGGCAATAATGTAGATTGGGGAATAGGCATTTGTCAATATATATATTTGATACTAGTTTTTCAGGGTTAAGAAATGGATGGAGTTGAAATCATGGTCTCTAGGTAGAAAACAATTGTTCTTTATTGCCTCAGCTACTATCACAACCAAGCACAGGAGAGAAAAGATGTTCCATTTGCATGCCAGTTTACTGAAGATGTCTTCCACAGTCTCCTTTGCTCTCTAGTATGTGCAGCTTAGTTGATCTCAAACAGCACTCTTGAATACTGTGTGTGTGTATAATTCTAATGTTCTGATAACACACACTCCTCCAGCTAGTCAATGAGATTTAGAGTGATCTCTGAGAGCACTCCTTTAAAACAAATTTAAGTCATTAGGCTATATTTAGACATATGACATGCAACAATTACATAAAATGAGCTAAAATGAAACAACAGTATATACTCAGATAAACATTTCTGAATATACAAACAAATTTGTGTTAAAGTATATATGGCATAATTAGTATGGATATAACATTATGCATAATTATGTGTATGCTTAGATTGTTGATCATTAATAAAAGTTTTTTGTAACAATAATACTACTAATAATAATATAATATAATAATATAATAATATAATAATAATAACATATAACAATAACATTTTTTTAATTGAAATATTTTCCATGGGTAACAAAAGTACTTTCATTGCCTCCATTTTTAAGGCTTAGCATCCTTCATACAAATCAATTACTGTCAGTTTGAGACAATTATAATTTATGGGGGTTTATAGGCATTTATAGGGAGTAAGGGTGAAAAGGGAAAATTAAAACAGATACTTAATGCACACCAAACTGTGCTGTAAACCATAAGTACTATTCTGCCATATGCTTGAGACCACTCCTGTTGAGCTGTCAGCTTTGGATTCTTTGCACTCTTCTGACGGAGAGCACATACTCCCACTCTGAGTTATGAGAAGTTACAAGACTGCAGAAATTTCACAGGTTCAGTTCGCCTTGTAAGGAGTGCACTAGAAGCTGATCAATGTTTTATAACATATGAGCTTATTTAGCAGGCAGCCAAACTCCGCAGCACTCATCAGAACTCCAGGGAGACAGGTAACAGCCTACTGTGCTTAAGTTTCATGTAGCTCTCTTGATCTCTGGGTCAGAATGTTGTGTCTCTTCACACAGTAAAAACTCAGTTACCTCATCCTTAGCTGGGAGGGAGGGAGGCTTACCCCTCTTCTCTGAACACCCCCCCCCCAATGTCCAGTATCAAGAAGCTACTCTCTAACCATTTAGTTTCCATGACAACACATTGCCTGCACTTTACCTAACAAAACCATGTGCCAGGCTTAACCAGCTTTAAGCAGGCCTTCTGACCTGTTAACACTCTTCCATCCAATCCTCCAGTGTGACGACAGTGCACAAAAAGTCGAAGGTAGCATTTCTGTCACTCATCCATCCTGGTTTACTTCCGCATCAAGACTAATCATGCCAAAATGTCTGCTTAGGCTAACATGATTTAGCTGGCTACATCCAAGACAGTAGACTGTGTTTTCTCATTTTGCTGTTTGGACTCTTATTTTCTTTTTCCTTGAAGGGAGCAGTTTATAGACAAACACAACAAAAATGAGCATTGTTGAAAAGAAGGAATAAAAATAATAAAATGAAATTAGATGTGTGTTTTCCAGCTTGCAGAAATTAATGGGCCCTTTCTGTTTGCGTATGGCTTTCTTTTTTTAAAAGTCACACACAATTGGATTTAATTGGTATGTACATTTTGCATATTTGAACCATCTTAGCTACTGCTGCATTTTCATAATGTTTTCTTCATGCTAGTTTTTAAAACCATGCAGGGATCATGTTGCATGCTTGGATTTTCAAACAACAAGAATAACACATTTTTCTCTCTCCAGTCGAATGTCCAGCCCCCTCCCTTTAGTGGTTCCATAAAACAAGATAGAACCCTTGTAAATTACTATTTCTTTGAGGACAGAATGGGAAGAGATTAGTGGTGCAGTTTGAGCAATGAAGTTTCTCTTGCTTTGCACAAATAATCATAATAATAAAAATAAAAGATTAAAATGTCTGTATCCAAAGCTCAGCCTCCCACTGTAAATAAGAACACAAATGAGGGAATCCGCCAACTCCGATAAAGCAGATGACATTATACATTTCATTACATGAGTTTATCTGCGAAGCAGGATGTTTTGCTAATCTCATGGACACAGGCCAAATGATTCGTTCTTCCTTTCTCAGGTCATCTTGCAAGGATCCTGATTAACGTGTCACCAAATTGTGGAGAGGGTAGAAGTTTCATAACTTTTACATTACCCACAAAGCAAGTCCTAATTCCGTTTATTTTGCATGTGTGGAAGTGGGTTAAAGTGTTCATACTGTGGTCACATAATGCCATCCACTCATGGCTACATCCTGTCCCCTGCTCCCATCCTCTGACTGGAGGCTGCTATGGAACCTTTTTTTTTAAAAAAAAAAATGGACACTTTTCCTGGAAACACTGTGGTCATCTCATAACAGGATTTTACATTATTCTGAATTTTCTAAATGAAATATTTGAGGAGAATTTGAGGAGATGATGATGTTGCAAATCAGCCATGCAAGTCTAACATCATACCTGCTAACTAATCTTATTTAACTTATTTGCTTTCCTGTTTTCTCCCTGGCAGGTTGACATTCCTGAAAGGCGCCACTTCAAGGTAAGAGTAGGGCCTAGGAGGTGCAGGTTCAATCTCCACCCCCATTGTTCGGCCTGGACACTGAGGTCCACCTCTGAGGGCTTTCTGGCGGTTCCCTCACTGCAAGAAGTGAGGTTACAGGGAACCAGGCAGAGGGCCTTCTCGGTAGTGGCACCCGCCCCGTGGAACGCCCTTGCATCAGATGTCAAGGAAATAAGTAGCTATCCTATTTTTAGAAGACATATGAAGGCAGCCCTGTTTAGGGACGTTTTTAATGACTGGTGTTTTAATGTATTTTTAGTATTTTGTTGGAAGATGCCCAGAGTGAATGGGGAAACCTAGTCAGATGGATGGGGTATAAGTAATAAATATAAGTAGTAGTAGTAGTAGTAGTAGTAGTAGTAGTAGTATTCCACTTTTCCAACAATTGCATTGAGCTCAAGAGCAGCTCACAATAATAAAGGGAAGATGGGGAAATTCCATGGGAAACCCAGATATCTATGAAAAGAAGAGCTCAACATCATGTTAAAACAAGCATCCCATTCCCTCCCCTCCTCCTGTGTGTTGTTCCCCTCCAAAGAGCTGATTTGTTGGGGGCCATGCAGGGGAAGAAGAGGGAGAAAGCCCTGTTGCCCTAGCAGGAGCCTTTACACTGGCTCCCACTGGTTGAATTGGACCTGATGGCTTTTCTCCATGTGGGATGATGATGATGAAGATGATAATTCCCCAGCCACTCTGAACGGCTTCCAGCAGAATATAAATACATAATGAAACATTAAACGTTAAAAACTTCCCGATTTAAGATAACTCCTTTCCACCTTCCTTTTGGAGGAGTGTGCCGGGCTCTCATTAGCCCCAGGCAAAGAGCCCCAAGACAAAAGCCCTTTACCTCTTTTCTTTCTCCTCACACCACTAGCAAGGCACAAACATTTAAAGTTACCTGTAGGGGAAGAAGAACAAACAACCCCAAATGAGCATGTAAGCCTCCAGGTGGAAACACACAGATTCCTGGCAAACTCTTTCCCCAGCTGACTCTGGCAAGGCATGGGCTTTTAAAATTACCTGGAGTGGCTCACTTGTTCATCTTGGGCCACTGCCTCCCAGTCTAACCTATTTCACAGCATTGTTGCTAGGATAAACCTGGAGAGAACTCATCAAAATCATGGATAGTATTGATCTACTCGGCCGGGTTGTTATAAGAATCACTCATATAATGTGTGTGTGTGAAATTCTTTGAACAATCTGAAGTCTTACATAAATACTAAGGCTGAGCTTCAGCCATCGCCATTAGATGACATAATTTGTTTTAATGCCAGAGATGTATTGATAAACAACAGAGTAGATTATTTTGTATAGCATGATGATAGAATGCCCCTTATTCTGCCCATTGTGATGTTTCCCTGTAGAATTTGTCCACATGAGTTATGAGCTACTTTTGAATTTATGGACTTTCAACCCTATTAAACACCTCCCCAATGATTCAGGTACTGTTTTCCTTTGATATTAATATACCCATTTTATGGTTTGATCAATACGGAGCAGAGGCTAAAATAAAGCCAGCCAAGGGTTGTAAGGTTCATCCTCCAGATTGGTGACAGCAATCATTTCAGACTGGCTGTATCTATATTTTATATTGGGGAAGAGGGTGCCCATTATTTACAAGAGTGTCATTTCTTTGCAAGAAAACAGAAATAACATAGCCTAATAAATCTATTTGAGGGAAGATTTGCTAGGTTGCCTTGTAGATAAATGCAACCAAGTTGTGTGAGGTACTGTAGTTGCTTTTGGGGTCAAGAGTTTGGATGGTGCTAAATGCTAGAAGTCTTTTGAATCCACTTTCAAAGCTTGTTGGGACTCTTACTTCTTCATTAGACAAACTCTGGGTCTATTATCTTAATCATACAGGTTCCTGTGAGGCTTAATGGCACAGTTTCAATTACATACAGTCTTCAATGCTAGCACTCCCCATCTCAGGCAGCGGAACATTTAAGGTTGTGCAGGTGGCTGAGGCGTGCCTTCTCATAGTCCATTAAGTCTAGTTAGCATTTTCCCAGCTTTGGGAAGGAGATGCCAGGGCTCTAGGACCCTTCCGGAGCCCTCATGCCTCCTTCCCAAAGCTGGGCACCTCCTTACTCACCTTTGGAAAGGCAGCACAAGGACTGCGTGCCATAGCACTGATGTCCGCCACTGCCTCAGGCTTACCCCATCTTGTCGTTCTCTGCTGGCTTGGAGCTCCTTCATCTATTGCTGCTGCATGTGCTGCTAGCTCTGCTGGTCCCTTTTCCCTGTTCTGGCCCCTGCCTTACAGACAGTCTGTGGTTGAATTAGCTTCTTCATGCTATTCTGGCAGTCAAGCTTCATGATCAGGGCCATCTTATCCATAGGCACTAGGGGTGTGGAGCACCTGGGCGCCGGGCTCTCAGGGGCACCAGGCCAAGAGTCCGGGGCCCAAAATTTGAGTCTGGGGAAGAGCCTGCCTGTCGGTCAGAGCGCCACGGTGGGCTCTTCTGCTGCAAGCGGCTCTGTGCCGCAAGTTCAGGGGCAACCAAGCCAGTGAGACGCTGAGGTAGCCAGCCAGCTCCACCCTCCTGGTCACCTGGGACTGGGCAACTGGGGGGGGGGCGCTGGGCGGATCTTTGAACCCCAGCACTGCATATGCTTAAGGCAGCCCTGTTCATGATCTGCAGATCAGTTGTGTCAGATCTGTGTCTGAGTCAGGGCTGTTCCTAGCTACCTCTCCAGAGTGAGCAAAGTTGAAGGAAGATGGCTTCATTTATAATTATTGATATCAGAGCCTGACCTTTGGCCCTTGCCTGGTCAACAGTGCAGTAACATTTTTCTTCTGCACGCTGGGCTCCACCCCACAATTCCATCTCCTGATTCCAGCTGAAATCTAGTCCTTGCAATTCATCTGGCATAGAGAAACATCCATGCTCTTGCCAAATTCCTTCCCTCAATTCACCATCCCATCCACAGGATGTCAACTGTTTTTTGGGGGGTGTCAACAAAATTCAGGTGTGGGAGCCACAGTTTTCAAAGCTGTCCAGGCTGCTTGCATAGTTTGGTAGACAGTTCCATACTGTTCTGTCCCTGCTTCTTTGTCCATGGTTGTGAGGAATGAGAACAGAATAGGAGAAGAAATTATCCTCAAAGCTAGCCTCCTAGCTCCTCTTCTGATTCCTAGCTCAGTAGTTATAGAAAAAAACTACAGTCACTCTCCCTACCCTACCCCAAATTGAAACTGTTAGTTGAGGCTTTCAAGGCCACTTTTAATGAACAGGCTTCTTTCACCAAATGCAGAAAAAAGCTACACAGATGAAGCTACATCTCATAAGAACATATGAAGAGCCCTTCTGGATTGAACGAAAGGTTCATCTAGTCCAGCATTCTGTTCCCATAATGGCCAGCCATATGCCTGCAGGAAGCTCTTACTTAAGATGCTGTCCAAAGGAAACTAGTGCTGAAACGCTGGACTCCTGCTTTTATGACATCACCAATCTGAACTGCACACAGCCCTGTCCAGATCCTGAACTCTTGCCTTGCTTCAACAAAATGCCTGCACCTCCCAATTTGCCACCTTTCCCTCCCACCCCTATTGTCAAAACACTTAAGCCAAAGGCTGAATCTTAGGGTACCCACAGTTATAGCTTAGCCATGGCATAAATTGGAAGGGTGGCTTTGGTCTCTATTAACTGCCTTGGAAGTTTTATGCGTAAAGGTTGAGAATTCTTTTTAAGAACTAGCTGAATGGTGGTTCGAGGATGGGAACAAAACTAAAGGCACCAATGCAAGGTGAGAGTCAGGCATGGGGATGGACCAAAGCATAGAGTTACAGGGATAGGTTCCATTTTATTGGTTAACCCTAATGGAAATGTGTTCAAGGGGCTCTTCACACAATATGGTCAACTTGTGGAGGCTGCATCAAGCCATTGATCTGTGGAGTGAGCAGTGTAGAATGCACTGGACTTCTTCTCTTCACTGGTGGTATTTAAAGTGGGCTTCCCCTCTATTTGTGCACAGTTTATGTAGATGGTGGGCTAAACTATTTATCTGCAAATGAATGGTAGGTCCTTCAGAGTTAATAAAACTCAACTGGATTCCCAAAGGCGAAGGCATCTCGCCTGCCTGTGTTCATCCTTCCTTATCTCTATAACACAGATGGTTTTCATCTCAGCCTCAGCCTGCAGCTTCTGATGTTGACAATTTCTTTTTCATCAGGTGATTGTTAACAGTGGGGAAATACTGTAAATATTTCTCCGTGTAGGTAACTCAGAATCACCTGCCTGTTTAACTAATGACTGAATCACAGTGGGAATGCAGTAAGTTGTTACAAATAATAACCACACATCTTGAGTGCGTATGAAACCAAATGAGAAATTCTTCGAGATTATTACAGAATGTATGCCAATTTGCCAGCTGGAGTAAATCAACATACCTTCTGGAGCGCAATTAGAGAGTGGCTGTCTAACACCAGCTGAGAATACAGCCCAGGAAATGTAGTTAAACTTTGGAATGAGGAAGCAAAAGCATGGTGGCACAAGGAAGTGTGAACAATAGTGAGGAAATGCGAGTGCTAATACATCATTTTGCATAGAGTAGCGAGAGCATGGGATTTAGCCATATAGAGGATTTCTGGTGGCAATTCACTGGATTTATGGCATCTAAATATGCTCTATCATTTCCATGCAAATTATTGCCAGAAAGTAACATCTGTATCCTGTTTTTTAAAAAGAAAAGAAAAAAAGGGTGTTGGTACTCACAATGAAGTTGTTACAGTAAGGGCCACACTTTTAACATTTGGGGGGAAAGGTGCCAGTACTATGTACCCTGGACCGCCCTCAAAACGCTGGATGTCTCCATGGACATGATGATTCAATCATTACTTCTTCCACTTCAATCAAATAGGGACACCCTGTTGACTCCTGTGCAAGTTGCTAGCCAGTGTCAGAGTTCTGCCACAGACAAAATACACTGAGGGGCCCTGGCATCTATTTTGTGCAGCTGGGATTATTATGCTGGTTATCTGATTATTTTGATGGTGTGGTATCTGTTTTGGATGTGTATTTGGTTTTACTGTTTTTGTTATTGATCTGTTCTCCACCTTGAGTCTTTTCAAAGAATAAGACAGGATAGTTTTGTTTTTGTTGGCTTGCTTGCTTGTTTTTTTAAAAAACACATAATCTTTCTAATCCTGAAATCTGCTTGTCCCCAACTAGCTTAAGAACTACAGTTCTAACCAAACCCATCATCCCCCAAAGTATAATCATAGTCATAACATAGCAATCTAGACACTGATTATTCTATGTTCCTTTAGTATTAGTTTGGCTCTGTGCCTTCCTTGAAGTACAACTCTGTGCACACAGAGAGCAGGAATCCATAGTTAAGGAAGCAACAGCAGAACCATAGAGAATTTGTTTCAAGGTAGAAACAACTTAGCAACATAATCATCTGTCTTCCCCCCCTTTTTTTACAATGTTTACAATGCCAGAGGTTTGTTGATTTGTCTCAGCGCTTATTTCTGTGATACTAAATTTGATTAGAATGAACTTTCCCTCCGGGTGCATTGGCAAACCATAAAGCAGCGATACACCGAAACCCATTATAAACTCAGAATCTATAAATAAATGTAGAGTTACACAACAATGCAATGCAAGGCACACTGAGTATTTTATTATTCAATATGTCTTTTTGCTAGTGGCATATCTATTTAATTTTGAGAGATCCACACTTTTCTAAACCCAGCAAGCATTTAATAACTTGTACTTTGTGACAACTTTTGCATAAACAAATATTTTAAAAAAGAAAAGTCCAGGTCTTAGTAAGGAAGAAAACCCCAGAGAGCAGGAAAATAATAATAATAAAATCTAAGTTTCACTATAATAATTTTCCAATTTAGATAGAAAAAGTTTTGCAAGGCATGACAGAATATTGGCTGCAGAAACTTGAAAGTCCAACTTTGCATTCATAAATATCCAGCCACACACACACAGGCACATATTGGTGACCTTCAGGAAGCAAATAACATGCTCTTTCATGCAAATCTAGGAATGCTTCATGCACAAAATGGAAGCAGACAATTCTCAGACTTAGATGGGTATCTAATGCATTAATTCTTTTAGCACAAAAAATAATATTCATGCAACATAACTGCCCCCTATCCTCCTACACACACACACACACACACGAACACACAACACCTGAATCTGCTCTGGAGGGTTGATAACAGAGATAGGGGAACATGGGGGAGAAGAGGTGGAAATTTCTGTTGCATCAGATTGAATCCTTACACCAGTGAAATAATTTGTGTAGCACAACATTGGATTCAAGCCTCAGTCTCATAAACTTACCACTATTAGGGTTCTTTGTTATGAAGCCATCATACTTAATTGCAATGGCTTTAAATGGTCCACATATTGCTCTTGCCTCCCAAGGGGGGATACTATAAACGGGTTTTTATCCCCATAACCATTCTGTGGGGCAAAATGGGCTGAGAGAGTGCAGCATGCATTTAGCTTCAGAGATGAGCAAGAATTTGGACCTAGTCTTTCTTATACAAGTCTGGAATTTAAATTGCCACACCACACTCATTTGATTTTTAGCAAATATATGCTCCAAGTGACAGATAATATAAACTATCGGATGGCTTCAGATTAAGGATGGATAAATCTGTCAATTTCAATTTTTCAATTTTTCCCTTTGTCTTAAATTCATTACTTTGTGAAAACTCCTCATTAAAATTCACCAGCATTTTAGTGTGATTTTCTCCTAGTATAAACATTAGTATAGAATTTTGCATAATATACATTTTTTTTTGCAAGACAATGCATTCTTATATGTTATTTTCACTAATGTATGTACTTCGATGCATACTTTACCCTAGAAGATGCATTTTTGCTCAGATATCTTAGAGCACTGCATTGCAAAATTCAGAGAAGCGCAGATTTTGAAGGATGGCTATCTTTTGATTTGTGCATTGTTTGATTCAGTTCAAACTTTCTGAATTTCTCACTCACCCCATTTCAGATATGTATTTACCAGATTGCAGTACATTTTTAATAGATTTGTCTGAAGTGCATACTTGTCATAAATTCTAGAACCCTGATTGTACAACCAACCACACAAAAAAGGAGTCAATTGAGCGTGACACATACCAAATGATATACTCTGACATGAAAAATATACATCCAGAGATCTCATCTGTTGCAGACACTGGACTAGATTATTTCTAGAACAAGCAGCTGTCCATGTATTGCACATTATATATGGAGGGATGCATTGCGTTATAGTTATAGACAACGGAAAATGGAAATAAAACCTTCCAGCTGAAGTTAGTCCAGGGGCAAAAGGGACTGAACATCTCTTTACATGCTATCAGCATTTCCAGGATGTTTAACTCAGGGTCCTTAGCCCAAGAGAAAAGTTCACATCAGTTGTATCTTAGACCAAGAGTTGGGTACTGGATCTAGCTGGTGAGATTCCCAAACCACTGCTGTGGCGCTTTAACAGGTAGGTGGAACCTTTTCCACCTATCTATCATATAAAATCCCTATGATTTCAGATGATCCATTTTTCTTTTGTAGTGTGGCAAAAGAAAATCTGAGCTCAGCTAAGCAGACCTTGAACTTACTGTTTGGGAAAAGGTTGATTGTACTACAGAGTTCCCCATGGTTTAGGTTCAGGACAAGAGTTACAAATTCCGGGGGAAACCACATTTTAGGATGATTGAAAAGAAATACAGAGAGGTAATACTTAGATAAGGAGTCCAAGATCTCTCTATCCACTTATTTCGATAAACCAATTTATCTTTAAGCGTATCATGTGGAATCTTTCCTACCTTGCACATCATCCTCCCCACAATGAATTAGCTCACAAAACATGGACCAGGGTACATCAGAGAAAAATAGAGAAGCCAAATATGGAAACATATCCCCACCATCCAGCCAATTCAATGGCACCCAAAAGAGTAGGAATCATGTGGAGCCACATCCATACCCAAATGTCCCTTTGCATCAGCATCAGCTGAACATGAAGATGACATCCAGGATGGTAGATAGCTCCTGAAAACTAACACAAATGTCCTATAGTATATGCTAAAAAAGACTGCACAACTGATCCAAAAGAGATGGAGTCAAGCCAAAGCTATTCAGTGTAAAGCTTCCCAGAACACTCTTTATTTCACCTTGTGTTTCTTCCCCCACCCTCAACCTGCTGAGCCATAGCACTAAAAACAAAGTTGATATGCTAAGCACTAAATTTGTAATTCCTAATTAACTCATTTTGATAACTGAGAACAAGTAGGTCTATCAGCAGCTCATCATCCTCCATGGAGAGTTTTAAATATCAAGCTTTTGGATTATCGCCACTTGACAAATTAAAATTTAGATTGTCCCCATCTTTTCCTTGTTTAATCACTCTGTTGATTATGTTTCTTTTCCTTAGGCTGATTAGACCCCAGTATTTCTCTCCCCCCACCAAAACACCCTGATTATTAGAGGCTGGTGTTGCTTTAGATGGCAAAACTTGTAAATAAATCTTGTTTCTCTAACAGTGACTTATTTCCCTAATGGTGAAGCTTAGTGGGTCTTGTGATCCACAGTAATTTATTTCTAAGCTGATGGTCAGGTTTACAAACGAGGGAAAGTCAAGGTAACACTCCATTCAAGTTTAAGTTCCTTAGGAGCAGATGTCACTTAACCAAAGTGCAATTATATGTGCGCATTTATTTAGTACCCTTGTATGCAGTTCAACAGGCCCTGGACGTTCAATTTCATTTAAAGTAGCTAGGTGTTCCCTTACTATCTCTTTTCCTATGTTGAGCTGCAACTCTCTCCCTGCATCATTTATGTCATTATCACCATGTTGGATACTGTCTCCTTTTAGGTGAAGACAGAGGCAAAGTAGGTGTTGAGCAGTTGCTCCTTCTCTTTGTCCTTTTCGCTGACTTCCCATTGTTTACATTATTTTTCTTCTCAACAACCCTGTGAGGTAGTTTAGATGGAGAAAGAGTGACTAGTCCAAGCTTATCCAGTTAGGTTTATGGCAGTGCGGGAATTTGAACTCTGATCTTCCATGTTATGGTTCAACACTCTGACCGCTACCCCACATTGTGATAGAGTTGTAGCTATGGAAGTCACCTACAACCACTTCTGCTGAGGAAGAAGGCTATCTGGTTTGCATTTCTACCTGCTCAGCAAAGCTGACTTTGTGTGAAGCAGCATTCAAAAGTTAAAATAGCATTTGTCTAGCAACCATGAAAACAATGCCCTCCATATTGAACCATGATATGGACCATTTGATCCAAATGTTATCGCTGCAGTGGAGAGAGAATGAAGAGAGTATGAAGTTCTTACCGTGGGCAACAAGATGTTTATGGGAAGATGGCAAAAAGGACATGAGTGCAATCATGTTCTTCTCATTATCCCTAGCAGGTAGTATTCAGAGGCATACTATCTCTGACAGTGGAGGCTGAACCAATGGCATTCTCCTTCTTAAATTCCAGCTCATCTGTAAGTTCCCTATACAACCACACTGGGTTCTTTAGATGTCTCCCACTTTTATTTATGTGTTTGAATTGTCTGCAATCATGCCTCCAATATTTCACCTTTAAGAAACTCCCATCCATCTTGGACTCCCTTCTCTCTGAGTATTTCTGATCAGGTCCTTAAGCTTTTTGTAACCGGCTTTCTTAAGGTCCAAAGTGCATGTCTGAATCCACTCAACTCTCCCTTGCTTCTGTATCATAAAACCCAGGAGGCCATGACACTTCCTCCCAAGTTTCTCAGTACTTCGACCTCATCAATCCGTTCCTCCCTGTTGGTGAGGACCAGACCCATTTTAGATTATCCCCTTGCTGCTTCTTTCATCTTAAAAAGGTAAAGGTACCCCTGCCCGTACGGGCCAGTCTTGACAGACTCTAGGGTTGTGCGCCCATCTCACTCAAAGAGGCCAAGGGCCAGCGCTGTCCGAAGACACTTCCGGGTCACGTGGCCAGCGTGACATCGCTGCTCTGGCGAGCAAGAGCCGCACACGGAAACGCCGTTTACCTTCCTGCTAGTAAGTGGTCCCTATTTATCTACTTGCACCCAGGGGTGCTTTCGAACTGCTAGGTTGGCAGGCGCTGGGACCGAACAACGGGAGCACACCCCGCTGCGGGGATTCGAACCGCCGACCTTTCGATCGGCAAGCCCTAGGCACTGAGGCTTTAACCCACAGCGCCACCCGCGTCCCTATTTCTTTCATCTTCTTTCATCTTATGGGAAATTAAATGGTCAGTAAGGCAATTGAGAAACTTGCTAGACCTTATATTCTTAGCAGAGTTTCAGTCCCAGCAAATACTGGGGCACCTGAAGTCTCCTGTCATTACTAGATCTCTCCTTTTTGAATGTTTGGTAATCTGCCCTAGGATACCATAATTCAGGTCTTTAGTCTGGCTTGGCAGTCTACAGCAGACACCCATAGCATGATCACTGTTGTTTCCCTCTCCTACAATTTTTACCTGTATACTTTCAACCTTCCATGCTCCAAATCATAAATCTTGGCTACAATCTAGACCACAATCCCGTATAGATTTATCAAGGTTTAAATTCCACTGAACTCAGTGGAAAGTATTGTGCTGGCAATCCCCAATCACCCTGGTCTGGCACTTCAAAGACATTTCATGGAGAGAAGCTTGTATCTTTCTGACACTATAATTGAATTATGATGTTCCTTTAAATCTTTTTCAAGAAGAACTCAGTAATTTTACAAGCCCTATCAAATTAAGTTCATTTTAATTAATATAGCATTAGATTAATGCTGGCTGCACTGAGTTATCAGCTAGAAACAGCAGAACCCTATCTGCAGAGCACAAAATGGTAATGGGATATGAGCACATTTTGGTTTTTGGTTTTCTTTTTTAAAAAGAAAAACATGCATTCCTAATCTATACAAATAGCAGCAAGATAAGGCTAATTGTTGATGCCTTGAGCATTATTTTAACTGTTGTTCCAAAAGCATTTTTTAAAAAATATACTTGATTGTAGGGTAACTATTAAAAAAATTCCAAAACAAGAAATTTGTTTCCTCATGCCTTGTCCTTGAATTTCAAAATATAGACATACTTATAGCTGTATCCTTAAGCAAATGGAAAGAATGTTCCTAGCAGAGTTTATCTACTAATTTATAATAAACAATGACCGAGTATATAAACCATTGGGTTTGGGCCTCTCTGCTCAACACCCTTCTGAGCTGTAAACTCCCTAGCGATTCTTGAGCAAGTGATCAACTCTCACAGGTTTATAGGCTGTTGGTGCATGATGCGATGGTAGGATGTTGTATGGCATTTTGTATGTGATGTGTGTCATGTTTCATTTGCCCATCAACCATGTGGACTACTGGGATGTTAGTGCTGGGATAGTGCAACAACTGTGACTTGCAGTGATGAGATGTAATGCCCATAATCTACCTAAGGCTATCAGGTACATGTGCTGATTTCAGAGAAAGACTTTGACAATGATTTGGAATACACACAAGGGTATTCTCTGGTGAAAACCAATACCAACTGACATTAATTACAGTAAAAAACAGAGGAGCAGACAGAAGTGAGATGTGTTGCATTTCTCCTTGCTCTAGCTGACATCACCCCCACCCCTGTTATTAAAAAGCACTTTCCTCTTTCGTAGGAACCCAGAGATCCCCATTGCATTTATTGCTGGCAGTATCATCCTCCTGCCCATGATTTCAGGACCTTCCTATATTATTTGATTATCCCATTTCACAAAACACCTCCTTTGTTGGCATGTTTTCTAATCTAATGAAGGGTTTGGCATGCCAAGAAAGTGAACCTTTTTTCTAGACGGAAGAACAGCAGCGCCATCAGGTTAACGTTGTCTCCAAGCAACAATAAACCTATGATTATCCAAAGGCCAAGCTGGCAACTGCCGAGACTGCTAAAAAGCCATGCTTATTGCCACTGTTTTCTTGACAGGCCTTCTGGAGGGAAAGCAGCAATGCATTGGCAGATGGAATTCCCAACTTTTATCTATGTTCTTGCTTATAAGGCAGATGAGAAGTGGTTCAATTCAATAGCTAGGCAGAAAGAGCTGAAATCAGAATGCCTGCAAATCAACACCCTCCCCACTGTGAAATACACCTGCTCTTGACAGACTTGTTACATATTTTGTTTGAGAAAGGGTGATAGTGTGCACATTTTAGAATGGGTGGGGTCAAGGATGTCCAAGATGATCCAGGTAGGTTCACATGGAGAGAGGTATCTTTGAGGTATTGCAGTCTAGAACCTACAGTTAAGTCACGGTTGTGTCCTTCTCCTAGAAGTCTTTTCCATATACTTAGCAAACCCCAAGATTTGCAAAAGTACAACGAAACTTCAGAAAACCCATAACTCAATGGCCATGGAATGCTAAACAGCTGGCGATAAAATGGAAAACCAAAAGGGAGATACAGTGTGTGTGTGTCCCTGTGTCTCCAGATAGGTCTGGTTGACTCAGTATAAGCCAGCTTCCTATGTTCCTATATCTGGAGGATGCAACGATATTCATAGACCATCATCATAACAGCTGTGACATTATCAGTTACGTAAGTCAACAAGTTGTTACAGAACTAGGTAGGCTTGCCAGAGCTTAACTATTCTCTATAGCAGTGGTGGGAAAACATTTTTCTGCTGAGGGCCACATTCCCTCAGGGAATGGGTGGGGGGCTTGATATGGACAAGGACTGGAGCCCAAAGTGTAGGGCCAAAGCTAAAAGTGAGTTTAGCTTTTTCTTTTCTCTCTCTTTCCACACATTTACCCCGCTTCCTCCACTCTTTGACACCTGCATGAACCAAGGCCAACAGCCATATCTAGTCCTCAGGGCAAAGGTTGCTCACCCCTGACCTAAAGAATGGAGGAAGAGGGCTATACATATCATTCTTTTCCACATGTATCTATGCAGAAGAATTGACTTGGGCCAATTCATGAAGCCTTTAGGAACCACAAACAGAGAATTCTTCATTTGTGTGAAATGTCCCTCACATGACGGTTTCAGTGGTTGAGAAATCCTTTGCCCCCTCCCCCAGTGCTCCAGAAAAGAAACTTCTGTTCTCCTGGCATTGCAGGTACACCACTATCTTAAATAAAATAAAATAAAAATCTTCATTTTTGTGAATTTTGTGGAATGGGGTTGAGGTTGGGGGCAAGAGGTGATACCTCTTGTCTGACCTCTTCAACATTTAAATTGAATTCAATGCTAGAATGACAGCTGTCTCAGCAGAAAGGTGCAAAAAAATGGACAACTGTGGAAATTAAATTACTCTTTTGCCCTCAGAGGCAATACAAAAAAGACCATAGGATTAACCCTCATTGGCAATGGTTCACGAGGAAAGAAGCTACAGAAAGGATTTTTTTTTGGAGGATGGGGGATTAATTTACAGATTACAATTCTGAGTTTCATATGTTGAATAAAAATTGGGTCTTTGTGCTCTTTGCCCACATCACAATTTGGAAATACAAGTAAGCAAGGAGAAGGTGTTGGGATGGAGAAGATGTCAAGAGAAGAAAAAAGCAGAGATATAGCAAAAATGGAGATAATGTCTGTGTCCCCAACTTATAAAGGTTTTGCCTTGAAGCTGCTGTTTTAGAAGGATGGTTCTTTCCTATTGAAAGGATGGTTCTATCCTACCACATGGGCCACTGCTGCCTTCATGCAAGCAAGTGATGGCACTTGGAGAATGACCTCATTTGAAGACCTTATGACATTGGCTGGAGAACATTGGAGGAAATGCTCCTTCAGGTATTTGTGACCCAGTATGTTTAGGACCTTAAAGGTAAGCAACAGCACCTTTAACTAGCTTCAGAAGTCTAAAATGCCACCCAAGAAGCTCATACAGGAAGTTCTTGGCCAAATCAAATGAATCTAACAATAGTCCTGCTTGATCAGCATACTGCTTCCCATGACAGTCATCCAGGAGGCATTTCACAGCAGCATTGCATTCTAAATGTTAATATTGAAATAGGAAAACAGTTGGCACAGTTTTAGCGCAGATAGGGAGGGATAACCTTAGCTTTGTCTCTGAAGTGGGTGGAATGGAATAACATTTAAGACTATTCTAGACTAATTTATTTTAATATTACGTTTTTTGGAAATTATATCAAACACACATGTGAGAATTGCACCAAGACACTAGAATGACCGAAATAACACAAAGCCAATAGCCCGCCATTGTTAACATAAGGACATTTGAGTTGATCTAGGTGCAACCATTTTTCTCCTCAGGAGATTCTAGAAAAGAGAACAACAGAATCCACATAATGAAGAACCAGTCAATACTAGTTTGATTGTTGTGTTTCCTGATTTGACAGGTAATTTTGGACCATGACCATGAGCTCCTACATTTTATTAGTTCAGTCTCTCCAGGATGGGAGATCATCTATGCTTCTCCACTTTTTCTCTGGCACAATTCTGGCAGCAAGGGAAAAGAAGCAAGTCCTGGTAATGAGAGAGAAGGTTAATGAGGTGGCCTCAGCAAGCCTTCCTAGGACTCTTCGCTATAGTAATAATTAGGAAAACATCAAGAAGCCTTTAGACTTAAACAGCATTCATCACTCCACTGAATACATACAGTGAAGAATATATCTTGCACATGCGCCTACTCACAAATGCACAGATATAGGACTATGATAAAGGGGACCAGCTATAATGTGCATTACAGCATATCTGAGATTAGCTGTTAGATATTTTACCGTAATGGCATTTCTAACATCATTTTTCTTTTCTTTTCTTTTCTTTTCTTTTCTGTATGCTTGTATCACATCATGCATTGCAGGAATGAAAATTTCTTGTTTCGGAACACAGCCCCAGACAACAGTAACAGCAGTAGTTTTCTTTCATTGCAGCTCAGCCGTAGCCCATTAATAAGAAAACTCATTTCTCCTGTTTGTTTATTTGTAGAGAAATGCCAAATGTATCCAGTTTCTGGATGATTATTTCTCTAAATGGTCCCCGAGCACTATGAGTTGTGATGAAACCATGAAAAGGGGCCTTCTAGGCTTGCTTCCCCCATCCTCTGGAGGGCCAGAATGTTGTTTTAATATATTATTTTTACTACCAGAACTTCTGCAAAGTACAAAATATGTTTCCCCCGTATTTTTCAAGGTTGGTGCCAGATGAAGCACACAATATTTAAAAGAAGCAAGCATTATTACATATAATTGTAATAAGGTTGTGTTATCTAAATAACACAGGTGTAAAGCCAAAGATTTCACTAGGCAAAAGAAAGTCAATTTCCTTGGGGGGGGGGGGCAGACCAATTTCCACCATCTGTGGCCTCCTGCAATTTGTAAAAGCTGCTCTCAATGGTATCATCAAGTACCAGCTTTTGGTGATGATGGAGACTTCAGATTCCAGCAGGGATGGGGCGGGAATCAGTAACAGTCCTCGCTTTGGGTCCAACCACTATGTAATAGAATCTCTTAAATTTTGTCCTTGAGATACATCACACCACAAGGAATAGGAAAAAAACAAAGCAAGTCACTCCTCTCTTCTGATATTTAGGTGGACCCAGTTTAATGAACATCAGAAAGATAATCAGCATGTAGGATCCTCATAGAATTGTAGAGTTGGAAGGTACCCCCAAGGTTCATTTACCTCAGTCCTGCCCACAGCTGTCCCTGGGCGGGCTTGAACCATCAACCTGTGCCCTGTGCTGTGCCCAAATCTACCCTCCCATTTCTCAAAAGTTTTCTTCCCCAGCAAATGAAGTTTCCCTTTCTCTGCCTCATCTTAGAGCGGTGTTACGTTTCCATCAAGTGTTGCAGAATCAGAAGAAGCATTCTATTTGTTCCTTTGCTTGTGTTTGGTTAGTGAACCCCAACTTGGAAGGCTGACTCCATATTAAGCTTCATAGCTTTCTTTCTAGAAGGGCTTGAGACTTAGCTTTTTTTCCCCATAGAAAGCTCTGAGTCTGTTCTGAGTTCTCCAACTCCAACAGAGAGTTCAGAACTCTGAAAATGAAGGTGTTCTAGGTTGGTTTGGGATATGGATTAGGTTTCAGGACCTGGATTGTTTTTTTAAGCAATGAAGGTCAATGGGCAAAAGATGGTCGTCAGGGCCAAAATACATCTAATGGCTGCAGTCCATTGCTGGGTTATCCATAAATCAGATGGATGGTCCACCTAGACTTACTCCTGTCTCTGACAGCTGTTGTACCTGTCAATCACATTTTTATTTTATTTTTTGCTTTATGAGTGGGAAAGCAAAAGGGCAGGTGTGCTGTCTGTTACAGTCAAAGTTCAACTGATGTCCCTAATTTCTATGAATTTGTCCAGTTCTCGTTAAACCCCAAATGTGCCATCAGCTGTCACCAGATCCCGTAGAGGTGGATAGCAGTTCCAACAGCAGTTGTGCCTGGCTGGAGAAGACTATCTTGCATATTTCAGTCTTGCTAACCAGCTATGAAATGCTTATGGTATGGGAAATGTTTCCTATCTAGGGGACTATATTTACCAGAATGGCCACCAAACCAGATGGGCAGTGTAATATTTTCCAGCTTTTATGTTTCATCCACTGCACACAAACATTTTCTCACTGTTCTCCAAGCAACCGTTCAGCAAATTTGAACCAACTCCATAATGTGTTTCAATAGAACGATGTCCAATAGAAGGATCAAAGCTCAGTCACTGGAAGATTGACATCTTCTCTTTTCCCACATGGCACCACATTTCTATAATCTCCAAATTCAGTGGGTCATGATGTCACATGCTAGTGATCAAAGTGACAGCAGCATATGCTAAGGAGCAAAACTCTGTCCCAGTAACACGGCTGCATTACAATGAATTAGCACTGCTTATCACTCTTGGCAAGGAAACTTATTTCCTTCATAACAATTCATTTATAATAAAGAGGAAAATGAAATAACATAACAAAACCAATCAACATGCAAATTTACACCCATGCTTACAAATATATGCAAAATGTTTAAAAACTATTTTGATTCATTTAGGACAGAAAATGGGAAAACAGGAAGTAAGTGATGGGGGAGTCAAATTGCCTACTTAAAACATGAGTGGGAAAGCTTTACCTTGTGAGACCATGCAAAAAGCAAAAAGCAACTCACTGATGACAGTAAGCAGACATGGAAGAAACTGTAAGTAAGATAGACCTTGCGGTTCTCAACCTGTGGGCCCCCAGATGTTGTGGGCCCCCCAGATGTTGTCTGGCCTTGCTAGCTAGGGGTGATGGGAGTTGTAGTTCAACAACATCTGGGGACCACAGGTTGAGAAAGGCAGCCTTAGATGGTGTGGCTGTGATGTGAGGCAGTCACGTCCTCCACTGGAGTAGGAGATTTGGGTTCAAGTACCACAGCAAGTACTACTTTCTTGGGCTCCATGATCACTGCAAATGGTGACAGCAGTCACGAAATTAAAAGACGCCTGCTCCTTGGGAGAAAGGCGATGGCAAACCTAGACAGCATCTTCAAAAGCAGAGACATCACCTTGCCAACAAAGGTCTGTATAGTTAAAGCAATGGTTTTCCCAGTAGGGATGTATGGAAGTGAGAGCTGAACCATAAAGAAGGCTGATCGCCGAAGAATTGATGTTTTTGAATTATGGTGCTGGAGGAGACTCTTGAGAGTCCCATGGACTGCAAGAAGATCAAACGCATCCATTCTTAAGGATATTAGCCCTGAGTGCTCACTGGAAGGACAGATCGTGAAGCTGAGGCTCCAATACTTTGGCCACCTCATGAGAAGAGAAGACTCCCTGGAAAAGACCCTGACGCTGGGAAAGACTGGGGGAACAAGGAGAAGAGGACGACAGAGGACGAGATGGTTGGACGGTGTTCTCGAAGCTACAAACATGATTCTGACCAAACTGTGGGAGACAGTGGAAGACAGAAGTGCCTGGCGTGCTCTGGTCCATGGGGTCACGAAGAGTCGGACACGACTAAACGACTAAACAACAACAACCACAGCAGAAGACTAGACAAAGATCCATGCTTATTCCACTGCATTTCTAAAGAAAAGGTACAGAACTCAGTTGCACAGCACACAGTTATCATGAAGAGGGTTCTGGGTTCGATCCATGCTGAATCCTGTTAAATAATCTTAGGCAGAAGAACTGCAAAAGACTGCTATCTAAGGAAGCTGGTACCAATAATAATAAAGGAAACTAGTCTAGCTGGACTAGCTCAGTATAAGGCAGTGTGATCAGGAGGCTGAACATCTCACTATAAAGTTGAGATGCATACATTGCAAAAATGTTTGGGGAACAGAAAATGCTTTCCGTTCACCGTTCATACAGCCCAGTCCCAAACTACTGTAATAGCCACATTCCAGGTATGTTTCCTCTGTCTTACTGTGTTCAGTGGAACTTAATCCAAATATGGATTGTTAAGAGAGCCCCTATTCCCCTCAGAAAACTACAATCTCTCTACCCAGTGAACTTTGCTGATCTATTGCAAGTCACCCAAAGATCAACCATAGAGTCTGAACTACTTTCTGCCCACACCTCTTAATAAAACTTCTAACTTCCCTTCTTCCTCCATAGGCAAATTAGGTTCTTCTTGAGCTTACTACCTTTGTATATCTGCCATTTCAAGCCTGTTTTTGCATTTGTATCAGACAGCATATTGCAAAATATTTGTTCTTCAGATCACTAAGTACCTCATTCTGGCAACTGTTGGGTTAGACTCCAGATAATATGCCTTGAATGGAGTTTATGTTTATATCTGTAATTTTGTTCTCCAGGCAGCAGAATACATTCTACACAGAGGAGCCAAAATGCAAACCACATTGCAATGTGTGCTCTTTCCCCTTCCTTTCCTTTAATTTTTTTTTGTTCCTCCCCTCAAGGTTTTATTACTCTTTTTGACATTCCAGCCAGGTGCTCATTTATCAATGTGCAGCCACAATATGCTACATCAACATTAGGCAAGAAAATTCCAGTGTAGAGCAGGGACACAGGAGACACTTGGTCTGGTTCACATTTCAATGTTAATCTCCTTAATGTACACTTCCTGATATATTTCACAGACTGAAACCAAAGTGATCCTCCAATTTGTTCCCTTCTCTTAATTTTGAGAAGTATTTCTCCAATCAAATAATATGTACAAAAATGCATATATTTATAGAATGCATATATTTATAGAATGCATAAAATTGCATTATTCATGAAAATAACTTGCAAAATGCATTAAATTGAGGAAAATTGCTTGCAAAAAAATGTGTACTTTAGGAGGGATATGTACTAAAATGCTGATGAATTTTCATGAGGGGTTGTTTTTAAAAATTGCAAACTGATATGTGCAGAACTGAACTTCAGAAAAGTGAGAAACTGGAGTAACAAAACTGGCAGATTCACCCATCTCTAGGGCAGACTCATCTCATCACGGCAACTCTTTACACCACTCACCTTTCCTCAAAGACCAATTTATGGATAGATATCAACATTTCTATCTGACTGAACTGAAGCATCCCTGAGAGTAGAATTGTGATGCCTAAACATTAAGAACTTAACTGTGTAGGCATATATACCACAGAAAACTTGTGGCTCTTCAGATATTGCAGCTCCCATCATTGCTGAGCATTGGCCAGACTGATGGGAGTTGTAGCCCACCAACATCTGGAGAGCCACAGGTTCCTCACCCATGCAATATATAACACGAAGTAAATCCCCTAATAATGATCTTTGACACTCCTGACCCCTCCAAACTAGGTTTCTTTTATTCTTCTCCATGCATATTAAGCTCCACAGAGCTCTTAGCCATTGATAGATTTTCCTACCAGGCATCTGCCTAATGAAAGTCAACTCAACAAGATGACTCTGGAGGGAGGTGGAAAATGGATTTTCAAGTATCACTACAATGAAAGGCTTCAGAATTGGAATCACTACCTAATTTGCCACATTTATCTGAGTCTGGTGATGAATGTGGGTGATTCCGTGCTTCCTAGAGCTTCATCTGAGCCAGATATTAGCCCCAGAATCTGTTTTCAATCTAAATACTCAGTCCTGGGCCCTGAGGTACGAATTATTACTGACGGGAGGGCCCTGAGCACTTGAAGTAGGCCATTTCTATACCTCTGAGTAACCACAACTGAAATCAACATATTTAAATTTAAGCACAAGTCTTTCACACAAGTTTGAGTGTGTGGTGGTGGAGAATGGAAGTAGAAATGCACAAGTTCTTCAGATGTTATAGGGCAGGGGTGGCTAACTTGGGGCTCTCAAGATGTTTTTGAACAACAACTCCCATTGTTCCTGATGTTGGCCATTCTGGGTGGAGCTCATGGAAATTAGTGGGGCTGATGGAAGCTAGAACCCAACAACATCTATACTACAGTGGTTTTAGTGTGATGTGGTGCACAGGGCACCATGATGAGGGGACGCAAAATAATAAATAAATAATGAATTGTTGGGAAAATAAGAAATATTTAGGAGGGGCACCAAATTTTACCCTTACTCAGGGTGCCGTATTACTAAAATCCGCCCCTGATCTAGAGGAACACAGATTTCCCACACCTGTTAATGGAATTCAAAGCAAACAGGAAATTTGTGTCATTTGAACTTTCTATCTCCCCCACTCAAACTAGGTGTAACATTCAAAGCAGCTCCCAAGAGAAATTATGAAGAGGTTCCTAAGGATACCAGTTAGTTCTATAGCCTTCAGAATATGAAGCAGGATTTCTGTAGTGATGAAACAACAAAAAACTTTTTTATATAGAATCATAGAATAGTAGAATTGTAGAGTTGGAAGGGACACCAAGGAACATCTAGTCCAACTGCCTGCAGTGCAGATATGTAAAAGGAAAATGTGTGTGGGGAAACACATCATTACACAGCACACAAGAGAGTTTTATTCCAGTATTTCAAAGAATGCCTGGGGAGAATAAAGCATGTGCCAGCCCTGAGGCCAATATCCTTATCCCTGCCAGCTTCACTCCAAGCTTCACTCATTGAATGGGAAGGTCTGAAGGGACATTCCTGGTGTGATTGACTGGACCCCTGGGTTGTGTCGGGTTTCTAATTGCAGGGAAGGTTCTGAACACAATCAATTGCTTCAGAACTTCCAGCACAATGCATGAACTATAGTGTGGAGCTGAAAGGGATAGGATATTTGGAGGTAAGGTGGATGTGCCTCTGTTCCCTTTATTCCCCCCATACAATCTTTGAATGTCTGAACAGGGTTAGGGCTCTGATATTTGGTGCTGAGTAGATAACTGGTACACCCATGTACACCCAGGAAGTATTGCAAGATGATGTGATTATTTCAGCAAGCATGAGGTATTGATATAGTTGCCACATTTTACATTCATTTCCATTTGCACTGCTGGGGGGATATATACTGTTAAACCATACTTACGTTACATCACAATGATTTCTGAGGAAGGGCTATAGCTGAGCAGCAGCTCACATGGTTTAAGTCCTTTGGCATCTCCAGGTAGGGCTGGGAGGACTCCTATATGAAACCCCTGGAGAAGTCTACTAGTCCATGCAGTGGTGTAGCAAGGTCAGGTGGTATCTGGGGCAGAATTTTTTTTGTCACCCCCCCATTGAAATTGAAATCTGTCAAAGAGAGCCGTGCAGGAGATCCCTATGCAGATCCCACGTTCTCCCCCTCCTCCCCAGTCAAAGAAAGTCACACAGGCGATACTGTTGCTGGTCCTGATCCCGCCTTACCTCGTCAGAGACATGGCTCCTTCTCGCCTCCCTCCTCTCCTCACCATCCCTAAACCAGCACATGATCTGGTGTGGTGTAGTAGTTAAGAACAGTAGACTCGTAATCTGGTGAACCAGGTTCGCGTCCCAGCTCCTCCACATGCAGCTGCTTGGGCTAGTCACACTTCTCTGAAGTCTCTCAGCCTCACTCACCTAACAGAGTGTTTGTTGTGGGGGAGGAAGGAAAAGCAGATTGTTAGCTGCTTTGAGACTCCTTAGGGTAGTGATAAAGTGGGATATCAAATCCAAACTACTCCTCTTCTCTCCCCTCAAACCAGTTGGGCTGTGGATCTCTCCCTCCCCCCCCCCCAAAAAAAAACACCAGTTGGGCTGCGGAGCTCTCTTAGGTGCTGCTTCTCCTCATCCCACCCCCAAACAGAGTGCCTTGCCACTTAAATGAAAGGCAAAAGCATGCCTTGCCCCATGAGCAGCATAGCTTCCACCATGGTGTGCATGGCCACACAGAGAGCACCTGAGCGCGGGCAGGACATGGACGGACAGGGAGAGCAAGGCCTGGCCAACCGTGTATGTGCCCGGCCACAGAGGTGGGCAGGTGACGCGTTGGCATCGCGATGCAACTCAACCCCGCTCAGTTCCACTACACAGGCAGTGTCAAGTTCAGCTGGCATTTTGTCACCCCCTTCATGATGGCACTCAGGATGGTCCATCCTTCCTACGCCCTGACTCCATGTAGACAATACTGAGCTAGATGAACCAGCAGTCTCTGAACTTGTCTAAAGCAACATTCTATCTTCCTAACTCTCTGTGTATAAGAAGCTGTTGGTTTGCAGATGTCACTTAATAAAGGTTAGCATAGGTGTATTATTTTATGACTACCCAGAGATTGCCCAATCTGCAAGTTTGCAATCAATTATACATGAAGAGATTCCTGACTAAGTGATGTCTACGCATGCTTTATGACAGGTCTTAAGATGCTCACAGGGCAAATAGTCATACTGAAAGTACGCCTAAGTGGCAGTATTGAAGGCAGCATCGGTCAGGTAACCTTTGTAGTTCAGCAGCATACATTAAAAATCTTGATGCATTTGAAAAACATGGTTAAAGTGCTACTCCATAATGACAGATGAATTGACATGTTGAAATGAAATCAGTGAAATGGCTTGATCAGTGTATTTGCCAGGTATGACAGTGAGACTTTTAAATGACTCCCTGATATATTATTCATACTTTTTATAAGCGTGCTAGCATCTCTTTGTTCTGATACATAAATGCATGAGCAATTAATTTAAACTGATGTCAGTCCCCCAGCTCCTGGCAGAGATTGCCTCCATCCTATCACCTTGCGTTAAGCAGTTCGATGGCTGCCAATAAAGTAGGAAGGAAGGGCATATTGTTTGCCATTTCCTATGCCAATTATAAGTAAATTATTTTTGGAAATAATAATAGCATTCTCCAAAAATAACTTATTTATGATTTGTAGGATCCTCAGGGCACCTTCTTGACATGGAGTGCTGCCACAGTAGGACAGAGGCATGCAGAAGCAGCCAGCCAGTTAAAGTAGCATTTAATACTATGTATGCATGTTTTATACATAAACAAATTGGGATGTGTAGATTGGTGTCCTCCAGCTGTTTTTCAAATCTCATTCTGCCTTCATCAAAGAGTCAGGCATGGAAAATATTCCAAACATAGATATGCTATTCTGCAAGGGGAGGCAGATTTTATTTTATTTTTGTCAAGAGAAGAATGATGAAGTACTGCCTATTTAGCCTTGTGCTGCTTCAGACTTGAGTCACATTTTGACTACAAAGTGTACCTACTGCTGTAGCTTCTCCTTTAAAATGTTGCATGCAATGCTGGCTCCTTGGTAAGTCGAGAGATGTATTTCAAAATAATGTGTCGGTGGCGGGAGACTATATACACACAGCATTTTATTCTAGAAGTGATGGTGTTTGGATACTTGGGTCCCCCCCCCCCCCAATGGTCTACACACAATCTAGATCTATTGCATTTGTTTGTTTGTCTGTTTGTTTGCTTGTTTGTTTTGGCTCCTGAAAACACTTCTTGAGACTGGTTTTATTCAGAAAATAAAAGCTCATTCTGTATTACCCTGAAGTGTGTCCATTTGAAAACAGGTAAACAGAGGTATAGGTGGGTCTGACAATGGTGGTGGGGGGAGTGTATCCACACCTGTCCAATGATATGGGCGAGGGTACAACAGAATGACAATCACCACTTCTTTCTTCATATACCTGCAGTGTGTCTAGGGAGGAAAAGGCCTAAATAACCTAATGAAGGGGAGGGCTTTCAAATGTGTATCAATTAACCACGCACACCCTTGTGGACATGAGGATTTAGGAATCAAGCTAGATTGAAAGCAGTATGTTGAGGACAACTACAAACAATTCCAGATGGAGAGAAGCTGCATTTTTACCCTATGAATAGGTTAACCAAAAAATGCCAAGACAGCAATCTCAGACATACAAGCTGTGGTGGAGGGTCTGATTCCCCATCTTTGTCTTGGACTTATGAGGCAATAATGTTAAATTCTGGAGTAAAATCTCCTTTTACTGCTCAAAGCGCTGAAGATTATCATATGACGTTTATGGTACTCAAGTATACATTTATAAAATAGAATAGAATTTATAAAATAAAATAGAATTCTAGAGTTGGAAGGGGCCAAGCACCTGCAATGCAGGAATCTTAACTCAAGCATCCATGACAGATGGCCATCCAACCTCTGCTTATAAACCTTCAAGGAAGGGGAGTCCACCACATCCCGAGGGAGTCTGCTACACTGCCAAACACCTCTTACCGTAAGGAAGTTCTTCCTGATGTTTAGTTCGTAGTATTGGATACACTCCAAGCATCCGAAAGCTGACTCCTTAGTCTTGCTCTAGTCTTGCTCATTATAAATACATTCGCATCTGATGTGATGACAGGTGAAGCTTTTAAATTCACACAGATGGTTAAGAACAAAACTGTAAAGATCGCATTTGCTTTCTAAGACCTCTGAGGAAGTTGCAGCTGGTTGAGGAAAATGTGTGCCTTTTGCTTTTCCAATAACTGTCTTATGTCTGACAAAAACTTCGCCTTTTTCTGGGTGTTAATACAAATATTTTAATTGGTTTCAAATTAAATTATAAAACGATGCTTTTTTTTTTAAATGCCCTCTGCCAGATCCTTGTCAATGGAATGTTTCAGACATTTAAGTTCCTTTCCCCCTCCCTCATTACTTATATAAACAGAAAATATAACTGAATTTGTGGGGAAGGGAAAAGAAATATAGGCTTCAATCTTATACAGGCTCACTTGGAAATAAAACTCATTGAAAACAATGATACTTCCTTTTGAGCAAATATGTTTAGCATTGCTATGTAAGTAGCACTTTATATTAATTAGTTACTTGGAGTGTTGTTGCTACTATTCAGCTGATCTGCTGAATGAGTGTGTTTGTGTTTGTGTGTGTGTGTGTGTAAGTGTAAAGGCACTCTTGGACCTTTAAGTGTAATGCTTCAAGAAAAAAGTCAGGCAATGTAGATACACTGCATGAGCAGATTGTAAGTTCACAGAATGGATTTTTCATGTTTCCTCCTCCTGCTGCAGCCCCCTGTAACCCCTCTTGAACAGAGACTGTGTCAGTCCAACAGAGATTATGTCCATGTAATTCTGATGAGATTGAATCCATTTGGCATGTTCTCTTATATTGCCCACTATATCATGATACCCAAAGGGAACTAATTCAACCATTAGACTGTGTTGTACGGTGAGGCAGCAATGAGAGGAAGGAATCACCGGAAATTGGACAGAAGAGTCTTATATAACAACAACAACAACAACAACAACAACAACAACTCTGGGCGGCTTCCAACAAAACACTAAAATACAATAACCTATTAAACATTAAAAGCTTCCCTAAATAGGGCTGCCTTTAGATGTTTTCTAAAAGTTTGGTAGTTATTTTTCTCTTTGACATCTGGTGGGAGGGCGTTCCACAGGGCGGGCGCCACTACTGAGAAGGCCCTTTGCCTGGTACCCTGTAACTTGGCTTCTCGCAGCGAGGCAACCACCAGAAGGCCCTCGGCGCTGGACCTCAGTGTCTTGTGCTGTCACACAGCAAAACATATCTGAACTTAGTAGGCTTGCAAAAGAAGTTTGATATATAGATATTAAAGGACCCAATGGGTGCAGCAAAATCAGTTCTGAAAATTGTGGCCATATGGAAATGACATAGGCCCTGCTCCTTGGAAAACAACTCCAGGGCTGGCCACTAACCGTGCAACCCAGTGCTTGTTTACTCAGAAAAAAATCACATGCACACACCCTCCATTAAACTTAGTGGGACATATTCATGGGTAATTATGTAGGGAGAGGCATGTTTGCCTTCCAATGAACAACCAACCTTAACTCAGACTAAAGCTAATTGGCTCGCTCAATAGCCACTCTGTAGTCCATCGAGTATGAATAGTTTCCCTGTAGCCCAACAATTGCTGAGATTAAAGATGTCATCAGCAGAGAGATCTTACAGGCATCCCCTTTCCTTTGATTCCTTGTGATTGCCTGCCTCCACTGAGCAGCAGAGCAAGATTTTTTTTCTCTTGTTAGGCTAATATATAATTCCTCCTAGAGAAGGGATGCTCTGGAAGAATTCATTCCCTAACCTGTAAACAGTAGTTTGATGAGACAGTTCACTGAATCACTTAATGACTGGATCACTTCATCTCTTTAAGGAGCTGCAATTCACTTAGTCTTTCATGGATATTTTATAAATCATCTATTGGAAGGCGAATGGGAGGGGGGCTGCTTCTCTGTAGAAAAAACTTTGGCGCAAAGGGAGATGGAAAGGGATGCAGCTGGGCTGCCCTCTAACTCCACACTTCAAAAATATTACTGGTTCCTTCACCATCCTTTCTTTTGTTATACAAAATGTCAGATAAGCTACTGATTTTCTTTAGGCTGAATTACAATCACTGCTCCTTATAGGGGGCTTTGCCTCAGGATACCTCCATTGTTCTTTGTAGAAATTGTAGAAATATGTTTGTTTGCTGGGTTAGCTTTGTAGAGCCCAGAAGAAGAGGCTCCTCACAGTCTTTAGTTTTTATTTTTATTTTTTCAGAATGCCTAGCATACTGACATGTAGAAGATTAAATCGTCATAGCCCAATTATTCGGCCTCTTAGGCTGCAATTCTATACACAGTTAAATGGGAGAGTGTTCCATTGAATTGAATGGGGCTTTCTTCTAAATGGATATTTATAAGATTGCAATTCTAATCTCATTGATCCTTTTGATTAGGCAAAAGACAATTGTAAAGTGAGTGACAGTGTTCACCCAAAATATTTGGGGGGGGGAGGGGAATGGGCTAAATATTATGGATTTGTTTTCAGTCCCCGATTCAAATTCTGGTGGAGATTCCCAAATTCACCATAATTTCACCCAGTCACACATATTTGTATGAACATTCTTTGTAATGTGTACATTGTCACAAAACATCACCCTTCTCACACCAAATCACATTACTTCCATTTTAATATTTTCCTTTAAAATGAGCATATCTGATCTTTAAGCATTCACTGAGTGTTCATATTAATGGTATTTAATTGCCAAAAGAAAGAAAATTTTGAAATGAACAGCTGATATTTAAGCCTGTCCTTTTGTACCCAATAAATAAAATAGAATAAAATGGGAAAGTGAATATAATGAATTCTGCTACAGAAAAGAATGCTACAGTGGTACCTTGGTTTAACAGCTTAGTTTATGAACAACTTGGATTAAGAACGCTGAAAACCCGGAAATAGGTCTTTTGGTTTGTGAACTTTGCCTTGGAATAAGAACATGTTTCGCTTCCTGCTGAGTGTGTTCCATTTGTAAATTGAGTCCCCTGCTGCAATGGGAAAGCGTGTCTTGGTTTAAGAATGCTTTGGTTTAAGAACAAACTTCCAGTACAGACTTCCGGTAAAGTACAGGTACCACTGTGTTTCGTTCTTCAAAAGCATCTGGATTGTTATATATAGACAAGTGAAAAATTATGTCAAGATTGTAAGATATTTTAGATATTGTGCCATCTTCAAGTAGGATTCTGTATACAGAAGATTTTCTGTGATGGAAAGGAACAATTAGTACAAGCCTATTATAATAAACACAGACAACTATATCACAGAGAATGCATTCAGAAAGACTAGATTGGACAAACTGGGAGGATATGCAGGACCCTCAACATCTCTTGTGATTTAAACACCTTTACATAGAAACCACTGAGCGAATGATTAAGAAGGTGAAGATTACAGAAGATGGATAAGGAGACACTCAAGAAGGATGTTGCTGTCATGAAAAGAGACTACACTGGGTCTAAATGCACCTGGTGCTAGACAGACAGAGAGGAAATCATTAGTTGTCTCAGATCTCATGGCATGCAAGTGCCTTTCAAGTTAAAAGCATTTAGTCATTTAGTTAAGTAATGCATCATACCTGAGGTGTCAAATTCTTGCAAGTTTCCATTTTCCTATCAAGATTTGCATATTCTGTGAGAGACAGCAAAGCAAGTCATGAAAACTAAAAGTGTTGCTCTAAGGTGTTTTAAGAAAACAACAACTCCTCGAAACCAATCCCAGCTGAATCAGAACAGAGAGTGGTGTACTCACTGAGTTAGCCTACAGGTCATAGGTCAGCAACTAGAATGAAGTCCCTCAGTCAAACTGAGCTAAGCTTAAACAGGGTCTCAATAAAGTTACATGAAATGGGATGCGGGTGGTGCTGTGATCACACCACTGAGCCTCTTGGGCTTGCTGATCAGAAAGTCGGAGGTTTGAATCCCCATGACGGGGTGAGCTCCTGTTGCTCGGTCCCAGCTCCTGCTAACCTTCGAAAGCATGCCAAAAAGTGCAAGTAGATAAATAGCGTTTCCATGCTTATCTGGTTTCGGTGTTCCATTGCACCAGAAGCGGCTTAGTCATGTTGGCCACATGACCTGGAAAAACTGTCTGCGGACAAACGCCGGCTCCCTCGGCCTGTAAAGTGAGATGAGTGCCGCAACCGCAGAATTGTCTGCAACTGGAATTAACTGTCAGGGGTCCTTTACCTTTTTAAGGTTACATGAGACCCTCTTGAAGCTTTCTCTCACCTCATATGATTGTAAGCAGGGATACAATGTAGACTGGACTGGATATAATAAGAAACTGTGGAAAGGGGACTGAAGCAAGAAAACCTGTTGAAGGGAGGGAGGGAAGTCAATGCTCGGCAGAGTGTTGGGAAAGAATGTGGGTAAATGACTGTTGAATATTATTGTACTTTGTTTGTTGGAACTAAATGAAAAACTAATAAAAAGCATTTTTTAAAAATGATTGTAAGCAGCAAAAGGGCAAATTGCAGTGAGGACAAGGTGTGTTCCACACACACTGAGCTTGTTTGTGTTTAGCATGTGCTGTGGTTACATTTACCTATTTCAAAAATAAAGTATTCTAAGGATCCCCTCCTTTTCAAACTGTGGGAAATTTCCTCCTTCAAACATAAAGCTATAAGAGGAGCTCTGTCAGTCAGATCAAAGGCCTGTCTAGTTCAGCATTCCGATTCCCATAATGGTCAACCAGATGCGCCTGAGAAGTTTACAGGCAGGATGACATAGTAGCCCTCTTCTACTGTCGCTACCCAGCAACTAGTACTCTGGGTACCACCATCCAGTCGCCACTGACAGTCTTAAGAGTTGGTCTAATCCCCTTTCAAAGCTGTCTAAGTTGGTGACCATTGTCACACCTTGTGGAAGTGAATTCTCTGTGAATAAATGCTTTATTGGTTGTCTCACAGATCAAGTCATACCCTTCCATCATTATCTCAGATGTCTTTTAAAAAACCAATTAGACAATCAAGATAAAACCATACATGATTTATACTGGAAGGTAGAATATTTATACCATCCTCCATACTTGACATATAAAATTTGTCCCCCATTCGCAAAAGTCTGCTAAATTGCTCTGGAACAATTTGTCAGGGCCCATAATAAATTTCACAGCATAAGCTGTGTAGATGTAAAATGACAAATTTAACTGCATTTATATTAAAGCAATTTTCTGCCCATCAGAGAGATGAGCAAATTAATATGTAAACCATTAACTTACAACCAGATGCACTATGCACTATCACTGAAATAGTTTTTTTTTTAATGTTATCACTTACATTTTATGGCTTTCTCAAAGGAAAATGCTTAGAAAAATTACAATCACTGCATTTAGAGGAGGCTCATTAAGAGAAAATATACTTTGAAGCAAATCATCCATGAATTATGGAGAAGTCATGTTCACAATCATTTCAGTTCTATGTTTTAAATTTGTTTTTCTTGCTTTTTGATTCACCAATGTACACTCAATATCACACAAATACTTATCTAGTACTTTTAATGTTTTAAATATGGGTTTAGATGTCAAATATTAGTCAATGTTCTGTATTGCAGATTAGTAAATACACTGCAAGTTAAGTTTTGTGGCACAGCGGAAGATCAGATTGCATAAACAGTAGCACATCTTTGATTTGCTGAACCTAATCTAACTAGAAACAGTATGCATCCTTGTTCCTAGGTCAGGAGTGGGGCACATCAGGCCTGGGCAGGGCAAATGCAGCCCTCCATTTATTTCTGTCCAGCCCTTGGGATTCTCCCCAGGTCATAGACATCTGGGCCATATCCCTCTCCCAGGACCACAACCCCCACCAAACCTGTTCCATGTCTTCCAGCTAGATTGTCCCTTGAAGTAGGATAAAATCTGCTTACTTGAATGGAACATGGAAAGAATTGTATGGTGCATGCGTATAGAAATTTCTCACTTTTGCATGACTGGGTTTTATTTTATATCCTGGAATTTAGCCTATTGTTCAAAGGTAACTATCACATTTGTTGTTCTACCCATCTTTGCCTCTGGCTCCACCCACATTTTGCCTATGGCCCTGCTCACCACTGGCCCTCCAAGTGAAAAACATTCCCCACTGCTGCCCTAGCTGTATAGCTGCTTCATATGTGACAGCTAAACCAAACCGAAATCCTACTAATCCCCTGGTCAGGTGGTGAAATGGGAAGGGATTGCATTCATTAACCCTCCACCCACTCCTACTTCTCTTCCAAACAGATGATCAATGGAATGGCAATTTCTTTTATTAGACCCTGTTTAATTGGGGGGGGAGGGACGTGGGCGGTGCTATGGGTTAAACCACAGAGCCTAGGACTTGCCGATCAGAAGGTCCGTGGTTCGAATCCCCGCAACGGGGTGAGCTCCCGTTGCTCGGTCCCTGCTCCTGCCAACCTAGCAGTTTGAAAGCATGTCAAAGTGCAAGTAGATAAATAGGTGGGAAGGTAAACGGCATTTCCGTGAGCTGCTCTGGTTCACCAGAAGCGGCTTAGTCATGCTGGCCACATGACCCAGAAGCTGTACACCGGCTCCTTCGGCCAATAAAGCGAGATGAGCGCCGCAACCCCAGTCGGCCAAGACTGGACCTAATGGTCAGGGGCCCCTTTACCTTTACCTAATGGGGGGGGGGATAAGAAAAGCTTTACAATAAAGGACTTAAAATTATAGCAATGCCTGAGGAAAAGGTTAAAAATGGGCACTCAGAAAGATTCCCCACTGGCAAAGTCACCCAATGAGTAGCAAATGAGGATGGGGGAATTCAATTCAGTTTGCATATTTAGGCAAACCTACCTAATTTACACTTCTTGAAACCAGACGCAAACCAAAACACAGCCATCCTTTCAAATTCGCACCTGTGTGAATTCTGCAATGCAGTTCTCCAGCAAAATAATGTGTACAAAAATGCATATATTAAAGTGTGCTTAAATTCCTAAATTAATGAAGATAACATAGAAAATTCATTAAGGGAAAATCGATCTGCAGTTGCAAAACAGCTGTGCTTAGGTCTTTAGGAGGTGAAATTCACACTAAAATATTTCGCGGGGACTTGTTTTGTGTCTTTAAAAAAATCAATCCCCCACATTTCTACATCAGGTTAAGAGTGGAAAAATGAGAAACTGAGAGAATCTGAGATTGACAGATTCATCCACCCATGGGAATGACTAATATGATTGCAGCCTAGGAAACATAGCTAGAACCAGAAGATGCCACAGATTAGGTGGCTGACTGCAGCAAGGAAAAACTATAGGCACTCAAGCAAAATACACATAGCTATTAAAATGACATTATAAGGCTTGCATATTGATCAGGTCTTCTCCTTTAGTCAATCCTCATAAAGCAGGTAAGAGACTGAGCTACAAATCAGGAAGTTCAGAGCTGAATGTTTTCTCTGCTGTGAACTCACTAGGTTGCCTTTGACGACAACCTTTGTCAGCCTCAATCTCTCATGTGCAATGTAAGGGTAATAAGTGTCCTACCTTACAGGGTTATTTGAAGGATTATTGAGATAAATGTAGGCATAGTGTTTCAGACAATCAATAAGGCAAGGATCCTCTGCAAACCTACCTAGGAACAAGCCCAGTGAACTCAATGGGATTTATTTCCAAGTAGACATGCCCAGGACTAAACTCATGCCCAACTCGCAGTGAGGTAGAAATTTCCTGTGTGTAATCTTTAAGAGATGCATTTAAGCATGGCTACAGTATTGATTTAAGATCCAAAGATTTGTTGCTGTTCTACATTTTCTACCACTTCTGTCATTGCAATGTCATCAGTTTAGATTTAAAGACAATATAATGGCTATCCTACTCACATATTTCATTCGCTTTGTAGGAAGCTTAAATAGCATTTCTTGTTAATTTCCAATGGCTTCTTATGATTGAAAATATGAAAGAAAGAAAAAGAAAGAAACTGGTAGTTGTTATGATGCGAGGTGCTGCCCAACTACTGATAACCTGACCTATAAAGTAATTTTAGCTGGAAGCTGCAAGCTTGTCTAGTGCCATTACTTCAATAGCAAATTTAGCATTAACATATGTGCACTCTTAAAATCTACCACTATTATAGTTGTCATTTTCATTTTCTCATTCTTCCTCAAAGAAGCTCATGATACTCTTACTGAGATTGCTGGGGACATGTGTCTCTATGTACCTATGAAACCTTCTTTTCATTTTACAGGGAATAAGCCCTTACAGAACACAAATGACTGGGTGGTGCTAGAAGACCTATTTGTGATCCTGGCTCTATTATGCTGGATGATAGGCTACTGTCAGCTTAATAACAGCTGGCCCAGAAACCAGCACATTTACTAAAAGACACAGTAAGACTAATTAGTGGCGTGCTGTTGCAGGGTACTGAGGAGAACAGAAAAATGGTCAAAGCTTTTTCTTAAAAAGGAGGGGGAACAAAAAGGGGGAAAATAATGTTTTATTGATAAAATAAAAGTCAAGTTGCAAATTAAATTATGGCGGTTTCTCCCAGGAGGGAGGGTGAGAGAGATGGATACAAAGCAAGAAAGATGAGGTGGCAGTGAGCCAAGTGCATGGTGATGCTTTGATACAAGAGTAGCCAACATGGTGCTCACCATATGTTGTAGCACTCCAACTCTCACCATCCCTGACCATTGGCCACGATGGCTGGGTTTGATGGAACTTCCTGTCTAATAGTCAATTGCTAAGTTGCACGGTGTTGTGTTGATTGAATTGGGAAGCAGAGGAGATTTGGCTTTCATTCTTTCAAGAGTTCCCACGACAGTGTATTTAGTGCTAGGGCACTCTTTCCCACTCAATAGAATAGAATAGGCATTGGTAGCAAGATGAATCCTGTCCTAAGCTATTAGCCTTTGCTTGCTAACATTTCTAGATAAAATGGAGACTTGTGATAGTGTGGAGACCCAAAATGCAGGCAGCTTGGTTCTGTCACAACAGCAATACCCACCTTTTATCCTAGCATCACACTGTCAGGTAGGCTATACTGAGAGTCCAAGGTCACCCAGTTAGCTTTCTGGATGAGCCGAGATTCAAACCTGGGCCTCCCCAATCTAACACTCTAACCGGTACAACAGCCTGTCCTATGCAACAAGAGAATCAGCAAAGGTCTCATTGAAAATTTACTTTAATGATTAGTGGTTCTGGCTTTCAGACATGCTGCTTTTTATTGAACCAATCAGCAACCATCTTCAAAGTAAAACTAGTTTTTGAAAAGTTTAAGAAATCATCAGTTCCTCCTAAACGAGGTTCACAGTTTTACTCTCTAATCTGTGAATTCAAGTTACAGGTAGGTAGCCATGTTGGTCTGCCATAGTCAAAACTAACAAAAAATTCCTTCCAGTAGCACCTTAGAGACCAACTAGGTTTGTTATTGGTATGAGCTTTCGTGTGCATGCACACTTCTTTAGATACACTGAAACAGATTGGCACCCATTCCCACCATCCTTCTGAGTAATACCCCTCCCCACCCTCTCACTATATATAAGTGTCTGGTGATTTCTGTTTCAGTGTATCTGAAGAAGTGTGTGTGCACACAAAAGCTCATACCAGTAACAAACTTAGTTGGTCTCTAAGGTGCTACTGGAAGGAATTTTTTTTTAAAAAAAATGACTGTGAATTCAATAATGTTTGCATGTATGTATGGCAAGAGATTTGTTTATCTACTATAGGCCTTTGCTTTTGAGGAGCTTTGTACTTCAAATCCCTAACTAAGAATTATTTTGTGATAAACTTATCTAAGCTTCCTCATCATTAACTCTCTTAAATTATAGTGTCTGAAGATGTTTATATGGATTAGCTAAGTAATCTAGTATGAAGCACAAACTGCAAACCAAAGTGAAATTGAGTTCCCAGCTGACTTAGGAAAGTAATTAATGATTTAACTGCACAACTGTTAGCAGATCTATAATGCAACTTAAAAGCTAATTGAGATCTGAACAGCCTGAGGAGAGGGTGAATCAAAGTGAAGCTATAGTGCCCTCTGAGCATTTGGTCAGCTGGCCATCAAGTAGAGTCAGAAAACATTCTCCCTGCTTGGCTTAGATGAGGCAAATGTGAGTGTGTGATGGAAACTCCAGGTAATCTTTAAAGCTATTTTTTGGTTATTTATGGCCAGGTCATTAAAGGATTAGCTTCAAAACACAAGAGTGAATCACACAATTTCTTGTTCTGGCTGGTTCTTTTCTTCCCTGCTTCCATGTTCCCTGTGCTCAGGGCCCTCCATTTTGTGTCGAATCCAGCACTGGCAAACCACCAGCAAGAGTCAGGAAATGTATTATCCTCGCCTCTACTTCTCCAGGTTTTCTTAATTTGTCCCAGTAGAATACCTCTGCTCACTGATTTCCTCCATTGGCAGCTTATAACCACCTTAGTGGGTAAGAGGAAAAGAAGACTTCCCTTTCACTCTGGAGAAAATGCTGTGTAGTTTTTATTGGGATTCTGATTCATCACAATCCTAGAGCAGAAATCTACACATCATGGCCTTTAGCACAGAATCTGGAATGTTGTGATTTTGTCTTGAAGGTACATGAGGATGTCTCCTCTGATCGGTAAGAGGATACACTGATTATAGTTAAACCTCTATAGACCCATGTATGTGGGCTAGCAAAGTGAAGAAAAATGGCTGGTACCAGTTTTTAACAAAGCAGGACTTGCACATAAAGAGCCCCTGTAGGAGTTTAAATTCCATTGTTAGGCAGATTTATTGAAGTATAGGAATAGGCTTTTAAACCTTTTAATAGGTTCCAGCTACTTGAGGCAACTGCCCCCCTTTACCCCTCCTGCAGAGAAACAGACCACATACTGAAGTAAGAATTACAAATTACAAATTAATGGTTCTTTTTAAATCCGTTTTTAGCTGGTTCTTTAGGAGAAAGAAACACAAGGAGACCCAGGTAGTTGCAACTCAGCAAAACATTTTATTGTATACATTAAAGCTTCAGTTCCTAACACACGCATGCACATTCTCAATCATACTCACCAACTCCACACCTGTAGCTGATCAGGCTATTGATAAGAGGACGAGCAGCAGGTGTTGCGGCGCTGGGAACCTGTCATACCTTTTCACTGGGAAGTCCTTTTATATACTTTCAATCAGATATTCCAGCTCTGGTGATTCACCGCCATCTGTTCCTTGCCAAAGTTGTTCATCACATAGTTCATCACATTCTCACTAGTCAATCTTGCTCAACACCCATCCTTTGTTATCAGCCTGTTTGTATGCCAGCTCTCTTGAGCTCAGCACTTCTTCCTCACCACTTGCCAACCTTATCAGTCCCACAAGTCTTAATGAGTCTCCATTTTAGAGGGGTGTTATTCAGCCTAAAAACAGGCCTACACTCATTCCGCCATTCACACCACAAATCTCTACTGAATATGATTGTTATACTCAAAATATACCTTACTTACAGTCATGTATTGTCCTTAGCAACAATAAGAAATGCAGGTAAAATATCCTTAGTTGAAAATTCAGCAAAAGCAGCCTCAGACCCATGTCTGATGCTAGCATCTATGTTAAGGCATGTTTGCCTCCATACATACAACACGAGGGAGAGAGAGAACAGAAACAGAAAACAAGACTTATTTCCTCCCTCTCAGGAGAAGAGCGGATGTGACATCAGTGAGCCTACTCTAGAAATTTATAACTCTGTGGTCCTTAACGCCTTCATATAGCTGGTGTCTCCGAAAAAAATTACACATCACTTGGGAGGACAGGCGAACTAATGCCAGTGTACTGGAAGAAGCAAAGATTGAAGTAATGATTCTTCAACTTTGTTGGACTGGTCATATTGTGTGGATGCCTGATTACCGTCTTCCAAAGCAACTACAGTGGCACCTCTGGTTACGTACTTAATTCGTTCCAGAGGTCCGTTATTAACCTGAAAATGTTCTTAACCTGAAGCACCACTTTAGCTAATGGGGCCTCCCGCTGCTGCTGCTGCACCACCGCGTGATTTCTGTTCTCATCCTGAAGCAAAATTCTTAACCCGAGGTACTATTTCTGGGTTAGCGGAGTCTGTAACCTGAAGCATATGTAACCCGAGGTACCACTGTACTCTTTTCTGAACTTAAAATGGAAAGTGTAATGCTAAAGGTCAACAAAAGAGATTCAAAGACTCTCTCAAGGCAAATCTTAAAAAAGTAGTATAATGACGGACAACTGGGAAACACTGGCCTGCGAGTGCTCCAATTGGAGAACAGCCTTTACCAAAGGGGTCATGGGTTTTGAAGATGCTCCAACTCAGGACGAAAGGGAGAAACATGCTAAGAGGAAGGCACACTTGGCAAACCCTCACCATGATCAACTCCTGCCCAGAAACCTACGGACATGTGGATCTAGAATTGGCCTCTACAGTTACTTACGGACTCACTGTTAAAACCATGTTTATGGAAGGCAATCTTACTCGGCTATGAGTGATCGCCAAAGAAGAAGAAGAATACTATCTAGGATTGTTAGGTTTAATTGTAAATCTACCACATCCTCCTCCTTCTCCTTCTTGGCTGTACACCGTAGAAAGAAAGACGACTTAAGGAACAAAACAAGTAATCTTTGGTGATGTCAGATTATTTACCAGGAGCCAGGCTTTGGAAACCTTTTTTGAGGGTGGATACAAGTGTGAGGTAATTGAGCTAGAATCTTAGGAACATGGGCGGCTATTTGCTTGATCCCTAACTGAGCTATGCACTAGCTTGTGCATGGTTGTATATGCATATGTTCCATAAAAGTATTTGTGGGTAACAAAGAGGAACAGAAGCCTAGATATACAGGAGAAGCCACTTTAAAAATTACAATAATAACTTATTCCTCATGCCTTAATTCTTTTGTCCCTCTTATCATATGCTGTTTTTTAATCAAGCTGATTGATGTCAGATATTAATCCTATAGCAATGCTGTATTTGTGTAATTAAAAATGACTACTGGAAAAACAATCCATAGTGGTAACCTCGTGTTTCCTCCCCACCCCCCATTGTCAGCAGCAAAGCATTCGATGCTGATCATTCTGTAGGGATTACAAATGGCCAACAGTTTTTCCTCCCCAGTTATTAATCCTAGGAAATGCCCTGAATTCCAAATGCTGTTGCCTGAACTGCTGTGCATTTTGACTAATTGCATATTAATTTGAACACAGTTTGCCAAAAGCATAGCACTGCTACTGGGGTGAGGGGAAAGATAGGTGAGAATGAAATATGTCTGATTTGATACTGAGAGGCATGTGGTCTGAGGTAAAACTATGAGAAACAAGGAAACATTTTTCGCCATTAGCAACTTTGTTCATTATGGCAGCTTCCTATGCCACCCCTTAAAAAATAAACAATAAATGGGCACACCTATAAATTAATCCCAAAACTTAAGAGCTCACTTAGGAATGGATAATACAAGTTAGCTATCTGTGTCTTTCATGACAGTCAATAGTATCAACCTTGCCTATGGGAATAGTGTTCTGGAATGCTTTTCTTTTGTAAGCTCATGCCTTAACAATAGATATGTTTCCTATTCATCACAAAAAAAAAAATTGGGTGACTATGATATGTGAGTTTTACAACACTCAAAATGGGATGCTTTTCACTGCTTTAACTATTGGTGTTGGTGAGAAAGAGACATCTCTTGCCCAGCATTTCTTGGTAACTTTAGCCATTATGTTTCTCATTTCCACATCATTTTGATTTGAGGGGGTGTGTGCTTAGGGAGATGTGCAGAAATAATTCCAGCAAAGGGAGCTATTGTACATCAGATCACATTGCTTTTCTGCCCTAGTATTGTCTGCTCTGGGTAGCAGTACCTCTCTACAGCAATACACTCTAGAAATCTACTATTCTGAAGGAAACTGAGAGATGTATTTGGTTCTCACACTAGCTGGATTAGCTTCTTTTGTTTTGTTTTGTTTGAAAAATGGGTACTTTTAAGGGAGTCCCCAGATACATCACAATACTCTGGAGAATCAAATTAATGTCTGTAAATATGTGTGTAATAGAGGAATATTCATGTTAATAATACTGAGGGATTGGTGGTGGTGGTAGTGGTGGTGGTGTTGCTGCTGTTGTTGTTTTATTAACCCCCAGTTCCTAAATGTTTGTGACTGTATTGTTTGCTTTAGAAATTTGATAGGACGGAAGTCAAATTCAGAGAGGTGCATTCCTTTAATCTTCATGTTTTTGTTTACTTTGAATTGAAATCAATCAACACTTGGTCCCAGTGCAAAAGCTGTCACATTGACTGAAAACTGGCTAAAGGTGCTTAAATGAAGACAGGAGATAATGGACGATGCATCAGGGCTGAGACAAGGCGTCCATTGGCATGCACCAAGGGGATTGTTATTTTGGCTTGCTTTTATTTAGCAGGATTATTAATGATCTAGGAAAGGAAGTAAACAACACATTAATTAAGTCTGCAGATGACACTAAATAGACATATAGAGCAAGAGCTATTAGTATGAGGAGACTATTCAAAGATAGCAGAAATACGTGGAATGGGATCTATATATGGGACTAAAAATAATACTACTGGAAATGTGAATACAATATTGTTACACTTTATTAATTTATTATTTTACATTTATACCCTGCTTTTCTTCTATCATGGAGCCCAAGGATCCAATCCAGGCATAGGCAAACTCGGCGCTCCAGATGTTTTGGGAGTACAACTCCCATCATCTCTGTTAGCTAGGGATGATGGAAGTTGTAGTACCAAAATGTCTGGAGGGCCGAGTTTGCCTATGCCTGATCCAATCCAAGACAGATTAGATAAATATCTTGAGAAATTCAATTTTCTCCACTTGACAGAAAGTAGAAAATAATAACCCCAGAACCAAAACTGAAGGGATGAAAAAATAACTCTGGCTTGGGAAGAGGATATAAAATCACAGAAGCTTGTTTGGCTACCAAAATACTCATGATTATGGAAAGGAGACTCTTTAGCCATGGGTTGAATCCAGAGAAAAGCACCAGGAATGGGGCTGAGCACTAGCAACCCTGGCTCCCCCCTAAAAAAAAGGGGAGACCCTAGAAAATTGTGTTGAGGCAACCTATGTGAGTTGGAGCTCTCTTCACCAATGCTACCACCTCCTTCCTATTTTCAGGGATAGGGCTTCTTTCTGTTCCCACCCAACCCAGCCCAGCCCATTCAGCAGGGTCCTCCAAACTTCAGAAGAGCCTTTCAAAAGGGAAGAGTTGGATAACTCAACTTTCACTGGCACTGTTACACCCACAATTCTGTAGATTCAGCTGCGTATGTACATAAGAACAGAGGTGTGGCGTTTGCCCGTTCTTTTAAAAATGTCTGTACAGAGGGAGAGAAAGAGTTAATAGGTAGACCAATAAAAAAAGCCAGAGGCAGAGCCTCCTGTTTATACAAGGGCTTAGCCCAAGGTTTAGTTGGTTAGTTGTTGGTTGGTTGTTTGGTTGGGAAAAGACAGTTGGGAAAGCAGTTGGCAGACAGATGGAAATAGAGACACAGTTAGTGTAGTTGGTTCTTGTGTGAGGGGAGGTAGAAGAGTTAGAGACAGAATAAAATAAGGCTAAGAGGGTAAAGGGTAACAGCATTTCGAATGCATTTAAAGTTTATTTGTGTTTGCAATAAACTACAATCTTCATTGTTAACTTAAGAACTTGACTGAGACTAAGTGATTTACTGGGGAGGACCTGGTTGGTGGCAGCGGATTAGTGGTGTACGGGTCAATAGTCCGTGAGACGACCAGGGGCTCCGTACGAATGCCACAAGAGGTTTTACAAATGAGTCCACAGCCATATGTATTTTATAACACTGTTTCTTTTTATAGTACTGGGTTTTTTAAGCTTACTATTTGTGGGTTTTTTTAAAAAAAAGCTATTGAATGTAATCATATTTAGTGTTTCTATGTCACAACTGCTGCTACCAGAAGAAGAAAAAAATCCTATGAAACCTGACAACAGAAATGTACTGTCTGATTCTAGATACACTTAACTGTAGTTAGAGATTTAAAACATGTGCTCGTCCATCATCAACTTGTATGATAGATCTATTTCTCTAGATTGACAGTTTCTAGTCTTTAAAATCCTACCACATGGGTGTACTTTGTTCAATGACAGATGACATAAAATCAATTTATGCGTAATAAAACAGCCAAGCAGGACTGAGGCGAATTGCTTGAGGATGTGAAAGCACAATGAAAAACAAGAAGATGTCCATGTCTGATTTAACAGACAGACAAACTTAACTGAAAAATCTGAGCAGGACACTGTTTGGCAATTATGGTTGTAGCCTGGAGTTTACAAATCTGTTGGGGGGTATCGGGAAAATCATTCTGATCAGTGTGTGTGTAATTGTCTTCCTTAATCCTAAATGAAAGATGCAAAAACTAATTCAGGGGATCTCATTGTACAATCTGATATGCAAATGAGGAAGACTTGGCTAAACCACTCCTAGTACATTTGTTTGTTTGTTTGTTTGTTTGTTTGTTTGTTTAAAACACTATGGGTTGCTTAAAAAAAGAGGCCACTGGACAATGACAATTGCCAAGGAATCTGACCCTCTTGCAATAGCTGACACAAACTTTATTGCATGATCATTATCTAGCATGTGAGGCCAAAAAGCTAGGATTTTGAGAACTAGGAACTTGCAGATACATGCATACAATACATGATCTAAAAAGAGCTCATGAAATGGACAGATAACCAGTCTTTAGGAATGGGGGTAAAACTTCATTCATGTCTCAAATAAGGGCAAACACATCAAATTAATAGTTTCTGAAACAGAAAACAGAGCCATACTTCAAAATCCACATGTCTGAATTTTGCTGTGCAGCTCTTCAGTGTATATTAGGCAAAATTGCATACAAAAAAGTAAAGAACTGAAGTTAACATTGGAACAGTTATAAACAGAGAAATGGAAATTGACATATTGGTCCATCCCTACTGGGCTCCCATGATGGAACTATGGAGTTTATGATGTTTGGACTGCTGAACTGCAATTGGTGGATATTTAAAAATTATTTAATAAGTTAATATTTTGAAGAATCATCCCCTTTTCTCATTTTCTTGTGACTTTGTTTTAATGTGCTTCCTTTCCTTTCCTTTTTTCACCAGCGACTCTTTAACTGTACTTGGCATTCTATGTTCGGCTTCATTGTTCAGACTGCATTGTCATTCTTTTTGTGAGATAGATTTTATCAGCCATTGTTCATCAATTTTAGGGACTGTTCTAATTTTCTGCGCTGTCTTGTGGGAGCCTCTTTCCTTTTTAACAAATCAGAATCCTCAACTGCTTTTATGGCTAGCATCTATTGTGTCTGGGAACAAACGTTGCTGTAACAACTTTTGTGAATGGTAAATATGTACTAGATTGTGTTGAATAAAAGCACAGAGAGAAAAAGTTAGCAGACTGAAACAGGTTCCTTCTATAGAAACATGAAGAAGGATAAAAAAATAGAGGACACAAATACAGTAACTTCATCTTGGAAAAAACAGGTCAGACTGACTAAGTTTTAAAAGGCTGCAGCCTGACTTTCCATCGGTGTAACTGACTGGGAGGGGTAACGTGAGCTGTGAGGTAAGATGGTTCAAACCCACTAATGAAACATTTGCACCATGCCAGCCTTGGCCCTCCATCTCCTGGAAAGCCATAACAACCATGATTATGGAAGTCTGCCATCTTGCTGACTGCTACTGCTTTCTATAGAGTAAGTTCTATGAAACAGAGCAGGACTTTCTTCTGACTAAATGTAGGAAATTGTGTTGTGAATCTTCCCCATCGACTCTTTTCTCTGATTCATTCCAAAAGATAAGTAGGAGTGAGGACTAATTGGTCCCTCTCTGTCTTCCAAGTTCCAAATTCTCTGAGTGGTTTACATGAAAATACAATTCACAAAAAGCGAAGCCAAAAAGCAACTAAAACCAGTATAAAACACACCTGTTCACATAGCATAAAATGCAGCAAGACGTTTGGTGGGAAACTGAGGTACTTTAGGGTCGATAATTAAAAGGTATGGGGAAAATAAGATGACTTTATATGGTACTAGCACAGGTACGCCCAAATCTCTCTAGGGAGAGCATTGCATAACAAGGCACCTAGCAGTTACCAACCTGAGAGAGAGACAGAAAGAGAAAGAGAAAGAGAAAGAGAAAGAGAAATAACTTCTAATGCATTTAGTGAGCCTGATCTATCCAACAGAAATGGCCATTCCTGCAAAACTGCTCACTATGAGGGCTGATACTACCATTAGGCAGAGTGAGGCAGCTGGCAGATTCTGGGAGCAAAAGCAACATTGCCCATCATTCACTTTGGTTGCCATGTGACTGTTCCTGGTCCTCCAAAACTGACTTACTGCCTCAGGTGTGATGGAGGACACTGTCCCATAATAAGTGTTAAAACAAGTTTTATCTGCCAGTGTTGTTTTTTCTGCCAGTGTGAGGAAAGTGGAGGGGGCACCATCTAGCCTTTTACTTCCGGTAGAAAAATGTATCAGACCAATTCTGCTTCCTGCATGCTTAGGCAACAGCAGTGCAGAGCACAAACATGCTACATCCTTGTGAAGGCCTTACTGTTAGATGCAGTGCCAGATTTGCATATAAGCTAAACAAGCTATAGCCTAGGGCCCCACTCTCTTGGGGACCCCCAAAAAATTTAGAGGAAAAATAACTGGATGTACATTTCCAAAATATAAGATAAAAACAAATAAAATAAAACCTACATACAGCAACATTGTTTTGTGTATGGACCTATTAGGTCCATAAATTGCCATACAGCATATATTCAACACAAAAAATACAATTTGTTGTTGACAAAGGACAGCTGGACATATAAAGGGCCCCATTGCCTTCAGTAGCTTAGGGCCTCATCAAAACTAAATCCAGCCCTGGTTAGATGCCATGAACTTTCTTACGGAGCTGAGCAATATTACAAATTAAAGGCAAGAGGGACATTCCCCCCCCCCTCCCTAAAAGTAATAATAAACAATTTGAAGAAGTGAGCTTGAGGAGTAATATGGAAGGAGAAGGCAGAGAAGTACGGAAACTTCAGTCAGACACCACAGACATAAGAAGCAAGGCAAAGAGGCAACACATAGACCTTGAGGCAAATGAATGACAAGAGCAAGTGCCTCAGGCAGGGATTCAGAAAGAAGTGAGATCCAAAAGGTAGGATAGGAACACGTCTATGAAGTGAACTTGAAGACAAGAATATACATTTTGTGTGTGTTGAATATAAAGACTCCATAGAAGCCCGTGGTGAGTACTGACTAAATCGAGAGGCTGGACATGCCCAGAGTACAATTCCTAGACCCTTTTCCTACATGGAGATAGTGGCTCTAATTGTAGTTTGTGAATATAAATAGAGAACCAGGAAGTGAAAAGTCTTCAGGGTTACATGATCTGGAAAAAATGGATAAATTTCCTGTATATCTGGCGAAGGCTTGCAGCTCTGATGTGCATGGACAGTGCCATATAAACAGGAGCTATCCTATTCACCTAACTGTCAAAGAATGTTCTTCATGCTCAGATGGGCTGTGCACTGCACTCAACGTTTTTATAGCCTTGAAGTAAATGGGGCAGCCCTTGCTCACTGGGAGATTTGTATTCATATTGGAACCCTACTGAGCTTTGGAATGTGATCTTAGCCCTTCACACTCTGCCTTATTCAAACATTAACTGAGCCATCCATCAAAGTCAACGATGATAATGACAGTCCCTTATTCAAAAATGCAAAGATTTCGCTATATAATGAAACCTACAATTTGCATTAAAATCAAAATTACAGTTCATAATCAAAATACAACAGAAGCCACACTAGTCATTCTTACTGTTACAAAATCTGCCCTTCAGTTTCTTGAAAGGCTTGATCCTCAGTGAAGGAGACTTCCATTTTTATGCAGTTTGGGGGCACTTGCAAAATTTATTTAGAATGAGGGTCACCAACCAGGACTTCCTATGGCACCCACAAAAGGTCTCAGCAAATATCCCCTCAGAGACCCACAGTCCGTGAGACATTTGCTCTTCCTGCTCTGTTTCTGTCTGCACCTGCTTGCCCTCTCCTGTACAACTCATTAAACATGCCCACAATTCATTGGATGCCCCTTTCCTTTCTGAACAGAGAGGTGAAAAGAACTTCTATCTGTGATTAAACATGGCAGTTGTTGATGTAGGTTTCTTTTTTCCATGGGAGTTCATGCCAACACCATTTTACGTTCCTATTTATTTTCTACTCATTTAGATGTGGCTCCTATAATCACCATTTTGGGGTACCCCAGACACATAACAGCAGCCATTTTGTGGCTTGCCCCCACAGTATTTCACCATAATTCTAGCGGTGTCCATTGGTCCTCAAAGGTGGGCAACTGATGTCAAAAAGAGAATACCAAAGTCACTTTATGCACCTGCAGTGGCAGGAAGTTCTACAAGTGGGGCGCCATAGCAAAGAAGACCATATCCTGTGTTGCCTCACAATTGGCAACATCCATAGATGGGGTCATGAGAGGGGTCTCCCCTGTAGTTCTCAAAGACGAGATTCACAGTTACTGGGAAAGGCATTCCTTCGGGTATTTAGGACCCAATATGTTTAGGGACGCGGGTGGCGCTGTGGGTAAAAGCCTCAGCGCCTAGGGCTTGCTGATTGAAAGGTCGGCGGTTCAAATCCCTGCGGCGGGGTGAGCTCCCGTCTTTCGGTCCCAGCTCCTGCCAACCTAGCAGTTCGAAAGCACTCCAGGGTGCAAGTAGATAAATAGGGACCGCTTACTGGCGGGAAGGTAAACGGCGTTTCCGTGTGCTGCTCTGGTGCCGGTTCACTGGAGCAGCTTCGTCACGCTGGCCATGTGACCCGGAAGTATCTCCGGACAGCGCTGGCCCCCGGCCTCTTGAGTGAGATGGGCGCACAACCCTAGAGTCTGTTAAGACTGGCCCGTACGGGCAGGGGTACCTTTCCCTTTTACCTATGTTTAGGGCTAAGGGACGCGGGTGGTGCTGTGGGTAAAACCTTAGCGCCTAGGACTTGCCGATCGCATGGTCGGCGGTTCGAATCCCCGCGGCAGGGTGAGCTCCCGTCGTTCGGTCCCAGCTCCTGCCCACCTAGCAGTTCGAAAGCACCCTTAAGTGCAAGTAGATAAATAGGTACCGCTTTATAGTGGGAAGGTAAATGGCGTTTCCGTGTGCTGCTCTGGTGCCGGTTCGCCAGAGCAGCTTCGTCATGCTGGCCACATGACCTGGAAGTGTCTGCGGACAGCGCTGGCTCCCGGCCTCTAGAGTGAGATGAGCGCACAACCCTAGAGTCTGTCAAGACTGGCCCGTACGGGCAGGGCTACCTTTACCTAAGGGACGTGGGTGGCGCTGTGGGTTAAACCACAGAGCCTAGGACTTGCCGATCAGAAGGTCGGCGGTTCAAATCCTCATGACGGGGTGAGCTCCCATTGCTTGGTCCTTGCTTCTGCCAACCTAGCAGTTTGAAAGCATGTCAAAGTGCAAATAGATAAATAGGTACCGCTCTGGTGGGAAGGTAAACAGCATTTCTGTGCGCTGCTCTGGTTCGCCAGAAGCGGCTTAGTCATGCTGGACACATGACCCGGAAGCTGTCTGCCGGCTCCCTCGGCCAATAAAGCGAGATGAGCGCCGCAACCCCAGAGTTGGTCACGACTGGACCTAATGGTCAGGGGTCCCTTTACCTTTATGTTTAGGGCTACAGAAGTATAAATAATGATTATTTATTACCATCCAGTCATATAACATTTTGCAGAGTACAAAAAGACAGAGCTGTGCCAGAGAGAGAGAGAGAGAGAGAGATAAAAAGTGTTAAGGGGAAGAGATACAGGAGAACAGAAGAATATGTGCTTTGTTTAGTTCCATGTAATTAGACTTAGTTACACTTAAGTGCAGAGACTAGGATGTTACTCCAAGGGCTTCATGAAAGGTGGCTATTGAGAGGAACTTGACAGTAGGGAAAGAGATGGATGTTGCAGATGTGCTGTGAGGCAGTTTTATGCATAAGTGTGCATGCCTTATGTATGCACATTATGCCAAACGGAACTGAAAAAGTTCTATGCACTAATCCTAGAACTGTTTTTTAAAAAACCCACCACGATAATATCATCTAATGCGATTAACATGGCTCTTCTTTACAGCTGTCTTATCCCCAACAATATGGTATTCGCATACCCAGGAAATTGCCTTCTTTTCTGGGCTGACATGAATACTAAACTGCGGTAATTAAACTGGTGTTCTTTCAAAGGGAATTGGCTGCTCTTCAGGAGGAATTGGGGACCATGGATGTGTAACGTCTTTCACAGGTGCCTAAAACCATTAGCTGCCTGCAGATGGAAGAGCTGCAAAACAACAAACCTGAAATTCATGTTGAAACAAATGTGCTTCAAAACAAATGCACAGCCACAAATTCTCAAAATCCTCCTTAGCTGTTGAACTTTCTCCCAGTGTTTTCTACGTGCTTGGATATTCTCTATATATCCAATATCTGTATTTGTCATCCAGTCATATTAGATTTCAATACTTGATGCCTGACGGTGGATATTCTGCAGAATTTGATAGTTGGCATGCAGTGGTATTTAGCCTTATGCAGTACTGTATAGTTGACATAAATACATCAGAGTGGTTTGCAGACTTTCTGCTGACAGGGAATGCCGTCCTTTCTGCATATACCTATCACAGACCCCCTACAAGTTGCAGGAGACTTGGAGACGTTTGTAGGGTGTGTACTTAGCACAGAAGGAGCAGTGCCAGACCTTAGCATTGGCAATCAAAAACTGAGTCCTACCAAGCACCCATAGTTCTCCTGTGGTTATACATAGTGCGAAAAGATCAGTAGTGCTAGGTAAGCTGTTTTTCTCATTGGAAGGTTGTCAAAGATTCTCCAAAGAACCAGTCTTCCCTGGAAAACAGCTTGGAGAATCACTGTTATACCCTGCTGGGTTGTATTTAGGCTAACATGAACTAGGTTTTTTTAAATCTCTGCTACTTACTATATTTTATCTGATCTCTTGAATTATAGTTGTTTCATTGTGACTATTGTATTTGATTCACTACTGTAATAATAATAATAATAATAATAATAATAATAATAATAATAATAATAATAATATAATATATTATTTATACCCCACCCATCTGGCTGGGTGGCTTCCAACTGAATATTAAAAACAATACAGTGGTACCTCAGGTTACATACGCTTCAGGTTACATACGCTTTAGGTTACAGACTCCGCTAACCCAAAAATAGTACCTCGGGTATAGAAATAGTACTAGCTTGGGGTTTACCCATGTACACCAATTCCTTCCTCTTGTTTCTCCATGGCCCTGTTTCAGCTCCAGTCGTGTTGGCACCTCACCACCTGAATTTGCAACTAGCGCAAATGATTCTGCACGGTCCTGTGTGCTTCTCTGCAAGCATTTTTGGTCTTCAAAGTATCCGAATTGTCCTGAATTTAATCTCCAGGCAAACTTTTAATGGGAAGAAAGAGCTACAGTAACAGACAGGGAGGTCAGATCCCATTCTGCTAGCATGTTGTGTTTTATGCTACAGAGTGCTGATGGGAAGATACCACATAAAAGAAATGATCTGCCTTTTCTCTAACCTTTGTGCTTCCTGACTGGCACAAACAGATGAAATTAAATGTTTTGTGAGCTTTGCTAACAATGTGCCTTGGGGTGGCAAGCTCGAACAGGCAAAGACAAATAGTGGGAAGGGGGGAAAGGAGTGAGGTTTTCATCCCAAATGTGAATGTTTACAAAAAGAACCATATATATAAAAAAGCCATTTCAAAGGCAGGAGTTAAATTGCTATCTTGCAGTTCCTTAGGGCAGCATCTTTGCATTGCCATGTTGTACTTGTGTCAGCCAGTTTTCACACAATTAGGGCATGCAAGCTTCTCACTGTCCCAGTTTGGCATTATTATGTTAAACCTGAAAAAATGGAAATATTTCTGGTCGGGTGTATACATGTAGGACAATAACTATTTATTTATAACAATTATAATGGGGTTTTTTTTTTAAAAAAAAGAAGTCTTGATAAGTGTGTGCTTCCATTAAGCTTTATCAAAAAAACAAGGCTGCAATCTTACACCCACTTTCCTGAGAGTAAATCTCATTGAATTCAGCAGTACTTACTTCTGAACAATAAAGCTTACTTCTGAATATAGGATTGCACTGCTAGCTCTACAGTGGTACCTCAGGTTACATACTCCTCAGGTTACACACTCCGCTAACCCAGAAATAGTGCTTCAGGTTAAGAACTTTGCTTCAGGATAAGAACAGAAATTGGGCTCCGGCAGCGTGGCGGCAGCAGAAGGCCCCATTAGCTAAAATGGTGTAGCAGGTTAAGAACAGACCTCCGGAACGAATTAAGTACTTAACCTGAGGTACCACTGTATTTGTAAGAAGATCGTGACAAGATGTAGTACCACCCTCTTTCATAAGCAGTTAAAAGAGGAGCAGCTCAACCCTCCCTCCCAAAAAACACAAAATAAAATTCACCAGAAGCCAAAAAAAGAGAGAGTCCAATAGCACACTCTTAACCAGGTCCTGTTGAATTTGTTGAGGCTTACTCCCAGGTAGGTGGAGTTAATACTGCATTCTGGATGATGTCCACACTAGGGATGGGCAAACCTGTCAGTTTTGGTTCTCTGAGTTTTTCAGTTTTCAATATTTAATTCAGTTTTGCACATCCCACAATATGTGATTTCTTTTTAAAAAAAACAACCAACCATGAAAATTTTTCATTGGTCATTGTGAATTTCTTCTAATAAACTTATTACTGTATGCAGTTTTGACTAATATTCAAGCTTTTGCAAGGAATTTCTCGTTATATAATGCATTTGTTTGTTCATGTCATGCTCACTAATATATGCATTTTATGTACCGTTCACCCTAGTGATTGCATTTTTGTATGAATTACTTGGCTGAAGAACTGAACTGCATAATTCAGAGATGTGTGCATTTTAAAAGATGATTTATTTCAGTTTACATCTTGCCTAGAATCTTAAGGAGCGATTCCTGAAGTGTCTCAAGAATTCTGTGAGTTTTGGATTTTTCTATCTGTTTCTCATTTTTCCCATCTTAAATTCAGGTTGTTACATTTCCAGCGCAATTTGCTATTTATTTATTTTTTTTGGGGGGGGAAGTTCCTCGTGAAAGTTAATCACCACTTTAGTGAAAATTTCTCCTAATGTGCTTATTTTTGTTTGCAATTTTGATTAACATGCTCATTTCAGTAATATTTTTCCTTGGTACAATGCATATTTATGCACACTTTCCCCTAATACATGTATTTCCTTACATATTGGTTGGAGAATTACATTGCAAAATTTGGCGAAATGTGAATTTCGAAACCATAACTAAGCTTCAGGTTGTGTATTGGTTTGAAAAGTGCAAATTAAGTAATTTCTCATTAAAAGGCAAAGAAATTTGAATTTATCCTCCATGCCTATGGAAGTGATCACACTGAAAGCTTGACGAAGCTTACAGCCAATACATTTAAATTTGTTTATTTTGTTTATTTTAGCTCTTGTGTTTCTTAAAATAGCATTTTGGCGTCCCAGGAAGGCAAACCAGAGCATTTGGAACAGGCCCTGAACAAAAATTGGATTACAGATCTGTAAATATGGACAGACTACTCACCATTAAAGCTATTTTAACTAGAGTCTCTCAGCTCTCTAACTGCACAGCAGTTAGGATAAAGCACAGTGCCAGCAATTCTTTGGGAAAGGGGTGGGGGCAGTGGCAGGAGAAGAAAATACTGTTTCTGACAGTTGCCATGTGCAAATGCTATGGGAGTCCTGTGGGGAACCCTAAACTCAATTTTCCTTCTTTTGAAGAAAGCTCTGGGGTCTGGTTAGGTCTTCCTGACATTTTAGTTTCCTGATGGGAAAATAAAATGCCTCTAGCAGCATAAGCTCATACTTTGAAATAAGTAAAATGCATTTTAAAACTCAATGTGATACAAAGGAATTTTATGTGGTGGGCATTGTTTTTTTCTTCTTCTTCTTTTCTCAATGAGCAATGACAGTGGAGAAAAAATTAGGTACAACAACCTCCTGTTGTATGCCACATTCTGCTCTGAAGCGATGTAGCTTAATGCTACTAGTGTGCTGGAGGCCCCAAAACACACAGAGAGAGAGAGCTGGCCCACAGATACAAACACATGCAACACATGACATTCACTCTCCTGAGACTCATAGCCCTGGGACTTAGCGAAAGAGATCTCCCTGTCCTTCAGCTCACTAATCATGTTCGGAAAGAGTATCAGGGCTGAGCAAACTGGCTGGGGTGGGGGGGGGGAAAGGGGGTTGCTTGTTTTCATGAGCTCATTAGGCAGAAAGTTTCGGGCAACAACACATGCCGAGAGCAAGAAGTGCAGCCTGAAACCTAGATCTGAGGAATCCAGTTAACCTATTACATCTTGAAATCCTTATACCACCTATGTAAGAATCCTATGGTAACTAAGGGAGAAGCTGTGTGCAATTGTGACTGTGATTTTTCAGGATGGTGATGATGATGATGATTTACTACTCGCAATCATATGTTGTTGTTGTTTAGTTGTTTAGTCATGTCCGACTCTTCGTGACCCCATGGACCAGAGCACGCCAGGTATTCCTGTCTTCCACTGCCTCCCTCAGCTTGGTCAAACTCATGTTGGTAGCTTCAAGAACACTGTTCAACCATCTTGTCCTCTGTCGTCCCCTTCTCCTTGTGCCCTAAATCTTTCCCAACATCAGGGTCTTTCCCAAGGAGTCTTCTCTTCACATGAGGTGGCCAAAGTATTGGAGCCTCAGCTTCAGGATCTGTCCTTCCAGTGAGCACTCAGGGCTGATTTCCTTCAGAATGGATATATTTGAACTTCTTGCAGTCCATGGGACTCTCAAGAGTCTCCTCCAGCACCATAATTCTAAAGCATCAGTTCTTCGGTGACCAGCCTTCTTTATGGTCTGGTTCTCACTTCCATACATCACTACTGGGAAAACCATAGCTTTAACAATATGGACCTTTGTTGGCAAGGTGATGTCTCTGTTTTACATAGATTCTCTTCACAATTTTGGTTGAATGTGTGGAGGCTCAAAGCAGGGACAGCAGACATGGTCCTGATCCCTTCCTCTCAGAGCTCAAAAAAATAATTTGTATTTATTTTATTTCTTTCTGGTATTTATGGACCACTTTTGACCATAGATGGTCACAAAATGGTTCCCAATCTATCCATGAAAACTAATTGTGGAAAGGACTGCTGACACTGAGTGAAATCCAGTTGCTACCCTTCATTCACAGAAAGACCCTTGATCCAGCATTCACCTCTGCTAATGGAATAGGAAATGGGCCATTTTGGCCAGTTCCGCTCTCCCCCTGCAGTCCCTCTTCACTAGCAAGCCACCATTCAACCCGTTCTGAAGAACCTCCCAACTCCGTGGAGCTGATTTTCAGTGGCTGCAGGGGGAATCTCCCCCAAACCTCTCCCTCTCCTTTTCCATTAGTGGAGACACCTGCTAGATCAAAAGCCCTAGCGCCAGGATATTGATTGGATTCCATCCATTCTCTCCTTCTTTATGCCTGAAGCCATTAATAGAGTGATAATGAGAACAAAACATCATTGATGCTTCTAAGCTTTATGCATATGCTGTTATTCAGTGTTCCCTCAGTACATTCCAGTGCAATGGCTTCTCCTATGAAATCATTTTCTTTTTTTTTATTCATGGTATCCATAGATAACAGTTGAATGACGTATGAATAGGGTGGTGGAGAAACCCCGCCACCTCTGAAATGATCATTAAAACAAATCCCTTCCAAATGTACTGAGACCATGCCAAGTTTCAGCGCTTGGATATTGTATTCTTTTATTTAACCCCAGGCTAGCACACAGCTGTACACCTCATCAGAAAAGACAAACACTGTGACTGTTTGTGCATTAATGGGCTCATTTATTCACAGAGAGATCAGGATCATTATGTATCTGCGAACATGTTTTTGAGACATACATTTGAGTGCTCTCACAAATGGAATTGCCAAGGCAAACCAGGATGAAGGTGGTAAACAGTGAAAGAAACTTATGCAGGATTGATAATATCCCATGGGACAGTCAGTGTTTGTGAGTTCAGGGATATGCCAAAGTAGCAATGATTTACTTCTTCTTTTTAATGCGGCAGAAGAATAGAACAAACAAACATCTGTGTTTTTTCCTCCTGCAAATCACTCTGCTTTGCTAAATTAGAGGTTAATTCGCCATGCTTCTGTGCATCCTCCAGCCATGCAGAAGGCATTGAAGGCATTCAGTTATTGTAGCATCAAAGACCAGGTGTATGAAGCAGCAATCGTTTAACCAGGCCTCTTTTATCCAGATTGCTTCATTATTCTATGCATGTGTTTTCTGCCTTCCTTCCCATATGTTGGTGTTTTTTCAAGCACCTCTTTGCAAATTGGTGTTCAGTGTGCATGGTTCCTGGCACTAAGCAGCAAGGGGACACAACTCCCATGGGTGTCCCCAATCATTCTTTCACAGCAATGGATAGGGGAAAGGGCTAGCCAAGCAGGTAGAACTGGATTATTGAATGAGTAGTGAGAGAGTGGTTAGGAGTGCTCGGTCTGAGTCATTGTTTTGGTTTCCCATAGAAATGGGCTGGGGAAACGCAGCCCCACTGGTCAAATGTGGTGTGTAAGGTATCTCCATTAAACCACTTGGGATTCTCCTGAGGCTACAGCCTCACTCAACTGCATTTGCCAGGCTAGAAGGGGTCCTTGAAGTGTGATAAATGCTTTTTGCTTGCTTGGCTGGAGATGAAGAAACCTCTGACTTATGTGTGTCTGGAATGTAGCTTCTGGCCTCACCCACTTTTGCTCTGCCCACTGCCACTGCAAGGCCCCTGGAAAATTTCCCATGAGGCTGAAAACTCATTGGGCTGAAAACGTGTTACTGCCCATGACAAAGAACAGAAGATCTTAAAAAGGGCTTATCCCTCTAACATGCCTAGGCTGAAAACTGGGGTATGTGTCTCCTGCGTGAGTCATCCTTTTTTGTGTTTTGCTCTCACACATTTTGGGGCTCTGTGCTCTCATGAGAGAACATGGTTCCCCAAAATGAGATGTCCCAATTTAATCAGGAAAGTTGAGGGGTATGCTAGTCCAGTTCCTATTTTCATCAGTGGTCAGCCAGATGTCTATGGCAGTGGTGGCCAAACTTGGCCCTCCAGCAGTTTTTGGACTACAGTTCCCATCATCCCTGGCCACTGGTCCTGTTAGCTAGGGATGATGAGAGTTGTAGTCCAAAAACAGCTGGGGGGCCAAGTTTGGTCACCACTGGTCTATGGGAAGCCCACAAGCAGGAGGCCCTCTCCTGTTCTTGCTTGCCAGCAAATGGGAAATATGTCAGTGATATTCTGCTCCACTTCTGCCCCTGGTTATGACCACACAACCCAATACATACCTACATGGTGATGCTTAACCCAAGCAAGGTCAGCAAGTGTTTGTTTCTTCACGAAAGAAGAAAGGATCTAGTTTTTCTTATTCTTGGCTGGAAGACCTGCTCCCTGTCTTGCAGGCCTGGGAGGGTGGGGCCCTGACTGACTCCAGCTACTGCCACCCACCATGAACCACCATTGGCAGGAGTGGCAGCAACAGCAGCAGAGATGTTCTATGCTTATGATAATATTTTATTCTCTTACTAATTATGCTGTTTCAAATGTTCATTTTATATTTGACTTCCGTTAATAATGTTTTCTTTTGAAATGTTTTAAGATAATATTTTTGTTAACTTTGCTGTGTGCACTCTGTAGTTGACCTCCATTGTATTGTTTTATTTTGAAATCTTTAAGATAATACTTTAGTTAATTATGTTACTTTGAATGTATACTTTATATTTGACTTTCTTTGGTAATTTTTTTCTGGATTGCTTTATATGTTTTAATTTAGTTTATAAACCACTTTGAGATTTTTTCCCCCTTAAAAATATAAGGCATTGTAGAAATGAAATGAATAATAGCAATGGTAATACCTCTCCCCATCATCTTCATCAGGTGATGCTGTGCAGGGACCAAACCAGTGCCTGGCAGCTGGAGGAGGGCTAGTAAAGTCAATCTGCATCCTGGCAAAATGGAGGTGCTATGGATAAGTGGATCTCTGGCCTAGGAATTAGGTAGATGGCATCTCCTGGGTGTCCTGGGTGGGCTTGCATAATCCCCCCCCCCCATCTTGAATTCATGTATTTACATTTCCACTGCACTATTTAGCACCACTGGGTGATATTTGTTATGTAGCAATGCAAGGAAGGGCCTTTTATGTGGTTATGTGTCTTACCTTTTCAATGCTCTTCCCATTGAAGCCTGGTTGGCACCATAGTTCTGTATTCTGGTACCAAATGAAAACTCGCATGTCTACTCAGCCTTTCGCTATCCATTAGTTGTGATGCAATTACAGTGGCACCTTGGTTCTCAAACGCCTTGGTACTCAAACAACTTGGAACCCAAACATTGCAAACCCTGAAGTAAGTGTTCCGGTTTGTAAACTTTTTTCGGAAGCCAAATGCGCTCCGTTTTGAGTGCTATACTTCCGTTTTGAATGTTACACTTCCATTTTGATTGTTACACTGAGGTCTGTCTGTTTTTGCTATTTATTTTGCATTTTTGCTTTTGCAGCTCATTTTGTTTTGTTTTTGTAAAACCTAGTTCAGCTACTGATTGATTGATTGATTGATTGATTGCGTGACTGCAGTACATTGTTTATTGCTTTCATTTTATGGATCAATGGTCTCATTGTTAAATTGCTGTTTTAGGGGTTGTTTTTAAGTCTGGAAGAGATGAATCCACTTTGCATTACTTTCTATGGGAAACTTCACCTTGGTTTTGGAATGGACTTCCAGAACGGATTATGTTTGAGAACCAAGGTATCACTGTAGTGTTATGTACGAGCTGTTTATTTTATTGCTCTCATTATCTTATAGTAACATTTTTATGGATAGATGTACCCCACCCTGGAATCTTCATGGGTTGGAATTGCTTCAGTACCAAGTATGCAACCCAAAGAAATCAAGTACGCAGAGCTGGTCAAGGCAGCCACGGAAGCTTTTGGTAGGCTTCAACTTAAGTTCTTGATCGGTATGAAAGTTGTTGTAATAAACCCATATCTTGCTTAGACCTCTCCTCTGGATTTCGCTGAGTCCCTGAAGAATCTTAGAGCTGGCACTCATGCTGGAAGTGACCTGTAAAGCCATTTTCATTGTTTGGGAGAAAGCAAAGGATAAATATTTAAAACCCATCTTTCCCAGAGACAGAGTTGAACTCTCACATCAGCTAAAACCAATAGATTTGTTTTGCTTGATATGAAATGTATTTTGGTACTGAGAACTCCAGAAGGCTAAAACAGACCCTTCTTGTCCAGGCAGGTGTTTAGGGGAGTGTTTATGTTTGCACACATTCACTGAGAAGATGCATATCCATGCAGATGTTGATGATGTGTGTACATGAGCGTTTATCTGAATTTACCAGAGGATAACTTGGTCCTCATGAGGAATGGGGAATAAATTCAACTTTGCTCACATTTTGATGAGAAACTACCTAATCCACCAATACATGACCTGAAGCACACCGATCCTTTAAAATCTGCACTTAACTGAAATTTATGATGCAGTTTACATCCTTGTAAAATGTACAAAAAATAAATTACGTTATGAAAAGCATAAAAATGAACATATTACTGAAAATAACTTACAAAAATGCATTATGTTCGGGGAAACTGTTTGCAAAAATGGATGTGCCAGTCAAATCTGCATACAAAAATGTGTTTATTGGGATAAATTCACACTAAAATGCCGATGATTTTCACATTCATACTGCTGCTGTAATGTGGAGAACTAAATTTAACCTTGGAAAAATGAGAAAGTGAGTGAACTAAAACTGAGAGATTTGACCATCCCTAGTCCTCATAGAGAAAGGAGGGAAAGCATGATTGGGAACCTTGGCTGTATTCCTCTTGCTTTTTGTTAACTCTTTGGGATTGGTATAACCTCTGAGTGTGGTGCTGGGTAGATTTTTGAAGATGGCTTTTGAAGAGAGCCAGTGTGGTGTAGTGGTTAAGAGCGGTAGTCTTGTAATCTGGTGAACTGGGTTTGCGTCTCCGCTCCTCCACATGCAGCTGCTGGGTGACCCTGGGCTAGTCACACTTCTCTGAAGTCTCTCAGCCCCGCTCAGCTTGTTGCGGGGGAGGAAGGGAAAGGAGAACGTTAGCCGCTTTGAGACTCCTTCGGGTAGTGATAAAGCGGGATATCAAATCCAAACTCTTCTTCAAGTTTTTTTTCCCCAAAAAAAGCGCTGGCTCTTTGATTTGCTGCGGAAAGGACTGCAGTTCTTCCTTTCATCATTGTACTTCTAGGGGGCATACTGTCACAATTCAAATGTCTGAAGGGCTGGAACAAAGACAATGGAACAGACTTGTTTTCTGTTACTCTAGAGGAGACAACTAGAACAAATGGGTGGAAATGGCAAAGAAGCGGATTTCACCTAATCGTGTTGTCTGGAAGAGTTCTTTGGCTGTGGAACGGATTGCCCCCAAGGGTGGCTATTCAAGGAGAGGCTGGATGGCCCCATGTGAAAGGAAGGTTGTAACTGGAGATCGTGGCCTTGGGCTAGTCTATATTATTTTGATTTGCTTTTATTTATATAAAAGTGTATTTATAGGTCACTGTTCATTAAAAAAAATATAGAATGATTTACAATTATAAGTAAAATCATACAATAAAATGCACTTTAAAATGTCAAAATCAGAAACTGGCCAGCCATGATAGAAAGATAATTGCCTGCAAAAGCCTGACAGAATAGAAAAGTTTTCAGCAGGTGTTGAAAAGTTAAAACAGAAGGTGCCTGCTGAATCTCTGTTGGCATAGTATTCCATGATAATAGGCCGATGACACAAAATGCTTGGTTTTCTTGTTGCTGTCAAATGAGCCTAGCCAACATGGGGAGTCTCTAAAGTCCCTTCCAAATCTAAAATTCTATTATTCTATAAGAAATTGCTATACCATGTGGATTGTACCATGAAGTGTGACTGTCCCATGAGCTGGGAAGCTTAATATGAAGCCAAATCTACTAGGAAGTAAATTCCAGTGAAATAATTATACCTCCAAGTAAATATGCTTAGAATCAGAGTTTAAATTCCTGCTGGAAGCTGCAATGCATTGTGGGTTGGGGGAGGAATACCGTCATTTATATCCCACCCTTCCTCCCAAAGTAGCCCAGGGTGCCAAACAACAAGTGATGAAACATTTTTTTAAAAAATCTTAAAAACAATTGCAATACCATACCCTCCAACATTCCTCAGATGAAAATGGGGTCATTTCTAACTCCCCACCAACTGACCCTCCTCAACCCCTGTATGCTCCCTGTACACACATGTGAGTGAATCAGTTTTGAGTCTGCCTCTTGGAGGGGTGAAGAATGTGCCAGAGGCCCAGAGGGGATGAATTACCTTGTGCAGCCTGCAAGCATGGATGATTTATGATTATGATTATGCCAACATAAGATGACTCCTGTTTTAATTCTCAGCAGCGCAAAAGTTGCTGTGCCTCTCTAGAAGGTGGTTTCTTTACAGAATTGGCTGGGACCTTCTTTGTCTGCTTTGCTCTCTTAGGTAGTAAGGGCCCCTGGCTAGCAATATTTGGTTTCTGCCTTTTGTTTCATAAATAGGCCACAACTGAAGGCTCACTCCCTAAGACTGGAAAGCAAAGGCATAGTAGACTGTGACCAATGCAAGACACTGGAATGGCTTACCCACACCAAACTCTCATGGCTTACTGGCTCAGGACTGGGGCAGGGAGTCACCCCTGGAGTCCTGACAGCCTTGTTACCATATGGGATGGTCAATATTGTTAACATCTTCTTCTTTCTTCTTTTCAGCAATCACTCGTAGCCAAGTAAGATTGTCTTCCTTAAACACGGTTTTAACAATGAGTCCTGATTGTGGAGGCCAGTTCTGGATCCATACATCCTTCCACAGTGGGGACATTGGTTTCCAGGCAGGAGTTGATCACGGTGTGGATTTGCCAAGCGTGCCTTCCTCTTAGCACGTTTCTCCCTTGCGTCCTGAGTTCGAATGTCTGCAAAGCCCATGACACCTATGCTGACAGTGAAACTCAAAATGCACAAATATAACTGATCCAGTGTTTGGAATTGTGGTGGGGTCAACATCTGCCTAATGTGAGCAGCAAGAGGCTAGTATCTTGGCTCTTGGTTGCAAAGATGCCTGCATTGAAGGTAGAAAGATTTCTTTAATTTGTATATTGAAAAGCATATGAATGATCTGGCCCAATAAAGTCCCACGTGTTGTTGTTTTTCTTGTGTATCTGAGCAATCAACGTTTTTAACTATCAGAGTGTTGCAAGAGAAAATGTTTTACAGTCCAGGGTGTTTGTTTATGGAATGCTGGCCCATACAAACCTCATACAATAGCCAGTTCATTGATTTCAGTAGAAAATGCTTGCACGTTAAATTAAGCACATGATCTGTGAAAGCTACATCATGTCTGTCATTAATAATGAAATGTTTATTTGCTGTGCAGTATTATTCAAGCCATCTTGCTCAATATACATTTGCAGGGACAAATTGAAAATGTGCAAAACAAATCAGGCACAGAGGCTATTGGAAAACTAGTTTGTTGATCGTATTAAATGTGGAATGGTCTCTTTCAGAGGATTCATAGGTGAGCCACCCACAAGTGTATTCACTAAGCTTGCATTCACATGGCAGTTTATATAATTCCCCTCATGTTTCCCTAAATGTTATTTTCTGCATTATATTCACACAATATAAAAGCCATTTCTGGAAAACTAATGGCATATAGTACATATTTGGTGCTCCTTTCTGTGTTTTGATTCTATTAAAAATCTGTTTGAAGCCCCCTTACCCCAGAAATCACGGGACAAAAGTGACAAAATTTTGGGTGTTATACTTGCTTCAGTTGCAATTCCTGAATCGCAGAGGTTGGAGTTGTTGACCCTTAGGGTAACTTCCAACTCTACAATTGTATGATGCCAGCATACTGTTCCTTCCTGCTGTTCGCATGGGGATCATGGAGGCACAGAAGCATTTGCATGTTGAAAGGGTAGGGGGTCAGGGAGGGGGAAGCGACACTATTGTATCACACCATGCCCACTGGTACAAATGAAATTTAGCATGGTATATTTGTCAAATGACCACAGTCCTGTAACAGGTGCTGCTATATAGCAAGGTGGTTTAAAAATGTACTGTAAAATTATGCAGAATTCTGAAAATTAAGAGAGAGAGAGAGAGAGAGAGAGAGAGAAGTAGATAGTGACATCTTAGAATATCAGAAGGAAGCACTGGGTAGCTTTCTAAAACAGATTACAAGGGCGGGATCTATGCTCTTTTTTATAATTTACACAGAGCTTTGCAACAGAACTAACTGTCCACAACATATTTGCTTGATCCAGGGCTCACGGAGTCCAGCTGTACCACTCCTGTGGCTGAAACAATGGAAGAAGCTGCTGCCTAGATCGTGGCAACCCTTTGTAAGACATTTCAGCAGAATACGTTCTTCCTTTTTTGTGCCAGTGAGAGGAAAACCGGTGTCAAGTGGAGCCTTGTCTTCCCAAACGGTACCAGGCGAGGAAACCACTTGTCAAAGAAATCATGACAGCTGCCACTAGTTGTGTGACACATTGTGTGAGCCAGTGATATATCCTAGTCAATCCCAACTCTAGCATGTTTTTAGCAGTAGGGAAGCTGAAGTCAGTGCTGGATAATATATTAGGCGTACCAAAGAGATAAAAATATAGTATCCAGTGGCATAGTATGGGGCGGTTGCCCCGGGCACAAAATTGTTAAGGATGCAAAATTTGAACACCGAGTGCTGCCTCAATACAGCTGTGTGCTTCTGTTGCTGGGCTTCTCGTGTGAACCAGGAAGTGACCTCTCCAGAAAAGGGAACAACTCTTCTTTTCTTCACTCTGTCACTGTGATCTCCTGGGTGATGTAGATGCAGTTAGGCAGTTAAATGCACATGCATACTCTGTCCATTTCCCTCCCTTACTCCTACCCCTCTGTGCAGCCCTGGGTGTTGGCAAACCATGCTATGCCACTGGTAGTATCAGAATCAAACACAAAACCTGTTGATCTTCATGAATGTGTGTGTGTGTGTGTTTTGTTGACCAAAATTGACCATCAGTAGCCATTTGTATGTTTTTACCACTCAGAAGGTAAAAAAAACCCAATGCAACTGCCAGAACACAAGGCCAATGTAAGGATATTAATGCTGTTTATCAATAGAGTCAGGTCTCAGGGATAGCCATTGTAGGGCCCTCCAGATACCGTTGGACTATAATTCTCATCCAATCAAGTTAGCAGGGCCAATTGTCAGGGATGATGGGGGTTTGAGTACAGGAACATTGGAAGGATCAGTTCCCCCGGGCATATGTGAGTATTGCATGTAAGTACTATAAACAGGTGGCTTTGCATATGAATGGGAAAGTGTGATGGATGTCAAGAAGCTACTAGACACCCACATAAAAACACTCACAAATTTATGCAGGTCTCCACTCTCTAGTACTTAAGTGCTGTTTCCATTTTTCCATGTAATAGTGGGGCCATTATTATGATTATTTCGAAAAAATAATAAAAAAATAGGACAGGCAGATGTAAATTCTCATTTTCAATGCACTTTGTACTCACAAACAATTTCCAAAGTTGGTCAGAAAATATAATAGCAATTTTCTTGGTTGCTTCCACATCATATTATTATGCTTTAATGTCTTTTCTGCTGTTTTTCTCAGTACAGTTAGCGATCTTATTGCTGACATTAATGTGCATGAAGAGAGAGAAAGAATAGTGTTATTAGAAATGGGGCTAGTGTTCCATGCAAATCTTCATGACAAACACTGTCCATAAACCTCACGAGATGATGAACTGTATGTGGCAGAAGAGACAAGTGATTATATTGTAAGGGTAGGGATTTGCACACACACATACCAAGTACAGCTGTGAAGCCATTAACAGTGATAGAAATAAATTAAGAGGCATACACAAGGGATGAGAACATAATATTTTTTAAGAAGGCATTTGAAAGAAATGGAGAGTCAATGAAGTGAGGAAAGACTTTCTAAAGTACCATATTTTGCTTAATCTACTGTATACGCCTCCATTCAGTCTTTGCCACACTTGCATGCAGAGAAAGAACATTTCTATGGGAAAATCTAGGAATAAAGTGAACACATATCATGAAATAACATAAAAGTAAAAAGCATAATTTGTTGAAAAACCTTGAGCACTTTCAGATGAGCAAGACAGATATTGTAGCATGTGCACATCTATATGCAAAGCTGCAGCGAGATGAAACAGTGATGTCACCCACACAACCATCTTCCACTTTTTCAGCCCCTGACATTCAAGTGACCAGGCACAAAATGATTGTCTTCAAGTGCTACTTCTGCTTAGCCAATGCAGGAAAGAAGCTGCACTTGACTGAGCTCCAGGGGGGCTCTTTGGACTTTCTTAAGTTCTTAAAATTGTATCTTGCACCAAGACAATCCAAATTCCGCACCCCCAAAAAACCTATTCTGCAAGAAAGTATGCAAATAAACCACAACTGAACAATGTATTCATGCTTGCATAATTTGTTCTGCTATGTTAAATTTATTTGCATATTTTATTCCGATTTCTCTAGTTACTTGAGGTGCATGAAGCTATGGAGCCGTCACTCTTGGCCACTGGAAATCATGCTCAGGCACCCCTCAGACCTCTGAGGTTTTAGTGGGCATTGTCCAGACATTATCAAGCATATCTTCACATCTATATGGACATGTCTGGGCACCAGACAGCATGGGAAATGGAATTCCAGAAGGAAGGATCGGTAGATCAAGCTAGGAGTCAGGATCAAATAGAAGACCAGAAACACAAGTTATTCTAGACCATGAGTAGGCAAACTAAGGCCCAGGGGCCAGATCCTGCCCAATCACCTTCTAAATCCAGCCTGCGGACGGTCCAGGAATCAGCATGTTTTTACATGAGTAGAACATGTCCTTTTATTTAAAATGCATCTCTGGGTTATTTGTGGGGCATAGGAATTCATTCATTCCCCCCTCCCATATAGTCCAGCCCCCCCCCACAAGGTCTGAGGGACAGTGGACCAGCCCCCTGCTGAAAACGTTTGCTGACCCCTGTTCTAGACCTTAGGTGGACATTACTGCTTGAGTAAGTCCACTGAGACAAGAAATCCTCTTGTAGTCTTCCTGCCCAGGAAGACCAATGGCAAGCCTGGGCAGAGTCAACCTGGGAGAGTTTTTCCCTTCTTAGAAGATCTAGTAACCTGTCTCACCACATGGGGCAGTGTTGCAGACAGGAAGTTGAATTGTGTAGGCAATAGTGCCTCCTATAGGTTTTCTGTATTCTTGCAGAAGTGCCACATATACAAGCCTTTGTTGTGAGGGTTGGTGGAGCTGCAGCGTAATGCCAAGCACTTGGAATGAGACTTAAAACTAGAGGATTGGGGTCAATGCAAAGCCTATGAAATTTCACCTCTGAGGCTTCCCTACAACATTTTGTAGGTTGAGAACCGGGGGTGCATCTGCATTATCCATAAATTCCTGTGCGGCATTTCTACTACTCATTTTGGCTTGCTCCTCTGGATTGCTCATACATATTTTAGAAGTCTGAGTCACGCATTTGGACTTTGGAGGGCTAAAAACTACAGTAAGGACAGCAGTGGACCATAATGAAGATGGAACATCCTTATGAGGATGCTGCACACATAGGTTAGAAAGGCAGAATATATAGCAGTCATAAGATTTTATGCGGAAGGCAGCACACTGAAATGTAATAAAGGCAGTTGATGGACAGCCAGGACAACAGTGATACACATTAATATGGGAAATGTAGGGCCCAAAGCCATACAAATTACTAAAATCACAGCGGTGGGTAGCCTGATATTCAAAGCTTGCTACCAAGTGTGTTGTTCCTTATACTGGACACGAGCATTTACACGTTGAACTGTAGCAAATTATGCCCCCCCCCCAAAGGATGCCATTTATGATGATAATATATGCTGGTGAGCAGATATTTGCCAAACTGCACAAGCTACATTTTAAAATGTTATCTTGATTTAAAAAAAAAAAAATGGCAGTTGATACTGGAGAAAGTGAAGAATGCAAAAGCAGAAGACAACCTGTGAAATAGCTTAGACACAGATCCCTGCTGCAGGAGATCAAGATCAACTAAAATATTATCTTAAACATTTCAAAAGAAACCATCACTAAACATTACATAACCTGTTTCCCCTGATTTGTCGTTATAGTAGCAGAATGTTACGCAAGCAACTCACCCTTAATTTAGGGCTGCAACTGTGGCTCTATAATTATGTTGTTGCCTGTTACAAGGGCCCATTAAAGGGTGAGAAAAATAAGAAAGATCAATTTTAGCACAGACAAGTTGTGAAAACATGGGAGAAGCCTCAGCAAATCAATGGAGTGAAGAAAAGGAGGTAAAGGGCAGTGGGTGAGATGGAGAGTGTCCCTATATAAATTAATGGGTGCCCAAAGGACTGTGTGATCTAGCTAAATATAAAAATGCATGGAAGATCAGGGAGGGGGCAGGTAAAGGGATGATCAGGGAAATGTAAATAGCAGATGTGAGTGTATGCAAAATGAAAGAGCTGGTGTATACTACTATACTAAGTAAATACAAAAAATGTTTCTGCCTCCAATATAGACCAAGGAATACAGAGAGATAGGCTGTTATCTTGTATTTTTATCTTGTGAACTGCACTGAGATCTTTTGATGAAGAGCAGTATATTTGGCATAATTTGGCAAATTCAAATCCATGTTTTCAGACATGTATAAAGGCAACATCATGGGACAGGTGTTTCTAGCCTGGAAGGCCATGTTTGTTGTTGTTTAGTCACTTAGTCGTGTCTGACTCTTCATGACCCCATGGACCAGAGCACGCCAGGCACTTCTGTCTTCCACTGCCTCCCGCAGTGGTCAAACTCATGCTGGTAGCTTCGAGAACACTATCCAGCCATCTCATCCTCTGTCATCCCCTTCTCCTTGTGCCCTCCATCTTTCCCAACATCAGGGTCTTTTCCAGGGAGACTTCTCTTCTCATGAGGTGGCCAAAGTATTGGAGCCTCAGCTTCAGGATCTGTCCTTCCAGTGAGCACTCAGGGCTGATTTCCTTAAGAATGGATAAGTTTGATCTTCTTGCAGTCCATGAGACTCTCAAGAGTCTCCTCCAGCACCATAATTCAAAAGCATCAGTTCTTCAGCAATCGGCCTTCTTTATGGTCCAGCTCTCACTTTCATACATCACTACTGGGAAAAGCTGCTGCAGGAGAGGGACAGTGAGCAACATCATGAGATGTTTCTAGGACTAAGGTGAAACACTGAAGTTCCCTTGCTATTTTTTTCTTTTGGATGGTGATGTTGTTTAAGTAATCTTGTTATATTTATAGTAATGAAATGTGTGTGGGGGGGTTGTATCTTGTTACACTTTTGTTTTGCTATGCTATTATGAAATTGTTTCTGCAGTGTTTGTTTGAAATGCATCCCTGTTTCTTTGTTGTAAGCCACTTTGAGCATGGTTTAATTTATTTTTTTGCAGAAAAGCAGGATACAAATGAAGTAGATGGATGAAATTTCACACTGCATGGACACACTGGCTTTCTGAGTATAGTTTGAGTTTAGTCTCAGAATATGGCAGCAGGATAAACTCTTTCTCTCTCACTCTGTGTTTGTGTTTATGTGTGTCTCTTTTGGGACCATAAATAAGAGCCTCATTTGATATCTGTTGAACATCAGTTCTTGCTTAATCCAGACATGTTCACTACCTCTTGAATACAATAAGGTGGGGAATCAAAATGTATAAAGAAATAAAATAACTGTTTTTGCAGATAAAGGCTGTCCCGTATCAGTACATTTGGATTTATAGCTCAGCAAACAGCACCATTCTACACCACATCTCCTTGCACAATTGTACTTTGGGTAAATAGCCCATGTTTACTTCACCTCTTAAAATTACAGTTTTATTCCTGCCCGACTACTCAAATTGCACTTCCTGAGGGCATTTATTACAGCATAACACCAGCATTTCCAGGGCATTTCTTCAGAACAGGTGACTCCTGGTTGAAAAGTCATCTGTATCCAATTTGTATTTTGTGTCAAGATACAAGATTTTAGTCTAAGCAAACTCTTGGATGGGGTGCTTAATAACTACCATGAAAAACTGCAGTGGTTCCTAGCTAACAACAGTATTTCTGCTGGTCTTCTCTAACTATTATTTATTTGCGGTGATCTTTCATGGGGAAAGTATTGCTTTTTGCCATGTATGTTCATGCGCTATTTTAGATGAGAAGAGCAAAGTTGCATTCTGCAAATGGGGAGGGATGGGAGTCAAATTCAAATGGACTCAGAAATGAGCAAAGGAACCTCCCATCTTGGCTTATTTCCAAGTCAGTCTTACTCAACTCAGAAGTGGCTCATCCCTCTCTGATCATCACCAGGGCAGAATGTAGAACGCCTCCCAGGAGGCCTTCACTAGGTGAGTGAATAGGAAATAGTAGAGAACTACCAAGCAAGCAGAAGATCTAGACTCTTCTGCTATAAACCCGATTCCTAAAGCGGAGTCAAAGTCAGAATGGGTCTGAGCTGCTTCATCTGCAAAAACTTCTAAAAGTTATCATAGTGAGCTACTGAGGATGCTTACATACTAGATGAATGAAAGCTGAACTGAAACAGCCTCTACACCACTCAGAAGAGCTCAGCTGGGCATGACAGGAGCAGCTTAAAGGGAAACTGGCACCCGTTCATCTGTCATATTTCCCCCCTGAGTTTTCCTGCCATTTCCCCCCCCCCCCCTTGCCACTCCAATGTGATCAACTTGTTCACATTGTTAATACTAAACCTGAATAAGTCAATTGCAAAAATCACCCATTCGCTTTAATGGAAGTCAAATTGGGGGCCTTGTTAAAAGTGCCAATTCATTTACAATCCAAGCATGATTTGCATGTCTGTGTGCAGTCATTTCAAACAGCAATAAAGAAAAGGATGTTGCTCCTTTTCCACCTCAGTTCCTCTGCAAAACCATCAAAGAATGGAACAATTGGCAAAGAAATCATATTATTTTAATCACGCCTCTTACAGAAGCCAAACGTGTTTCCTTCAGTGTCTCTGTGAAACTAGGAGGTGGCCTTGTTTAAGCAGCTTAAGCAAGGTGCTGAGAGCTCCTGTCCTGTTTTGAAAGAACAAGCTATACAAGAGGAGCCCTACGATTAATATCTGCGTGGAATTTCCCACAGGTAATTGGAAGGCTGTGTTTCAACAAAAGGCTTAAATGCATGTTGTTTATTTTGCAAATCATGTGTTCCAGGAATTATTCTTCTGTTCTGTCAATACCCATTGCTTGTGGCCCCTTCCCACTTCTTAATCTACTGATTAAGCCTATGAAAGCGGAGGTGGGGATGGGAGAATACTTGCATCGCTACCTCTGTGCTGCTCCTACTCTCCTTAAATCCAATGGCACATAGTGGATCTGATACCAATGGTTTCTTTCCAGCTTGTTGCAGACAACAACTCAAGGTGCAAGCTTGCATATGTCTGAAACTTGCTCTGGTGTGACTTGGCATGATTGAGTGTGAGCTTTGTGTGCTGTTTCTGCCAAACCCAATGAAGGACGAGTCGAGAAAAGGTAGATGAAAGCTATAGAAATGGGAGGGAGGAGCTGAAAACTGGGAGACAGGGGGAGAAGGGGCTTAACTACTGAAGGTGCAAAAAGACCTGTTGTAGATAGAGTTAATTTGGCACCCTTCCTTCTGAAGTAAGTTTGCCGCTCCTCCCCCTGTTGCATCTTCTGACACCCTTTCATCACACTATGATATACTTTTACTCTGCCATACCAATTTTCTTGTTATAGTGGGAGAGACTCTTAATGAAATCAACCGATTCTTAGATGGATTTCCACCACTATTCAACAGAGGGCATCTTTGACATTTAGAAGACATCTGAAGGCAACCCTATTTAGGGAAGTTTTTAATGACTGATGTTTTAATGTATTTTTAATCTTTTGTTGGGAGCAGCCCAGAGTGGCTGGGGAAACCCAGCCAGATGGGTGGTGTAGAAAATATAAATTATTATTATTATTATTATTATTATTATTATTATTATTAGCCTTTAATGGAAAGGAGCAGCACAGCTGCCAAGAGTAACCTGGGCCTCCTAAAGTCCTCTGGGATGATGAAAGAAGGAGCAGGTGAACACTATAAGATCCCAAAGGGCTGGAGGTGCAGAAAAACCAACAAAGGGGGGATGTAAAGAGATGCATACCTATGAACGGGAGAGTGCAGAGAGATCTATGCAGTGGACTTTTCTACAAGAAAGGGGGGGGGGACAGAAATTGGTGTGCTGAGAGATGTGTGGTAGGGTGGAAAGAGAAGCGAGTTACAGGTTGCATAGAAAATGGGGTAACAAAGAAATGGGGATCGTAAGAGATGTATGGATGGGAATTTGAAAAGGTAAGTGAAAGGGATGTAGGTCAGTGGTGTGTGCACTATGGAGCGAGGAGAGAAAAGGAAGGAGAATTAAGAGAGGTGTAGTGTCCAAAGTGGGATGCGGGTGGCGCTGTGGTCTAAACCACAGAGCCTAGGGCTTGCCAATCAGAAGGTCGGCAGTTGGAATCCCCGCGACGGGGTGAGCTCCCGTTGCTCGGTCCCTGCTCCTGCCAACCTAGCAGTTCAAAAGCACGTCAAAGTGCAAGTAGATAAATAGGTACCACTCCGGCGGGAAGGTAAACGCCATTTCCGTGTGCTGCTCTGGTTCGCCAGAAGTGGCTTAGTCATGCTGGCCACATGATCTGGAAGCTGTACGCCGGCTCCCTTGGCCAGTAAAGCGAGATGAGCGCCG